>NW_027362762.1:175612010-176812010 GCF_046119375.1 Phyllobates terribilis
ACATGATGCTCCTACCAGCCACCCACAACAGTTACACAGGAAATCTTGAAACGAGAACAGGAAAGATATGTAGTCTGTGAAGTAGATTTTATTAAAAAGCAGGTGGAGAGCGTGTAATACTTAGGGTATGTGCACATGATCCTTTTTGGTAGCGCTTTGAATGCAGCATACTTGTGCTGCGTCCATAGTGCTGCATGCAGGTCAAGCCGCATGTGTTCATTGAACACATGCGGATTCACCGCATCCTATCCTTTGCACTATAGGATTTCTCTTGCGGAGGCATCACAGCAGGGGATCACAAGGGATTCATTTTGTAAGGTAAAATATTATTTAAAAACAGGCAGAGTAATGTTTTACCTCACAAAATGAATCCTCTGCGATCCCCTGCTGTAATGTCTGTATACTCTTTTGCTTCCTCCCCTGCCCAGGAGCTGTGGTATGTTCCATACACGGTCAGACAAAGCCAATTTTTCAAATGAACTTTTGTTCGTGGGAAAACCCCTTTAATTTTTCTAATTTACTGAGATAATGACTTTTGTGTTTTCATTGGCTGTAAGCCATAATCATCAACATTAACAGAAATAAACACTTGAAATAGATCACTCTGTGATGACTCTATATAATATATGAGTTTCACTTTTTGTATTGAAGAACTGAAATAAATTAACTTTTTGATGATATTCTAATTTAGTGAGATGCACCTATATGTGTCTTTTTATATAGTGTATGTAAACTTCTGGTTTCAACTGTATATATTAGTAAGAGCTATAAAATCACGTAAGCAACACATTTGTGGAGATAAAAAGGCAAACCCCTTTAAGGGGAAATACAGTAAGTATTTAATGCAAGTGTCTCTTTAAGAACAAGCTGCTGGTATGTAACACTTGGCTACTGCATCACATTTTGGCAGTGCTGTCTTTGGAAGGAGAAAGTTGAGTAACCAGCTGATACAGGCCTGTTGTCCGCCGTCCAACTAGTGAGCAGGAAGCTGGGAATTGCTAAGTCTCAGAAGTGCATGTCAGTCCGTGTGTAATGTTGGATCAGTGTGTTTCACAATATTGCCCACAGACTATGATTTTTTTTTAGTATTCATTATGAATATTGAATAGCTTTGCATATTACCAGGTCGCTGTGTTTTTTTCCCATTTGTTTAAATGTAATATGCAGAAACATCAAGTCAGTACTTAGCCAAGTACTGTGTTTTAGGTATATGAATTGTAAGGGTTAAAGACCAGCTTAAATGAACGCTACATTCACACACGCGCGTAAGTGAAAAAAAGAGTACACCTGGATGGCTTTGACGTGCATTCATTTTTTTTCCTCAATTCCACACAGTCTGATCTGCAAAAACTGATGAGAGTAGGACATGTAGTGAGTTTTTCTCAGATTGGGTCAATGAAAAAAGCAGCCGTCGCACGCCCTTCAGGAGCACCCTGCGGACCGCGATGGAGCGTACCCTCCACCACCCTGTATGAGCGGTAGCTCTTTCTCCATCTGTGGCTGAGCTAACCAAGGTGTCCCAATCCTGCTAGGTATATAGTCTACCAGGTATACAACTGGTTATGACAAGCCATATCTTTGGCAGTTCTGTTTCATAAAGTTCTGAAAAATGTAGTTGCCCAAGTTAGTGTGAATTTAACCTTATCAGACTGACTCATTCATTTTATGGTGGATGTTCTAATAAAAGGAACTCAGTGGGTGCATCGTCACCCAGAAATGTGAGCTTACAGTCCCCCAAATTGGAGAGCAAATAGTTGAGTACACTGAATACATTAGATCCTTCCTACTATAAACCTGGGAGCTTTCTTGGTAAGCCTGACTTGTTTAGGGGCACAAATAAAGCTACTATCCTAGGCCCAGATGCGCCCATACCTGCTATAAATTATAATAGAACAGTTAGGGTACGTGCCTACGATCAGGAACCAGCGTATTTTTGCTGCGTCCAAAGCACTGTGTTCTAATTCCACACTTGTTTTGTCAGTACATACTTATCCACCGCATATACTGACATTCAATCGGTCAAAATCTGAAGGGGAGACTTCGCGTCTCCGCTTCAGAAATTGACATGCTGCGGCTCATAAAACCGCACTGCGGGTGAGTTTATGCAGCTTCAAAAACAAGCACAGTGGGCATGGGATTTCTATAAATCCCATACACTGAGCTTGTACTGTAGGATGCAGCATCTTGGAAGCAGCGCAGGTGAGCTGAGTCCAAAACGCTGCTATTCCTGAGCGTGGGCACGTACGGAAAGGGCTCGAGCACATGACCGATTATATCAGACGAGTGCTATGCGTGGTTTTCACGGATATCACTCGTACACATGATATTCTATGGGGCAGTGCACATGTCCAATTTTTCCCTTGGACCGAGTGTTGAATCAAAATCAGCATTGCAACTATAAGAGTCCATGAAAAACATTAGACCGGACTCGGCTGACATCTGATTTTCACAGACTAACTAAATGGAAGGGGTGGAGAAATGATTTTTTTCTCTCCACCTCCAAGAAAAACTGATGCCACTCTAATCAAACTCTTATCAAACTCTGATCAGAGGCTAATCAGAATAATCGGACCGTTTTTCTCGGATGGTTGTGCGCACCTACTCAGATATTCATCGTTTACACCATACATTCACATTCATAGACATTATCTTTGTATCAGTGCAATGAAATAGTAGAAAACTGAAATCAGAAGAATGACTAAGCCGGATGGTGGTATTTTTAAAAATAAACACGTATTACGCTGGCCGCCCACAACAGTCCCACAGGGATTCTAGAAATGAGAAGCCATTAACCAAAAGCCCAGGTGATATTAATTTAGAATGAAGGGCTTGGTCCTCCTCCAGCTGCAGAATAACTCAGATGCATTCTCATGCTACCAGAATGTGTCTTGTGTCAGAATCCGGAAATGACATCCAGGGTTTAATACGTACACTAAGAATAAAAATCCCCCTCTACACTCCTATTTTGGGATTTACTGCTTTCAGTTATGGGGCAAGGAATAGTGCTACCTTTTCCCTGCATAACAAGTAATTCTGAGCGAGTTACTGATCATTTGCTTACATGAATCAGTTATTGCTCTGTACAGGAAATCAGAAACAGACACTTTCCGATCCATGGACAAAAAAATCCAACATATTGGTGGAAACCACCTAGGATGACTATGCGCTTGTGCATTGTCATTTATGAAACTTGCCATTATGCGTGTCCCAACCAAATCCACAGGGAAATTTATCAGCAACATCATATGGTAGAAAAATTTCATAAGACTTAATACTGGTGCAAATGAGATGTATCAAAAATGATCCACGTACATAAAAATGGTATGTTAGATCATTTTTTTTTATACTGGCTGGCTTAGGGTATATTCACACACATCAGATTTCTATGCAGCGATTACTGCAACGGTCCCATTCATCTGAATAGGACATCCTTGCTGCAGTAACAGCTCCATCCATAAATAGAACTGATTTTTCACTGATATGAATCAATGTGGCAATCTTTGTTTCCTCCAATTAATCTGAAATTGAAAATGAAGGAACTTTGTAAATGATCTTGATTGTAAAGCTGGGTTCACGTAAAATGTACAATTATTCATCCAGAACAAACAGATGATGTTTCATCCATTTTTGTCATCCGCAAGCATGCATGATTTGGATCCGTCAATTGGATTTCACTCTGCCATGGAGATCTATGGGACCGGGGAAAACATAATTTCATCTGAGTGCAGTCCAGTTTTTACAGACTGACAGAATGGAGAAGATGGAGAATATTTTTTTTCTATTGGATAACACTCAGCAAACTCTGATCAGAGTGTGATTAGCATAATCGTCCCAATTTTCTCGGATGAGAGAAAGTACGGTCGCGAGACTCTAGCCTTAGGGTATGTGCACACGGTCAGGAGCTGCTGCGTGTTCTGCAGCGTCAAACCCGCAGTGGCCAGATGTTACAGCATAGTGGATGGGATTTCTAGAAATCCCATGTCCACTATGCGTCTCTGTGCGCCTGCGGATCATCCGCGGAAACTGACATGTGGCGCATCCTTCAGACCCACAGCATGTCAATTTCTCTTGCTGGTCCACTAGTGGACTTTCCCCATAGACCTAACCTCTATGAGGAAAGTCCACATGTGGAAAAAAAAAAAAAAAAAAAGACGCCGCTCATTTGCATAAAAAGCAGAAGCCGTGCGGCTATTCCGCAGCTTCAGGGCCGCAGGTAGCTCCTGACCGTATGCACATCGCCTTAGGCATCGTTCCCATGATGTGCTTCTGGTGAGTTTTTGATGTTCTGCACCATCTCTGCACTTATTATGTAAATTAGGTTACTCGTGTTGTTTCATTGCGTAAAGGTACCGTCTCACATAACGACGCACCCGCGATCCCGACAACGATGTGACCTGGCCGGTATCGCTGGTGCGTCGCTAAGTGATCGCTGGTGAGCTGTCAAACAGGCAGGCTCACCAGCGATCAGGGGAGCAGCGACATCGTGGAAAGAATCTTTCCACGATGTCCTGCTCCTGGTTACCAGCCTGCTGAAGCAGGAGCAGGCTGGTAACCATGATAAACAGCGGGTTCCTCGGGGCACACGCGCACTTAGTAACCCGCTGTTTATCATGGTTACCACTCTGCTACGGTGAGCGGGAGGTTACCGCTCACCGTAGCAGAGTGGTAACCATGATAAACAGCGGGTTACTAAGTGCGCGTGTGCCCCTAGTAACCCGCTGTTTATCATGGTTACCAGCCTGATCGCTGGTCCCGTTGGTCACACACAGCGATGTGTGCTGACCTGCGGGAGGGCACGGACCAAAAAATGGTCCAAGACACTTTGCAGCTATCTGCGACCTCACAGCAGGGGCCTGATCGCTGCAAAGTGTCACACATAACGACATCGCTGGTGAGGTCGCTGTTGCGTCACCAAAACCGTGACACAGCAGCGATCTCTCTAGCGATCTCGCTATGTGAGACGGGGGCTTTACTGAGTGCATTTATTTTACATGTGATTTTGTCACATTTCTGACCCTGCGTTTCTTTGTCTTTTTTTAGCATGTCATGTTTTAAACAAAGCTGCTTCGTTTTTGATACTTCCTGATATTTGGCTTTGACAAAACTTTATTGGTACAGTCATGTGTGGATTACATGCATTTCTGATGTGTTTACGCGTATTTTACCTGCGGACTTTCTGCATCTGATATAATTCTATAAGAAAAATCTGCGCATAAAACTCAGCGTACCCGCAAGAGAAATTGACATGTTGTGGATGTGAAACTCGCACCGCAGCTCAGTTTACACTGAGCAAAAAAAAAAAGAAGACCAGTGGGAATGAGATTTCTATAAATCCCATCCACTTTGCTGGACCTGTAAGACTCTGCGGTTTTGACACAACGAAAATACACAGCATCAAAAACTCACCTAAAATTCATCTTGGACTCGCTCACACGAGCGTTTAACACGGCTGAGTGCTATGCAATGTGTTATCGGATAGCACTCGGCCCAATGTTACACTATGGGGCAGTGCAGATCTCAAATTATTTTCTCATGCCAATTCAGCATGAGAAACAATGGCAGCATGCTGCGGGTGCATCTGAGTCTCGGATCGCACACACCCATACAAGTCTATTACTTTCTCTGTCTCCTCCACACTGTGACAGATTTGAGCCGAGTGTCATGTGCATAATCGGCCCGATTCTCGTGTATTAGAGAAGATACGCTCGTGTGAACCCGGCCTTCTTAGAAGTTGAGGGGTATGGGTGTAGCTAATGTCAACTGTGCACAGGAGAGTTTAGTGAGCCTAGAGAAGCAGGTGCTTGTGGGAAATGTAGTTTACAGTGGTCACATGGTCAAACCTGATGGACTACCCACTTTACATTGAACAGAGAGACACAGTTATGGAGAGTTGGGGTCAGAAGTAGGAGTAAGAATGTAGCCAATGAGTATCTGAAGGCATAGTGGGGTTACTTTAGACAAGTTATTCGGCTAAAGAGAGTTTGAGAAAAAAAATAGATTCTAGGATAATCTCTTTAAGATGAGTGAACAAAATGGACAGTTGGGCCTTTTTATTGATTCACTTATCACTCTTTAATGTCATCACAAAGGTTAAATGGCCCGGTTCAGAGTCTTTGCTGATACTGATCGTTACAATTGCTATCAATAACAACCCCCTCTCCCTGGCTGGGAGAGCACAGCACAATTGGTGTATCTGTTAATGTACAAAACTGAGCTTTTTAGGCTAAGGCCGGAGTCACACCAGCGTATGGCGTCTGATGCGAGCGGGAGCCGAGTTTGATGCTACTGTGCTCTGATTCTCTCGCATGAGACGATCGCAGCTCAGCTGCAGAGGAAACGGAGAAAGTGATTTGTCCATCTCCTCCATGGCGTGACTCGGCATTTATCGGATGTTTCTCACGCACTCATAGACTTGTATGGGTGCGAGTGAATCGAGTCTCGCTGCAAATCGCAGAATGCTGTGATTTTTCTCTCATGTCGAATCAGCATGAGAAAATAATTGCTGATCTGAGCTGCCCCATAGTGTAACACTGGGCCGAGTGCTGTGCGATGTTTTACGGTGTTGTACGGTAGCGTGACCTCGACCTAAGTGCACACTTCATTTGTATGGGTCGCAAACTTTTCCTAATTTATACGTTAATATTCTCAAAAGCCGTCATTCACCAGACGGAGGCCAAAAATGTGTTTTTTTTTGGCCACCATCTGGCCAATTTGTGTTTGCATCCCTTTTTTTTAACTCTATAACAATGTGCAAGAAACCGCACTTTCCCTTTTGGGAGGCATCTTAAAAAAATTGTACCTTGGGGTATATTTTTTTGTGTGAAGGCTGTCTATGCTGAATGGATACCTGGGCATCCATCCAGACTGGGCCATTGTTGGGTGTACACTTCCTGAGCCTATATACCTGACAGTGGCTACAATCGTGGCGTGTCCTGAGACTAACATAGATTTACGACATCCCGCAAGAACAGTCACTAGGGGATCCAATCCTTGATTTTAGTTAGTACAAGGTATTTGACTCACCGAAGTTATTTTCTGCCAATAGAAGTGAAATAGGAGAAGAAAATATTGGCAGATTTCATTACTGGCAGAATTAGTGAAGAAATAGTTATTTTTCTGGTATTCTGCTTAACGTTTGTATTGAGTCATCTTCGTCCACTTCCTGCCTGCCAATGGCTACATTTCTCTAGGGCTGTGAAGAGCTGCGGTACACAAGTCCATCCACTGCCATGTACGCCTGTGTGATTCAGGATCCGCATGCCTGACAAATTAAAGGGGGAAGTGACTGAGCTTAATTCTTCCTGCCAGAATGTCAACTTCTTCCATGCGAACTATTGTAATCTGTGCTATGTAGGACTATAGCATTAATCTTCATCCAATGAGTAATGCAAGTGATACAAGTGACCGGGTCAGTGACCAATATAGCACATTTCCTCCTTCTAAGATCACCTTTATCTTCGCTGTGGCACATTTCAGGATCTTATGCCTAACGGTTGTTATAGTTATCTAACTTTTGTCTGCAATGTATTAATTTCTATGATTTAATTCAGTGCATTCAGAAAGGATGTTGACATGTTGCCAGGACTCACAAAGAAAGGCTGTGAGTCCTTATTTCTCACCACATATGTGTTCCTAAGGGGTGTCCTTTTAACATACATTTTGCCAGGATCCTGCAGTTTCAATTATATTTTAAGTAGTTTAGTATATGTTGCTTCCATACAACTGACTGTGATACATACTGCATCGTGGCAGTCAGTGACATCACGGCAGACCATACATTTGTCAATCAGCATTAAATTGTCCCTCCAAACATAATATGAATATAGTCTAAAAGACATCCATTTCGGCATTAAATATACTGCCATGATGGGTGTTAAAGAGGACCCGACAACTCTCCTTACATATCTGTTTTAGTAAAAAAATGTATTGTCCGTAAAATAACAATTCTGAAGCATTTTTTCTTAGAATTCTGTGTTGTTACTCCTCTGTTTCTATAAAAATGAATAAATAAATTGACAACTGGAAGTTACCAGTTGGGAGTGTGTCTCTGCACAATCGGCCATCCAATCAGTATCAGACTCTGTAGGGACACGCCTCTTTGGCTTTTGATAAAGCCCAGTTGTCAATTTCTTCATTAATTTGTAGAAGGGACAGGAACAGCACAATGCAGAGAGAAGAAATGCTCCAGAATTGTTACTGTTATGCAGGAGACCACAATGTACCTTTCTTAGCTCTCCTAAGATGAAGGTGGATGAAAAAATGCATAATGCAGGGATGTCAAACTCAAACACACAGAGGGCCAAAATGAAAAACTTGGACAAAAGTCGCCGCACAACGAGTATACAGTATAATAGTCCTCCATACAGAATAATGGGCTCCACATAGTCCTCCGTACAGAATAATGGACCCACATAGTCCTCCGTACAGAATAATGGGCCCCACATAGTCCTCCGTACAGAATAATGGGCCCCACATAGTCCTCCATACAGAATAATGGGCCCCACATAGTCCTCCATACAGAATAATCTGTCCCACATAGTCCTCCATACGGTATAATGGGCCCCACATAGTCCTTCATACAGTATAATGGGCCCCACATAGTCCTCCATACAGAATAATGGGTCCCACTTAGTCCTCCATACAGAATAATCTGTCCCACATAGTCCTCCATACTGAATAATAGGCCCCACATAGTACTCCATAGAGTATAATGGGCCCCACATAGTCCTCCATACAGAATAATGGGCCCCACATAGTCCTCCATATAGAATAATAGGCCCCACATAGTCCTCCATACAGAATAATGGCCCCACATAGTCCGCCATACTGAATAATGGGACCCACATAGTCCTCCATACAGAATAATGGCCCCACATAGTCCTCCACTCAGTATAATGGACCCCACATAGTCCTTCATACAGAATAATGGGCCCCACATAGTCCTCCATATATAATAATGGCCCCACATAGTCCTCCATACAGAATAATGGGCCCCACATAGTCCTCCATACAGTATAATGGGCCCCACATCGTCCTCAATACAGCATAATGGGCTTCACATAGTCCTCCATACAGAATAATGGGCCCCACATAGTCCTCCATACAGAATAATGAGCCCCACATAGTCCTCCATACAGTATAATGGACCCTACATCATCCTCCATACAGAATAACGGCCCACATAGTCCTCCATACAGTATAATGGGCCCTACATCGTCCTCCATATAGAATATTGGCCCACATAATCCTCCATACAGAATAATGGGCCCCACATAGTCCTCCATACAGAATAATGAGCCCCACATAGTCCTCCATACAGTATAATGGACCCTACATCATCCTCCATGCAGAATAATGGCCCACATAGTCCTCCATACAGTATAATGGCCCCACATATGGGTGGCAGTTCTGGTGTCTTGGCCAAATATAATCACCCTGCAGGCCAGAATTGACCCACGGGCCAGAGTTTGACTTGTAAGGCCTAATGAGTGAAGCTGCAAGTAGATATGACATTTAGTAGGTTTGTACTAGTATTAGATCAGATTGCCAAATTTATTATTACATTTTTCTAATTTATTTTAATTATGAATGTTATTTTCCTTCCCTAGTGTCAGAGAGAACTCCGAGATGAATCGTATGACCACTCAAAATATTGGTATCGTTTTTGGGCCCACGCTGATGAGACCAGAGAAGGAGCAGTTTGCTAACATTGCTGCTAATATGGTTTATCAAAACCAAGTTGTGGAAAATTTTCTTACTCACTATGAAGAGATCTTCCAGGACAGTCCAGAGAAATGTAGTAATTCACCCTGTACAGAGAATCAATGTGCGGCTACATCTCACATAGAACTGTCCACCCCTTTATAGACCTGTACAACTTACGGGAAGGGCCTCAGACAAATACCTCCTTATTGATTCCCAGTTTTTCAGCATCTGGAATGGACATTTATGTGGGGGATTTAAAGCCAACTATACAAGGTATTCAAGGTACAATGACAGTGTTCTTAGCTATTTACTAAGGAAATAAAAGAGACAGTCCCAGCTGGAACTTACACAATGGATGCAATTCTTGGCAAGATTTATACTATGTTGAATGCAAATGTTTAAAATTTTAAAATTAATTGCAATTTATTATTTTATATTATGCTTAATATATTTGCATTTTCACGTTTTTTTCTGGACAAGTGTTTGTATATGGTTGAGCAGATAATAGGAAAAACATTCTGCCTAAATTTGCAACCTGCAACTTTCCAACTGTTATCAGACTACAACTACCAGCATTCCTCTACAGCCATAGGCTGATATGGAACATGGAGTACATACGCTGATTCATTTATTGACAGCTGGAGTCAAAATGGAATTAATTAGACAGGATGGTAGGAAGAGAGCCCAATTTTAAAAGCATGAAACCAATTGTCGTCATGCTGATTTATGGTACCACACTAGAGATGAGCGGATTGATCCACTGCAAATTGACTTCTTGTTGAATTTCCTCAAATTCGCAGGTCCCCACAAATACGAACCCTTTGCAATTTGTTTTGCAAGGATGGCTTAAAAAGAATGCCAGGTGCCATTTCACACACTACCGAAGACTATAGGAGCTAGAGAGTGGGCCAATGACATCAGGTGCGGCCATGCATGATTTCCCATAATGCATTGTCTCGTGCAGCCAATCAGAGTGGACAATGATAGCCACTATCAAAAGATAAGAGTAGGCTAAGCAGCGGTTTTAGAATTTTACTGCATAGCGATTGGAGGTCGGAGCGCACAGGTCACTCCACAAAAGTATAGGAGAAAGGCCTAATCTGATTGTGGTGTATTACTGCTGAAACACATTGAAAACGCTAGTGGTAGTCTCAGTCTGTGATTCAAAGATTCAAGTGATATATAGGGAGGTGCTGTACCTGCATAGTCACTCAGCTTGACTGTGAATTACCGTAATTGATCTGTGATATAGTGTGATATAATGATAAAGTGTGCATGTTGTAAAATAAAATAATAAAAAATAATATATATATACATACAGTACAGACCAAAAGTTTGGACACACCTTCTCATTTAAAGATTTTTCTTTAAAAGTAAGTAAGTATTTTCATGACTATGAAAATTGTACATTCACACTGAAGGCATCAAAACTATGAATTAACACATGTGGAATTATATACTTAACAAAAAAGTGTGAAACAACTGAAAATATGTCTTATATTCTGGGTTCTTCAAAGTAGCCACCTTTTACTTTGATGACTGCTTTGCACACTCTTGGCATTCTCTTGATGAGCTTCAAGAGGTAGTCACCGGAAATGGTTTTCACTTCACAGGTGTGCCCTGTCAGGTTTAATAAGTGGGATTTCTTGCCTTATAAATGGGGTTGGGATCATCAGTTGTGTTGTGCAGAAGTCTGGTGGATACACAGCTGATCGTCCTACTGAATAGACTGTTAGAATTTGTATTATGGCAAGAAAAAAGCAGCGAAGTAAAGAAAAACGAGTGGCCATCATTACTTTAAGAAATAAAGGTCAGTCAGTCCGAAAATTTGGTAAAACTTTGAAAGTGTCCCCAAGTGCAGTTGCAAAAACCATCAAGCGCTACAAACAAACTGGCTCACATAAGAACCGCCCCAGGAAAGGAAGACTAAGAGTCACCTCTGCTTCTGAGGATAAGTTTATCCGAGTCACCAGCCTCAGAAATCGCAGGTTAACAGCAGCTCAGATTAGAGACCAGGTCAATGCCACACAGAGTTCTAGCAGCAGACACATCTCTTCAACAGCTGTTAAGAGGAGACTTTGTGCAGCAGGACTTCATGGTAAAATAGCTGCTAGGAAACCACTGCTAAGGACAGGCAACAAGCGGAAGATATTTGTTTGGCCTAAAGAACACAAGGAATGGACATTAGACCAGTGGAAATCTGTGCTTTGGTCTGATGAGTCCAAATTTGAGATCTTTGGTTCCAACCACCGTGTCTTTGTGCGATGCAGAAAAGGTGAACGGATGGACTCTACATGCCTGGTTCCCACCTTGAAGCATGGAGGAGGAGGTGTGATGGTGTGGGGGTGCTTTGCTGGTGACACTGTTGGGGATTTATTCAAAATTGAAGGCATACAGAACCAGCATGGCTACCACAGCTTCTTGAAGCGGCATGCTATTCCATCCAGTTTGCGTTTAGTTGGACCATCATTTATTTTTCATCAGGAAAATTACCCCAAACACACCTCCAGGCTGTGTAAGGGCTATTTCACCAAGAAGGAGAGTGATGGGGTGCTACACTATGACCTGGGCTCCACAGTCACCAGACCTGAACCCAATCGAGATGGTTTGGGGTGAGCTGGACCGCAGAGTGAAGGCAAAAGGGGCAACAAGTGCTAAGCATCTCTGGGAACTCCTTCAAGATTGTTGGAAGACCATTTCCGGTGACTACCTCTTGAAGCTCATCAAGAGAATGCCAAGAGTTTGCAAAGCCGTCATCAAAGCAAAAGGTGGCTACTTTGAAGAACCTAGAATATAATACATATTTTCAGTTATTTCACACTTTTTTGTTAAGTATATAATTCCACATGTGTTAATTCATAGTTTTGATGCCTTCAGTGTGAATGTACAATTTTCATAGTCATGAAAATACAGAAAAATCTTTAAATGAGAAGGTATGTCCAAACTTTACTGTGTATATATATATATATATATATATATATATATATATACATATGTACTGTATATACATATATATATATATATATATATATATATATATTTATGCATACTTCCTTGTAATAGTTTAATAATAGACACATTTTTCTCTAGCCAGATAGGTTGCGGTCAGTTGGACATTACTAAGACTGTGTTTGCATTAAAGAGCTCATCAAAAGGGGTTCAATGCATTTTTAGGAGACCTCGGAGTGTTATACACATATTTTCTAAGCAATTAGAGGCTTTGCAGTATTGCAATTTGCTGCTATTTTTTTTTTCCGCTGCAAATCTAATTTTTGAGGAAAATCTGGCAAAGCTGTAAAATTTGAATTTCAAACAATCCATTCATCTCTATAGCACACCATTCTCCTCCTCATGGGACAGGAGGGCTTATCTTGTGTTTTCTACTTTTATGAGGCCGAAACACAAATGGTGGGGGAAAAACTAAAATTAAAAAAAAGCCAGCTTTACTTTCCTTATAGACAGCCCACGGATCTGTTTGCGTATGTGTTAGAACAAAGTTAAGACTACAACTACAGTCATTACAGAAGTTCAATGTATATGCTTCATGTCATGTGAAAAATCTAATATGCAATAGATTCTCCATGTCAGTAGGAGAATTCCAGCTTTCAAGAAATGATTTGATGTTCTTGTGCACTTACAGAATTTTATATGGGCATGTAGTTCATTTGAAGCTGAAAAAAATGATTCCTTGATATCTACTATCTGATGTCTGACTCCAGAGAAATCCATGTTTTCCTTATATTTAAATGAACTGTTAAGAGCTATGGATGGACACTGATGTGCATGAGAATCTGCCTCCAGAGATTATTATAAATAAATGGAGTTATCATTTTTTTTCAGCTTTCTGTGACCTACATGCCCATATAGACGGCTTAGGAGGGTTTATCCTACTGACAGATTCCCTTTAAAGGTTGTAAAAGAGGCAAGTATTAGTTCACTCAGTCACAAAAAAATACTTATTTTTCTGCTCCCAGTGGAAAGCATACAGTTGTGTTCATGAGGGCTAAAGTTGACCATATACTGTCACGCAAGGTATGGGAAAGACTTAGTTCAACACAAAGGGAAGAGGGAAAGGGACCCCAGACTCTAGGGAAAGGGGGGAAGGGAGACCTCCTAAGATGAACTAGCGTCACCCTGTCTCCCCTAACGTCCCTGTATTGGCTCTTCACAAATCTCCGCACGTGTGCCTCGCCCTGTCTTTCCCTGGCCTAAGACTAAGGAAGGGAGGAGATGAGCACTAGACGATCTCCACTAAACACTATAGACAACAAGGGTGGACACACGGGGAAATTGCTTAGCTTTAGACGAATCCAGACAAATGCGCACACGTCCTTAAGCTCCAGTGAGGACGAGGTACTGCTCTTGCTAAAGCCTTCACAAGTACTAATGAATATCGCTGGCACCTCCCTCTGAAACACAACAGGTATTTATACACCCAGGCAGGGTTTTAATTAGCCAGAGGGATGTAGACACTGGGTCCTAGAGACAGCCTCTAAGAAGATGTCTGTAATGCCAAACGTAAAGATCTCCTGCAACCAACTACAGGGCGACTATCTGTCACCTCTGACACACCCGTGACATATACTTAGGGACTTGTTCCAGCAGCAGCTATTCCTCCTGACCACCCCCATACATATGTATGCTCAACCAGGGGTGCATGTGTTTTCAGTCGGGAAGTCACTGCTGGAAACCCCTGGTGCAGGAATATCTCCCATCAGATCCATAAATCATAAACGCTGAAGTTCAACCAGTCCAACACTTTCCCGATGACATACGTCAGAACACCACCATATACATTAGAAGGTCAGCCATACTATAAACATTGTCAGGTTCAACAATTCTGCATCTGATATACAATATGTGGCCACCTTAGAGGGCGCTTCCAATTCTGAACATTGATGGCATATCAACAGGATATTCCATAAATGTACTGTAGATGTGGGTCCCAATGCTGGTGTGCCATTGCCCTGCTATTAGTGGAGAGATGACTATACATGCACGGCTCTCTGTATTCATTTATACGGTGGTTCTGAGAGTTGCAGTGTCCTTGTTCTGCAATTTTCTCTTATAAATGAATAATCATTGCCACGTTTCCAGCCTGGACAGCGTGCAGCAGTGTCCTGTTCTTGAAACATCAAGCATGGTGGCTAAGTGGTTACCCCTATAGCCCTATAGCCATGCTGCCCTTGCGGTCATAGGTTCAAATCCCACCAAGGACAATATCTGCAAGGAGTTTGTATGTTCTCCCTGTGTTTGTGTGGGTTTCCTCCGGGTTCTCCAGTTTCTACCTACACTCCAAAGACATACTGATAGGGAATCTAGATTGTGAACCATAAGGAGGACACTGAAGAAGATGTCTGTAGTGTGCTGTGGAATTAATGGCGCTATGTAAATGAGTAAAATAAATACAAATAGTTGTTGGTCTCAATAGTGGATATATGGCCTGAGATGGACCAACCCTTTAAATCATGATCTGCATAGCATTGTAGTCTGAGGGCTGCAGCTACTTGTAATAACCATGTCTCATGTCCAGATTAGTTCCATATTTAAAGTTTTTTTAATTATAAAGCCAATAAATGCAGCTATTCTTGAGCCGTACATTATACTATCTGTCTTTCAATCCTTAGTATGTCCTATAGTTGTCCATATTAATACTGCTGCATTTACCATATTTTGCAATAATGCCTGACAAATTTGCAGCAAATTATTTGGAATTATATTCATATTTGATCATGGATTAAATATCTTTCATATCGAATAAACATGAATAAAAATATAATTTCAGTTTATCTAGAATATTTAGAGCTGAAAATGGCCTAGGGATGATTTGGATTTTATTCATAGGGCAAGTTCTGCCAGCAGAAGCAATCAGAGACCGCACAACAAAATAACAAGAAAAAATAGTTTATTAATATACTGAGTACATGTGTTAATAACAGTTTGTATTTGTATATTAACAACAGGATCATCTATTTATATGATAATTTACACCTCAGGTTTGAGTCTTTGGTGGCACAAAGAAATGTGTTATTGTGTTACTTTTATTTGCTATAAAAGATAAAGTTGTTTTATTATCATTATTGGTGAATATGTGTATGTGCAATGATTTTCTATATGTAATAAAATAGTTCTTAAACACTGTATATCTGCAAAAACACAAAAGTGTCATGGTAATTACATATGTATGATACAATTAGAAACAGATTGCATTTATGAACAAGTACAAGATTTTGTTTGACATCAGAGAGTCATGAAACATCAGAAAATTGACCTACGTGTGTAGTATATATAGAATAGTATACATATATATATATATATATATATATTTATATATATATATATATATATGAAGTAGTTTCTTCTGGTAAATGTTACAATACATAGATATTCTACATAAATGTTAAATGTGATATAAGATACTTAAATAATAGTATTAATCAAAATCTTATGTATAAAAAACATGAAAAACAATTTACACCCATTTAGAACTTTGGGCACAATTCATTTGGATTGTTTTTTTTTTTTCAAGTCAATTTTTTTTTTGTCATATGATATTTGCTGATTTTTTTTGCCCCAAATTAATCAAAATGGTGCATGTGGTTCATAAATTTTACGTTAAGGCAAAATTGTTTTTTTTGCTTTTTTTCGGACTAACTGCTTCTGTGACTTTTTAATGACAAAAAGTTGCATGTTTGTGCAATTTTTTGAGAAATTTTACAAAAGAAAAAGCTGGTATACAGAATACACAATAGACTTTGAAAAAGGCACAACGTCTAAGCTTGGTGTAAACAAAGAAAGGTGCAAAACACTAAAAACTCTACAAAAAACTAGTAGGTCAATGTCTACTTCACTGGGATGATGGACAATTTAGAAATTCCATTCATAGGAACTCAAAAATTGGCTTTACCGCCTATTAAAATTGATTCTACACGAATATAAAAGGTATACATTTTAGCATTCATATCATGTTGCATACATAGATAATACAGGGCCATGAAGAAAAGTTTCTCTTCGTTCCTCAACAAAAAATGCAGTAAAGGTTTCCCAGTCAATGGTGGCTAACATTTGTTTTCTTTCCAATGCAACTGGTCCAGACCTTCATCAATGATACTTTTCAAAATGTCACCGACCTTTGGATATTAATCGGTAAGTCTGCTCTGCTATTCAACGTTTGCCATTTGTAAAAAGGGCAACTGACCATAACATAGAAAATTCCACTTCCCAATTAAAGTTAACATGTATATAAGTATGTTTAAAAATTTTTATTTTGTTCCACTGAAAAGTGATTAACAGATATTTTTTCAACAACTTTTCGACCCAAGATGAACTATGCCAAGATTATCTCTATAGATAGATCTAGAAATGCATACATATAGTTAAGTATACACAATATTCATGAAGCAAAAGAGAATATATACATGAAACATTTTAATCGTGTGCTATACACTTACGAACTACACCTGCACAAATCCTGGTCTTGGGATATGTGTGGGTCTCAGAAGTGGCAAATGTATTTATAACACATTTGTTGCATATCTGTAGCAGGATTTCCCGGGACTAGGGGCTTCTTCCCTATCACTCATGCTAGGGAGCGCCCAAGTCTCTTCCTGCTCCCTGAATTACTTCTAATGGTGAAGATGCTGGGGCCATATGCTTTGCTGTGCTCCTATTTCAACCCTTCTCTGTGTCCTCCCCCACTCAGGGAAGTGTATAAGAATACACCAACCTGACAATCAAGGGAAGACAGACAGGGTTAAATAGAAGTACCAATCATACAAAAATGCACTCACTGGGCAGTTAAGGAAGGAGAAACCAAATAGGAGAGGATGAGGACATGCACACAGACTAACACAATGCAACAGTCTTCTGAACAACTCTCCAAATGCCACTTCCAACAACTACCACCTCCAACTCCAGAACCAGGCAGTATGAACTAACATTGGAAATCCCTGATTGCCAGAGGCAAGTATATATAGCAGAGGGGAGTGGCCAACACTGAACAGCTGAGACCATCAAAACAGGAAAGCTCCAGGAGCTCTGAACTGAACAAATTAATCTGTTAATTCTGCTAGCAGAAGCCTGCACTGTTTAATATGATGGTGAAGTGCTTCTAATCACTGTAGGAGTACAGGAAATCAGACACCACAGTCTTCTGGCCCCTCTCTGTCGCGGTAAACCCATGTCAATATCCTTTCAATCTGCCATAAATTTCGAAAATGAGAAAATCCCTGTGCTTTATATATTTAGAGAGACAAGACAACTGGTTCCCAGGAAGAAAGATCATCTAGATCAAACTGGGGAGTCTTTCATACAATGTTAGCTTCAGAAATCCAGTAAAACATGATGAATCATGACGTATTCCTAACAGGTCCAGTTTATTATGACTTACAAGAAATAGTTAGTCTAGACCAGGGGTGCACAACCTGCGGTCTCATGTCAGTGTCTAGTAGTTGTAACTTCTCGTATATCAATGAGAAGTGGAGTGGTTGATAGCACTATAGGGACAGTTAGTAATGGTGCACTGTGTGGTCATCTCTGGGACCCCCATATTTTGCATAATGGGAGTACCATAGCACTGAAAGGACTTGATGAGCTGAAGTGACCGTGGATAAGTGCTGCTATACTCATTGTGCTTTATGGAAGAAGGGAAACACTCGACTGTTTCAGCATCTCACACAGGATATGTGATAAATAATGATAGTTGAGGGTCCAACTGTTGAGACCTGCACCGATAGGCAAAACATGCCTGACAGGGCACTTGTAACCTTGCTACAAAATGGAGAGGCGGGTTGGGTGCCCAACCGCTGCTCCATTCATTCTCCATGGGGCTGCCGGAATAAGTGGAGCGCAGTGCTTAGCGGCCCCATAGGGAATGAATGGAGCAGCATGCGCCCTGCCGCTCCATTCTAACAAGGAAAAAATGTCCTATTCTGACTATCAGTGCCGGTACCAGCAGTAAGATCCCCACAATCAACAAGTTATCACCTATCCTGTAGATAGGTGCCAATTTATTTTCACCAGAGAACCCTTTAAACTACGATGGAGAAAGCTGAATGTTTGGTTTCTTCCTTTCTGGATTGTGACTGGAGAGAAGGGGGCTTGTATCTTCGTGATAAGTGGGAGACCTAAAAATAGCAGTAGCACCTATTAGATATTTATGGCACATACTTTCAATATACCCTCAGAAGGTAATACTCCCTAACACCCAATTTTTGTTGTGACCTGTGAGGTTGGTTCAATCTGACAATTTGGCCCTCAGATAAAAAAAGGTTGTGAACCCCTGGTCTAGATAGGTTGGGATTCTGTACTCAGGACCCACATCTATGAACTCTCTGACAGGGTGCTTGAAATTAAAGTTTCTAAATTAGACAACACCTTTAATATAATTATTTCATGTTATGTATATTAAGTAGTTTTACTTCTAGTGTTAGATTAAACATCATATTTTTTTGCCAGTTGAAATTATAATATCGTAAGTTATTAAAGAGGATCTTTCACCAAATTTTCCATGTTGAACTTGGCACACGATGTAATATCTCCATTAAAAAGATATTAGCAATCAAAGTATTGGGCACTAAACTTTTTTAAGTCACAGTAGGTGTTATTAGTGTTTGCACTGGAGGTGTGTACTTCCTCTCCCTGTATGATGCTGACTAATCATAGGCAGGCAGCAAAGTAAAGAAGAACATGCCCAGACCATAGTTTAGAGCAGATTTCTCAGCATATGAGCTGTATAATGATGGACAGCCTGACCTCCTGCATGATTAGAAAGCATAAATGACCAACACCTTTCAGATAAGTTTCCTGTAGGGGCAGGGGAAGCACAGCTAAGTTTAGCTATGTCATGTTACAAACCCATCTATCAGCTCTCCTCTCCTAACACTGTCAGCTCTGCTGTACTACCCCTGGTCCCATACTGCCTGTCTTGGGATGTGTCAGTATTCTTCTATGTGAGATATAATGACAACCCTGATCTGCCGAGTGAGTACGAGTTGCCTCAGTAAATCAGACATAAGTGTGATTACTGACATACTCAGTAATTTGGAAAGCTGATAGAAGGGTTTATAATGTGACATAACTAAACTCAGCTGCACTGCCCCTCCCCCATAACTGACTCATGCAGAAGGTTAGACCAGAAGATCAGGACTGTATCATTACATTGCAGACACTGAAAAATCTGCTCTAAGCTATGGTGGAGGCTTGTCCTTCTTTCCTTTGAGTGTTGCCTGCTTATGATTGGTCAACATCATATAGTTAGAAGAAGTACACGCCCCCAATAAAAACTGTCTAATAACACCCACTTGGATTTTAAAAAAGTTAACTCATTAAGTGCCAAATACTTTCATTAGTAATATCTCTGTAACTAAAAGTCGAAATTAAAAGGTAAAAAATGTATTCCGCTCTACAGTCACTAATGCATTGTGTATCCAGTTCAACATGAAAAATTTGGTGAAAGGTCCTTTTTTAAGTATTTTACATATCCGACATAGTTTACTAAAATGTATTTATGTGAACAGTAGTATTTTATATAATATAATTTATTGTATATTGTGTTGGTTGTGTGGCATATATCTGCACACTTCCTTGGACTTTAAAGCAAACATTAAAGGCTATGGACATCTTGGACAAGGAAAACATTATTTTTTACATACAGTATGTTAGTAGTTACCTTTGATTAATAAAATTACAGTGTCAGTCTGCAATCTTCATTCCTTCATTCTTGTTTGGACTCACTCGTATCAGTTTACATCCTAATCCAAGTTTCAGATTTTTCTCTTGTGGGAGTTTCTGTTCCAGCAATATAGGCTGGATGTGAAATATATTTGTATGTAGAGTGCTGCTCTCTTCATTATCATTATACAGCTTCTTTCCTTACTTATTTCCTCTTCCTGTCCTTTCCTCCTCGAGTGTAGCCTTTTTTACTACCCTCCCTGAGATACTGTGTACTCTCTCTATGATACAGAAATCTGTGTACAATCCCCTCACCTTCCCTGGTACTATCTCTAACAGCAAGAGAAGGGAAAGTGAGAACAGAAAGAGTTAGAAACAGGATGTCTGGCAGATCTGTAACTTTTTTGCAAAAGTATTCAGCTAGATAAAGAACTTACAGACACTGTAGCAGCAAAATAGTAAAAAAAATCCTAAAAACTATTTAGAAAGATACTTAACTCTGCATTTAGGAAACAAACAAACAATACAAACAATTATGTGCAAAGGAGTACATAGCCTTTAAGTAACACAGCTAATCAAGACTGTAATTAAAAGCAACAAGTATTTACATATTTAAAAATTAATAGCGCCAGTTTGTTATGTATATACAGCTATGTTATACATGTATATATGCTATGTATATACAGTCATGGCCGAAAGTGTTGGCAGTGGCACCCTTGAAATTGTTCCACAAAATGAAGTATTTCTCCCAGAAAATTATTGTAATTACACATGTTTTGTTATACACATGTTTATTTCCTTTGTGTGTATTGGAACAACACAAAAAAACAGAGGAAAAAAGGCAAATTGGACATAATTTCACACAAGACCCCAAAAATGGTCCGGACAAAATTGTAGCACTCTCAACTTAATATTTGGTTGCACACCCTTTGGAATAAATAACTGTAATCACTTTCTATAACCATCAACAAGTTTCTTACACCTCTCAACTGGAATTTTGGACTACTCTTATTTTGCAAACTGATCTAGGTCTCTCATATTTGAAGGGTGCCTTCTCCTAACAGCAATTTTAAGATCTCTCCATCTCTGGGGCTGCTTGTCCACCATCTGGACTATCTTGCGTTGCAACCTTTCATCAATTTTTACCAGCCATCCACGTCCAGGGAGATTAGCTACAGAGCCATGGGTTGTAAACTTCTTGATTATGTTGCGCACTGTGGACAAAGGAACATCAAGATCTCTGGAGATGGACTTGTAACACTGAGATTGTTGATATTGTTCAACAATTTTGGTTCTCAAATCCTCAGACAGTTCTCTTCTCCTCTTTCTGTTCTCAATGCTTAGTGTGGCACACAATGTAAAGATTGAGTCAACTTCTCCCCTTTTTATCTTTTTGCAGGTGTGATTTTTATATTGCCCAGACCTGATACTTGCTGCTGGAGAGTTTGAATGAGCATCACATGCTTGAAACAAAGTAGTTTACCCACATTTTTGGAAAGGTGCCAACAATTTTGTCCAGCCCATTTTTGGAGTTTTGTGCCAAATTATGTCCAATTTGCCTTTTTTTCTCAGTTTTTGTGTGTTGTTCCAATACACACAAAGGAAATACACATGTGTTTAACAAAACATGTGTAATTGCAATCATTTTCTGGGAGAAATACTTAATTTTCTGGAAGAATTTCAAGAGTGTCAACACTTTCCGCCATGACTGTATATGCATAAGGAATAGTGGTTATTTTGCACACTAAAGTTGAGATTGGAATAATACAAGGACAATTTATGCTAAAACTGTGCTAGTGCTGGGGGCATAGCTGTGTGGGGTGCAGAGATAGCAATTGCACCCTAATTCTTGAGTCTGAGGGAACATAATTCCCTTCTGTCACAAAAGAGGACACTAGTCTTAAAATATACATTGCTAAGTGGGGGCTATGTTATACTGGAATTAGACATGTGATTCTTGTGAGCTAAACACAGAAGTTGATACAAAAGTGAGGAGTATCAGTCTTTACTTTATACTTTTCCTTCTTCTTGGTTCAAAAAATGGCACAAGAACTGCAAGTATGATTCCAGTCTTACAGATTTTGCATGGGGTACCCAGGAGCTTCATATTACACTTCAGCTTGGGGCATTATTAAAGCTTATTTCTTTCCAGAACTTCAAACACTTGGATTCTGAGAAGTGGGAAGACTTCTTCAGCATGGTATTCATTGTCATACTGTGGTTCCTGCTGGCCCCATCCTCCATTTATATTGAAAATAGGCAAATCCATTTTTCATAATTTCACAAATTGGGTCTTGTGACACTTTTGCTCTGTCTGAATCTGAATACTTGTGATTTTTTTTTAATACTGATTGGTCCTCTTCCTCAGAGACACACTGTAGTGTCTTTGACTTTTGTATTCTATGGGTAATGGTCAAGTCTGCACCACATTCCTCAGCTCTTCAGTAGAATGCAATGATTGGAAATTTTCAGACTGGTTAGATGTGTTTGTCCAAGTCATTTCAGCATTTTCTTGGAGATATGTAGTGTCTCTATGGCAGTAGGAATAGCGATGATTCATATGCTGGGAAAAGGACCCAGAATGGGAGAACCTTTTGCCACATTTATCACAACGATATGGCTTTTCTCCTGAGTGTAGGCGAAAATGTTCAATGAGATGATGTTTGTGCTTGAAGGCCTTGTTACAAATTTCACACTGATGTGGTCTGTTTCCTGGATGTGATAAAGTAAAATTAGATGGTTAAAGGGAACAAAGTCATATAGTGGTGCTTGAAAGTTTGTGAACCCCTTAGAGTTTTCAATATTTCTGCATAAATTTGACTAAAAACTACATCAGATTTTACATCAATCCTAAAAGTAGATAAAGACAATAAATCAAAAATATTTTTTATAGAGGAAAATGATCCAATATCGCATGTCAGTGAGGGGCAAAAATATGTGAACCTTTAGGATTAGTAGATAATTTGAAGGTGAAATTTTTGTCTGTTTTAAATCAATAGGATGACAATCAGATGTGAGTAGGTGACCTGTTTTGATTAAATAACAGTGATATTTTCAAGTCTGATCTGGACAACACATGTTTGTGGCGTTGTATCATGGCACAAATAAAGAAGAAAAATTGTTGATGCTCATCTGGCTGTAAAGGTTACAACACCATCTCTAAAGAGGTTGGACTTTACCAATCCATACTTAGTTTTGTAACCTTTTCCATCCTGCTGAGCATGAACAACTCTTCTTCTGAGGTCCTCTGAAATCTCCTTTGCTCATGCCATGACACACTTCCACAAACATGTCTTGTCAAGTCCAGACTTTGATAGATCCCTGTTTTTAAAAGAAAACAGGTTGCCCATTTATAACTGATTGTCATCCCATTACATTGAAAACACCAGATGCTAATTTCACTTTCAAATTATCTGCTAATCTTAAAGGTTCACATACTTTTCCCAACAGAGACATAGTGATATTCGATCATTTTCCTCTCTAAAAAAAATGACAACGTCTAATATTTTAAGCTTTTTCTGTATCTACTTTCAGGACTGAAAATTTGATGTAGTTTTATGTTAATTTTACGTAGAAATATGGAAAATTCTGAAGGATTGACAAGCTTTCAAGCACCTCTGTAGAAGCCTTATGCATTGCGTAAGATTTTTTTAAAGGATTTTTTTGACCTTTCAAGAAAAGCTTAAGGTCCCCAAACACATTAGATTAATGTTGGCCAAACCCACCGATATCATTGGGATCATCTGACAGTTGCTTAACTTTCTCCAGACAGATGATGATTTCTGACAGTCGATCATTTTGTTCTCCAGGAGCTAGGCCACTACCAGAGGAGTCTGGCATTGTCTCTCTCATAGAAAACGTAGTATACTTCAGCTGAGAGTTTCTGTGCATAGAAGACTGCTGTTAACCAAACAATTGTTAGGCTGACAGCCATCTACTGAGTATCAGCGGCTACATTGATGATGTGTTTTATATTAAGTGACCATGCCGACCAATCACTGGCTGCAGCGGTGACATGTTGTCCATGCTTACAACAATGATTGGCTTTCAGGGTCAAGTGTTAAACATACCACTTCATTTTGACAACTAAGGAGTCCTCTGCAGTGGAGGGAGCAGCGGGGATTTAAAAGGTGAATTACTAGTATGTTATTTTTCCATCATATGCATCTTATACAGGTGATATAAAATAATTGATTTCTTGAAGGGGTAACCTAGGCCTTCAGCTTTGGTGTAGAAGTTTGTATGTCAGATATAGCTATTATACATTAATTGTACAGACCAAAAGTTTGGACACACCTTCTCATTTAAAGATTTTTCTGTATTTTCATGACTTTGAAAATTGTACATTCACACTTAAGGCATCAAAACTATGAATTAACACATGTGGAATTATATACTTATCAAGAAAGTGTGAAACAACTGAAAATATGTCTTATATTCTAGGTTCTTCAAAGTAGCCACCTTTTGCTTTGATGACTGCTTTGCACACTCTTGGCATTCTCTTGATGAGCTTCAAGAGGTAGTCACCTGAAATGGTTTTCACTTCACAGGTGTGCCCTGTCAGGTTTAATAAGTGGGATTTCTTGCCTTATAAATGGGGTTGGGACCATCAGTTGTGTTGTGCAGACGTCAGGTGGATACACAGCTGATAGTCCTACTAAATAGACTGTTAGCTGCTTTTTTCTTGCCATAATACAAATTCTAAGTAAAGAAAAACGAGTGACCATCATTACTTTAAGAAATGAAGGTCAGTCAGTCCGAAAAATTGGGCAAACTTTGAATGTGTCCCCAAGCGCAGTTGCAAAAACCAGCAAGCGCTACAAAGAAACTGGCTCACATGAGGATCGCCCCAGGAATGGAAGACCAAGAGTCACCTCTGCTTCTGAGGATAAGTTTATCCGAGTCACCAGCCTCAGAAATCGCAGGTTAACAGCAGCTCAAATTAGAGACCAGGTCAATGCCACACAGAGTTCTAGCAGCAGACATATCTCTACAACAACTGTTAAGAGGAGACTTTGTGCAGCAGGCCTTCATGGTAAAATAGCTGCTAGGAAACCACTGCTAAGGACAGGCAACAAGCAGAAGAGACTTGTTTGGGCTAAAGAAAACAAGGAATGGACATTAGACCAGTGGAAATCTGTGCTTTGGTCTGATGAGTCCAAATTTGAGATCTTTGGTTCCAACCACCGTGTCTTTGTGCGACGCAGAAAAGGTGAACGGATGGACTCTACATGCCTGGTTCCCACCGTGAAGCATGGAGGAGGAGGAGGTGTGATGGTATGGGGGTGCTTTGCTGGTGACACTGTTGGGGATTTATTAAAAATTGAAGGCATACTGAACCAGCATGGCTACCACAGCATCTTGCAGCGGCATGCTATTCCATCCGGTTTGCGTTTAATTGGACCATCATTTATTTTTCAACAGGACAATGACCCCAAACACACCTCCAGGCTGTGTAAGGGCTATTTGACCAAGAAGGAGAGTGATGGGGTGCTACGCCAGATGACCTGGCCTCCACAGTCACCAGACCTGAACCCAATCGAGATGGTTTGGGGTGAGCTGGACCGCAGAGTGAAGGCAAAAGGGCCAACAAGTGCTAAGCATCTCTGGGAACTCCTTCAAGATTGTTGGAAGACCAGTTCCAGTGACTACCTCTTGAAACTCATCAAGAGAATGCCAAGAGTGTGCAAAGCAGTCATCAAAGCAAAAGGTGGCTACTTTGAAGAACCTAGAATATAAGACATATTTTCAGTTGTTTCACACTTTTTTGTTAAGTATATAATTCCACATGTGTTAATTCATAGTTTTGATGACTTCAGTGTGAATGTACAATTTTAAAAGTCATGAGAATACAGAAAAATCTTTAAATGAGAAGGTGTGTCCAAACTTTTGGTCTGTACTGTACATAACGTGACCATACATCACGCGGTTACATACTGTAGACAGTTCAGCCCTCCCTCCAAACAGACCAGTTTATAAAAGGTTTAATTGTTTGCAGAATTTTTTTGTGCAAATTTGACACAATTCTACATGAAACTTTTCAACATGTTGAGCTTTTAATAAAATCAGGCATAAACTGATTAATATTTGTAGACCATTGACTTCTTTTAAATAGACTTAACAGGAGTAAATGTACAGAAAATATAACTTGTGTGTGATCTTACCTGTATGTTCATATTTGTGGCGCAGCAGAGAGCTGCTTTTCTGGAAACTCTTATTACACTGATCACAGGCGTATAAGCCATTCTCGGCTTTCATGGTCTTCTTACGTGGTACACAGGCAACTTGTTTCTCTTCCTCTGAGACATTCTTCAAGAATCAAGCATTGAAGACAAGAATTACGAAATGATTTTGTAACGTACTGTGTGAACTGCTATGAATATACTATGAACTGCTTCTACTTCATCACCCTAAACCCTACTATGTACAACTTGTATTGTTGCAGGGTAGTATGTGGGCATACACGGGCACAGCTCCAGGGTGTAACCACTGTACTAACAGAGGAGTATATCATACTATAGCAACAAAGTAACCATACAATTAAAGGGAATCTGTTACCAGGTTTTTGCTACTTCATCTGAGAGCATCATAATATAGGAACAGAGACCCTGATTCCAGCAATGTGTCACTTAGTTTACTGGGTGCAGAAGTTGTGACACAATCAGAGTTTTTAGATCTAGTATGTAGCAGAGCTCAAAAAGTTAACCCCGCCCACACCAGGCTCTGTATTTACATTGTCTGTGTATCACAGGAGGGGATGTGGATGGACCAGGGCTCACTTGAGCATCAGTGCCGGCAGTGATAATCTCCTGGTGATAAAACATTCATTGTATGGAAACTATAGTACACAGTCTAATAAGTGACACATCCCTGAAATCTGCCTCAGCCCCTACCTCCTGCTGCCCTCGGATTACATAGCAAAAACCTGCTAACAGATTCCCTTTAATGCTTTGTTAAAGTTAAGCAATTTATGTAAAAGTTGCGATATACAGTAGTAATGATCTTTTAATGCATTCATTCCAGCAAACCCTGTATTACACATTTATATATATTGGAGTTACTGTCAGATCCATACAACCGGATGACAATTAGTGGAATGTTTCAATGTAAACTTATCCTTAAAGAAAATAAAGAAAAAAACCCTCTTTCAGCTACATAATCAGATTTTGAACAAAGTGGTGGTTTTCGTGCTAAAATTGAACTAATATTTACACTGGCTCAGTTTATGCCCCGTGCCTACACAATGTATCAGGTAATCACATATGGAATCTGCTCATACTACTATAAATGGAGACACTCTGGAAACCTGATGAAGGACAGCACTTCTTTCCGAAACACGTTGGACCCTTTTGGTCTCTGCTGACCTCCATAGTTTTCAGTGATGTCACTTAAGCAGCACAAACATTTGTTTTTAAGACACACTTCCAGTCAGGTTGCTTTCAATGCTGGATCTCATTACGATTGTTGACCATATGCCCACCCTCTACCACAGATTTCTTCTCCACGACTGATGGATCAATCACACTCTCTTTTACAGACCGTCTGCAGGTGTCCAGGCCAGTCTAGCACGATATCCCAAAGCGCTATCAGCTTGTACCCATTTATGTTTTATTGGGATTATGACTAGAGCAGTAATATAGAGGGGTGGATTACCTGACACATTGTGCAAATCACGGTTTCTACTCTTGATAATATTTTGAGTGAGCAGATAGACTCTTACCGCCCGCTGCCACCTCGGAGAGCATGGATTCTTGTCTACCCATACGCAGTATTTCTATTGTTAGTGGCAGCGCGGGTGTTTTTTTATTTAATTTTGAAGTTCTAATATTTAAGGAATGGTTTAATTTTTGCAGGGAGAAGCTGTTGAACTTCTAATAAACCCAAGATAGAGTGAAAGCTTACTGTAGGGTAAGAGGTTGTAATTTATATCAGGTTTAACCTTCTAAATTGTACATTTCTTCATTGTAAAAATGTGTTCCTAGTTAACAATGACATATTAATTACTTGAGTTTATTGCCCTAGACAGGAGCGGACACAGACAGAAGTGTGCCCCTGGGCAAGAATGATATATGGACCCCTTGTAGTCCAATAACTCATCATAATGCACAATTCCACCTGCTTTGGAGGTAGGAGTGGATCCCCTTATCTTTTGGGCCCCTGTGAAGCTTCACAGGTTGCACCAATGGTATGTTGGGCTCATGCACTTAGCTGTATTAGGGCTTAATTTTGCACATAGTCCTATTAGACCTACTAACCGCAAAATCCAATCGACACTAGTCTGTCCTCCTCCTCCTGGACCTGTCCTTTGCTTTCAACACAGTGGACCATTCCCTCTTACTACAGAGTCTCTCATCTCTTGGCATCACAGACTTGGCCCTATCTTGGATGTCTTCATACTTAACAGACCGGTCATTCAGAGTCTCCCACTCACACACCACCTCCTCATCTCGCCCCCTAATTGTCGGTGTCCCCCAATGTTCAATTCTAGGACCCCTGCTATTCTCTAGCTACACCTTTGGCCTGAGACAGCTCATAGAGTCTCATGACTTTCAGGATCATCTCTATGCGGATGACACACAGATCTACCTCATTAGACCCAATAGTACCTCCTTACTAACCAGAATCCCACAATGTCTCTCCTCTATTTCATCCTTCTCCTCTGCTCGCTTTCTACAACTTAACATGGACAAAACAGAATTTGTAATTTTTCCCCCATCGCACTCAACGCCCCCAACAGACCTATCCATCAAAGTCAAGGGCTGCTCACTCTTCCCAGTCTCGCATGCTCGCTGCCTCGGGGTAACCCTTGACTCTGATCTCTCCTTCAAACCACATATACAAGCCCTTTCCACTTCCTGCCGACTCCAACTAAAAATATTTCTCGGATCGGTACATTCGTACATTCCTTAATCAAGAATCTGCAAAAACACTAGTGAATGTCCTCATCATCTCCTGCCTTGACTACTGCAACCTCCTGCTCTGTGGCCTCCCTTCTAACACTCTCACACCACTCCAATCCATCCTAAACTCTGCTGCTCGACTAATCCACCTGTCCCCCCGCTATTCCCTGGCCTCTGCTCTCTGTCAATCTCTTCACTGGCTCCCGTTTGCCCAGAGATTTCAGTTCAAAACCCTAACCATGGCATACAAAGCCATCCACAACATGTCTCCTCCATACATCTGTGACCTAGTCTCCCGGTACTTACCTGCACGCAACCTCTGATCCTCTCAAGATCTCCTTCTCTACTCTCCTCTTAACTCCCCTTCCCACAATCGCATGCAAGATTTCTCACATGCATCCCCCCTACTCTGGAACTTTCTACCCCAACATATCAGATTCTCGCACACTGTGGAAACCTTCAAAACGAACCTGAAGACCCACCTCTTCAGTCAAGCCTACAACCTGCAGTAACTCTCGCTCCACCATACCACTGCACGACCACCTCTACCCTCACCTACTGTATCCTCACCCATTCCTTGTAGACTGTGAGCCCTTGCGGGCAGGGTCTTCGCTCCTCCTGTACCAGTCGGTGACTTGCATTGTTCAAGATTATTGTACTTCTTTTTATTATATATAACCCTTTTCACGTGTAAAGCGCCATGGAATAAATGGCGCTATAATAATTATAAATAATAATATTGATAATAATTAGGGCTGCTGTAGAAGGACATAGGGCATTTACAGAACTGCCTCAGGCCTGCAATTTCATATTGAAGGTTACAGAGTTTTTTTTTTTTTTCCATATTCTGTATGTTCTGCAAACACAGTATGACATGCTCCATTGACTCACTATGTATGGAAGTATTCACCCTTGTAAACAATGCTTTTAGGCGAAAATACCTGTATAGAGGCAGTGTCAGAGGTAACCTCTATGGTAGTGCACACTCTTTCAGTGGCATACCGAGAACACATAAAGCCTCCGTGCACAACTCTACAGGCAGCATGCCAATTCACATGAGCTCCTAGGTACATGCAGTTAGTATCCCTTTTAGAGAACCAGTGGTTGACTCACCGTTGGTATGGAGTCTTCACATCTTGTTAAGCTATTTGGCTGGTTTCCATAAAAGCAGTTTATGAAGGGGCAGAATGAGAGTCCACTGAAACTGTGGTTAATATGTAGAAATGGATAACGACTCTGAATGAAGTTGTGCAATACATCTGGCAAAAGGCATGGCAAATCGTGGGACCCCTGATGTGACTCATTATCAGGTGAGAATAAATCTGATCTGGAACTTTTGCTTCTAAATGTATAATTTGCAAATTTCAAGGGTTCCTCACTTAAATGTGACTGCACTTTTCGAATGGAGCGTATTTTTGGAACAGATAAGTCTAGCGGCTCATTTTGGGGGTCTTTTGGAGCACTGTTGGGTGGTTCATGAACAGTTCTAATGGAAATTGACTTGATTTGTTCAGAGCTACAGTATTGACTTGAATGGCAGGGCTGTGAGGTTTCCAATTTGTAGATAGGAGATAATAACCTGTCACATTCAATGGTTTTTGTAGCCTCTTGTTCTTTTTCAGTTTCCTTCTTCTCAGTACTGGGATATCTTTGTGGAGTATTTTTATACATCACTGAATTCTTTTCTGTAGTTTTAGTTCGCAGGTCCTGGGAATACTGGGATAAAGACATTGTATTTTGATCGGTTTCATAGTGCTGACTACTAAACATTGTTTCTGGTTGGTACTTTGCACAATGAGGGATACTGGCATCCTGGTGGTCCATTTCCTGTTTCCTTAAAGAGTCCCATTGTCTAAGATCATCTTCTGGCCATCTGTTAAATCTAATTTGTTGCAAATTCCTCCAGCAATTATTACCAAAATGCCAAAGATCTTGCGCCTTTTTCAAATGTAAACTTAAAGCTGTATCCAAAGAAATGTTCTCAGGTGATCCAGGGGAGACATTGAAATCATGGGTACACCACTGGACATTTGGGGAAGGTAAAGGTTCAGCAACTGGATGGTATATTAGCCAGTTTTTACCATTGGAATTTTGCAGTGTGACTTTATCGCTATATTTTTGTCCAAACGCAAGTCCTCCAGGGAGAGAACATGGATGTATTAATGGGGGCACCATCGAATTACTGTCATTAGAGGGAAAACATTTCCTGTTGTTTAAGTGAGAGCTGTAGGATCCTGAATGTGAAAACCTTCGTTTGCACTTGGAACATTCATAGGGTTTTTCACCTACAGAAACAGATAAACCAAATTGTTCAAGACAAATGATTTTAACTCTGCTAATGTAAGAAAATTAATGATAATGTATTTTAACGTACTGCAAATGCATAATATTAATCTTATGTCTTCCAAAAGTCTCAAGATTTCTTACATGTAACGTCTCATGTCTGTTCAGATTGGCCCAGACATAAGAGGTTACATGGTAATTTCCTGCTTGAAGAACTGGTGGCCCATATTTACTTTAGCCTTAGCTGTCTGGTTGCTTTTAGCTCTGATTCCCACGGACACAGCAATGAACACCAGTTTATGGCATCGGCATAGTCGTCTGAATCATGTCACTGCTTTTTCATTAGTAACTATTGTTTCTATACTAATCTTTTCTAGCCCTTTTACATTGCTGCTCCATGTTCTCAGGTTGGACAGTTTACAAGCCTAAACCCAGCACAAGTGCATCTAGAAGTAAGTGACAAGCATCAGGGACATAATTATAAGATATAAGCGAAAAATAATACAATTGAGAAAAAGATTGTCAGGTAGTTAGTACTATTGTCAAGTGACCCATAAATAATAAGCGTAAAGCCTAGCCATCCATTTTTATCAGTGTATCAGTGTAAGGTTGGTTTCACATGCCATTTTTTTTTTTCTCGGTGACAAAATGGACCAATTTTCATTAGAGTTTTGGATCAGATTTTCATCAGTGTCTCATTTTTGCCATCTGAGTTTCATCACTTTTTCTTATTTGAAAAAAACAAACAAAAACTTATATAGGTTTTGCAGGATTCTCCTAGCAAAGAGTCAATGAAAAATGGACAGCACTAGAATGTAATTAATTAATGATTTGTCCAAGTTTTTCAATAGCTTAAACACATGCATTTAGGAATTTTATCTGTGACTAGTATCATGTCCCTGTGAAAAAATTACACGTGAACAGTGGCATAGGCTATAATGGGTACAAGTTCTATCCATAAAAAAAAGCATGGATAAAACACCTGTGAGAAAATCAGAAGTATGAAAGTGGCCTAAATTATGGGAGCAATTTGCAAAAGTTCCTTTACAATGGCCAATAAACAACACATAAGAAAAGGAAAATAATCATCACATACCATGTGTCCGCACAGTTACCTTATATACCTACAAATGTGACACACAGTCCAAAATGCTTAAAATATAATATTTATTTCATCATCCAAAATATACAACAGATGAAAAAATAGGAAAAAGGAATGCCCAAAATAGCGAGCACTAGGGACTCAGCACGTGCTATATCATAGTGAACAGTAGTAAACAGTTACAAGAATGCTATAGTGTAGGAATAGTGTGTCAAGACACATACAGAAATATGTAATTATATATCTAAATGTTAGTACTACTCACGTTGTATGCCATATATATTATATTTAAAGTGCCCAGTGCATAAGTATAATATATCAGTACAATGTGATTATAAACATATATACATAGATAAATAAATAAATAGTGTGTTACACAAAGTACCAGTATACAGATATCAACTATAAATCACCAAATAGAGCATATATCAAAAGAGAGCTAGCCCTGCTGTAAGCTAGGGTAAAAGTAAAAAATGTGTATAGTCTCACATGTCTGCCTATCTAAAGTTGAAGAACCAAAGTGGTAGTTGGTAACAAGTGAAGCACATACTGACCCCAGAGCATCTGCTAGGATCCTTTATTTATTTATTTATTTATTTATCTATGTATACAATATTTAGACAATTTATAATCACATTGTACTGATATGTCATACTTATGCGCTGGGCACTTTATATATAATATATATGGCATACTAGGAATTTGTGATCGTTACAGGAAAATTATTTGCCCATGAGAAAGACCTTACAGGGAATTTGTCAGTAAGATGAACTGCCTCCCCCTAAACCAATATAGGGACATTCAGGTCTTTGAAATATGAATCAATTAACAAATTTATATTGTCTATCTTTTACTGCATTCCAGATTACTTAGCATTATCATTCATATGCAAATGAGGCGATAAGTGCTCTAGGTGTTACAGAGATCTTCTTGAGCCTCTGCCTACAAAAGTTGTTTCTCCGCCAAGCACCAACCTGTTTAGATCACTGTATGTTTTGTCAGGAGTCAGACAAGGAAATCAGGCAGTGAACTATCAATCAAGCTAAACAGACTGCTGCTGGGCAGGGAAACAACCTTGGGAGGCAGAGGCACAGGAAGTGCTCTGTCTTGTCCAGAGCACTTAACACCTCATTTGGGCATGAATAAAAATCCTAATTACTCGGGAATGTAGCAACAGATAGAATATATAAAGGTATGGCTAGATTTATCTTTCAGTGACCTGCATGCCCATATATGCAGTTTGGGAGGGTGTGGTGTATTGATCTTACTGACAGATTCCCTTTAGGGCAATGAATGCATGAAAATGTGCAACTCTGTGAACTTACCACTATGTATACGAAAGTGTTCTTTCAAATGATGTTTGAACTTAAATGCTTTTCCACATTCCACACACTTAAACTTCCTATTTTCTGTTGTATTATTTACTGTGCTCTAGAAAGATAAGAAACTAACATCAAGAAATATACAATGCATCTGAACAGGATTTTTTTTGCATCACAGATTTTACCTATAAGTCTATGAGATTAGAAACAAGGCTAGAGAACCTTGTTCTGAGTCTCATAGACCTGCATTGAGACAATTTTAAAAGGGACCTCCGGTCCACACAGCAGATGCTGGGTGATTCGGCAGGTCACAAATGTGGTCATATGATGTGGGGGTGGTGCTGGAACCGGCCGAAGATGGTGACCAGTAAGTATTACAATACACTCTCTGCATGCACATTACTACTTGCTGATAGATAGAAAAATAAAAAAAATCTCTGTCCTGTATATAAGTTTGGCTAATTGCACAAAACATGAGAAGGTCCAAATGATTCCATCACAGTGGTGCTTGAAAGTTTGTGAATTGTGAACCCTTCAGGATTTCCCATGTTTCTGTATAAATTTATCCTAAAACTACATCAGATTTTCACACAAATCCTAAATGTAGGTAAGGAGAATCAAATCAAACAGATTAGTCAAAATATTAGACTGTCATTTTTTTAATGAGGAAAATGTTGAAATATTACATGATTGTGAGTGGCAAAAGTATGTGAACCTTTGCTTTCAGTATGTGGTGTGACCCCATATGCAGCAATAATGTTAAAATTGAGGAGGGCTCTGAAGGGTTGTGGTATCCCATTCTGCATGCCGGGATCCCAGAACACAGAAGTACGGACTCGACTTTTGGCAGAAACTTGGGCCCTTTAAGAGTAAATTAGAGACACTAGACCAAATTATTTAGAGATGGTTTTTAACGTTTCCCAGCCTAATGAGCATCAACAACTCATTTTCTGAGGTCCTCAAAAATCTCATTTGTTTGTGCCATTATACGCTTTCTCAAATGTGTTGTTATCACCAGACTTTGATAGAACCCTATTTTTTAAATGAAACAGGTTATCCACTCCTAAATGTACTTTTGCTACTCACACACAAATGCGATACTGAGTAATTTTTGGCTATAAAAAATGACAAAGTCTAATATTTTTTACTCATTTGTTTGATTTGGTTCTCTTTACTTTTATAAGTTTCAGGTCAGATTTATACAAAAATAAGGAAAATAAAAATGAATAAACCGGCATTATTTTGGTACTACGAACCTGAGCAAAGCTACCTTAAATGTAGAAATACGGGAATAACACAGTTCTTGATCATCTGATTTTGGCAGACGGATTGTTTTATTTGAAAGGGTAATATATGTATATATGGTATCTATTTTTTTTTCTCGCTTACATAGTGCCATTTATTCCACAGCACTTTACAGACATTATCATCACAGTCCCCATTGGGGCTCACAATATAAATTCCCTATCAGTATGTCTTTGATATATGGGAGGAAACTGGAGGAAACCCATGCAAACATACACACTCCTTGCAGATGTTGTCCTTGGTGATATTTGAACCCAGGACCTTAGTGCTGCAAGGCTACAGTGCTGCCCATACATATCTATATATACAATTGTGCTCAAAAGTTTACATACCCCGGAATAATTTTTCCTTTCTTGGTCTTGTTTCAGAGAATATGGATGATAACAAAAAAACTTTTTCTCCACTCATGGTTATTGGTTGGGTGAAGCCATTTATTGTCAAACTACTGTGTTTTCTCTTTTTAAATCTTAATGACAACTAAAAACATCCAAATGACCATGATCAACTGTATGAGAAAAACCAACAAAGGAGTCCATAATACGTTTAAAAAAGAATGTACTTTATTAGGGATCAAGAACAATGGTGGAAGGAGGTTTTTGCTAAAGTAACAAAGACGCGCACACAATGTTAAGGTAATATCAAATTGAAAGTAACAAATCAGGGGAGAAAAAATGGTAGTATCCCGCAAGGGTATAATAAGTACAAATATGTGATACCCATAATTATATATACACACTTCCGATGAGTGAGAGGGCTGCCTCAATAAGGATTAAGTACAGATACCATGATCCCAAAGAGGCTTCGTCCTCCTAACCATGTTAAATAGATATAGAGTATCCCAGGCATATCCAGGCAGTAGGATACATAAACTTATTGTGTATAGGCTCCCCAGTAGAGTGGCGTCCACCCCGATGCACGTTTCGGCTTTATCTCGGTCAGGACTCCCTGGTCGGTTTTTCTCTAATTTCCTGTTTCTCCTAAACAGTCCTGCTGTTATCTTTTGTCCTCATATATCTGTGATTACTAATAATAGCATGACTTGCATTTCCATAAGATGTGTGGTGTTTTCCTCTGTTTGCATATATTGCTATCATATACAATATTCACATAAAGACACTATTATCACTAAAATGAATAAGAAATATTATAAGACTATTATTATATAAAGATTAAAGAATAGGATCATGTGCAGGTTATATTTCTACTACCACAAAAGTTTCATTTTGACAAGAAACACATTTTCTTATAGATGTGTTGTTACTTCATCCCCAGTGCTGCATATAGTGATAGTGCACTTTCCAAATGAATCATATGACAGAAGTAACTTCTCTTTTTCTCATTCTTTCTCACAATGCAGTCATGTGAAAATGTTTGGACACCCCATGTAAAGTATTTTTTAATCTTAAAAAGGTGGGACACATCGATATAAGACAAAAATACTCATAGCTTTTACAATCAATTCTTAAACCAAAAATACAGATATATTACTATTTTAAAGACATAAAACTAGAATGAAAATAGTAAGGGTGTAATCACACACCCATATTTTACAGTCTGTGTTCTGGCAGCAACTCCCGGCTCAACTTTGGGTCTCCTGACCGGAACAATCAGCCTCATTTTATTGGACTAATATATAAGGCTGTTAGTTTAGGTCAGAAGACCAGAGGCCAGGAATGGAGGACTGTAAAATATTCTCATATGAACGCTCTCTGAGAGAGGATCTTGGAGGAACTCGTCTTATTTATTCCTCGTGCATTGACCCATCGTTTTCTAGCCTTAGTACCAGAAGATATGTTTGGTGAAAACTAACAAGATTTAAATAAAAGAATATGGTGGTGGAAAGGTTATAGTTTGTTGGTGATTTGACATTGAAACTTTGGGCAGCTGTAATTTCTAATGGAGAGTGTTTGTAGATATAAATGTGAAATTATATATCAGAAGATTGATTGGTTACAGAAAAAAGGAGGATTCTCGAATGGTCAAGTTATAGTCTGGAAGTAAATTATTGCGAGTATGTGGAGGGTTTGAAACAATCTGTGCATGCAACAGATTTCCCACAGCTAAAAAAAACTTTTTTTGCACATAAATTCTGTGAATTTTTGCTGTAATAAATGACTGCAAAATAAATTTGTCAATTTATTTTTGTTTAATTACATCAACTTTATCTTTATTTATCTCCGGTTGGTCAAATAGGCCCTGTGATACCTGAGCACTGTGCAGAGATTGTCATCACTCACACTGCTACTTTTTTTTATCTTAAATGCCCACAGACTTAAACAAATTTCAAGAAGCCAATAGAGTTGAACAAAATATTTGTGCTGCCCTGGTTTGGCGTCCAGTCCGGTCCTCCATGGCAGTCTTCACTTTTTCAGCCACCGTTATAACATCAGAGGTGCCCAGTATGTGGAGAATAGGATGCCCGCTGCAGAAATGAAGGCTGCCGTGCTCCGGCTGCCACAGCGGTGGGCAGCCTGTCAATCTTATGCTCAACTCTCGCCTGTCAATCTTATGCTCAACTCTTGGAGCCAATTACCCTATCAGTATGATCACACATAGGGAAAACATACGACTCCAATCACTTGCTGTATTAACTTTTCCATTGCTGTTGATTCAAAGTGCCAAATGCCATATAGGAAAACAAGAGAACATGTAAAGGGAATATAACCAATTAAACAGAACCTGTCGCCATTTTTTCCCCATATAACCTACGGCCACCACCTTTCAGCCCCATGTGACAGCATTCTAAAATGCTGTATATATGACTCCAATTCGTCCTTTAAGGCAAAAAAAAGACCTTTTATTATATTCACCTATGGCGCGGTCTGGTCCCATGGGCGTCGCTGGTCTTGGTAGAGCGCCTCCTCTCTCCTTACGATCCCCAATCGTGCTCCTGCCCAGGCGTACTTCTCTTTGCCCTGCTGAGGGCAGAGCAAAGTACTGCTCTGCGCATGCGCAGGGAAAGGTCAAAGAGCGCTGGCGCATGTGCATTACAGTACTTTGCTCCGCCTTCCGCAGGGCAGAGAGAAGTACGCCTGCGCAAGAGCGCCATGGTGAACACTGTGTGGATGACGTAGGATGCCTCATCCACACAAAGTAGAGAATGAGGATGGCATTGCAAGAAAAGAGGAGGCACAGGCTGAAGACCAGCGATATATACAGCATTTTAGAATGCTATCACATGGGGCTGAAAGGTGATGGCCGTAGGTTATATGAGAAAAACATGGTGACAGGTTCCCTTTAATCAAGAGAGTATGCTTGTAGATATCATCTCATTGCATGTGAAATACAATAATTTTATTAGGCTTTGATTTCCTTCCGCCATTGTCTGATCTGCACGTCACATTAGATTATTTTTCATTTTATAGCAGTAACCTCTGTAAAGTTGCAGAGTCATTCACTTTGGATTATCTTAGGGAACATTTTGTTATTATGATGCTAGGATATTTTTTATAAGTAAAACACATTGAAGTGGGGCTATCAGGGCCTGTGATATGCGCCCCAGTAAATTCTGAATAGATTTAAAGAGAAGGAGATATTTATAGGAATTGTCTAGACCAAATCACTAATGAAGAACTGTCCAACTTGATTGTTAATTAAAGACTAGTGATGAGCGAGCACTAAAATGCTCGGGTACTCGTTGCTCGGGTCGAGCATATTGGAATACTCGGGTGCTCGACCCGAGCAACGAGCCCAATGTAAGTCTATGGGAAACTCGAGCATTTATCAGGCGGCTCCCCCCGGCAGTCAGCAGAGGGCCTAAAAATTGACCAAATCGATGGGAACAGTGCTCAAATGACCTGGGAACAGCATGGGGAAGACCCCTGGAAGCATCTCTGACTCCCAGGACACTTCTGTCAACAACTTTGTCAGAGGTATTACGCTACTTTTACAGACTCACAATAAAACATACCAAAACTAAACCAAAATGGATTTTCCTGGGAAATATGTTAAGGAACATCCTTTCCAGGGTAATGACTTGTATATAAAGCAAAATAAATAACCAAAAACAAAAATGCTCCTCCACACCTTGGGCTATGTTCACACGTAGCGTTTTTGATGCGTTTTTTCACTTTTGCATTGCTTTCAACCGTGACAAATGCATTCACCAGGAAATGTCATTTTAACATTTTGCAACGTTATCTGGCCATGTGGTGTGTGAGATAGCATCAGACACATCGTGTTTCATTTATGAAGGAGGGACTCTGAAAGTCACAAAGCCTATTTTTATAGGGCCATCAGGTGGCCTTTACTATTCTTAAAGGGCCAGCAGTCGCCCCTCACTATTCTTAGAGAGCCATCAGCCGGCAATGTTTTATTGTTCCCATTACTAAAGAGTGGGTCTCCTATGCTATTATTGCATATGCAGTGAGTGGCAGGGCTGGTCAAAATTTGGACTCAGCCCAATACCCCTTTGAAGAGACTTAGAGGAGGGCCTCCTGAAAACAATGTTCCCATTATGAGGAAGTGGGTCTCCCATTGTGTTTGCCTATGCAGTGAATGCAAGGGTTGCCAAAAATTTGGAGGCACTCCAATGCCCCTTGGAAGAGACGAGGAGGTCAGAGGGCCTCCTGAAAACAATGTTCCCATTATTAGGAAGTGGGTCTCCCATTGTGTTTGCCTATTCAGTGAATGCAAGGGTTGCCAAAAATTTGGAGGCACTCCAATGCCCCTTCGAAGAGACGTGGATGTCAGAGGGCCTCCTGAAAACAATGTTCCCATTATTAGGAAGTGGGTCTCCCATTGTATTTGCCTATGCAGTGAATGCAAGGGTTGCCAAAAATTTGGAGGCACTCCAATGCCCCTTGGAAGAGACGAGGAGATCAGAGGGCCTCCTGAAAACAATGTTACCATTATTAGGAAGTGGGCCTCCCATTGTGTTTGCCTATGCAATGAATGCAAGGGCTGCCAAAAATTGGGAAGCACTCCAATGCCCCTTGGAAGAGACGTGGAGGAGGGCCTCATAAAAAAATGTTCCCATTAGAAAGGAGCGGGCCTCCTATACTTGTAATGCCCATGCACTATGTGTATGGGCTAACAAACATTTACCCCTGGGGGGTATACATGAACATACTGTATAAATTTTTTTTTTTATGGGCATCATAAACACCCTTTAAAAAAATTATGTGGGTGTTGCATCACGGACCACGGTCACCCTGGTGGTATGGTGGTGGAGGATGAGGAGAAGGAGGAGGACAAGAGCAAATAGCCAAAATCAGGAAGAGTATACCCATGTCTGGGTGTGAAAAGGTGCATGAGAATACACCTCCCAAGAAAAGACACTGGATTTGAGTTTATGTTACGCTGCTATCATTTGGTGGTGTTGAGAAGTCTGGCCCAATCCAGCCCTTGTTCATTTTTATAAGAGTCAGCCTGTCAGCATTTCCAGTTGACAGGCTGATGCGCTTATCAGTTATAATTCCACCAGTGGCACTAAAAACCCGCTCTGATAAAACGCTGACGGCAGGGCAGGCCAGGACCTCCAAGGCATACAGAGCCAGTTCATTCCACGTATCCAGCTTGGATACCCAATAATTATAAGGCACAGAGGAATCACGGAGGACGTTTGTATGGTCGGCAAGGTACTCCCTCAGCATCTTCCCAAACTTTGCACTCCTTGTGAGAGTACCCCGCGCCTCAGGGCTTGGGCGATGGGAGGGGCTGACAAAATTCTCCCATAACTTTGACAGTGTTCCCCTGCCTCTGCTGTATTGAAGTTGTGTCTCTCTCGCCTGTACTCCTTGGTTGTCCAACGAAGTGTGACCTCTGCTGCCAGCATTTTCAGATGGGAATTCTTTTAATAGTTCCCAACAAGGGCCTTCTGGTACAGCCCCATTTTGTAGACCTATCTGCCTCAGGAATAAGAGCTATAAAGTTCTCCTTGTAGCGTGGGTCTAGAAGTGTCACCAACCAGTAATGACTGTCACCCAAAATTTTGAGAACGCGAGGGTCATGGGAAAGGCAGCGTAACATATACTCAGCCATGCGTGCCAGACTACTAACAGGCAAGACTTCCGTGTCCTCACCAAGAGGATGACTGATCATGCTCTCCTCCTCCTCCTCTCTGTCCTCTGGCCATCAATGCTGAACAGCTGTGCAGGTAGTACCATCTATAGCGCATGAAACTAGCTCCTGTTCTTCCTTCTCCTCCTCTTCCTCATTGTCCTCCAATCCACGTTGGGATGAGATGAGGCTGGGCTGTGTGTAATCACTCTGTATGGTTCCTTGCTCCATTTCATCGTGCCCCGCCTGCAATGCTTCCTGTTTCATTGTGAGCAGAGAGCGTTTTAGAAGACAGAGAAGCGGGACGATGATACTAATTATGGCGTCATCGCCGCTCACCATCTTGGAGGTGTCCTCAAAGTTTAGGAGGATGGTACATATGTCTGACATCCATGTCCACTCCTGAGGTCTTATGTGTGGAGTCTGAACTGAATACCGACGGCCTTGTTGATGCTGGTACTCAACAACTGACCTCTTCTGCTCACAAATCCTTCCCAACATCTGCAGCGTAGAGTTCCAATGCATGGGGACATCACACACCAGTCTGTGAGCCGGAAGCTGCAAACGCTGCTGAAACACGGCAAGGGTGGCGGAAGCTGTAGGTGACTTTCTAAAATGGGCACCCAGGTGGCGTACTTTAACAAGCAGATCCGGAAGCTCCGGGTAGGATTTGAGAAACCGCTGAACCACAAGGTTAAGCACATGGGCCAGGCATGGTACGTGTGTGAGCTCGCCTCGCCTCAGAGCCACCACCAGGTTCCGGCCATTGTCACACACGACCATGCCTGGCTGTAGGTTCAGCGGTGTGAGCCACAGATCTGCCTGCTCTTTCAGAGCAGTCCACAACTCTTCAGCATTGTGTGGTTTATAACCTAAGCATACTAGCTTCATCACAGCCTGTTGCCGCTTGGCCGAGGCAGTGCTGAAGTGCTTCCAGCTTGTGACTGATGTGGTCATTTCGGAGATGGAGGCTAAAAAGGAGGAGGAGGATGAGGTGCAGGAGCTGTAGACCGTGTGAGCAACCCTGATTGACCTAGGGACCACAATCCTTGGCGTCAGGAGGACGTGTTCCATCCCAAGGTCCGACTGGGTCCCAGCTTCCACTATGTTAACCCAGTGTGCCGTCAGCGAGATGTACCGTCCCTGCCAAGCATCTGTCCACGTGTCCGTGGTTAGGTGGACTTTCCCGGTAACTGCATTGTTGAGGGCACGGCTAATGTTTTGAGACATGTGCTTGTGTAATGCGGGGACGGCACACCGGGAGAAATAGTGGTGGCTGGGGACCGAGTACCGAGGGACGGCCACCGCCATCAGGTTGCGGAATGCTTCCGTTTCCACGAGCCTAAAAGGCAACATTTCGGGTGCAAGCAGTCGTGAAATGTGAGAATTCAGTAGTGTGGCCTGTGGGGCGTTGGCTGCGTATTTGCGCTTGTGTTCCAAGGACTGGGGTATGGACAACTGAACGCTGCGCTGGGACTAGGACGTGGACGTGGTTCCTGATGCTGCTACTTGAGAGTGTGCAATGACAGGTGCAGGGCAGGAGGCATCTTCGCATGCACCATGGACAGGGGATTGGCTTGCATGCACAACAGTGGAAGAAGCAATGGTGCCACCCGCAGACACTGTTCTTGAACCCTGGGGTTCGGCCCACAAAGTCGGGTGCTTTGCTGCCATGTGCCTGATCATGCTGCTGGTGGTCAGGCTGCTAGTTTTGCCACCCCTGCTGATGCTGGCCTGGCAGGTGGTGCAAATGGCCTTTTTGGGGTTATCGGCACAGTCTTTAAAAAACAACCAGACTAGGGAACACCTAACAGTTGTACTGGCAACTTCCTTTGTGTTGGTGTTATGGGTAATGGTTGCCTGCCTTCTGTCTGTGGCAACCAGACTGCTTCTTCCTGCCTGTTGGGGTGCTCTGCCTCCCTCCCCCTGTGTGCTGCTCTCCTCGCTCTGCATTTCCTCCTGCCAGGTTGGGTCAGTTACTATATCATCCACCACCTCGTCTTCCACTTCCGCACTCTGGTCCTCCTCCTGACTTTCTGGCAATTGTGTCTCATCATCGTCCACCTCTTGTGACACTTTCCCACCGTCGCCTTCGTGTGACCATGGCTGCTCAAATATTTGGGCATTGCTACATGCGATCTCCTCTTGCCTCGCTTCAAGTGGACCGGGTGAGAGGCACGAATCTATAAATGGAAAAGTGAACAGCTCTTCAGAGTGTCCAAGTGTGGGATCATTTGTCTCCGGGCACTCGGCATGGTGGGAGGAAGGAGGATCAGGGTGAGGAACATGCGGTCCAGACTCACGGCTACTGAGACTTGACCATGTGGAAGACAGGGTGGTGGTGGTGGCTAAGTGACTGGAAGCATTATCCGCTATCCAACCAACAACCTTTTGACACTGCTCTGGGTTCAATAGTGGTGTGCTGCTGTCCCCTAGGAATTGGAACAGGAAGGTCAGGCGAGAAGATGTGGGTGTTTGTTGTGGCACAATTTCAGCTTGCCCACGACCTTGGCCTCGGCCTCTGCATGCACCATCACCATCACGTCCAGTTCCCCGTCCCTTGCCACGTGCCTTGCCCATTTTAATTGGAGGACAATATCTTCCACGCTCACTACAAATGACTGAATTTGGAGCGAACTTATATGTGATTCGTGTGAAGGAGAAAACACAGTTTTAAATACCTGGCATGTAGGTAACTATTTTCAACAGCAAACCGATGTCAAAAACTTCGCTGACACAGTGAAAAAAAATTTGAATGGAGGCCAAAAATGGCAGTATTTTCTGAACACATACTGTATATTTGATCCGTGTGACGGAGAAAACACAGTTTTAAATACCAATCTGTAGGTAACTATTTTGAACAGAATCTGGTGTCAATTGCTTCACTGACACACTGAAACAAATTTTTAATGGAGGTTAGAAATGGCAGTATTTTCTGAAAACGTATATATGTGATCCGTGTGACGGACAAAACACGTTTTAAATAGTTGGATTTTTAGCGCTGTAATATGGAAAGGACCTGGCTGTATTCTGCAGTGCCAACAAGCAAATGACACAGAAAAACGGTGTTCTCTGGATTGATTTTTAAGCAAATAATGAGGATTAGGATCCAAAGAAAAATATTCCTGGCCCCTGAGACCTGTGCCTTTGTCTAGAAATATTTAACAGCAGCAGAAGGCAGAATTGGAATGGAGCCTCTTGTGCTATATGCACTGCTGTCTGCTATATACACTGCCTGCCTATATACACTGCATGCCTCATATCTCTGCAGATGGATTAGTCCTCAGAAGGACTGTTTGTTGAGATGGATATGTGTCTCTAATATAGTTTGGTATACCTACCCTAACTAGAAACAAGAAAATCTCTCCCTAGCTCAGCAGCTCTCCCTACACTGCCTGATTGCAGAGTAGACTGACGAGCACAGCGGCGCCAGGTCTTATATAGACCTGATGACACTGTGCGGCCAGCCAATCACTGTAATGCCACAACCATCAAGGCTGCGGCATTACAATTAGTGGCCGGCAATCCCTGCATGTTGATTGGCGCTCTAAAGAGAGCCAAACATGCAGGAAGAGGACCCGAGCATCCGCCCGAGCATCTTGCAAGTATTCGGCGAGCTCCGAGCATCTCGAGTACTGAGATGCTCGGGCGAGCACTGAGTACTTGCGAGTATGCTCGTTCATCACTATTAAAGACACATAATTCAAAGAATCCCTTAGAACAACTTAATTCTGCTCATTATTATTTTAGATTACATTTTTGTCACTTAACATTTAGCAGAATTAAGTATGTTGACTAGCTTCTACTGCATGTTAGGGCTTATTGTAACATGCATTCTTATCAGTACTAGCAACTAATAAAAAACATATAATTTACTTATTTTTATAAAGTTTATAAATCACAATGCTCCTATTACTCAGGCTTTAGTATATATAGTACATATAGATGTTACTTGATCAACACCTTCCCCCACACAATATGATGCTCACAGTAACCTCCATATATTTTGATACCGCCTCAGTCCTCCACACAGTATAACCTCACACCCCCCACACATTATAATACTCCCACAGCCACTCACACACAATATGATGCTCACAGTAACCTCCACTCATTTTGATACCGCCTTAGTCCCCCCACACAGTATGATAACCTCACACGCCTCCACACATTATAATACTCCTACAGCCACCCACACACAATATGATGGTTCCACAGTTTCCCCACAGTCCCCTACACATAGGATGATGACCCCCACAGCTACCTTTACACGGCCTGATGTCCCACTGACCCAACATATATCATGATAATCCGCATAGCACCTCCCACACAGCATGATGGTCCCTACAGAATGAAAGACCTCACACGCAAACCTCGCTGCTACCTTACAGACCATGATGGGACCCGCAGCTTCCCCACACAGTATGATGGACTCCACAGCTCCCCCTCACTCTTTATGATGATTCTAATTGCTCCCCTAAACTGTATGATGGACCCCACAGCTCTCTATACACAGTATGATCCTCCCCTACACACAGTATGATGTATACATTTTATGATGAACCCCATAGCTCGCGCACACAACATGATGGCCCTCGGTAGACTCTCCCCACATACTGTATAATGTCCCCTGCAGCTTCATACTCATTGTAAGATGGACCCCACAGTTCCCTCACCCAGGATGATAGAGCCCACTACTCTCCACACACTGTATAATGGCCCCCAATGCTTTCCATACCGTATGATGGACCCCACTCCTCTCCTATACAGTAAGATGGACCCCACAGCTCTCCACATAGTATGATGGACTCCACAGCTCCCCCTCATAGTACAATGAACCCCATAGCTTCCTCACAGTATGATGGACTCCACAGTTTCCATCAAGTTCTGATTGACAATTTAAAAATAAATAAAACTACTCACCTAACCTTCTTCCCCTGATCGTCCGGTCTGTGTGCTAACCTAATGAGGTCATTGTGCCTGCTGCTTTGAAACTCAGAGGCACAGGCTGGATGGTGGAGGAGGGAGTCTAAGGCTCCCTTCTCTACAATTGTGATCAACAGTATCTGCATCCAGTGGATACAGATACTGGTGAAATTGAAGCTGTACTAACAAGCAGGTGGCAATTCACAAAAGAGAACCTATAAAATATATTAGTAAGGTACCACAATATCTTGAGTCCAACAAATTTTTTAAAATAAAAATTAATTGGCTAACTCCTTAAATCATAAAATCTTTGGAAATGTGCTAAAAGTAAGACAATTCTCTAAAATTCCAGTTATAGCGATTATTCCATACCTGGAAGTCCTTCTGTGTAGAGTCATAGCAATGACAAGCATTTACAGTAGAGTCAATCTGTGAGCCACTTTCCATTAATCTATAATCCTTTCCACAATGACCACAAGATTTCAGTTCTGGCCCTTAAAGAAAATAACAGTAATCAATACATACTAAAGATTGTCAGAAGAATAACATGAATAATGAATAATATCTGACGTATCTGATGGTGCAGAGGACCATATACATTACTACAATGAAATAAATAAAATCCAATATCCTTTTTCTAAAATTTAAATTATCCATTTATTTTGTTTTTTAGACACAACTTCAATGTCTTCAATGTCACAAGAACAGAGTGCAAGGACTAACCATAGAAACTATTATGGAACTTCTCAATCCCAACTTTGACAAGTACACGGTAGATACTTTCTTAGAATCATCTAATAATCTAAAATATTAGAATATGACAGCCATTAGCACCTATTAATGCCAGATTAAAGGAATTTTACGGTATATGTTACATCTTAAAGTAAAAAGTCACCTTATACATTTTTTACCAATCTTTCCATTACGGTACTTTGATTTAAAGCTTTAAAAGGGTTGTCTGCCTTTAGGCTACAAGTCTGCAGTCACTCCATGTGACTGCAGACTTGTGAATCCTCATATTGCATGCACTGCGTGCTGTGATGATTCTCCGCTGCCATCAACGGAAGCGGGCGGTCATGTAACCGCAAGTATGTGATTTGTATACTTTCGGACACATTTTAACTACACTGTGTCCGGCCCCCAATAGTCGGCAAGTGGCCGCATATATGCAGTTCTGTGCCCGCCGCTCCCTGCATTGGAGAATCCTCACAGTTCACAATTCACGCGATGTGAGGATTCACAAGTCTGCAGTCACATAGAGTGACTGCAGACTTATAGCCTAAGGCCGGATAACCTCTTTAAATTAATTTTACAGTCTAAATATAGAATTAATCTATGTAAAATAAAGGTAACTTTATAAATACACTCCTCAACATTGAACTTGCATCATTAAGAAAGAAAAGTCATGGAATTATGTTAATGATATGCAAATGATGAAAAAATTGAAACAAAATTTTCAAAACATTTTGATTTATTCAATATCGAGTATGAGTGCCATGCACAGAAATACCCACACTTACCTGCCCTGATTGCTATATTCCTCCAAGTAAAATAAAGGCAGCCTGTACTCCATTCTGGGCTAGTGTGACATTGTAATGCCATGTGAGTCCTGCAGCCAATTAGCGGCCACTATACTGTCACTTTCTTTGAACGTAACTGACGTCTGGAGGTAGTCAGAGAGCAGCAGCAGCAGCTCTCATTTCTTCCGGATGTCAGTTTCATCCAAAGGAAGTAAAAGTAAAGCGGCCCATTAAAGACCACTAATAGGCTGCAGGGCTCATGAGACACAACAACGTCATACGAGCCTTGACGTCAACGTTGCTGGAACGGCGACAGGACTGGAGGTGAATGTTGCTTGGTTTTATTTTACACGGGGGAATATGGCAATTATAAAGGGTTGACTGAGTAGTGGACAACCCCTCTTAATGAAGAATGTTCTGCCATGCTGAATGCAATTGGGTACACAAGATCCGCTGCTGTCAGCTCCCTTGGTAATTGCCAACAGATGGGAGACAAGTCCGGAGACCCCGCTGGCCTTGGTAGCTTGTGTAGGCCACACCGGCTCCTCATAATAGCACAAATAATACTGATCGATACGTCTGTTGGTGGACATTGAGTAAAACTTCTATTAAATGACAGCATTCAGAGATCTGGATGGAAAACTCGTGAATTGATAGATGAAGTATATTAGAATATTGTATGTGAATAACAAATTACATTTATTTACTGAATTGGAAAACCTTGCAGTTTATTGATGTTTATTTGCGTTTTCAATGACAATCTGCTGTATTGTGGGCCATAAAAGAAACTCAGAGCCAGCGCTAGAAAAGTAGTATATTGTAGTTACAAAGTTATACAACCTAGTAAGTAAATTATATTCTACAATGTTTAAATACTTATTAAATATGAACATACATTTAGGAGCGGACATATCATTGGTGTAACCTGTGCAGCTTCACAGCGGCCCAATAGATAAGGGGGCCACTTTAAAAGCAGGTGGAATTGTGTATTATGATGAGCTATTGTACTGCATAGGGTACAATTGTTGTTGAACAGGGGCTCTCTTCTATCTGTGTCCACCAGTGATGCATTATAGGAATTGCTAAATCTCTGCAAAAATAGTAAAAAAAATACTTTTACTGGGATGGTAAAACCTCTTAATGATAAAAATAATTATTTATAATTTCTTATTATTTTTCAGAATATTTAAAGACTTTCAACTCATTCCAATCTAAGTGCTGCCGAATGTGTGATTCAGTCTACTGCTCTGTATTCTATTAAAAGCCACTGCTAAAAGTGTGTGGGCTCTGGAAATACCATGTTGGCATCAAAGTAATGTCTTATATACTTTCCAGTATTAATGTGTTAGAGTCGATATTCTAGAGCTTTAATTCTAAAAAAAAATACAATATTTCTAAACCAGACCACATAGGATTTATATGTGAGGCTGGAGTTCCTCTCTGTTTATGGCTTCAGATATTCTTGTGGCCCCAAACTTGGCATTTAGATCTGAACTATTTCTCTGCTAGTTGATATTAGAGTCGGGATCAGGTTAATGTTACTTAGTTCTCAGACTAGGATCATTTATAAGTCAGTCAAATCAATAGAACCGGTCTCTTCACTTATAACTTACCTGTCAGAGAAAAAAATAAAATTCATAAATACATCTTCAGAGAAGGGGAAACTTCACCATTACATTGAACATATGGGAAAGTGAGAAAAACTAATTATAACAGGGCAAGAGATGTAACACCTCCATCTCCATTGAAGTAGCAGCCTCCTGCAGTGACCAGGTAATTACAGCAGAAAGATTTGTTGGGGGAGAGACAACCAGTCTGAGATTCATTTACGCAGAGGAGGAGAACTGCCTTCCCAGGCATAAGTGTCCTCTCATCAAAGCATGTTTCATAGACACTCTGTCTCCGGTGTCCAGTGATTAATATTGGGGTTTACATTAATCTGATAATTATGGGAGATACATTTTCGGCATCTTAGCGAAGAACAGAAAGCATTCACTCACATCGCTTTAAGGCCACTCTAACACCTCCAACTCAATAACACCTGAATGGATGATGCTATACATGCCATATTTGATCTCTATTTGAATGTAAAATCACAATAAAACATATGCCAACAATATCTATTGCCTGGGACTTCCAGGGGGTGAAGATATCCTGTAAGTTGAGGATCTCATAAAATTCTAACAGTACTAGCACATTCCACAATCAGCTCCCACATAAGGTCATCAAAGGGAGGTATGTGTTATGTTCTGCTACCAAAGCTAAGGAAAGAGAGGAGATCTGTCCCTACTATAGGACTCAGCTGAATCCCTACGATGTAACAGGGAACCTGATCCTGCGATCAGACCTGCTAAAGTCCTAATCTAGTCTGTACGGAGACCTATAGATGTGGGGAGGGAATCCCTACAAGTACTAAGGACTGGGAGGAATATGGGACACCTCCTAACAGAAATAGTAGCAGACAGACGAACAAACAAAATAGATAGAACATAGAGGTCCGTAGGCCAAGCAAACTAACAGAGTTAGATACAGAGCACAGGCTAGCTAGAAAGTAGATATACAATGAAGTCCAGCAAAGCCAGAAGGGCGGAGCAGGACTAAATAGGCCAACAAGGTCATGTGACCAGCAAAGGAAAAAAAACCTAACAGCAAGGTTCTAACAGTACCCCCCCTTCTAAGAGGATCCTCCGGATCCCCTAGGACCAGGCTTATCAGGAAATCTCCTGTGAAACGCTCTGATAAGTCTGGACGCGGAAACATCATCTGACCTCACCCAAGAGTTATCCTCGGGTCCGAAACCTTTCCAGGCCACAAGATACTGCAAACTACCTCTATACCGTCTAGAGTCAAGGATGCGAGAAATTTCATATTCCCCGTCCTCCACCACCGGAGGAACAGAGGCAGAGGCGTCACCATCCGACACAACAGCTTTTTTTAACAGAGAGACATGAAAGACCGGATTAATTCTCCAGGAGGTAGGAACCTCCAACCTAACAGCAGATTGGTTGACAACCTGAAGCACCTTAAAGGGCCCTACAAACTTGGGACCCAATTTCTTAGAAGGAATCCTCAACAGCAGATTCCTAGAGGACAACCAAACCATGTCACCAACAGCGAACAAAACCTCCTGTCGTTTCCTATCAAAGTAGTCTTTAGATTTTCTGTTGGCCTCCTGAAGATTACCACGCACATCCATCCAAACTCTTTCCAAATCACCGGAAAAATTCTCCTCCTCAGGCACGGCAGATCCCAACTTGGAGAACGACCCAAACGACGGATGTCTCCCAGAACAACAAAAAAAAGGCGAACAACCAGCAGAAGAAGATGTATGATTGTTCAGAGCAAATTCGGCAAGTGGCAGAAACTCAGACCACCCCTCTTGATTGTCTGCCACAAAACAACGCAAGAACTGCTCAACATCCTGGTTTTTCCTTTCTGTCTGGCCATTAGATTCAGGATGATATCCGGACGAAAACGACAAATGAATTCCCAACCTGTCACAAAAGGCACGCCAAAAACGAGCCACGAACTGAGGACCCCTATCAGAAACAATGTCAGTAGGAATGCCATGAAGTCTGACAATTTCCTTGACAAAGGCCTTAGCGAGAGTTTTAGCGCAGGGCAGTTTGACGAAGGGAACCAAGTGACACATCTTGCTAAAACGGTCCACGACCACCCAGATGACAGTAAAACCCTCAGAGGGGGGAAGGTCAGTTATAAAGTCCATAGCCAAATGTGTCCAAGGAGCACTGGGGACCTCCAAAGGACAAAGCAACCCCGCAGCAGGAGTATGTGAGGACTTAGATCTAGCACATATAGTACATTGGCGCACCCACTTAATGACTTCCTTCTGCCATCCAGGCCACCAAAAACTGCGACCCACCAGTCTCTTGGTCTAAGAGATTCCGGGATGACCTGCCAACCGAGATTCGTGACACTCAACAAACAAATCTCTCCTAAAGGTCCCAGGCACAAACAACCTCCCATGAGGAGTGTTAGATGGGGCATTCTCCTGAGCTTTAAGAATCTCATCTTCCAAAACGGAGTCTAAAGCAGCTATCACAACACCTTCTTGTAAAATGTTTTCCTCTTTCTCAGCACCGACTATGGGAGAAAAACTGCGAGACAAGGCATCCGCCTTAACATTCTTAGTACCAGGGATGTAAGTAACGGAGAAATTAAACCGCGAGAAAAACAGTGCCCACCTAGCCTGACGGGCATTCAGGCGCTTGGCAGCATCAAGATATATCAGATTTTTATGATCCGTAAGAACCTGAACGGGAAATTCCGCACCTTCCAAGAAGTGGCGCCAGTGTTCAAATGCGAGTTTAATAGCCAATAATTCCCGATTACCAATATCGTAATTCAATTCAGTCTCCGAAATTTTTTTTGAAAAAAAGGCACAGGGATGTAATCCATCCCCGTTATCCTGAGACAATACTGCGCCAACCCCCACAGAGGAAGCATCAACCTCAACCAAAAACGGCCTAGTAACATCAGGCTGCATAAGGATGGGAGCAGAGGTGAACCTCTCCTTGAGATACACAAAAGCTTCAATGGCCTCAGAAGACCACTGAACCGCATCAGCACCTTTCCTGGTGAGATCAGTCAGAGGTTTGACAATACTAGAAAAATTTTTTATGAACTTTCTATAGTAATTGGCGAAACCCAAAAACCTCTGTATCGATTTCAAACCAATAGGCCTAGGCCATTCCTGCACAGCCTGAACCTTAACCGGATCCATCTCAAAACCTTTGCTGGAGATAATGTAGCCCAAAAAACTAATTCTCTGTACAGCGAACTCACATTTCTCCAGCTTAGCAAAAAGCGAATTGTCCATTAATAACTGTAATACCTCACGCACGCTCCGCCAATGAGACTCCAGATCTGGCGAATAAATCAAAATGTCATCCAAATACACAACCACATTTTTACCGATCAAAGGTCTAAGGATGTCATTAATCAGATTCTGAAAAAATGCAGGAGCATTAGTAAGACCAAAAGGCATAACCAGATTCTCAAAATGACCCACAGGAGTGTTAAAAGCAGTCTTCCATTCATCACCCTCCTTCATGCGCAACAGATTGTATGCCCCCTTAAGGTCAATTTTAGAGAACCACTTGGCCCCCAATAACTGGTTAAACAGATCAGGAATCAATGGCAGTGGGTAAGGATTGCGTACAGTAATTTTGTTAATCTCACGAAAATCCAGACAAGGACGTAAACCGCCGTCCTTTTTTTTTACAAAAAAAAATCCAACCGCCACAGGAGACTTAGAGGGCCTAATGTGACCGGCGGCCAAACTTGTCTGTATGTATTCCTCCAAAGCCTTCCTCTCAGGAATAGTAAGGTTAAATAAACGACTTTTAGGAAGAGTCGCTCCAGGGACAAATTCAATAGAACAATCATAGTCTCTATGGGGAGGCAAAACCTGCGATTCTTTCTCAGAAAAAACTCTCCAAAAATCCTGAATAGGAACAGGCAATTCTCCCCTATCCAAAGCTGCTATACGCCCGTTACAACACTTGTCATAACATTTATGGCTCCAGGATTTAATTTCACTGGTAGACCAATCCAGTACAGGATTGTGAAATTTTAACCAGGGCAACCCCAATATTACTGGAGAAGGCAAGTTATTCAACACTACCAAATCCAATTTCTCATGGTGAACACCATTTATAGTGAGAGGAAATTCACTGACCTTGAGAGTAATATTCTTCAAAGGGGAGCCATCCACAGAAACCACAGCAATGGGGGATGATAAAGGTTCAGGTTTTAAATTGAGTTTTTCCACGAATCCCCCATCAATTACATTCAGTGTAGACCCGCAATCAACAAACACCCGAAATTCCATTAATTTTTCCTGAGCAATCGTGGAAGCAGCTAAAAATACACCCTTGGAATTTAAACAGGCAATACGGGCATGACTGACCATTTTTTTTTCTTTCTTCATACGAAGCTCACAGCCTTTAATCAAATGACCAGATTTTCCGCAATAGAAACACAAGCCTTCTGAAAAACGACGGTCTTTTTCTTGAGAGCGAGGTGCCACCGATCCAATCTCCATCGGTTCACCACTGTTAGTACACACATTATCATAACCAGAAACTGACATAGCAGAGGATTTGCTCTCATTAACCCTAGCACGCAGTCTTCTATCCACCCGTATAGCTAATTGCATAGCCTGTTGCAAATCCTCAGGTGTAGGATAAGCAATTAGCAGGTCTTTAACCCTTTCACTGAGCCCAGCAAGAAATAGACTTTTCAGAGCAGAATCGTTCCACCCTGTTTGAGTGGACCAACGACGAAAATGTGTACAATATTTTTCCACATTACCCGATCCTTGTTTTAAACGTCTCAACTCAGTCTCAGCTGATGCGACACGGTCAGGATCATCATATAATAGTCCCAAAGCAGAAAAAAAACTATCCACTGATCTGAAGCATGAATCACTAGGTTGCAAAGAAAAGGCCCACTCCTGAGGCTCTTTGCGCAAAAGTGACATTATGAACCCTACGCGCTGGGATTCATCCCCAGAGGACTTAGGTCTCAAACGAAAATACAATAAGCAAGCATTTTTAAATGAAAAAAATTCTCGGTGTTCACCAAAAAATAAATCCGGCAAACATACCTTAGGCTCCAAGAAATGTGCTCCAGGACAGTTACTCACGTGCTGACGGAGCTCGGCCACCTCCAGAGAGAGTCCCTGCAGGCGATGAGTCAAATCCTGAACCGACACCATGATAGAACAGAAAAATCTTTCCTTAGAGAATTTGCTGGCTGGACTTACTGTTATGTTCTGCTACCAAAGCTAAGGAAAGAGAGGAGATCTGTCCCTACTATAGGACTCAGCTGAATCCCTACGATGTAACAGGGAACCTGATCCTGCGATCAGACCTGCTAAAGTCCTAATCTAGTCTGTACGGAGACCTATAGATGTGGGGAGGGAATCCCTACAAGTACTAAGGACTGGGAGGAATATGGGACACCTCCTAACAGAAATAGTAGCAGACAGACGAACAAACAAAATAGATAGAACATAGAGGTCCGTAGACCAAGCAAACTAACAGAGTTAGATACAGAGCACAGGCTAGCTAGAAAGTAGATATACAATGAAGTCCAGCAAAGCCAGAAGGGCGGAGCAGGACTAAATAGGCCAACAAGGTCATGTGACCAGCAAAGGAAAAAAAACCTAACAGCAAGGTTCTAACAATATGTAGGCGTCACCTTGAGCTAATAAAAAGCAGAATTTTGGTTTGGGTCATTGTTCATTCTGAAAGTCATAGTTTACTGTGAGGGTGGAGGGTGGAGGGTGGTCCATTTTCCCAATCGGAGTGCTTCCCTCCCCTACGCTCTGAGTCATTTTCGTGACATCAGGTTTAGTCATTCTCTTTCGTTATTCTTTTTTATTTTATGTAATTGTATATACTCTATTATTTTGTTCCCATTTTGTATCATCTTTATATATTTTTTATAAACACTGTTAAGGGGACGGTTGCTTCAACTTTATTACAATGGAAAGCAACCGAACCCGGGGTCTGCGATGCAGCCTAGAAGACTGCAGCCGAACACCCACCGAGAAAGAATTTAAAACAACCAACTTAAAGTATAAATCCCTCCAGTGTTACTACACACCTGGACGGGAAAGGATTCGCACTGTCTCCGTTAACTGCACGGGAGATGTGCGACAAATAACGTAGCCGTAGCTCTGTTGACTGCACAGAGACTATGCCGCAGGCGCTAGGAAGTGTGTGTGACTCACGCCGGAGTGTAAGTGCTCCCAGCCGGTGTGTGACCGGCCTGCGGAGTAACTCCCCAAGTGGCTAACAGGCGATGCCAGGGATATGGAACCCGCAGTCTGCTTGGGGTGTATAGCGACCCCCTTGCCAGAGCCAGACTGCCAAATGGGAACTACCTGCCTAAGCACATCTAAGCCTGCCTAAGCGACCTGTGCTAATCAGCCGAGCGAACTCTGGCATCGGCATGTCATGGAGAGAGCAGCAAGGGAGCACGTGGAGCCTGTCTAAGCGACCTGTGCTAATTAGACGAGCGAATTCTGGCATCGGCAGGTCACGGAGAGAGCAGCTTGGGAGCACGTGGAGCCCAAACAGACATAAGTCCACACAAGAACACAACCTAAACGGAATGAGTAGAGCGCACCGCCATGCTTGTGGTCAGGCTATTTAAAGACTAAGAGCTGCCCACAGTCGCATTATTGGTCGCACTACTGATAACGTCACCCGCAGCCAATCAGGCGGTACCGGGTCACCGGATCAGCTGACACCAAACCACCAATCACGGTCCGCCATGTCACGGGCATGCTCAGTGCAGTGCACCCTGGACTTAGGCTGTAGCAGCCCTGTTCCCCTCCGCAACCTATGCTTAACACTACTAGGAACAAAGACCCAAGAGACAGCTTGTACATCTTGTGCACTAGCTAGGCGTTGGGACCAACGGCGATGTTGAGCAGCATCAGCCCTGGTTGGACCAGAATGGGAGACTACAGAATCCACTGATGATTCTGACCCAATTTCAGATCCAGCCAACACCCGACGCCTAACAAACACTGCCTACATTTCTGGATTAAAAATATAAAATGTAATAGCTTTAATTGCAATTGATCTCTGTACTAAGCTTGGTGCTATAAACATGTACTGATGGTGGTTCTGGTGCTGCATTCATATACTGATGGTGGTTCTGGCACTACATTCATGTACTGACAGTGGTTGTGGCTCTGCATTGATGTACTGTTGGTGGCTCTGGGGCTGCATTTGTATACCAATAGTGGTTCTGGCACTACATTCATGTACTTACTAGTGATGAGCGAGCACTAAAATGCTCAGGTACTCATTGCTCAGGCCAAGCAAATTGGAATACTCAGGTGCTCGACCTGAGCAACAAGCCCAATGTAAGTCTATGGGAAATTTGAGCATTTTTCAGGCAGCTCCACCAGGATGTCTGCAGAGGGCCTAAAAATTGCCCAAATTGATGAGAACAGTGCTCAAATGACATGGGAACAGCATGGGGAAGACCCCTGGAAGCATTTCTGACTCCCAGGTCACTGCTGTCAACAACGTTGTCCAAGTATTACACCACTTTTACGGACTCACAATAAAACTTACAAAAACGAAACCAAAATGGATTTTCCTGGGAAATATGTTAAGGAACATCCTTTCCAGGGTAATGACTTGTATATAAAGCAAAATAAATAACCAAAACCAAAAATACTTCTCCACACCTTGGGCTATGTTCACAAGTAGCGTTTTTGATGCATTTTTTCACTTTAGCATTGCTTTCAACCAAGACAAATGCATTCATTGGGAAATGTCATTTTAACATTTTACAACCTTATCTAGCCATGTGGTGTGTGACACATCATCAGACACATGCATACACTGCTGAAAAGACATGGGAACAGCATGGGGAACACCTCTGGAAGCATTTCTGTCTCCCAGGTCCCTGCGTAAAAGTGTGCCCATCATAAGTGATCCTTGGCGCATGCGAAGATGCCTCCCGCCATGCACCTGTCGTTGCAGACTTGCAACAATCACCATCCACGTCCTTGTCCCAGTGCAGCGTTCAGTTGTCCCTACCCCATTCCTTGGAATGCAAGCGCAAGCATGCAGCCAGCCACCCACCCTCCCACAGGCCGCAATACTATACTGCCAAATTTTTGACAGCTGCCTGCACTTGAAATGTGGCCTTTTGGGCTCGTGGAGGCGGAAGCTGTACACAATCTTATGGCGGCGGCGACCGGGTATCCATACTCGGTCCCCAGCCACCACTATTTTTCCCAGTATCGTCTGCGCCTTCCACAAGCACGGGTCCTACAACATTACCCGTGCCCTCCCCAGTGCACTTACTGGGAAGGACCGCCTAACCACAAACACGTGGACAGGTGAATGTGGCCAGGGACGGTACGGAGCCAGTCCACAGCTTTCTTTGCGCATTTAATTTCATAACTACAGAGTTGGGCAAGTGTCCGGGAACCTTCCCCCAAACTTTTCTTAGCCAGGACTGCTACTTGGCGGCTTGGACGGTCCCACCAAAGAATCCTCTGGTGTGCCTTGGCTTCTACCTCAGGAGAGTTCATGATAGCGCTAACTTTGCAGCTGCTATTGAGCGGGGGAGAAAGGTGAGCCCTCAGAATCAAATCCTCTGGTAGCACAATGTTTTTCAATCTGAAACAGTTTCTCAGTGGGAGTTGTATTTCACCACAGCCATATTCTTTAGCTCGGTGAAAGGACTGGCATAGAGGGAAACCGTATCTACTCCGGCTGTCATTTCTCCGTCACCAGGTTCCGCCCATTGTCACACATGACCATGCCTGGTAATGCCCATGCTGTGACTGCAAGGGCTGCCAAAATTTGGGAAAAACCCCCACTAAGAATTTAAAGACACATAGAGCAGGGCCACAGTAACGACAAATTCCCATTAGAAAGGAGAGAGTCAGCTATACAGTTATAGGGTATGCAGTGAATCCAACGGCTGACCAATTTTAGGAAAAACCCCACTAAGAATTTAAAGACACATAGAGCAGGGCCACAGTAACAAGTACAACATGTTCCCATTAGAAAGGAGAGGGTCTGCTATACAGTTATAGGGTATGCAGTGAGTCCAACTGCTGACCAATTTTAGGAAAAACCCCACTAAGAATTTAAAGACACATAGAGCAGGGCCACAGTAACAAGTACAACATGTTCTCATTAGAAAGGAGAGGGTCTGCTATGCAGTTATAAGGTATGCAGTGAGTCCAACGGCTGACCAATTTTAGGAAAACCCCCACTAATAATTTAAACACACATAGAGCAGGGCCACAGTAATGACAAATTCTCATTAGAAAGGAGAGGGTCTCCCATAGTGTTGGCCTATACAGTGAATGCAAGGGCTGCCAAAAATTGGGAGGCACTTCAATGCCCCTTGGAAGAGACTTAGAGGGCCTCATAAAAAAATGTTCCCATTAGAAAGGAGCGGGTCTCCTATACTTGTAATGCCCATGCACTGGGGGGTATACATGAACATACTATATAATTATTTTTTTTTACGGGCATCATCAACACCCTTTAAAAAAATTATGTGGGTGTTGCATTACGGACCACGGTCACCCTGGTGATATGGTGGTGGAGGATGAGGATGAGGAGAAGGAGGAGGACAAGAGCAAATAGCCAAAATCAGGAAGCGTATACCCATGTGTAGACCTGTCCGCCTCAGGAATAAGAGACGTAAAGTTCTCCTTGTAGCGTGGGTCTAGAAGTATAAAGAAGAAAAAAGGACGTAGGGCAAAACAGAGAGCCGTGCACTCCCAGAGATAATGCAAAATATCAAAAAATCTTTATTAATAATACATCAGCAAGACACAGAGAAGCAGATTTTTTAAAAACACTTAAAACACATATCATGTACAAACAAGAGGTATGGGCAAAATAGCCCAAAAATGTAAAAAACCTCTTAACTTTGTAGGCACTTTTAAAAATCTTCTATTTATTAAGTCCAGATAGAAGACAACACCTTAGATCACTGACCACAAGGTCAATATATTAATAAACGATCAATGTATGCGGTAACAACGTGACCTAGGCAGATGAAAGAACTATACATAGAATTAATGCATATAGTTACCTGCAAAGTGATTAGACCCAACACGTTTCGCTGCTCACCAGCAGCTTCGTCAGGGGTAATTAGACAGTGTGTTGCTCATGTTTAAATACCTCAGATAAGAAGAACGTGTGACCATTGTCAGGTGTAATATATTAGGGGGGAGGCATTTGCGGTCCTGGTACAGGTGTGCGTACCAGGACACAGACCGCAAGGCATAAGCAACCCGCCGTGGAGGGAGCAGCTGGAAGTACCATGCGTTCCACCGTGTATCGTGTGGAATCTCTTTATTCGCATATCAAACATCAGGATGGACTAACAGCAGTGCTACACTTTTTAACTCCACCAATGGAGGTAATCATGCACATAGTCTTTTTATTGTTGATCTCTTGAATTTCGTACTAACGCACAACTATTTTGTTTTCGACTATAATTTTTATCGTCGGGTTTCTGGTACCGCAATGGGTGCACATTGTGCGCCTTCCTTTGCCAACCTATTTATGGGTTGGTGGGAGGGCGAGCACGTGTACCCCTTGATGGGTTTTCGGAAATATACTTTGAGACGTCTCCGGTTCATAGATGACATCCTTGTCATCTGGACCGATACCGAGTCAGAAGCACTGACATTCATTGAGGAGCTAAACAATAATAATTTAAATATTAATTTGACTCACCAAATATCCGCTGTCTCAGTCAATTTTTTAGATCTGGAGATTAAAGTAAAGGACAACATCCTTACGACCAAGTTGTATAGAAAGGTGACGGCAACCAACAGTCTCCTACATTACAATAGTTTCCATCATCGGAACCTAAAGAATGGGATACCTATTGGACAATTTTCAAGGATTAAGAGGAACTGCACCATCCATGATGATTATAGAAATGAGGCTAGAGACTTGTCCATGAGATTCTGTCAACGGGGCTACCCCAAGGCCGTGGTCTCTAGGGCTCATCAGAAGATCTTGGCTAAACCTCGTGAAGTTTTGTTGCAGTCTCATGCCAAAACTGATGATAATCAAATCAGATTTATCACACGGTTCAACAACCAATGGAGTCAGCTTAATAAACTTTTTTGTAGGCACTAGGATACCCTGAACCAGATAAATGCATATCAGGTCTGATACCCGAGCGACCACTTATGACGGCTAGACGTGCGCCCAGTCTTAGGGACAAGCTCGTAAGGAGCCACTATACATGCCCCACGCATTACACTGCTGGAGGGATACGTCTTAGGGGTACCTCTCCATGTGGCGATTGCTCTGTGTGTCCACATATCTTGCCAGGACCTATCCTGATAAACCCAGGGGATAATCAACAGCATCCCCTGAGGGATTAAATCAATTGCAGAACATTGAACGTTGTTTATGCGTTGAGGTGTACTTGTCCCAAGATTTATGTGGGGCAAACTTCTCAACAGCTACGGAAAAGGGTACAACAGCATATCTCTAATATTAATCTTGCAGAACAGAATCTAAGGAAAGGTCGGGTAATCACGACGGTAGCATCACATTTCTTGCATTTTCATTCGGCTAATCCCAAATATCTGCGTGTAATAGGTTTGCAGAAAATTCTGGCTAACTTTCGTAAAATGGATTACACTGATGACCTGTTGAGATTGGAGTCCAGATGGATTTTTTCGCTTGATTCTGTTGCCCCAAAGGGAATCAATGAGGACCTCTCATTCACGGGGTATCTTAATTAGATGTTCTCTGGTTTCCTCTTGGATGACGTGACTAGTGGTCTCTCTTTATGTATTTTATGTATATTGATTATCTGATTGTCTAATGGGAATTTTTCAATTTTTTGGCTTAACATATATTTTTTCTGACAGTCTAACCCCCTTCCTTTGTGCCTGATCTATCTAAGTAGTTGATTGAGCTATAATTTCATTTTTGGCTCTCGATGGTAAGTATATACCTGTTATATGTTGTTTTGTTGAGTTTTTCTCTCCTGGGGTATTGATTTATATTCACACTGTGGGTGATCTTTAGTATTGTTTTTTTTGTATTTGTTTTATGTTCTTTTCATATTTTGTATTTTGCTCATATTTTTCCACTTTATAGGTGTTGTACATATTTTTTACTTACCTGGCGGACCTTCCATCCCTTTCCCCCCCGCTCCCAACCCCTTTCTTTACCGAACCGCGCGTGTCATCCATTACACTTCTTTGCTTGCGTTCCACTGCAGCCAGCATGTGGAACGCAGGCGCTTCAGACACAAGGAGACCGGAAGTGACGTTGGTTCGTCATTTCCGGCTGCGTTCCACCACGATACACGGTGGAACGCATGGTACTTCCGGCTGCTGCCTCCAGGGCGGGTTACTTACGCCTTGCGGTCTGTGTCCTGGTACGCACACCTGTACCAGGACCGCAAATGCCTCCCCCTAATCTATTACACCTGAGAATGGTCACACGTTCTTCTTATCTGAGGTAATTAAACATGAGCGATGCACTGTCTCATTACCCCTGACGAAGCTGCTGGTGAGCAGCGAAACGTGTTGGGTCTAATCACTTTGCAGGTAACTATATGCATTAATTCTATATATAGTTCTTTCATCTGCCTAGGTCACGTTGTTACCGCATACAGTACAGACCAAAATTTTGGACACACTTTCTCATTTAAAGATTTTTCTGTATTTTCATGACTATGAAAATTGTACATTCACACTGAAGGCATCCAAACTATGAATTAACACATGTGAAATTATATACTTAACAAAAAAGTGTGAAACAACTGAAAATATGTCTTATATTCTAGGTTCTTCAAAGTAGCCACCTTTTGCTTAGATGACTGCTTTGCACACTCTTGGCATTCTCTTTATGAGCTTCAAGAGGTAGTCACCGGAAATGGTCTTCTAACAATCTTGAAGGAGTTCCCAGAGATGTTTAGCACTTGTTGGCTCTTTTGCCTTCACTCGATTGGTTTCAGGTCTGGTGACTGTGGAGGCCAGGTCATCTGACGTAGCACCCCATCACTCTGGTTCTTGGTCAAATAGCCCTTACACAGCCTGGAGGTGTGTTTGGGGTCATTTTCCTGTTTAAAAATAAATGATGGTCCAACTAAACGCAAACCGGATGGAATAGCATGCCGCTGCAAGATGCTGTGGTAGCCATGCTGGTTCAGTATGCCTTCAATTTTGAATAAATCCCCAACAGTGTCACCAGCAAAGCACCCCCACACCATCACACCTCCTCCTCCATGCTTCACGGTGGGAACCAGGCATGTAGAGTCCATCCGTTCACCTTTTCTGCGTCGCACAAAGACACGGTGGTTGGAACCAAAGATCTCAAATTTGGACTCATCAGACCAAAGCACAGATTTCCACTGGTCTAATGTCCATTACTTGTGTTCTTTAGCCCAAACAAGTCTCTTCTGCTTGTTGCCTGTCCTTAGCAGTGGTTTCCTAGAAGCTATTTTACCATGAAGGCCTGCTGCACAAAGTCTCCTCTTAACAGTTGTTGTAGGGATGTGTCTGCTGTTAGAACTCTTTGTGGCATTGACCTGGTCTCTAATCTGAGCTGCTGTTAACCTGCGATTTCTGAGGCTGGTGACTCGGATAAACTTATCCTCAGAAGCAGAGGTGACTCTTAGTCTTCCTTTCCTGGGGCGATCCTCATGTGAGCCAGTTTCTTTGTAGCGCTTGATGGTTTTTGCAACTGCACTTGGGGACACTTTCAAAGTTTGCCCAATTTTTTGGACTGACTGACCTTCATTTCTTAAAGTAATAATGGCCACTCGTTTTTCTTTACTTAGCTGCTTTTTTCTTGCCATAATACAAATTCTAACGGTCTATTCAGTAGGACTATCAGCTGTGTATCCACCTGACTTCTGCACAACACAACTGATGGTCCCAACCCCATTTATAAGACAAGAAATCCCACTTATTAAACCTGACAGGGCACACCTGTGAAGTGAAAACCATTTCCGGTGACTACCTCTTGAAGCTCATCAAGAGAATGCCAAGAGTGTGCAAAGCAGTCATCAAAGCAAAAGGTGGCTACTTTGAAGAACCTAGAATATAAGACATATTTTCAGTTGTTTCACACTTTTTTGTTAAGTATATCATTCCACATGTGTTAATTCATAGTTTTGATGCCTTCAGTGTGAATGTACAATTTTCATAGTCATGAAAATACAGAAAAATCTTTAAATGAAAATACAGAAAAATCTTTAAATGAGAAGGTGTGTCCAAACTTTTGGTCTGTACTGTACATTGATCGTTTATTAATATATTGACCTTGTGGTCAGTGATCTAAGGTGTTGTCTTCTATCTGGACTTAATAAATAGAGGATTTTTCACAGTGCCTACAAAGTTAAGAGTTTTTTTACATTTTTGGGCTATTTTGCCCATACCTCTTGTATCTGAATATTGTTTGTACATGATATGTGTTTTAAGTGTTTTTAAAAAATCTGCTTGTCTGTGTGTTGCTGATGTATTATTAATAAAGATTTTTTGATATTTTGCATTATATCTGGGAGTGCACTGCTCTCTGTTTTGCCCTACATCCTTTTTTCTTCTTTATACTAATTGATCCCTAGCGTGGGTTTACTGTAGCACCCCTTCATGTATTCATATATCTAATCATTAAGCTGTGCCCACTAACTGCGTTGTATGGGTCTAGAAGTGTCACCAACCAGTAATGACTGTCACCCAAAATTTTGTGAACGCGAGGGTCATGGGAAAGGCAGCATAACATAAACTGAGCCATGCTTGCCACACTGATAACAGGCAAGACTTCCTTGTCCTCACCAAGAGGATGACTGACCATGCTCTCCTCCTCCTCCTCTCTGTCCTCTGGCCATCCACGCTGAACAGACGGTATGACAGTTGTGCAGGTAGTACCGTCTATAGTGCATGAAACTAGCTACTGTTCTTCCTCCTCCTCCTGTTCCTCATTGTCACCCAATCCACGTTGGGATGAAATGAGGCTGGGCTGTGTGTAGTCACCCTGTATGGTTCCTTGTTCCATCTCATCGTGCTCCACCTGCAATGCATCCTCTTTGATTATGAGCAGAGAGCGTTTCAGAAGACAGAGAAGCGGGATGGTGACGCTAATTATGGCGTCATCGCTGCTCACCATCTTGGTGGAGTCCTCAAAGTTTTGGAGGATAGTACATATGTCTGACATCGAGGTCCACTCCTGAGTTCTTATGTGTGGAGTCTGAACTGAATACCGACGGCCTTGTTGATACTGGTACTCAACAACTGCCCTCTTCTGCTCAAAAATCCTTCCCAACATCTGCAGTGTAGAGTTCCAATGCATGGGGACATGACATACCAGTCTGTGAGCTGGAAGCTGAAAATGCTGCTGAAACACGGCAAGGGCGGCAGAAGCTGTAGGTGACTTTCTAAAATTGGCACACAGGCGGCGTACTTTAACAAGCAGATCCAGCAGCTCCGGGTAGGATTTGAGAAACTGCTGAACCACGAGGTTAAGCCCCTTGGCCAGGCATGGTACGTGTGTGAGCTCGCCTCGCCTCAGAGCCGCCACCAGGTTCCGGCCATTGTCACACACGACTATGTACGTTCAGCGGTGTGAGCCACAGATCTGCCTGCTCTTTCAGAGCTGTCAACAACTCTTCAGCATTGTGCGGTTTGTCATCTAAGCATATTAGCTTCAGCACAGCCTGTTGCCGCTTGGCCGAGGCAGTGCTGCAGTGCTTCCAGTGACTTCCAGTGACTGATATGGTCATTTCGGAGATGGAGGCTGAAGAGGAGGAGGAGTATGAGGTGCAGGGGCTGTAGACTGTGGGGACAACCCTGATTGACCTAGGGCCCGCAATCCTCGGCATCGGGAGGACGTGTTCCGTCCCAAGGTCCGATTGGATCCCGACTTCCACTATGTTAACCCAGTGTGCTGTCAGCGAGATGTACCGTCCCTGCCCACAAGCACTTGTCCACGTGTCCATGGTTAGGTGGACTTTCCCGGTAACTGCGTTGTTGAGGGCACGGCTAATGTTTTGGGACACGCGCTTGTGTAATGCGGGGACGGCACACCGGGAGAAATAGTGGCGGCTGGGAACCGAGTACCGAGGGACGGCCGCCACCATCAGGTTGCGGACTGCTTCTGTCTCCACGGGCCTAAAAGGCAACATTTCGAGCGCAAGCAGTCGTGAAATGTGGGAATTTAGTACTGTGGCCTGTGGGGCGTTGGCTGCGCATTTGCACTTGCGTTCCAAGGGCTGGGGTATGGAGAACTGAACGCTGCGCTGGGACAAGGACATGGACGTGCTTCCTGATGCTTCTACTTGAGAGTGTGCAGGGCAGGAGGAATCTTCGCATGCACCATGGACAGGGGATTGGCTTGCATGAACAACAGCGGAGAGGAAGAAGCAATGGTGCCACCCGCAGACACTGTTCCTGGACCCTGGGGTTCGGCCTACAAAGTCAGGTGCTTTGCTGCCATGTGTCTGATCATGCTGGTGTTGGTCAGGCTGGTTGTTTTGCCACCCCTGCTGATGCTGGCCTGGCAGGTGGTGCAAATGGCCTTTTTGGGGTTATCGGCACAGTCTTTAAAAAACAACCAGACTCAGGAACACCTAGCAGTTGTACTGGCAACTTCCTTCGTGTTGGTGTTACAGGGAACGGTTGCCTTCTTTCTTTCTGCGGCCATCACACTGCTTCTTCCTGCCTGTTGGGGTGCTCTGCCTCCCTCCCCCTGTGTGCTGCTGTCTTCGCTCTGCATGTCCTCCTGCCAGGTTGGGTAGGTTACTATATTATCCACCACCTCGTGTTCCACTTCCACACTCTGGTCCTCCTTTCTGGCAATTGTGTCTCATCATCGTTCACCTCTTGTGACACTTTCCCACCGTCACCTTCGTGTGACCGTGGCTGCTCAAATATTTGGGCATCGCTACATGCGATCTCCTCTTGCCTCGCTTCAAGTGGACCGGACCAGAGGCCCAAATCTATAAATGGAAAAGTGAACAGCTCTTCAGTGTTCAAGTGTGGGATCATTTGTCTCCGTGCACTCGGCATGGTGGAAGGAAGGAGGATCAGGGTGAGGAATATGCGGTCCAGACTCACAGCTACTGAGACTTGACCGTGTGGAAGACAGGGTGGTGGTGGTGGCTAAGTGACTGGAAGCATTATCCGCTATCCAACCAACAACCTTTTGACACTGCTCTGGGTTCAATAGTGGTGTGCTGCGGTCCCCTAGGAATTGGGACAGGAAGGTCAGGCGAGAAGATGTGGGTGTTTGTTGTGGCTCAATTTTAGCTTGCCCACGACCTTGGCCTCGGCCTCTGCATGCACCATCACCATCACGTCCAATTCCCCATCCCGTGCCACGTGCCTTGCCCATTTTAAATGGAGGACAATATCTTTCACGCTCATAACAAATGACTGAATTTGGAGCGAACTTATATGTGATCCGTGTGACGGACAAACCACAGTTTTAAATACCTGGCCTGTAGATAACTATTTTGAACAGCAATCTGGTGTCAACTGCTTCACTAACACACTGACACAAATTTTTAATGGAGGCCAGAAATGGCAGTATTTTCTGAAAACGTATATGTGATCCGTGTGACGGAGAAAACACGGTTTTAAATACCTAGCCTGTAGGTAACTATTTTGAACAGCAATCTGGTGTCAATTGCTTTACTGACACACTGAAACAAATTTTTAATGAAGATCAGAAATGGCAGTATTTTCTGAAAACGTATATGCGATCCGGGTGACGGAGAAAACACAATTTTAAATACCTGGCCTCTAGCTAACTATTTTGAACAGCAATCTGGTGTCAAAAACTTTGCTGACACACTGAAAATTTTTTTAATGGAGGCCAGAAATGGCAATATTTTCTGAAAACATATATGTGATCCATGTGACGGAGAAAACACAGTTTTAAATAACTGGCCTGTAGGTAACTATTTTGAACAGCAATCTGGTGTCAATTGCTTCACTGACGCACTGAAACAAATTTTTAATGGAGGCCAGAAATTGCAGTATTTTCTGAAAACGTATATGTGATCCGTGTGACAGAGAAAACACAGTTTTAAATGCCTGGCCTGTAGGTAACTATTTTGAACAGCAATCTGGTGTCAAAATCTTTGCTGACACACTGAAACAAATTTTTAATGGTGGCCAGAAATGGAAGTATTTTCTGAAAACGTATATGTGATCCGTGTGACGGAGAAAACACAGTTTTAAATACCTGGCCTGTAGGTAACTATTTTGAACAGCAATCAGGTGTCAATTGCTTCACTGACACACTGAAACAAATTTTTAATGAAGGTCAGAAATGGCAGTATTTCCTGAAAACGTATATGTGATCCGTGTGACGGCGAAAACACAGTTTTAAATGCCTGGCCTGTAAGTAACTATTTTGAACAGCAATCTGGTGTCAAAAACTTTGCTGACACACTGAAAAATTTTTTAATGTAGGCCAGAAATGGCAGTATTTTCTGAAAACGTATATGTGATCCGTGTGATGGAGAAAACACAGTTTTAAATACCTGGCCTGTAGGTAACTACTTTGAACAGCAAACCAGTGTCAAAAACTTTGCTGACACACTGAAACAAATTTTTAATGAAGGTCAGAAATGGCAGTATTTCCTGAAAAAGTACAGTACAGACCAAAAGTTTGGACACACCTTCTCATTTAAAGATTTTTCTGTATTTTCATGACTATGAAAATTGTACATTCACACTGAAGACATCAAAACTATCAATTAACACAAGTGGAATTATATACTTAACAAAAAAGTGTGAAACAACTGAAAATATGTCTTATATTCTAGGTTCTTCAAAGTAGCCACCTTTTGCTTTGATGACTGCTTTGCACACTCTTGGCATTCTCTTGATGAGCTTCAAGAGGTAGTCACCGGAAAGGGTCTTCCAACAATCTTGAAGGAGTTCCCAGAGATGCTTAGCACTTGTTGACCCTTTTGCCTTCACTCTGCGGTCCTGCTCACCCCAAACCATCTCAGTTGGGTTCAGTTCTAGTGACTGTGGAGGCCAGGTTTTCTGGCATAGCACCCCATCACTCTGGTTCTTGGTCAAATAGCCCTTACACAGCCTGGAGGTGTGTTTGGGGTCATTGTCCTGTTGAAAAATAAATGATGGTCCAACTAAATGCAAACCAGATGGAATAGCATGCCGCTGCAAGATGCTGTGGTAGCCATGCTAGTTCAGTATGCCTTCAATTTTGAATAAGTCCCCAACAGTGTCACCAGCAAAGCACCCCCACACCATCATAACTCCTCCTCCATGCTTCACGGTGGGAACCAGGCATGTAGAGTCCATCCGTTCACCTTTTCTGCGTCGCACAAAGACACGGTGGTTGGAATCAAAGATCTCAAATTTGGACTCATCAGACCAAAGCACAGATTTCCACTGGTCTAATGTTCATTCCTTGTGTTCTTAAGCCCAAACAAGTCTCTTCTGCTTGTTGCCCATCCTTAGCAGTGGTTTCCTAGCAGCTATTTTACCATGAAGGCCTGCTGCACAAAGTCTCCTCTTAACAGTTGTTGAAGAGATGTGTCTACTGCTAGAACTCTGTGTGGCATTGACATGGTCTCTAATCTGAGCTGCTGTTAACCTGCGATTTCTGAGGCTGGTGACTTGGATAAACATCCTCAGAAGCAGAAGTGACTCTTGGTCTTCCTTTCCTGGGCGGTCCTCATGTGAGCCAGTTTCTTTGTAGCGCTTGATGGTTTTTGCAACTGCACTTGGGGACACTTTCAAAGTTTGCCCAATTTTTCGGACTGACTGACCTCCATTTCTTAAAGTAATGATGGCCACTCGTTTTTCTTTACTTATCTGCTTTTTTCTTGCCATAATTATTATTATTATTATTTATTATTATAGCGCCATTTATTCCATGGCACTTTACATGTGAAAAAGGGGTATACATAAAAGAACAATTACAGTAATCTTGAACACAATGTGACAGCGACTGGTACAGGAAGAGCGAGGTCCCAGCCCGCGAGGGCTCACAATCTACAAGGGATGGGTGAGGATAGAGCTGGTCATCCAGCGGTGTGGTGGATCAGTGGTTACTGCAGTTTGTAGGCTTGTCGGAAGAGGTGGGTCTTCAGGCTCCTTTTGAAGGTTTCCACGGTAGGCGAGAGTCTGATGTGTTGGGGTAGAAAGTTCCAGAGTAGGAGGGAAGCCATAATACAAATTCTAACAGTCTATTCAGTAGGACTATCAGCTGTGCATCCACAAGACTTCTGCACAACACAAGTGATGGTCCCGACCCCATTTATAAGGCAAGAAATCCCACTTATTAAACCTGACAGGGCTCACCTGTGAAGTGAAAACCATTTCCGGTGACTAACTCTTGAAGCTCATCAAGAGAATGCCAAGATTGTGCAAAGCAGTCATCAAAGCAAAAGGTGGCTACTTTGAAGAACCAAGAATATAAGACATATTTTCAGCTGTTTCACACTTTTTTGTTAAGTATATAATTTCACATGTGTTAATTCATAGTTTTGATGCCTTCAGTGTGAATGTACAATTTTCAAAGTCATGAAAATAGAGAAAAATCTTTAAATGAGAAGGTGTGTCCAAACTTTTGGTCTGTACTGTATATGTGATCCGTGTGACGGCGAAAACACAGTTTTAAATGCCTGGCCTGTAGGTAACTATTTTGAACAGCAATCTGGTGTCAAAAACTTTGCTGACACACTGAAAAAAAATTTAAAGGAGGCCAGAAATGGCAGTATTTTCTGAAAATGTATATGTGATCCGTGTGACGGAGAAAATACAGTTTTAAATAACTGGCCTGTAGGTAACTATTTTGGACAGCAATCTGGTGTCAATTGCTTCACTGACACACTTCAACAAATTTTTAATGAAGGTCAGAAATGGCAGTATTTCCTGAAAACGTATATGTGATCCGTGTGACGGAGAAAACACAGTTTTAAATACTTGGCCTGTAAGTAACTATTTTGAACAGCAATCTGGTGTCAATTGCTTCACTGACACACTCTAAACAAATTTTTAATGAAGGTCAGAAATGGCAGTATTTCCTGAAAACGTATATGTGATCCGTGTGACGGAGAAAACACAGTTTTAAATACTTGGCCTGTAAGTAACTATTTTGAACAGCAATCTGGTGTCAATTGCTTCACTGACACACTCAAAACAAATTTTTAATGAAGGTCAGAAATGGCAGTATTTCCTGAAAACGTATATGTGATGCGGGTGATGGAGAAAACACAGTTCTAAATACCTGGCCTGTAGGTAACTATTTTGAACAGCAATCTTGTGTCAATTGCTTCACTGACACACTGCAACAAATTTTTAATGAAGGGCAGAAATGGCAGTATTTTCTGAAAACATATATGTGATCCGTGTGACGGAGAAAACACAATTTTAAATACTTGGTCTGTATGTAACTATTTTGAACAGCAATCTGGTGTCAATTGCTTCACTGACACACTGCAACAAATTTTTAATGAAGGTCAGAAATGGCAGTATTTTCTGAAAACGTATATGTGATCCGTGTGACGGAGAAAACACGGTTTTAAATACCTGGCCTGTAGGTAACTATTTTGAACAGCAATCTGGTGTCAATTGCTTCACTGACACACTGAAACAAATTTTTAATGAAGGTCAGAAATGGCAGTATTTCCTGAAAATGTTTATGTGATCCGGGTGATGGAGAAAACACAGTTTTAAATATCTGGCCTGTAGGTAACTATTTTGAACAACAATCTGGTGTCAATTGCTTCACTGACACACTGAAACAAATTTTTAATGGAGGCCAGAAATGGCAGTATTTTCTGAAAACGTATATGTGATCCGTGTGGCGGAGAAAACACAGTTTTAAATACCTGGCTTGTAGGTAACTATTTTGAACAGCAATCTTGTGTCAATTGCTTCACTGACACATTGAAACAAATTTTTAATGGAGGCCAGAAATGCAGTATTTTCTGAAAACGTATATGTGATCCGTGTGACGGAGAAAACACAGTTTTAAATAGCTGCATTTCATAATATGGAAAGGACCTGGCTGTATTCTGCAGTGCCAACAAGCAAATGGTGCAGAAAAACTGTGTTCTCTGGATTGCTTTTCAAGCAAATAATGAGGATTAAGATTCCAAAAAAATTATTCCTGGCCCCTGAGACCTGGGCCTGGAATGGAGCCTCTTGTGCTATACGCACTGCAGTCTGCTATATACACTGCCTGCCTGCCATATACACTGCCTGCCTATTTCTGCAGATGGATTAATCTTCAGAAGGGCTCTTTGTTGAGATGGATATGTGTCTCTAATATAGTTTGGTACATCTACACTAACTAGAAACAAGCAAATCTCTCCCTAGCTCAGCAGCAGCTCTCCCTACACTGTCTGATTCCGGAGTGACTGTGACGATATAGACCTGATGATGCTGTGTGGCCAGCCAATCACTGTAATGCCACAATCCACATGGCTACGGCATTACAGTGAGTGGCAGGCAATTCCTGCATGTTCGCTGGCGCTCTAAAGAACGCCAAACATGCAGGGAGGAGACCCGAGCTCCCGCCGAGCAACCCCGGAAATACTCGGCGAGCACCGAGCAGTAGCGAACATGCTCGCTCATCACTAGTACTGACGGTATTTTCTGGCGCTGTATTCATGTACTGATGGTGGTTCTGCTGCTGCATTCATGTACTAATGGTGGTTCTGGAGCCACACTCATGTGCTGACAGTGGTTCTGATTTTATACACATGTAGTAATCCATAACGTGCTCCATGGCTATTTTACAACTTAAAAATCCTCATAATTTAAAGATTTGAGATTATGAGTAGGATTTGGCGAGTTTCAGCCCCCAAAACTCAGTTTACGTTAGCATGGTTTTTTGATTAGAAACTCTCCAAATCATCCTCAAATACTCAAAACTTGGTTCTGGTAAACTATTAAGTGATGGTGATTCTGGTGATGTATTCATGTAAGTAATCCTTTCAGATTTTTTGCGGACCTCGGGATTGGTTCAGTAGGGCAATGTGGCACTTGGACCAAAAAATGTTGTGCACCCCTGGCCTAAGACGATACATAAGCACTGACTTACTCTCTGCAGATGCTACACATTCATTGGTTTCAATTTTCAGTGTTGTTGGTAAGGATAAGGCAGGAGGAGTCATTGATTTTCTTTCTTCTTCATCTCTTTCTATTTGGGAGGAAATTTCAATCTCTGCGTGGGGTTGCTCATGACTGTCCCCTGCTAAAAACAAGTAGAAAAAAAATCTGAAAAAAAATTCATATGATATTAATCATTACTGTAAAATGCTATATTGAAGAATAGGTACACTTACGTAACAAATGTTTTTTTTATTTTTTATTATATCTACAGTGCATCTAAACCAAAAATGAAACACAGTTATAATAGTCTTTGTAAAAAATCTACTGCCATTTTGTGGCATGGGTTATAAATTCTAAACAGTTATTTAATCTCATAGCAGCATGATGTAGGCAAAGAGACCCTGAATCCAACTATGTATCACTTAGTTTACTGGGTGCAGCCGTTGTGACACAATCAGAGTTCTTAGATTTAGCAATGCTGCAAAACTGAGGAAACTAACTCGTCCCAAACCAGGCTCTGTATTTACATTATCTTTTAAGAGTGAGCTGCTTATTAAAGGAGGGGGTGGAGTCAGACTAACATGACTCCAACCCCTGTAGTCCAGGCAATGATAATCACTAGGTGATAAAACCTTCATTGTAAGTAAACAATAGCACACAGCCTGATTAGTGACACAACCTTGAAATCTGTGCTGTCCACAGATTATATAGCAAAAACCTGCTGACAGACTCCCTTTAATCCCTTTAAGTGGTCATTGTCGCTTTAACAAACTTTGCATAAATCAATAGTACAACCAAATATAAGAATATTTGTAATATATCTTAGAGAAATATGCTACTTTCTCCACTTAAAAGCCACTTCTCATGAAATCATCATTGACTTTGTAAAACAACTAAAATCTGTCCTACTAGAGACTGGACTGCCAGCTCAACAGAAGGATCAAATTACAGTTGCCCAATGCCCATATAGGCCTATCAAGGGGGGAGAGGACGGAAAGAGCAGTGTGAGAAGCAGAGTGAAAGAGTAACACAGGCCATGCTTCTGCATTCTAGTAAAAGTTTTATCTCACTCTATTGCTGGATTCACAGCTATACTGCTTAGTACTGCTGTGTAATGTCTTCCATCAGCAGTCAACTGAGATAAGAATCAGGTAGTAAAATTCAGCCCCCCAATCCGGAATTATACAAAGCTCACTATTCAGGGAACTGGTAGATCTGCAGCAGATAAAATAGGGATCTTATCAAAATAGGAAAAAGAAAGGATTGGATCCAGCTCCCAATTCATATTTCCACAATGTATTAAAACCAATAGTCCTTTATTAAAAATATTTAAAAAAAGGTGAAAAAATTAAAACGCAACCAGAGCGTTTTTAGGCTTTGGTATCTGAAACGCTTTCGAAACTCAGATACCAAAGCCTAAGAATGCTCGGCATTCAAAACGCATCTGGTTGCATTTACATTTTTTCTGCCTCCGTCCCCCACCACCTCTTGGTAGACGTTTCCCCACCACCTGTCATCAAGTTTGTCACATTTCCCCTTTTTTAAAATGTTTATAATAAAGGACTATTGGTTTTAATACACCGTGGAAATATGAATTGGGAGCTGGATCCAATCCTTTCTTTTCCTACATTGACTGACGCCCTGCGGTAGCGTGGATCACAAGCTTCTCTGCAAGACATGCAGCATCGAAGGGTGAGTTGGTATATTCTCCTCTCTACTTATCTTATCAAAATAACAATAAGGCGCCCAGTAAGTGTCACACTGCTAGAATCAGGTTCTCAGCTCCTAGATCATCTTGCTCTCACATGGGATAGCAAAAACATGATGACAGATTTCTTTTAATTTGTTCATATGGCAATGATATGTTTATGGTTCAATTGGAAGCTCACAATAAATGATTTGCTAAAAATGAAAACATAATTGACATGCACAAATGTTGGTAAAGTTGCCTAGTTCAATTAGGAATATGGATGTGAGCATCATTTGTGTCATGTTTGCACTGTTCGTGAAAGCTGGCAGTTGTTAGTAGGATTTCCACAGACAAGCTTAGCGCTAGCCACTCCATTTATCCGATCCAAGGGCTTAACTTAGCCTTCACTCTTTAATCCCTCTACAGGGATCTGAATTCACACATTGGCCCCTGAGCTGGAGCCAAGAAATAAAATTGTTGTAGTAAGCTGCTGGCAGGTGAAGCAAGCTGGCAGCAACAGGGACAAAATTGTAAAGCAAGGGGTGGTCAAAATACAATTTTAGATCAGAAAACAGGATTAACAAAGTGGCATAACAGGAGCAAAGGAAGAGAGCTGTGAACAGGTTTATTTGAGCTATATAGCTGGCAGCCAGAGACTGTCTGCTGGGGTTTATATAGAAAGGCTGTCCATGGCTCCCAGCAGAGAACTAATTACCAGCTCACTGCAGGAAAACACAGGTGGGCAAGAGAGCGACAACTAGTCTCAACAATCTTAAAGCTAAACAACTACAGACTGCAGTCCTCCAGCAGTAATCACAGTATTAGTGCTGCACCACCTAGCGACCAGGGAAGAAGTAACAGTAGTATGTTCAGACTTGGATGTGACAATTTGCATGAACAATCACAATGATGATGGAAGTCCATGCCTCAGAGACTGCAAGCTGTTATTAAAGCCAGAGGTGGTGCAACAAAATACTAGTGATGTATTGGAGTGTTCTTTTGTGTGTTTGTTTTTCATGATTCCATAATTTTTTCCTCAGAATTGAGTGATTCCATAACTTTTTTCCTTTGCTTGGTCTGAAAAAAATTACCCTTACTGAGTACCACATTTTTAATCTTGATTTCTTTTAGTGTTTCTTAAAGCCCTAAAGTTGCCATTTGAAATGACTTTAGTTCTGTGCCGTGTCTGTGATCTGCTTTTTTAAATAACTTTAAACAACTGAATGAACATCCTCCGAGCCTGCATACCAGCATGAGGGGTGCCTGGCATACCAGGATGGGGATCAGGGGCAGCCATGCATACCAGGATGGGGGATTGGGGTGCCATGCATACCAGGATGGGGAATTGGGGTGCCATTCATACCAGGATGGGGATGGGGCCACGTATAACAGGAAGGAGGGGGCCATATATACCAGGATGGGGGATATTAACAGAATTGGGGGACATTACCCCTATAACAGTGTCAGCAGCAGACCCCCTCCCCCTTAACAGTGCATCATGACAACATTTTTTTCTTAATTTTTTTTTATATTTTCCTCCTCTAAAACTTAGGTGCGTCCTATGGTCCGGTGTGTCTTATAGTCTGAAAAATACAGTATATTCTTTTTTATTGGTACAAATCCATAAAAATGTTTGTGAATACAGGAGGGTTTACATAGTAAAATCGACTGTTGCATTTCCAGGGGCTGTATCGCCCTTAGTCACAGTGTAAGGGCTCGCTCTCACTTCCTATTAAATCGGACGAATGCAATCTGTTAAAAAATCGGATTGCATTCAGACCAATTTAATCCTATGATGGTGTGCACAGTGGCTTTTTTTCCAGCTCCGGTCAAATTGCGATCGGGCTAGAAAAAAATCGCAGCATGCTGCAATTGCATGCTGGATTCAGATCGCCCGCACCCATATAAGCCTATGGGTGCGTGTGAAACATTGCACTGCACTCGGATATCACCTGAGTGCAGTGCGATTCCCGTCGATGCCAGCTGTAGAGGAGATGGAGAAATTACTTTCTCCATCTCCTCCGCAGCTGTGCTGAGATCCTCTCTGTGCAAGAAGATCGCAGCATGGAGCACTGACACTCTGCTCCCGCTCGCTGCAGAGCAGGAGCCGAGTTTCATTAGCAGATCGCATCTGATGCTCTTGCATCGGATGCCATACGCTAGTGGGACCTCGGCCTAAATGTAAGATACACAGACCCTCTTTTTAATTGGAGGCTGTTACATGTTAATGTTCACATACGTTATTAAATGAAAGATTAATCATGTTTAAAATTCATGCCGTTTAGCTGTGTTGAATCAAGCTCTAGATTCCAATAAGCATCTCTCACCAACAGACGTCTCCGCTAATTGCCCCCCATGTGTGATCTATTAACCCTTTCTATAGCAAACTAAAAAAATTAACATTAGCCTCATGTTGTTCAACAAAATGTTTAACCGTGCCTGAATAGGAGGCATTTCTCATGTTGCTAGCAAAGATGCACCTATAATGGGTCAAATCAGATTTTAATAAAACCATCTAATCTTTAAAAGATTTTTTTTTAAAAATTCTTAAAATGCATCTAATTTATCACAGTGGCTCAAGCTAGATGACATGTACCATTAACCCCTTTCCGACATGTGCCATACATGTACGGCACATGTCGGGTCTCTCCCTTTGGTGCCGGCTCCAGGGCTGAGCCCACACATTTCCGGGGACATGACAGCTGATCTAATCAGCTGTCATATGCCCCTACTATCTGCGAGTGGAATCGCTATCCACCAGCGGCTGTTAACATGTTAAATCTATGACAGCGGCATTTAACATGGCTGCGGCTGAAGGATGTCATAAGTCCCGTCCAAAATAGTAAAAAATAAATAAAAGTTTAAATCACCCCCCTTTTGCCCCATTCAAAATAAAACAATAAAAAAACAAACAAATATACACATATTTGGTATCGCCGTGTTCAGAATTGCCTGATCTACCTACATATAAAAATAATTATTCCGATAAGTGAACGAGGTAATGAGATAAAAAATCAAAACGCCAGACTTACTTTTTTTGGTTGCCGCAATATTGCAATAAAATGCAATAATGGGCCGTTAAAACATCATATCTACCCCAAAATGGTATCAATAAAAATGTCAGCTTGGCGCGCAAAAAATAAGCCCTCACCCGGCCCCTGATCCCAAAAAAAGGAGCAGCTACGGATCTCGGAAGATGGCAACTTTTTTTTTTTTTTAACAAACTTTGGATTTTTTTTCACCACTTAAATAAAAAAGAACCTATACATGTTTGGTATCGACAAACTCGTAATGACCTGGAGAATCAAAATTGCAGGTCAGTTTTAGCATTTAATGAACATGGTAAAAAAAAACAACTGTGGAACTGCACTTTTTTTTGCAATTTTACTGCACTTGAGATTTCTTTCCTATTTTCCAGTACACGATATGGTTAAACCAATGATGTCTTTTAAAATTTCAATTTGTCCCGCAAAAAATAAGCCCTCGCATGGCCATATTGACAGAAAAATAAAAAATGATGGCTTTGGAAAGAAGTGGAGCAAAAAACTAAAGCGTAAAAACGGAAAATGGCCGGGGGTGAAGGGGTTATGTTAGACTAGAAAGTCTAAAGATGCATTAAGTTTATTACATACTTTAATACTCCTGATGTGGAGCCCCAACCCAGCATGCATGCAGCTTCTTCAGGGATGGTCCAATGTCCAGCGTTGGGGTGTATATACAGGGTTGTCCAAGAAGTAGGTGGACAGAAAGTGTAATAAGGTTATGAAGGGGGAGATTTATCAAACAATCAGATTCCACTTCTCATTCCTCACAGACTCTTTGGAAAATGAAAGGTGGAATCTGATTGGTTGCTAAGGGCAACTGAGCCAGTTTCACAGATCTAGTTTTTACAGATAGATCTCCCCCAAATCTGTTTTCTTTTCAGATAATTCAGATAACACATAATGGCAAATAATTTAAATACGGATCAAAGAAAATGGATTTTAACAGAGTATTGGAAATCTCAAAATGCTGAAACCGTTAGAGCAAATTGGGTTGAAACATTTGGTACTCAAGGCCCAAAGAGACAAACCATTTACCGCATTCGTGACAAATTCAATGCCACTGGCTCAATCCTTAATGCTCCAAAAACTGGTCGACCCAAAACAGTCTGTACAGAAGATAATAAACAACTTGTTGCTGAAACATTTGTTCAGAGTCCAAAAAAGTCCACCAGAAGAGCCTCTTTGGAATTGGGAATTTCACGAGCTTCTATCATGCGAATCCTGAAATCTATTGGGTGGAAAACTTATCGTCCACGTCTAATTCATGGTTTATTGGAGGATGATCCAGACAGGCGGCTGAAATTTAGTGACATTATGCTTAACGAAATTGAAGAAAATCCAGTAATTTTAGATAACATTATGTGGAGTGATGAAGCTTCTTTCAAATTATCCGGCCATATTAACAGACATAATTGTATTTACTGGTATAGTGAGAACATGCATTTAACATTAGAGCAACAACTAAATGAGCCTGGTGTCAATGTTTGGGCTGGTATTTCAAGTTTTAGTGTTTTAGGACCAATATTTTTTGATGAAACAGTCACAGGAGATAGGTATCTCGAAATTCTAATGAATCAAGTTGTTCCCCAGTTACAGCAACAGCCTAATTCAAATGACCATTATTTCCAACAAGATGGGGCCCCTCCACATTATTCAAGAGTAGTTTTGAGTAGTGTTGAGCCACCCCCGTAGTGTTTGAGTTCGGTTCGGTTCGTCGAACACCCGTGTGTTAGCCGAACTGTTCGTCGAACTGTTCGTCGAACACCTTCGAACACCGTTAAAACCAATGGCAGGCAAACAAAAACACATAGAAACACATAGAAAACACCTTCAAAGGTGTCCAAAAGCTGACAAACTGCTCAGAAGACACAACTAACACATGGAAAAGTGACAAGTACATATAGTCATGCGGAAAGAAAAGAGGTGGAGGAGTAAAAGGAGGGGGAGACACAGATATAGGCATGTCATGCCCTTCTAAAATCCAAAAAGTGAGAAGCCGACACGTTCAGTCCGCTCCTGCCCGTGCCACCTCCGTGTCGCCGGGTTTGTGCCAGAGCCGTGGTGAACCCTGACAGCCAGCCCCCCTCTCCCAATACTGGTGCCTGTCCGCTGGTGGGTCGAGCGAGCCCCCCTGTGGTGGAGGCAGCTCTAAGCTTTTTAATTTAAATTGTCTCTCTAATTTGAATGAATACACTTTAAATCCATTTACAACGATCTATTGGAGGGCAAGTCTCATGCCAGCAGCCGCGTAATTCCAGCTCCAGTAGCGTCCACTAAAGCTGCTGCAGTTAAAAAGGTTTTATAAGGATCGAGCTCGGCTGTCCACCGCAAGGCATCCTACTGCCAGTCCCAGCCCCTATGCCTTGCGGTGCCTCCTGATGCTCTTCACTGAGTATCCCGTGGTCCCGAAGCATTTCCTTTGAAAAAATTAAGTGTCCAAACTACAGGTGGTGTAGCTTGCTTAACAGCCGGGATAATCCGCTGACTAGCAGACACTGCTACTAGGCACAAAGTATTTCCTGGGCTAGATGCAGTTAAAAATTTGTAATTAGATACTCTCGTTGGATGCTGAGAAAGCATTCCATAGAGTCTCCTGGCACGCCATATATGATTCTCTTAAAAAGCTTGGGGTAGGGGTCTAGGGGACCCTTTTATAGCCAAAATCACGGCCCTGTATCACAATACGTCACCTAGGCTGAAGATAAATGGAACTGTAGCACCCTGAGGGCTCGGTTGCTACAGAGGTATTGCACCTCACCCAGAGGTGTGATATCTCACTCTCAGGTAAGGATGGAGTGTGGATCAGGACCCGACACCTGCATGCATTACACCACATTGCCGTGGGGCAGGGCGACCAATATGCCTCTGAGATGGGCACGACAGTCCCTGTCCCTGGCTGGAGTGGGGGGAGGGAACACTGAGGAAGGGGAACCCTGTAGTGCAGGAGCAGGGAGGAAGCAGTTCCTGGGTGCATTGAGAAGGGAGTATAAAAGGTGGGCACCATCTTAGTTCAGTGCAGAGAAGTCTGAGCAGAAGTGGCAGGGAGCAGGGGCTCTGCATGAGCTCTGCTCCGGAGGCGGGCCTAGTAACAGAGGCCCAGGCCTGGAAGAGGGAGAAGGAAGGAAGAGGAGCGGAGAAGGCTCCAGGAACGAGGAATGAAGGGATACCAGCGGTGCGGACGGGCGAGTCGCCACCGCACGCCCGAATCCACCTGCGTTGAGGGGTCAGGCCAAAGGGGGAGACCGGTCCCCGAAACTAGTGGAGGCAGGAAACGACCCTCAGCTAGAAACCGGAGGCTGTGACATTTTATGTGGCGCAGCCCCTCGCTACACCCGCTAGGAAGGCACCACATAGGGTCAGGGAAACTGGCGCCAAGTTTACCAAGAGGAGGCCCGAGGCAGCCGGACAGAAGGGTTGGTAAGAAAGGCCAGACAAAGGACACACAAAGGGGGTCCTGTGAAGCGCTCCAAAGTTATCTGGGAGTTGTCTGAGCCCCTCACCTGGTGAGCACAGTACGACGTGGGCAGCCGTTACCTGCAGACGTGGTCTGGATAATAAGAACTGTGAGTAAAGGCCCTGGACTGCATCACTGACTCCGTGTCGTTACTGCTGCTGCCCTGCACCATCACCCCCATCCTCCGCATACACTGCCCTGAGGCTATACTCCTCCCGTGGGGAGTTATGCTACGCTCTGCTGCACCCACAACACCAGCCTCAGCGGTCTGCCCTGCAGCGGCGGTTCACTCTGACCGCAATCCACGGGTGGCGTAGTCGGACATTTAAACATCAAAACCACATAAATAGTTCCGCCACTGGTTTGACCACCCTGAGCCACGGAACCGGGTCGCCGCCACGAAGACTACAACCACCAGCATCCACCAAAAAGGGTCCGGCTCCGGGTGTCCCAAGGCCCAGGGGGTGCATCAGAACATTTTCATCACCTTTCACAATCACCAATGGGACAAGGCAGGGATGTCCTCTGTCCCCTCTCTTATACATCCTAGTGACGGAGCACCTGCTCTCATCAATTCCCCATAACCCCAATATTAGGTGGATTGAGGTGGGAGGCACCGAGTACAAGTGCTCTCTATTTGCTGATGATGTCCTAGTATATATCACTCAATCACATATATCCATCCATGCTGTTATGGCTGAAATAGATCACTTTGTTACATGGTCAAATTTTAAAATCAATGCAGCGAAGTCTGAGGCCCTCGATGTCTCCCTCCCCAAATCCATATAGGATTCCATCCAGTCCAACTTTCCCTTTGCCTGGCCCTCACAGGGTATCAAATACTTAGGAATTCCTATTCATAGAGACCTCTCCCATCTATGTTATCTTAATTTTGGGCCCTTTATTGAACAACTCCATACAGACCACGGTTGGCAAGTTAGAACTGTAAGATTCACTACGTGAACCACTGGTGTTTTGTGGAAAAGCACATGTACACTGTGTTCCAAATTATTATGCAAAAAGTGTTTAGGAGTGATAAGGGAAGAATTTGTTTGTTTGTCAGTTAAACTCATTGATGGTGATGTGTGTCAGGGCTCTTTATATCACTGTAAGCAATTGCAGACACCTGTGCTAATTAGTTTGGCAGGTGTGTCCAATGAAAGGCAAAACTACTTAAGAAGGCTGTCTCACATTATTAAGCAGCCTACATTTTCTGCCAAAATGGGAAAGAAAAAGGATGTGTCAGCTGCTGAGAAGCAACAAATTGAGGAGTGTTTAGATCAAGGCATGACTACAATCAATATTGTGCGATGATCAGGATGAAGTGTCTTGGCAATCAAGAAGTATGTAGCTGATTCACAGTACACACGTGTGCGTGCTGATAAGGGCAAATTGAGGACTCTTTCCTACAGGCAATTACGTCAGGTTAAAAGAGCAGCGGCAAAAAAGCCTTGTCATAGCAGCAGACAAGTTTTTGAAGCTGCTGGTGCCTCCAACGTCCCCCGAACAACAAGATGCAGGGTCCTTCAGAGGTTTGCAGCTGTGCATACGCCATCCTGTCGACCTCCTCTATCCACTTCACACAAGGAGAAACGGCTCCAGTGGGCCAAACATTACATGAAGACTGATTTCAAAACTGTTTTGTTCACGGATGAGTGCCGTGCAGCGCTCGATGGTCCAGATGGATGGAGTGGAGGATGGCTGGTTGATGGACACCCCACGCAAACACGGCTACAGCGCCAACAAGGAGGAGGTGGAGTAATGTTTTGGGCTGGAATCATGGGGAGAGAGATTGTCGGCCCCTTTAGGATCCCTGAAGGCGCTAAAGATGAACTCCATAATGTATGTGGATTTTCTCAAACAGCACTTCTTGCCATGGTTCAAGAAGAAGAACCGTGTATTTCACAGCAAGATCATTTTTTTGCATGATAATGCACCATCTCATGCTGCACATAAAACATCTGCATCTCTGGCTGATATGGGCATAAAAGGGGACAAACTTATGGTGTGACCCCCATGCTCCCCTGACCTCTACCCCATTCAGAACCTCTGGAGCATCATCAAAAGGAGTGTCTATGATGGCGGGAGGCAGTTCACATCTAAGCAACAGCTCTGGGAGGGTATTCTGTCCTCATGCAAAACAATTGAAGCAGAAACCATCCAAAACCTGACAAATTCAATGGACGAGAGAGTTCAGAAGCTCCTTTCGAACAAGGGGTCCTATGTGAAAATGTAACATCACCTAGAATAAAGTTTTGAGTTGAAAACTGTTTGATTTCAGTTTCTAATAACCTGCTAATGCTTATAATTTCAAAAATGACCATTTTTTGGTCTTTATTAAAATGAAAAGGTTGATCGAAAAGTTTGGGGGATCTAAGAGTGTGGCAACCCAGTAGTCATGATTACTTCGAATTCTGACAATATGAGGGTCATGTTGCAGGTAGTGCAGCAAGAAGGCACTTATGTGTCTTGCGCATCTCGGAGCCCCAAAATTATTTTCCGGGCTAGATGCAGCTAAAAATTATTATTAATTTTAAATCTGGTGGAGCTTAGTATAGATGGCCTAATAGGATCAGTGCTGCACGCTGCTACAAAGCCCAAATTATTTTCCAGTCAAGATACAGATAAACATGATTAGTAATTTTAAATCTGGTGGAGCTTATTATAGATGGCCTAATAGAATCAGTGCTGCACACTGCTACAAAGCCCAAATTATTTTCCAGCCAAGATACAGATAAACATGATTAGTAATTTGAAAGCTTAAAACGGTTGGTAGGGTGATTTTAACCAGTCATCAAGCTTTTACTCTCCCCAGGATGACACAGGGGTAGAAAAGTCATTTCGGATCCATGATTTGTTCATCTTTATGAACGTGAGTCTGTCTACATTATCAGTGGAGAGCCGCGTGCGCTTATCTGTCAGCACACCACCAGCAGCGCTGAACACACGTTCAGACAGAACGCTGGCTGCGGGGCATGACAAGATCTCCAAGGCGTAAGTGGCTAGGTCTGGCCATTTATCCAGATTGGAAGCCCAAAAAGAGCAAGGGTCCAGTGACACAGTCATGGCTTCAATGTTTACTTGGAGATACTCCTGTACCATCGTCTCTAGGCGTTGACTATGTGTCAGACTTCTTGTCTCCTGTGGCCTTGCAAAGGATGGGCTAAAAAAGTGGTGAAATGATTCCGCAAAATTGATGTTACCAGCAGATACTGTGGTTCTGTTACGGTTTGAGTGCTGAACACTTGACGGTCCCACGGTTGGCAAGTTGGAACTGTGAGATTCACTACGTGCACCACTGGTGTTTTGTGGAAAAGCACATGTAAGATTCTGCAACAGTCTCTGCTGATACTCCTGCATGCGTGCATCCCTTTCTATGGCAGGAATAATTACTGCAAATTTACTTTTGTACCGGGGATCTAACAGTGTGGCAACACAGTAGTCAGGATTATTTCTAATTCTCACAATTCGAGGGTCATGTTGCAGGTAGTGCAGCAAGAAGGCACTCATGTGTGTTGCGCATCCAGGAGCACCAAGTCCCTGTTGTGTTGGTGGCGAGGTAACAATCATGCTTCCTTCCTCTGTCCTCTCCCCCCAACCTCGCACAACAGAAATGTGATCAAGGTCTCCCTCATCTGATGAGTCTTCCATCAGTTCGTCCTCCACTTCTTCCTGGGCTCCTGCACCTTCCTCACTAGTTTGGCTGCTACCATGCGCCCTGGTAAAACCATCTCCCCCACCCTCACATGCCTGCCGCCTTGGTGCTGCCGACCGTCTGGACCTTGCAGATGTTAGCCCTTCCGCATACAACTCCTCCTCCTCTACTTCCTCCACCTCCTCTTGTGCCACCACCTGACTCCGAATTCTGTTTAACATGTGCTCCAGCATGTAAATCACCGGAATAGTCATGCTGATAATGGCATCGTCAGCACTAAACATCTTCGTCGCCATATCAAAACTGTGCAGAAGGGTGCATAGGTCCCTGATCTGAGACCACTCCTCCAGCATGATTTGCCCCACCTCTGGATCTCGTTGGCCCAGGCTATACGTCAGAACGTATTGCACCAGGGCTTGTCGGTGCTGCCACAGTCGCTGCAACATGTGCAGAGTTGAATTCCACCGGGTAGGCACATCGCATTTTAGCCGGTGAAGTGGCAGGCCCAACGACTTCTGTAGAGATGTAAGTCGCTGAGCTGCGGGATGCGAACGGCGGAAGTGAGCACACAGCGACCGTGCCCTCTGCAGAAGGCCATCTAGTCTGGGATAGTGGGCTAAAAATTGCTGGACAACCAGGTTCAACACGTGAGCCATACAAGGCACGTGTGTGATATTGCCCCGGCGAAGGGCCGCACCCAGGTTTGCAGCATTGTCGCACACGGCCTTCCCTGGTTTCAGGTCCAGTGGACACAACCATTCATGAAATTGGTTCTCCAGAGCTGACCACAACTCCTCAGCTGTGTGACTCACATTTCCCAGACATTTCAAAGTAAAAACCGCCTGATGACGTTGAGCCCTACTGCCAGCATAGTAAGGAGGTGTGCAGGATCCCTTCTGCGCAGTTAGAAAGCTTGTGGCATTACCAGACAGGCTTTGGGTGCAGGTGGAAGACCGAGAGGAGGTTGAGGAGGCAGAAGCAGTGGAGGAACTTTGACATAAAGAGGATTGACGCACAACTCGTGGGGATGGCAAGACTTGGACAGCAGCCCCTTGTCCTGCTGTCACCATAGTTACCCAGTGCCCAGTCATGTAACGCCCCTGTCCATGCCTACTCGTCCAAGTGTCTGTGGTGAAATGCACCCTGTCACACACAGAGTTTCTCAAAGAAGCGGTGATGTTGTGTGCGACATGCTGGTGGAGCGCAGGCACACCTTTCTTTGAGAAGTAGTGCCGACTGGGCATCTGGTACTGGGGCACTGCGACAGACATAAGGTCTCGAAAATCCTCTGTGTCCACCAGGCGGAAAGGCAGCATTTCTGTAGCCAAGAGCTTGCAGATGGTGAAACTCAACCTCTTAGCTTTCTCATGGCTAGGAGGAAATGGTCTTTTACTTGTCCACATCTGAGGGACCGAGGGCTGGCTATTGTGCTTAGACGGGGTTGATAAGGGTGTCCCCGGCAAACTGTCGGTCTGGGAGGAAGATGCAGGCGGACATGTTAGGTTGCCTTGATCCAAAGGTGGTGCTATCGATGTCGGACAGCGCTCAACACCAGCTGGTGTTACCACCTCCAAAGAAAATGATGACCTGCCAATCACGCTGGCTGTTGCGGGTAAAGAGGTGGCAGGTCTGCGCCCCAAAACAGGTGTGACTGCTGTCCCCCCAGTCACAGAGGATGAAGAGGCCACGGATGCACAAGATATGGCAGACGGTGGTTGGCCCGGCCGGCTAGGCCGCATTGTAGCACACTGAGCTTCCCACTGCAACTTATGCTTCATGTCCATGTGCTGGTTCATGCATGAAGTACTCAAACTATGTATTTTTTGGCCTCTACTTAGCTTTTGCTGACAAATGTTACAGATAACACGAGTTGGGTCATCTTTATCGATCTGAAAAAATGCCCAGGCTATGCAAGGCTTAGCACCCATGCGACCTGAAGAGCCACCACGACTTGTGGTGAGAGGCAGAGTTGTGTTTGAGGATGCAGTTGTTGACGTGCTTCCAGTACTACGTCTCTGTCCAGGAAGGCGCAACCTGACCTCGTCGTCACTAGCATCTTCCTCCACCTCCTCTGCTGACCTCATCTCTTGGCTGACTGTGGGTTGACAGTAAGTGGGATCTCCAACCTCATCATCATCACCCTGTGCGTTATCACACCCGTCGTCCTCAGAGCCAACCTGTTCCTGCCCTGACAAAAAACTAAAGTTGTCGCTCCAATCAGGTATTTGAGTCTCATCATCGTCTTCCTCATTGTCTCCACCAACAGGAGTTACAGTTTGGGAATGAGGGTCTACATTATGGTCAGAACCTTCTGCGTCTGGTCCTGGATCCGACTCATAAAGATTCTGGGCATCAGTGCAGATCATTTCCTCGTCTGGATTCACAGAAGCGCTGGAGTCGACCTCTGATTCCCAGGCTATAGTATGAGTAAACAGCTCTGCAGACTCAACCATCTGTTCTACCTCATACTCAGACGGGCAGCTGGAGATTTGGGAGCTGTGAGGAAGCAAGTGCGATTGGGGTGACACCTTTGAGGACTGGAGTATTTGTGATGTTGAAGTTGATGTGGAGGAGAGCCCACTTAAAGGAGCACTTGATATCCGTTGAAGCACCTGCTGTTTTTGTGCCTCATCTGGAATTTGTAGCGATTGGCGTGGCCGTAAGAAAGGGATCTTATCACATTGTCCGCTAAAAGAAGTAGACATTTTAGTTTGGCTGGAAGATGGTCTTTCTTCTGCAGATGTTACTGTTGCTTTAACACCTACCCCACGGACACAACCTTTTTTCCCCTTCCCAACACGCCTATTCCCCTTTCCACCAGCAGCAGGCCTTTTTCCACTCATTTTGGTGGTTAACTAATTCACAACTCTGGAGTTGTTTGCACAAAAAAACAATGGATGGGAACCGAGCAGAGCTGAGTGGCCAAACTGTGGTATTAGGCCAAAACTATTGGCTGGGTTAGATGCAGAAAAAAATTATATTCAATTTGCAACCTGATGGAGGTCAGTATAGATGGACTAATAGAACAAGTCCCACACACAGCTAGAAGCCCAAATATTTTTTCAGAGGTAGATGCAGGAAAAAATTGTATTCAGTTTGCAACCTGATGGAGGTCAGTATAGATGGACTAATAGAACAAGTCCCACACACTGCTAGAAGCCCAAATATTTTTTCAGAGGTAGATGCAGAAAAAAAAAATATTCAGTTTGCAACCTGATGGAGGTCAGTATAGATGGACTAATAGAGAAAGTCCCACACACTGCTAGAAGGCCAAATATTTTTTCAGAGCTAGATGCAGACAAAAAATTATTTTTAATTTGCAACCTGATGGAGGTCAGTATAGATGGACTAATAGAGAATGTCCCACACACTGCTAGAAGGCCAAATATTTTTTCAGAGCTAGATGCAGATATAAATTATTTTTAATTTGCAACCTGATGGAGGTCAGTATAGATGGACTAATAGAGAAAGTCCCACACACTGCTAGAAGGCCAAATATTTTTTCAGAGCTAGATGCAGAAACAAATTATATTCAGTTTGCAACCTGATCGAGGTCAGTATAGATGGACTAATAGAACAAGTCCCACACACAGCTAGAAGCCCAAATATTTTTTCAGAGGTAGATGCAGATAAAAATTATTTTTAATTTGCAGCCTGATGGAGGTCAGTATAGATGGACTAATAGAGAAAGTCCCACACACTGCTAGAAGGCCAAATATTTTTTCAGAGCTAGATGCAGACAAAAAATTATTTTGAATTTGCAACCTGATGGTGGTCAGTATAGATGGACTAATAGAGAAAGTCCCACACACTGCTAGAAGGCCAAATATTTTTTCAGAGCTAGATGCAGACAAAAAATTATTTTTAATTTGCAACCTGATGGAGGTCAGTATAGATGGACTAATAGAGAAAGTCCCACACACTGCTAGAAGGCCAAATATTTTTTCAGAGCTAGATGCAGATAAAAATTATTTTTAATTTGCAACCTGATGGAGGTCAGTATAGTTGGACTAATAGAGAAAGTCCCACACACTGCTAGAAGGCCAAATATTTTTTCAGAGCTAGATGCAGAAAAAAATTATATTCAGTTTGCAACCTGATGGAGGTCAGTATAGATGGACTAATAGAACAAGTCCCACACACAGCTAGAAGCCCAAATATTTTTTCAGAGGTAGATGCAGAAAAAAATTATATTCAGTTTGAAACCTGATGGAGGTCTGTATAGATGGATTAATAGAACAAGTCCCACACACAGCTAGAAGCCCAAATATTTTTTCAGAGGTAGATGCAGAAAAAAATTATATTCAGTTTGCAACCTGATGGAGGTCTGTATAGATGGATTAATAGAACAAGTCCCACACACAGCTAGAAGCCCAATATTTTTTCAGAGGTAGATGCAGAAAAAAAATATATTCAGTTTGCAGCCTGATGGAGGTCAGTATAGATGGACTAAAAGAGAAAGTCCCACACACTGCTAGAAGGCCAAATATTTTTTCAGAGCTAGATGCAGACAAAAAATTATTTTTAATCTGCAACCTGATGGAGGTCAGTATAGATGGACTAATAGAGAAAGTTCCACACACTGCTAGAAGGCCAAATATTTTTTCAGAGCTAGATGCAAATATAAATTATTTTTAATTTGCAACCTGATGGAGGTCAGTATAGATGGACTAATAGAGAAAGTCCCACACACTGCTAGAAGGCCAAATATTTTTTCAGAGCTAGATGCAGAAAAAAATTATATTCAGTTTGCAACCTGATGGAGGTCAGTATAGATGGACTAATAGAGAAGTCCCACACACTGCTAGAAGCCCAAATATTTTTTCAGAGCTAGATGCAGATAAAAATTATTTTTAATTTGCAACCTGATGGAGGTCAGTATAGATGGACTAATAGAGAAAGTCCCACACACTGCTAGAAGGCCAAATATTTTTTCAGAGCTAGATGCAGAAAAAAATTATATTCAATTTGCAACCTGATGGAGGTCAGTATAGATGGACTAATAGAATGATGCTATGCCCAAAAGATTTTACTTCACTAGGTGCAGTAAAAAAATTGGTATTCTATACACAGGTGGTATATCTTGCAACACAGATAGGCTACTCCACTGACTAACACACTCTGCAATAGGCCAAAAAGGATTAGCTTTGCTAGATACAGACAAATGCTGTGAAAAAAACTTGCACAGCACTGGCACAGACCTGCCTGGCAAAAACTGATAGGAACTGATGTAACCTAGTCCTGAAAAGGACTGCAATTACAATTAGTCTTTACTCCCACAATCTATCTATTTAAGAGCACAGACCTGCCTGATAAAAGTCGTAGGAAATGCTGTAACCTAGTCCTTAAAAGGACTGCAATCACAACTATTCCCTACTCCCAAGCTATCTGTAGATTTGTGCGAAAATTGGCTTGAAATTAACAAGGTATAGCGCACACAGCAACAGCGGTGCCGTCTAACACGCAGCTGCAGCAGTGAGAAAATGGTGGCGACGGGGAAAATGGCTTGGTCTTATAGGGCAAGGACATGTGACATACACTGCCAATGACACATGCCCTTGCTTGTGTGAAAAAAAGCACTTCGCTCCGTGTGTGCGTTGCTGATAGGCTGACAGATTGCACCTCCCCACTGTAAATGCGGGAAAGAGAAAAAAAAATGGAGATCTTCATTATTCCTGCAGAGATCCATCCCCTGCCCCTCCCCCCACCCCGCTGTACACTCAAACTGCGTATTAACATTAATTTTCATCATTACTGAGAAAAAATCCAGTTATGATTTTGGTGCACGAACAGTTATCGAACATAACCTCGAACAGCCGAATTTTTCTCAAATCGTTCGTGTTCGCCGAACGGCTCGAACACCGCCCAAAACAGCTCGAATTTGAGATTGGCGAACAGTTCGAGTCGAACAACGCTCATCTCTATTCAAGAGTAGTCCTCGAGTATCTTGATGAAACATTTCCTAATAAATGGATTGGCCGAAGAGCCCCACTTGATTGGCCGGCACTTTCACCAGACTTGACCCCTATGGATTTTTTCTTTTGGGGAGTACTCAAGGACAAAGTTTATAGTCGAAAACCAAAAAGTGTCAGTGATTTGAAAAAGTACATAAGAGATGAACTTCAAGAAATTAATACCCAAAGAGACTTGTGCAAAAAAGTTGTTGAAGCGTAAGAGGCCGACTTCAAAGCTGTGCAAATTGTAATGGAAAACAGTTTGAGCACCTGCGTTGATAAAATTTAAGGGCTTTTGTATTATTGTTCAGAATAAAATTTAATTGTCAATGTTAAGCTTGTGTTAGTAAATATAATTTTATATATAAATCAAAATAAATGTTATTATTTTCTGGCCACCTACTTTTGGACCACCCTGTATATATATATGTAAATATCTGTATTTATCATATCATATATTTACATCTTCTTGTATTATCATATCACCCCTTGTGGTTGTTTTTTGCTTTTGTGTCTATGTGTTTTTCAAATTGTTTTTAACTTGTCTTAGCACTTGTATTTTCAATAAGGCCATTTTTTACTACTTCATTTTGCTTGGGTGTGCACCGTTATTCTGTGCAGCTTCTCTCTACAAACCTAACATATGCTTTTTTGCATGGTTAGTTGTTGCACCCCTAGCTTTTACTTAGCATATATGATCTGTGGTGCCCACTATATTCCATCTGTGAAAACTTTATTGTATAGTTACATTAGCAAGTAAAAAAGTCCAACTAAAAGCAGAAGTTCTAAATTAACTTAATTGTTCCCACATGTCTAAAAATTGATAGTGGTGGCCAAATTACAAATATAAATATAAGTGCACACTTTAGAATTAAATGAATTTATGGTACATAACTATCTGTAGAAAATGCATATAAGTTAAACACTAGAAGAAAAAAAACATAACAAAAGTTGCATTACCAATTTTTTCTTTAGTTCTTTTATGTTGTCACTACTCACATTGTGTATACTTACGATTGTATCCAGTCATACTACCACTTATTATCTCAGTGGTCCTAAAAATTTCCATCACCTTACTTCATATGTTATAGAAACAACTACACCTTTTAAAACCTTCATCTTATAATAAAAAAGAATTCAGTTGACTCAAAAAGTTCTTGTTCATTTTTTTTTAAACTTGTACTGCTGGTGAAGCTTGTACTGTCCCTGATATTAAAAACAATACTACAACTTTCTATTAATTTCCATGTTATAGACGGCTCACACATTAGACTTTTAATACTTCATTTAACTATTTAGGTAATGAATTTGATATTTCACACTCACCTGAATTACTGCACATACTTGTGTCTGGTGAAGGTGAGAGGGAGAAGAAGCTGTCAGACAGATATAGGTAGAGGCAACTTTAGTACTGAAACTAAATGTGTGTTCTCTAAACCGAAGACAGATAGGTTTTAGTGTAGTAACTCTCCACCCTCCTAATGAGCCGTCTTTATGGTGTTATTGGTTGTAAGAATTGATAGGACCTCTATAAGTCTCAATGTGTATGCTATGATGCCCCAAAGGTTGCAGCCAATGTATGGTGGCACTGGCAGGTCAGTCACTACGAGACTTCTGAGTTAGTTTTGCATCCGCAAAAGATGAACTGTTGTGTAGGTTATAAAATATTCGCTAATTTTAGGCTATGTCTTGGTATGTTATTTTTTCACCAAGGGTACCCTTTACTCTTAGCATCTATGGCCATGATACAAGTAAAAAATTAGATCCTTAACCCTAATATTGGATCCAATTACAAATGTTTTAGCCATCACCTATTGTGTAGGAGTGATCAGTCTAGAGGATTTTGTAGATCTCAGCCATTTGCCGCTGTCTTGTTTCACATCTTGTTCCTTGAAGAATGGTAAAAACCTCCATATATGTTCCCAATTTAAAAAAGTGTGAAATATGTGCAACGGGCTAGCAAGGCGGGCAAGTAGGTATTTGCCTCCCCCTTCTTATCAGTCCAGTAATCGTGCAAACCATCTTCACTACAATGTCAGAAGGTAAAGGTCTTAATTGAGGTTGTAAATATGGGTTAGGTGAACAAAGTAACCACATTTTTTTTCTTTTTTAACTTTTTTTACCCAGTTTTGTATAACATAGTGCTCATTTCAGCCACATTTTTACTTACATCATATCAATGAAAAACAAAAAACTGAAATACAGATCTAGGAAAAGTTACCTTGACTCAGGTAACACAGCACTAGGATATCAAGACATAAAAGACTGGTGTTCAACACCAATGGCTTGTGCAATGTGAAATTATCATAATCCTCCTAAGTGACTTAATCTTCTGTGAAAAATTATTGAGATTGTGCGTTGAGAAGCAGGGTAACTTTGCCAAATCTGTATGACATATGTAAAGCTCCCTTAGATGGCTGTCAGCCAAATTATGGCTTGTCCGGCAATTATCTCGCCTGACGCTCCCATACACAAGACTGCTCGCTCGGCTGAGTGCTCTTGTGTTCTTTATGAGAAACTTGCTGCCAGATATATCTGGTGAAGCTTATCTCAAGGAAAACAAAAGCATTGGCAGTCTGAAATCAGATATATTGAATGATTATAATATGGGCTTCTATACATGTTAGACTATCGTCCGAACCCGATGATATCTGGGGTTTTAGCTGACGTTAGTTTAATGTGCATGGTTGGGATGGGGGGCTATAGGTTTTAAAAGAACAAGTAGGCACAAATAATTCCAGCTGAGAGAACCTCCTTAGGCCTGACTTGCACACAACCAGGATTCATGGACTCTATTGTGTTTTATTGGAAGGTCTTTGCACAATGCTAGGGCCAAAGTTGATCCTAGTTTGGGTAGAGAAAGGAGTCCCCTTCCTTATTAGACATTGACCAAGAGTCTTGCCTGTAGGTCACGTTCACACGTTCAGTATTTGGTGAGTTTTTTTCCTCAGTATTTGTAAGCCAAAACCAGGAGTGGGTGATAAATACAGAAGTGGTGACGTGTTTCTATTATATTTTTCCAGTCCTGGTTTTTGCTTACAAATACTGATGTAAAATACTAACCAACACCATCACTCCTAATACTGTTAGAGACAACATTATTCAGGCGAATGTCAGAGATAATCAAAGAAGATGCCTACCTACCTATAGGTCCAATGGCCTACACATCTAAGCTTACTTTCAAGTCAGTGTGTTTATTAACACCTTTATCCTAGAAAAACAGATGAAACAGTCAAATGTTTTTTTCAGGATTTTTACAGTTGACCAAGAAAAGGGAATGAAGAAAAAAATATGAAGTATAGTTGAATCTCCTATGATCTTCCTCCTTTTATCTGATAGTGATATTGCACACTTACTGACTGTGTACTAGCATGTTCTTTAATATAAGTGGGACTATGAGAGGTTCAACTTTAATACACAGTCAGTAAGTGTTAACTAATATAAGGGGGTGATCATGGGGGATTCAATAGGTAATTAATGTTTATTTCTTTATTTTACAACATTCCTTACTCTTGGGTAAATGTAAAAATCCTGAAAAACCCCATTTAACTTTCATCTGTTCACAGAGGATAGAGGTGTTAATAAACACACAGACTTGAAAGAAAGTTTCAGAGAGCTCCAAACCTTAACATTATTCAACCTACATCCAGACAAAAAAGGAAAACCACAAATCATCCCACAACTAAAGGTCAGGTTCATTTGTTTAAAGATCAAAGATGGACCTACCTATGAGTGTTAACCTCAAAGACATAAGGTTAGTATGTCTGTAGACCGATAATAGGGATTATGGAAAAAAGACCTGATAGTATTTAGTGTACTTATTGTATGTAATGGAGTGTGGTTCCTATATTCTTTAATACCCTTATATGAATTGTGATGCCTACCAGTGAGTTCCATGGATTCCACCATGTTATATAAACTAAACCACTTGTTAAACCTCCTCAACAACTTCTACTGTGCAAACGTGTGATTGAGTTTCAGCAAATACATCCTTCCATGTTGCAACCGGCTTTGAAATTGACGCTAGAGTGTCTATATAATGAAGAATTTAAGTCAGCGTCACAATTAGATATACACCAATTATGTACAGTATGTATAGATTAAAAGGGTAAATCATTTCAGGAGTCCAATTAAAATAAAAAATGAGTGAAAGTGACATGACTTGTTGTGTTATGCATACCTCCCAACTTTTGAAGAACAGAAAGAGGGACAACTCATGCAACGCGTGTGTCGAACCACAGCAACTTTTGGCCATGCCCCTGGCCATACACCAGTCCACACCCCTGACCACACCCCAATCCTCAACCATTCACCATTTCTTTCTCCCCTGGCAGGAGGAAAGGTGATAGTGAGGGAAATTCAGCAGATGCCTGAGACTGCAGGGCATAAACCCAAATCCGGCACTGTCCCCTGTATCCGAGACAGTTGGGTCTAGAGATGAGCGGATCAATTCACGGGTCTCTGGTCCAACTTCCAGGTCAGTGGTACCTGGCAGCTTGATGGGAGGCCGTGAATCTCTAACCTTCCGGCGTCCCCAGCATGGCTTTTGATTAGCCAAGGCTGGTGGGATATCATCTGTGTGTCCTGCTTATCTCTAGTTGGGACCTGTGGATTTTTTGTTCATTCACAGTGGGAGCCGCCAGAACTTTCTAATTTTTATGTAGTTTATGTAGCAATGCAACTCAGTCCAATCAAGGTTGTGTGTATCTAATAGAACGCACCCAAGTTTTTCTAATCCTTTAAGTACCACTTTATTAGAGTACTTAAAACTTTTAGTGAACTTTTAGTTTTATATATATTTTAAAGTGAACATTTGCAAACTTCAACACATCACCAAGTGAGGAAACTGACCAAGACTTTCTTTCAGTTATGGGTTGTGTTATTCTTTCAATCACAAATTACTGTGAGAATCTAATGTTTCTCAAACTTATCAAAATCTCCTGGGACGCTGCGGCAAGTGGGCTGACAATGCTGTGTAAAGTGCATGTATAAAGACACTTCAACCTCAAGGAACTTCCCCACTGCCTGATACAATCTTTCTGAGTTAACCATTTAACATACTAATGGAGCATACTAGAAATATCTCTGAAATGTGAACTGTTAGTTCAGTATTTACAGAGATAACCGTCTATAAGATGCTGATGCAGTGGTCATGTCGGCCACCGGACCAGAACTCAGCGAAACGTCTCCTACCTTCCTGAATCCCCGGCGCCTCTTCTGACTTGTAGGCTGCCGTCATGGCCACTAACTGAGGGTCCATTGAATCCTTTTGATCATCTCTACATCTGACATATGATAGAAAATGTAATAGCCCCTAACTGGTCAATGGCGGAAGATTACTCATACTGGAGGATCCCTTTAACTGTTTTAATGTATCGGTATAATTAGCTAGATGTATGATGCAATGTTACTGAACATTTCATGTCGTTATTTTTAAAGTTATAATGATCTGATATGATATAGGTACATATGAGAAAATCCACATTGATTTACAGTATGAAATTATTCTACAGATAGTACCGTATTCCTTTCATTGCTCAGAGATTTATGATACTGAAAATCAAGGGTGAATGCACATAATACATACAGGTGCATCTCACTAAATTAGAATATCATCAAAAAGTTAATTTATTTCAGTTTTTCAATATTAAAAGTGAAACTCATTATATTATATAGAGTCATTACAAACAGAGTGATCTATTTCAAGTGTTTATTTCTGTTAATGTTGATGATTATGGCTTACAGCCAATGAAAACACAAAAGTCATTATCTCAGTAAATTAGAATACTTTATAACACCAGCTTGAAAAATGTTTTTAAAATCCGAAATGTTCTCCTACTGAAATGTATGTTCAGTAAATGCCCTCAATACTTGGTCAGGGCTCCTTTTGCATCAATTACTGCATCAATGCGGCAATGTGGCATGGAGGCGATCAGCCTGTGGCCCTGCTGAGGTGTTATGGAAGCCCAGGTTGCTTTGATAGCAGCCTTCAGCTCGTCTGCATTGTTGGGTCTGGTGTCTCTCATCTTCCTCCTGACAATACCTAATAGATTCTCTATGGGGTTAAGGTCAGGCGAGTTTGCTGTCCAATCAAGCACAATGATGCTGTTGTTTTTAAACCAGGTACTGGTACTTTTGGCAGTGTGAACAGGTGCCAAGTCCTGCTGGAGAATGAAATTTCCATCTCCATAAAGCTTGCCGGCTGAGGGAAGCATGAAGTGCTCTAAAATGTCCTGGTAGACGGCTGCGCTGACTTTGGTCTTGATAAAACACAGTGGACCTACACCAGCAGATGACATGGCTCCCCAAACCATCACTGATTGTGGAAACTTCACACTAGACCTCAAGCAGCTTGGATTGTGGCCTCTCCACTTTTCCTCCAGACTCTGGGACCTTGATTTCCAAATGAAAATTGGAACTCTGGGACCTTGTGGAGTGTGTCAATGACTGCCTTCTGGACCTTTTTAAATGCTTAGGAAGCCTTTGCAGGTGTTTTTTGTTAATTATTTTAATTTACTGAGATAATGAATTTTGTGTTTTCATTGGCTGTAAGCCATAATCATCAACATTAACAGAAATAAACACTTGAAATAGATCACTCAGTTTGTAATGACTCTATATAATATGAGTTTCACTTTGTATTGAAGAACTGAAATAAATTAACTTTTTGATGATGTTCTAATTTAGTGAGATGCACCTGTATTTACGGTGAATTTGCTGCCAAGATTTGCATGCAGAAAATCTGCATTGTAATACAGTAGCAACTAAATAAATGAGATTTTAAAAATCTCATCTACACATTGCGGAAATTTTCCAAGCATAAAACCCGTGATGCGGATTTCGAATGAATGGTGCATTTTTGGTGCCGATTTTCTGTGGAAAATCCTCCGCAAAATTTTTGTGTGTGCATTACCACTAGGGCGGTTTCACACTTCAGTTTTATTTCTCGTACGTGAAAAATGGACCTTTTTGTTTTCAATCTGCTGGATCTATTTTTGGTCTGTTTTTACAATCTGTGTGTCATTAGCTCTTCTCGAATGAAAAAAACTAAAAAGCTTCTATCGACTAAGTGAAAAATTGCCAGCACTCTGATGAGACACAAATGACATTCAAGTGCTCTCCATTTTTTACATGGATCCATTCACTTAAATGGTCAACTTTGATCCGCATTACTGACCAAAGTAAGACATGTTTGTTTGTTGTTGTAGAAATTTGGTTTGAAAAAAAAAAAAGCACAATGATAATAATGGGCCGGTAATGGGTTTATATAACAGTTAGCACACTTACAAAAAAAAAAGACATGTGAATGAGCATTAAGGGTACGTGCACACATAGGTTTTTTTTTAGGTGGCTTTGGATCAGAAACTGGCTACGTGCACCCGAGTCCTTTTGGAGTGGAAACTCAGCAGAAAATGAAAAGAAACTCTCAAAATCCTTTTCAAAAACTCAAAACTCCTCAAAAAATTTCTGCTGCTTTGCCTCTGTTTCTTCTCCAAAAACTCCTCACACACAGCGTCTAGATGCCGATGCATCAGCTGAGTTTTCCCATGCAAAACCACTTCAGGAACATGCCTACGGATGTTTTCCTTAAGAGGCTTCGCTGGCAGTTTTGCTGTCGCTCATGCGGTGGCTTCACTGCTGACATCTTTCACTCTATAAGGACACGTGCAGACAAGTGTATTTTTTGTCATCTGAGAAAATTGAATAAATTGTGCTAATCACACTCTGACCAGACTTTGATCACAGTTTAATCAGAGGGTGATCATAGTGTGATCCGATTTTCTCGAATGTGGAGAAGATGGAGAAAAAAAATGTATCTATCTTCTCCATTGTGTCAGTCTGTAGAAATTGGACTGCACTCAGATGTCATCCGAGTACAGTCCGATGGTTTTCACGGACTCATTGACTTGCACGGCTGAGTGCAATCTGAATATCAGATCACACTTGGACATGCAGCGTTTTTGTTTTTTTTTCTCGGACAGGCTCTGCTTGAAGGAAAAATCGGACATATGCACTGCCTCATAGACTAACATTAATCCGAGTGCGATCCAATGTTTTGTCGGATCACACTTGGACTGAAAATATGCTTGTCCGCATGAGCCCTGATGTGAAGTATAGAGAGCGTGCTGCTTCCAAGTACAAGTCGCCCAAACAATGAACATTTCACTCCTTCTACTGCTTCAGGGTTTCCAAATCCTAAAGCAGTTAAAAGAAGTGACATAAGCTGGAACATTTGCACAGCAATGTCATTTTGACATTGCTGTGCATTATTCTTATTTTATGGGGTGCTTTTCCAGCACTTTTCCTGGTGGGTTCAAGGCAAAAATGCACCTGAAAAAGACGTCTTGTGCACATATACCAAATCCTTCTAAAAAAGTCCTCCACTGTAGTAAGTAACAATTATGGAGTGCTTTTTTCCCCCTTAAAACTCTGCATAGTGCCATCCCTCTGGCATTCCTCTGTAAAATGTATAAATGACATGACATCCAGGAGTTGCCGTTCCCCTTATGAACTGGATGTGTCCCTAAACAGGCTGCACTGGGGGTACGGACTGGACAATGGCACACTATGTGGGAGCACACCCCAAACTTGTCACTTTAGTCATATATTTCTAGAAGGAACAACAGAGGGAGGCATAATGCAAATATTTAAGAAAATATGCTCCACAGTTGTTAGATTATTGGAAATTCAAGTGCTTATTAAATTAGACTTGATTATTTAAAACGCTGGCAATTTTACATGTTTTTTATTGCAATAAAACACTTAAAACAAGTGTGTGTGATGGTAGAGTAAAATGTTTGGCTCAGAAAGACTTCAGAAAAAACAGCCAGTTGATCGGTCAGTAAGCTGATCCTTCAGTTTTGCTTATTTAAGGCCACGTTCACACGTTCAGTATTTGGTCAGTATTTTACATCAGTATTTGTAAGCCAAAACCAGGAGTGGGTGATAAATACAGAAGTGATGACTTGTTTCTATTATACTTTTCCTCTGATTGTTCCACTCCTGGTTTTGGCTTACAAATACTAAGCGAATATTGAACGTGTGCACGTGGCCTAAGACCAAGTGATCAGTTAGTATTGCACCGATGTATCCTGTCTGGCCAGACCTTTATCCTGCAGGGGCACAGCAGGAAAAATGTGGAATTACAATTAAATTAAATGTAATGCAAAGATGATGAATAGAAGGGCCCGTTCCCAACAATGACCATATACCCTACTAAATGTATTAACAGGGGTTGGTAATGTGAGGCTTCCCCTTTAATATAAAGCATCAGTATTATGTTCTCCCTGCCTTTAAAGGGGTTGTCCACTACTCAGACAACCCCATCTTGATCTAAATAAAAAAGCCTAAACTCACCTCCTGTGCCGGCGCCGTTCCAGCGGTGTTGGTATTCGCGGTCCCGGGGTCTCATGCTGTTTTTGTGACACATGACCCCGGCGCCCCATCAGTGCTGGCGTCACTGTTCCCGCCTACAGACAAATTGAACATGAAGAGGAAGTCTGGGCTGCTCTTGATGTTCAATTCAACAGGGGGCCGGGACTGTGACTTCAGCGCTGATTGGGTCACGTGTCACAGCAGCATGGGTTACTTGCATTTTTTTATTGCGTTTTTGTGTGCATTTTTTTAACATGCCTTTTTATCACGTTTTTGGGTCTGACTTTTTTGTCTATTGTTGGTGTATCATGGTTTAAATAAAGCTGCTTTGTTTTTGATACTTCCTGATATTCGATTTTAACAAAACGTTATTGATATATTTAGGTGCAGATTAAATGCTATTTTGATGCGTTTCCACCGCGGAAACGCATTAAAAAAGCATTTGCGTCTATGGGGAAGATGCACACAGAAAACTTAGCGCACCCGCAAGAGAAATTGACGTGCTGCGGATTTGAAGCTCACACTGCTGGTGAATTTATGATGAGTAAAAAAAAGCACAGTGTGCACAAGATTTCTATAAATCCCATCCACTTTGCTGGAACTGGAAGACACTGCGTTTTTGACAAAGCAAAAATATGCAGAATTAAAGACGCACCAAGACCTTATCTTGGTAACATAGCCTAAAAGTCATAATTTTATTAGGCTACTTTTCTCTATATGGAAACTGATCTGTATTCACTTTAACGTGACTCTTAAAATTTCGGCGGCCCATTGAAATATTATTAGAGAGCTTGCTGCATCCCGAATAGAAAAGTCAGTTACCCATGAGGTAATGAAGATTTCTTATCTTACAAAATGTAATCAGTTATGTAATATTTCACTTGCAAAATGTACATTCCTCTATGTTACGGCCTTAGAGAATTTATTTTAAATTATTTTATCCCTTTGATATAATAGGTTGACTTTGTGTAGAGGGCTGGCTGAGTGTCGGTAACAAAAAAAAAAGTGTGGTGTAATTAAATATTGTCACTACCTTCATTATGTGGTCTTTGCTGATTCTACGCGGTGAAGAATCCGGGAAAGGTGGTACTCGAAAAGGTGGTGCACAGCAAACAAAGTTCTCGTAAGGGTGGAGTACCCAATATTCAACCACAATTTGTAAAGTTAGCATTGTGTGAAAATGAAGCACTTTGCAAAATGCCCTTATTGTGGTAACCATTATTTTATAGAAAAGGTATGTCCAGCAGTCTCATCTTTACTCATGTTCAGATCATAACGTTTCACATTTTGGCTGTGGTCACAGCTGCTGCATCGTCTTTATATAAAGCACCATATGTACAAACAAGTATCTTCTTTTATCTGGAAATTCACAGTAGTTTTTAATCTTTTATACAGCCCTCTTTTTGCCTCCAGAAATACATTTCACATCATATAGACCCGATAGGTTGAGTAAAATTAGGGCATGGCCCCACTGGAATGGGAGCCAAAACCAGGAGTGGGTGATAAATGCAGAATTGTTGACTTGTTTCTATTATACCTTTCCTCTGATTGTTCCTCACCTGGTTTTAGCTCCCACTCCGGAGAAAAAATACTGACCGAAAACTGTCAGTTTCATCCAGACAACTTGGATGATTTTTTTTTCACTTGTCATCCATATGCAAGCCTTTTTCTTGCAGCCATTTTTTAAATTAATTTACAGTTTCCTATATTAAAGAATTGCAAATTTTTCCTACGCACCCAAAGCTTGAATGGGCGTTAAAAATCACAAAAGAGGTTGAAGACAAAAAATAAAGAGCATTTTTGATTTTGCGCAAAGTTCATGAACGAAGTGCGCCATTTTGTAGAATTTGGTGCGAAAACCGTCAATATCACAAGACAAAAAAAAGTTAACTTAAAGAAACGCAAATGATGATAATGTCATCAATTCTTTTGAAATTCGTGAGAATTTTCCTATGATTTTGTGATTAATGTCTGACTCATATACTGTACAGACATTTAATCAGCTCTTCATTTTTCGGCTTCGCAACAGTCTAAAATTGATAAAAAGTAATAAACATATGCTACAGATCTCATCATTTTGAGGTTTCTGTAAAATGCCACGCATGAGATATAATTAGACGGGAAAATTGAGAGCATGACAAATATTTGATTTCAGAATAAACCTCTCAAACGTAAGTATAAAATATTTCAGTGAGTACAGCCTAAAACATATTTCAATAATAAATAAAATAAGTCACCTTTTATAAGCATATTCAAATCCGCACCATGAATTGGATGCATCGTATCTATTTTTATTTCAGGCATTTCAGCCCATGCATTGTTGAAATAGAAATGAGTCCAACTCACTCTCATTAAACCACAACATGTAAGGCTTAAGGCACTCATTTTTTTCTGCTACATATTCCCATTAACTAACTCTTTACTATACTCTGTTGTGGATTTTAGTGCAGAATCCCCACAAGCAACTTATAACAAATCCACCACTGTAAACCTCACTTTACCCTTTCCCGACTCGGCAATTTTCTGGGTTTGTTTTACAAGTGTTTTTATTTTTTCATCGACATAGCTGTACCAGGGGTTGTTTTCTGCGGGACAAGTAGTTTTAAATGACTATTCATTTTATCATTTACTGTACTGGAAGGCAGAAAACAAATTCCAAGTGTGATGAAATTGCGACACCCCCCCACCCGTGAAATTCCACAATAGTTTTTTTGGGTTGTATTTTTTCAAAATTGGCAGTGTATCAAATACTTATTTTCACCACTGTGTATATACAGTTGAAACCAGAGATTTACATACACTATATAAAAATACACATATGCATGTTTTTCTCAATATCTAACATGAAATCAGAATAAACCTTTCCCGCTTTAGCTTAATTAGGATTACCATAATTTTTAAAATTTGCCAAATGCCAGAATGAGAGAGAGAGAGAATGTTTTATGGCATTTTTATTACATATTGCAAAGTCAAAAGTTTACATACACTAAGATTACTATGCCTTTAAAAAATTCTGGACTGCCCATATGATGATGTCATGTGTTTGGAAGCTTCTGATAGGTTTTTTGACAACATCTGAGTTAATTAGAGACACACCTGTGGATGTATTTTAACCCCTTTCCAACCCATGACGTCTTAGTACGCACATTTGCGTACCCCCGCTTCAGTGAGGGCTGCTGCGCTGAGCCCTCACTGAACCGAGTACATGTTTGCTGATTCTTACAGCTGACATGTGCCCGCAACAGCCGCGGGTGGAATCGCGATCCACCCGCGGCTGTTAACATGTGAAATACCGCTGTCAATCTCCGACAGCGGCATTTAACGCGCGCTTCCGGGTTGCGCGTCATAAGCCCCGCCCATCGGTGACCCCGTCGCGGGTCGCCGATGGGCGTGCATGACAACCCAGGGTCTGCAGCAGACGCCTGTGGTTGTCATGATCTGGTCGCTATGAGCGCCACCTAGTGGTCGGCGCTCATAGCACAGGACCATTTCTGCTGCATGCAGGGGATCTGCTCGTCCCCTGTATGTAGCAGAGACGATCAGACAACTGCTGCTTCTAGTCTCCTATGGAGACTATTGAAGCATGCAGTAAGTGAAAAAAAAATGTTTTTAAAAATATAAAAAAAAGAAAAAAAATATAAAAGTTTAAATCACCCCCCTTTCGCCCCATTCAAAATAAAATATAAAAAAAAAACCCCACATACACATATTTGGTATCGCCGCTTTCAGGATCGCCCGATCTATCAATATAAAAAAAGAATTAATCCGATCGGTAAACGGTGTAACGATAAAAAAATTCTAAACGCCAGAATTACGTTTTTTGGTCGCAGCAAAATTGCAATAAAATGCAATAACGGGCGATCTAAACATCGGATCTACCCCAAAATGTTATCAATAAAAACGTCAGCCCGGCGCGCAAAAAATAAGCCCTCACCCAGCCCCAGATCACGAAAAATGGAGACGCTACAGGTCTCGGAAAATGGCGCTATTTTTTTTAGTTTTTTTAACCAAATTTTGGAATTTTTTTTCACCACTTAAATATAAAATAACCTATACATGTTTGGTGTCTACGAACTCGTAATGACCTGGAGAATAAGAATGGCAGGTCAGTTTTAGCATTCAGTGAACGTGGTAAAAAAAATAGATAAAAAACAACTGTGGTATTGCACTTTTTTTTGCAATTTTACCCCACTTGGAATTTTTTTCCCGTTTTCCCGTACACGATATGGTAAAACTAGTAATGGCGTTGAAAAGTACAACTTGTCCCACAAAAAATAAGCCCTCACATAGCCATATTGTCCAAAAAATAAAAACGCTATGGCTCTGGGAACAAGGGGAGCAAAAAACGAAAAAGCAAAACCGACAAAACCCAAGGTTGCGAAGGGGTTAATGTACACCTGAAACACATTGCCTCTTTGTGTAACATCATGGGAAAGTCTAAAGAAATCAGCCAAGATATCAGGAAGAGAATTGTGGACTTGCACAAGTCTGGCTCATCCTTGGGTACAATTTCAAGATACTTGAAGGTGCCTCGCTCATCTGTACAAACAATTATACTCAAGTACAAACAAGACGGGAATGTCCAGCCATCATACCGCTCAGGAAGGAGACAGGTTCTGTTTCCCAGAGATGAATGTGCTTTGGTCTGACATGTGCATATCAACCCAAGGAAAAATGCAAAAGACCTTGTGAAGATGATCTCGGAAGCTGGTAAGATTGTGTCAATATCCACAGTGAAACGAATGCTGTATCAACATGGGCTGAAAGGCCACTCTGCCAGGAAGAAGCCAATACTCCAAAAGAAGCATAAAAAGCCAGATTAATGTTTGCAAATGCACACAGGAACAAAGACCTTAATTTTTGGAGAAATGTCCTGTGGTCTGATTAAACTAAAATTTAACTTTTTGGGCATAATCACCATTATTACGTTTGGAGGAAAAAGGGAGAAGCTTGGAAGCCTAAGAACACCATCCCAACTGTGAAACACAGGGGCGGCAGGATCATGTTATGAGGTTGTTTTGCTGCAGGAGGGACTAGTGCACTTCACAAAATTAATGGCATCATGAGAAAAGAACATTATTTGGCAATACTGAAGGAACATCTGAAGACATCAGCCAGGAAGTTAAAGCTTGGGCGGAAATGGGTCTTCCAAATGGACAATGACCCCAAGCATACTGTCAAATTGGTAACAAACTGGCTTAAGGATAACAAAGTCAATGTTTTGGAGTGGCCATCGCAAAGCCCTGATCTCAATCCTATTGAAAATGTATGGGTAAAGCAGAAAAGGCAGGTGCGAGCAAGGCGACCTACAAACCTGGATCAGTTACACCAGTTTTGTCAGGAGGAATGAGCCCAAATTCCAATCAATTATTGTGGAAAGCTTGTGGAAGTATATCCCAAACGTTTGACCCAAGTCACTCAGTTTAAGGGCAATGGTACCAAAATACTAATGAAATGTATGTAAACTTTTGACTTTGCAGTAAGTAATAAAAATGCCTTAAAAGATTCTCTCTCATTATTTTGGCATTTGTCAAATTTTAAAAATTATGGTAATCCTAATTGACCTAAAACTGAAAAGGTTTATTCTGATTTCATGTCAGATATTGAGAAAAACATGCATACGTGTCTTTTTATATAGTGTATGTAAACTTCTGGTTTCAACTGTATATACACAGTGGGGAAAATAAGTATTTAATACACTGCTGTTATCTGTATAAAAGACACTTGTCCACACACTCCAACCTCACCACCATGGCCAAGACCAAAGAGCTTTCTAAGGACACCAGGGACAAAATTGTAGACCTGCACAAGGCTGGGATAGGCTACATGAGAATAGGCAAGCAGCTTGGTGAGAAGTCAACAACTGTTGGCACAATTATTAGAAAATGAAAGAAACACAAGATGACTGAAAGATCTCGCCTCGTTGGGTAAGGATGATTTTGAGAAAGGTCAAGAACAGCCCAGAACTACATTGGAGGACCTGATCAATGACCTCAAGAGAGCTGTGACCACAGTCTCAAAAAAAAGTAGAACAGTACGCTGTCATGGATTAAACCCCTGCAGGGCATGCAAGGTCCCCCTGCTCACGCCAGCACATGTCCAGGCCCATTTGAAGTTCGCCAATGACCATCTGGATGATCTAGAGGAGGTTTGGGAGAAGATCATGTGGCCGAATGAGACCAAAATAGGACTTTTTTGTGTCAACTCCACTCGCCATGTTTGGAGGAAGAAGAAGCATGAGTACAACCACAAGAACACCGTCCCAACCGTTAAGCATGGTGGGGGAAACATTATACTTTGGGGGTTCTTTTCTGCAAAGGGGACAGAACGACTGCATTGTATTGAAGGGAGGATGGATGGGGTTATGTATTGAAAGATTTTGGCCAACAACCTCCTTCCCTCAGTAAGAGCATTGAAGATGGGTTTTGGCTGGGTCTTCCATCATGACAATGACCCGAAACACACATCCAGGGAAACTAAGTAGTGGCTCCGTAAGAAGCCTTTCAAGGTCCTGGACGGGCCTAGCAAGTCTCCAGACCTGAACCCAATAGAAAATATTTGGAGGGAGCTGAAACTCAATATTGCCCGGTGACAGCCCCGAAACCTGAAAGATCTAGAAAAGATCTGTATGGAGGAGTGGGTCAAAATCCCTGCTGCAGTGTGTGCAAACTTGGTCAAGAACTTCATGGAACATCTGACCTCTGTAATTGCAAACAAAGGTCTCTGCACAAAATATTAGGTTCTGTTTTTCTATTGTATCAAATACTTATTTTATGCAATAAAATGCAAATTAATTCTGTAAAAATCATAAAATGTGATTTTCTGGATTTTTTTTAAGATTCTGTCTCTCACAGTTGAAGTGTACCTTCAATAAAAACTACAGACCTCTCCATTCTTTGTAGGTAGGAAAACTTGCAAAATTGGCAGTGTATAAAATATTTATTTTTCCCACTATATACAGTTATATGAAAAAGTTTGGGCACCCCTATTAATCTTAAGCTTAATGTTTTATAAAAATTGGTGTTTTTGCAACAGCTATTTCAGTTTGATATATGTAATAACTGTTGGACACAGTAATGTTTCTGCTTTGAAATGAGGTTTATTGTACTAACAGAAAATGAGCAATCTGCATTCAAACAAAATTTGACAGGTGCATAAGTATGGGCACCCTTATCATTTTCTTGTTTTAAATACTCCTACCTACTTTTTACTGACTTACTAAAGCACTTTTTTTGGTTTTGTAACATCATTGAGCTTTGAACTTCATAGCGAGGTGTATGCAATCATGAGAAAATCTACTTAAAGTGGCCACTTGCAAGTTGTTCTCCTGTTTGAATCTCCTCTGAAGAGTGGCATCATGGGCTCCTCAAAACAACTGTCAAATGATCTGAAAACAAAGATTATTCAACATAGTTGTTCAGGGGAAGGATACAAAAAGCTGTCTCAGAGATTTAACCTGTCAGTTTCCCATATGAGGAACATAATAAGGAAATGGAAGAACACAGGGACAGTTCTTGTTAAGGCCAGAAGTGGCAGGCCAAGAAAAACATCAGAAAGGCAGAGAAGAAGAATGGTGAGATCAGTCAAGGACAATCCTCAGACCACCTCCAGAGAGCTGCAGCATCAACTTGCTGCAGATGGTGTCACTGTGCATCGGTCAACTATACAACGCACTTTGCACAAGGAGAAGCTGTATGGGAGAGTGATGCGAAGAAGCCGTTTCTGCAAGCACGCCACAAACAGAGTCGGCTGAGGTATGCAAAAGCACATTTGGAGAAGCCAATTTCTTTTTGGAAGAAGGTCCTGTGGACTGATGAAACCAAGATTGAGTTGTTTGGTCATACAAAAAGGCATTATGCATGGCGGCAAAAAAACACAGCATTCCAAGAAAAACACTTGCTACCCACAGTAAAATTTGGTGGAGGTTCCATCATGCTTTGGGGCTGTGTGGCCAATGCCGGCATCGGGAATCTTGTTAAAGTAGAGGGACGCATGAATTCCACTCAGTATCAGCAGATTCTTGACAATAATATTCAAGAATCAGTGACAAAGTTGAAGTTACGCAGGGGATGGATCTTTCAGCAATACAATGATCCAAAACACTGCTCCAAATCTACTCAGGCATTCATGCAGAGGAACAATTACAATGTTCTGAAATGGCCATCCCAGTCCCCAGACCTGAATATCATTGAACATCTGTGGGATCATTTGAAGAGGGCTGTCCATGCTCGGCGACCAACAAACTTAACTGAACTGGAATTGTTTGGTAAAGAGGAATGGTCAAAAATACCTTCATCCAGGATCCAGGAAATCATTAAAAGCTACAGGAAGCGACTAGAGGCTGTTATTTTTGCAAAAGGAGGATCTACTAAATATTAATGTCACTTTTCTGGTGAGGTGCCCATACTTATGCACCTGTCAAATTTTGTTTGAATGCAGATTGCACATTTTCTGTTAGTACAATAAACCTCATTTCAAGGCAGAAACATTACTGTGTCCAACAGTTATTACATGTATCAAACTGAAATAGTTGTTGCAAAAACACCAATTTTTATAAAACATTAAGCTTAAGATTAATAGGGGTGCCCAAACTTTTTCATATAACTGTACATATATATTATATATATAATATTTGCTTGTGACCTCAATTTCAGATACATGTAAAGTTTTCAATTCTACTCGATGGAGCTATATGACAATATCACAAGGGAGAGACTCAAATGGGTATATCCTATATAAGAAAGTGATCTGTATTAACCCAGTCACGGACATATGAGGGAAATGTGACTATCGAAGCAAAACTACCAATAAAAGACGAGAGAAACACACTTCGAAAACTGGTCAAATATATCATAGAAAAATATTTATTAGATTTTAACAAGCATAGGTGATGAAACACAGGACACAAGAAATATTAAAAACAATGCGATGGAGAGGCACCAATGAACGGAGGTGCAATGACAACTTCAAAAGGCGTTCATCTATGTATGCTGCTGAAAAACATTTATGTACATAAAGAATGAACTTTATAGAAAAGTGCCGGTGCCTAAAGCAATGATATAAGGGCCAATATTACAAAGTACTAAAAATTGCCAAGTGGCAAATGCCTTCTAATCATACATAAATACAATTAGTCAGATGTAATATGGACAAAAGATGACAACAAGTGTGTAGTATACAATATAATATACACTGTTAGGTCCAATTTATACAAATAAAAGGTAGATTACCTAAATATGCCAAGGTCTAACAGTATGATGAAATGCAGGCATTATATGGAGGTAAATCATGCCAAGTGGCATAAGCCTGTCAGTCATAGATTCAAATGAATTGGTAGGACACAATATGAATAGAATGCATACCATCAAATGTGTCTGTAGCGCCCCGAGGGTTCGGCCGCTACAGGGGTATTGCACCTCTGCCAGAGGTGTGGTATTCCACTCCCAGGTAAGGATGGAGTGTGGACCAGGGCTCAGTTAGCTGCATACAGCACACTTACCCCATTTCCGATGGACAGTTCAACGGTGCTCCCATTAGATAGAAATGCAGGCACGACAGACCATGTCCCTGGCTGGAGTGGGGAGGGGGGAGGAATACCCAGTGATGTAGGAGCAGATAGGGGTTGGTTCCTGAGCGTAGGTAGGAGCTCACTGGTTGCTGGTCACCTGAGCTCACACACTAGGGGAGGATATATAAGGTGGGCACCATCTTATTTCTGTTTGCAGAAAGAGAAGAAGTCAGTTCAGTCAGAGTGGAGATGTGACAGGGAGCTGTGGCTCAGCCTCGGCCCAACTCCATGAGACAGGCCTAGAGTGAAGGCCGGAGTAGAAGAAAGGAACAGAAAGGAACAGAAAGGTACAGCAAGGAACAGAAACAGAAAGAGAAGTATCCACAGTGTGGAAGGGCTCAGGAACAAGAAGGCAGAAGGGACCCTAAGAACCCACGAGAATACAGGGTGAAGGGTCAGGCAGATTAAGGGTACCGGATCCCAAGTTGGTGGAGGAGAAACAACCCTCAGCCAAAGACCGGAGGTCGTGATCATTTATTGGTGCGACACCTCATTAAACCTGCTAGGAAGGCACCATATAGAACAGTGGGGAACGGGATCCACGTTTACCCGCACAAGTTCGCGGCAGCTGGACAAAAGTGGGTCACTGGTGAGGCAGGCCAGAGAAAGGATAAAAGGGGGTCCTGGGCCATGCTCCTGAACTGCCTTGAGGTTGACCGAGCCCCTGACCTGGTGGACACCGCACGGCTTGGGTGGTCACTACCTGTACAGAAGTGACCCGGAGAATCTGAACCGTGAGTAAAAGGCATTGGACTGTAGTACATTGTCTGTGTACTCTTTCGCTCCTCCAGCACTAACGGTACTGGGACTCCTTGCACCATCACCCCCACCATTCACTGCACTGCCCTGGGGTTACACTCTTCCCGTGGGGAGTTATACAATCTCAGCTGCGCATACCATCAACCTCAGGGGACTGCCTTGCAGCGGCGGTTCCTAATAACCGCAATCCACGGGTGGCGTAGTCGGACAATATCAACAGCACATAGCAGACTACCATTGGTCTGACCACCCTGAGCCAAGGAACTGGGTTGCCACCATTACCCCCATCGTTTCCCTATTGCCCGGATCCGAGTGCCCCACGGCCCAGGGGGCGAGTCATGTCTATCGCAGGATAGTAGCAAATAAGGAGTTAATATAAAGAGCCCTCGGCCTGCATATTCACCGGAGACAAGTAAAGCAGCAGCGGTATCGATATCTATGGAAATCTAACAAATACTCACATCTACTATAGGTATACACAACCTCCGCAATGGCTCACACCCCGACGCGCGTTTTGGCTCAGCTGCCTTCGATGGAGCTGTGTAAGAGCTGTTTTTTTGTTTGGTGACTGACATTTTTATTGATACCTTTTTGTGGTAGATATGTTTGAATGACTTCTTATTGCATTTTTTTGCAATTTTGGCTTTTTGATTTTTTTTTCTCTTCACCAACAGGGTTAATTCATTTTATATTTTTATACATTGGACATTTACAGACGTAGCACAACTATATATACTAATTTATATTTTAATTTCTTTATTCTTAATGAGGAAAAATAACGATTTTTATTGTTTTATATTTTAAAGAAACATTTTTTTTACTTTATTTTTTTTTTAAGTCCCCTAAGAGAACTTGAACATGTGATTGTCTGATCGCATATATTATATACTGCAGTATCACTGTATTGCATTATATAGTAAAAATCAGGATCTCCTATGAAGAATAGCCACTGTAGTTATGGATTGATTTGGACTGATTTTGAATTAACTTTGGGATTGCTCTGTCCACAAATCCCTAGTGATCCCTATGTGATCACTGCCATAAAGTCAGTTTTCATGTACTACTATGCCAGTAGTATAAAATGCAGTAGATAAACCGTGAATGTATAAATGTGATTTATCAACGCGTTTCAAAGCAAATCTAGTTCTTCCTCAGGACAAACCACAGACTTCTGTGGTTCTGCAGCAGCCAATTTCTTCAGTAATCACAGGAGTTGTGACTTTCACAATCCTTGAAGGTAAGCATATTTTTGCTTTTATTTTTCGTCTTTAACCTGGATAAGACCCTATTGCGCTCATTATCTTTCCAGTTTTCATTCTTATCATGAAGTCAGTTTTTCAGGCAATATGAAACCTACCATAAATCAGGCCAGGTAAACAATGGTTTTCACCTTATTAATGACCTTAGTAATCCTACAGTTTTCCCACTGGCCACTGGGGCTTTTTTAGACTCATACTTCCTGTTCTATCAGGAAGAGTTTTCATCAGCCTCTTTATCATCAGAGGCAGGATTACAATGACAGGTTACACCTTTATACACAGCTGATAACACAGAATCCACCAATCACAAATTTCACAGCTGACCCTGCCCCCTCCCATCACAGGGACCTTTGCATAGGCTTATTTGACACTTTAATACAAAAGATAGGGTGGAGATCCAACCATTGTGTCTGTGTACATGTGTTATTTCCTGAAACAATAGGAAGTTAAATTCTACAGAAGCACCAGTGACCAGTGTGAAAATAGCAAGAGTTCTATTATCTATTTTCAATACAGATGGTGACAAAAAAAATTGCCGAAATTTTAAACAATACACTTAACACCAAAAACTGATCAAACAATAGGTCATTTTCTGATCACACATTCCTTTTATGGCTTACATACACCTTAGATCAACTTCGACTGTAATGTGTATAGAGGATGATTGCCGGGGGCGATAGGGGTACGGCTTTGGCATGTATGATTTCGGAGATAAGTCATCATTAGATGTCTGCCAGCGGCCTTCTCATAGACAACACAGAAGTGCTTGGTAGAGCCAACGCTCATGTGTTTGGAAGAGCTGGGTGAGCTAGCTATTGGCCAAACCATCGTTCAGCTGGAAACTATCTAGAGTGTGGGGGAGGCTTTACTCCTTCCAATGTATCTGCTGACTGCATTAGTTCTGTCTGGATGTAGCTGAGATGTTGATATCTCAGCTGTGATATACGTCAATTTCTTCGGTTTCTGTCTCTCCATATAGCTAATAGCCAGGGAAGGCAGGAAAGAGCTGTTCTGACACAACCCGTCCTGCTCTGTTTATGGGATTTTTTTATTAATTCTTTTTTATTGAAGAAAAAAGGCATATAGAAGCATGTTGCGCCAAGAATAACATAACATAAAATGTAGGCAGTGTGGTGGATGGATGAGATGAGATGGAGAGAGTCTCCAGATGTGTGAGATGTGGAGATTGTGTCTTTTGGTAATGCGTCCCAGGTTTTCTCAGTCCAAGGTGACCATGTTTTGAGGAAATGAGGATGTGTGTGTGTTTCCCAGCTGGACAGTTCTTCAAGACGGTGTATGAAGTGTATTTTAGATATCAACTCTCAGTGGGTAGGTGGTGTAGGTTGCTTCCAATGTATATGAACTAGATGTTTCGCAGTTTCTATCATAAATGCTAGAAGATCATGTTTTATTGGTTTAAAATGTTTGAAGGGGCAAGATAATAAAACTTCTGCAGGTTTCAGGTTACTATGTTTAAATAGACCTAAGTCGCGCAATGTCGAGTCTATTTCGGTCAAAAATGGTTGTATATTACAACAGAACCAAAATATCTGAGAGCGGGTGCCCTTATGGGTGCCACATCTCCAGCACAAGTTAGATTCGGATAATCCTATGTGATTTAATAATTCTTGGGTCCTGTACCATCTGGATACTATTTTGTACTAGTTATGTTTAAAGAATTTGTCCTCATTTATATGTCGGCTGTAGAGATGAGCTAATACATTTGAGTGGAATTAAATTCTCCTCTAATTTTACAAAGCTACGCATTCACCAAAATACATATTGATTTGTAATTCACTTCCAATTTTTCCCAACTGTAATGGGCAAACAAAAGGTTACAAAAAAAAAAAAAATACTTAGAATCACCGCTCACCACTCCGGCCCCTCTGCTTTTCACAGTAACCCGGCTGGTCCACGGTGCAACTTCCGATCACTGTTGCTTGCACAGATATTCCCCGTCATGATGAGATGACCTTGTGCACTCTAGCGCAGAATCCTCTAGGCCACTAACGCTGATCTGGGACTGCCAGTTCTGAAAAGGCCCTTTGGGGTTCTGATGTCATTCATGTTGCTGTAAGGTGCCTCAGCGAGGTAGTCGTGGGCGAGCTGTAGTCCCCTCTCGCTCTGGCACACTACAGACAATTCGTGTCCTCCCTCTGATGTGTGGCTGTGTATGTGGGGCTCTCCACTTACTTCAAACCATCCGATCATGGCTGTCTCCAGGCATTTCTCTTCTGGGACCAGGGCAGCAATAAATTCAGAGGACACGAGGTTCTTAACCTTAACTTGGACTTTACTTGGGGAAGAGGAATATGTACAGTATTTACAGGCAGATATAATGGATAAGGCCAGACAGGTTATTATCTCCCTCACAGGTGCTGGCAACATCTTCAGCCCTGGTTCCCTCTTTAAGTGAAGCATCTCTGTGACTCTAATCTCTAGCCCAAGAGACTCTTCTGCAATACCAACAGTGTTCCGGATCCAATATCTCCCCCACGTCTTAGCCTGGAGTCCTATTTATCTTCCTCTGCTTCCTGCAGACTAGAAGTGCCCCGGGTCCTCAATACCTCTGTTCAGTTTCTCCAGCCGGCTAACAGTACTCTTGCGTAGGGAGACTTTTACACTGGTTATCCCACTGTCTGAGGGTATGGAGCTCCCGTCTACCCTAGCAGCCACCATATAGTCAGGCTGCCCATATAGTTCACTGTCCTATCTCTTAATGACCCATCACTTCCTGCTCCTTGAAACTAAGGAGGGATTTTCCTAATGTGCCCACCCTCTGTGGGCTGCCATCACACAGCATTAACCCCATCACTGTCTGTAACACTGCTAGCAGACTCAACCTGACATCTGCACCCAGGACAGCGGCATCTTGTGGCTGGTTACAGGTACTGCAGCCCACAAGGAATTATGCCAGGAACAAGCTCTATAACACTCAAAGCTTGATCAGGGCACTAAGTTCCCCCTCTACTCTACTGACTGGACCACTGAAGCTAACCCCTTAGCTTGGACTACCAACAGTTCAGAGAGGTCTAACTACGGGAACACTTTCTTTAACTACTTCAGTGCCAAAGGAAGGCTACGTCCTTCCCCACTATTACATTCCCCCACACTTTAATGTTGGTCGTCCAGGACCACACTAAACAATCAATACATATCAGCATTTATGACATCATATCACATTTTAGTACAAGACTGGTCCGGAAGTCTTCTTCTTGGGTAGGAGACCGGCCCTTCTCGGTAAAGGGCCCCGGAACTGCAATTCAGGACAGTCCATTGCCATAACATTTGACTCTGCTCAACAATACCGGTCCTTCTTGGTAAGGACCCTGGAAACACAATATCCGTGTCCATATCTTTTTTAAGACAGGTTACACACCAATAGCCCTCAATCTCCTTTGAAGGCTTCTTTCTGAGGCACACGGTCACAGGGAACACCCCGTGAGTCTCTTTCTTCTTGGCCCTAGCAGGGGTCACCGGTTCTTCCCGCTAGGCCGCAAGTCTCTTAGATTTTAGAGGACAGTCATCTTCACAGTGTGCCTCAGTGTTACAAATTCCAGCAGAAAAAGGCGCAACAAGCGCAACAAAAATAAGAATAAAAGTAAAAACAAAAAGAGCAGCTCTCTTGGGCACACAACTTAGTGCTGCTTAAGACCTTCCTGGCCTGAGAGGTAGGGGAACAGTCCTCCGTTTTTTTTTTCTTTTCTCCAACTTTAACTCAACATGGGGCACTCTGCCCCCATTGGGAAAGCAGAACCACAGCTGGTGGATCCTAGTAGAGGAAAAATGAAAGGTCAACGGACCTTTTAGCCAACTAGCTCATTTCTTCCGGGCCTCCCTCCGCTCCTTCATGAAGGCGGCCCATGCTGTAGACGAAGGTGGCTTCTTCCACCTCCAAGGCTCGTCAGGGTACCTGCTGGGCCCAGGGTACTCATGCGAGGATGTGGCACTGCCGCAGCCAACCTGGGTAGGGCCATAGCTAGTAACTGTAAAGTTATGGACCACATTACTGGCGCCAGTCTGAGATCTTCCGGCAGTTCTCTGATCAACTGCCTCAGCCCCTCCTGGGTGTTTTGTTGCTGAGTCAGCATCATTCGCCTCAATGGGAGAGTCGGCTCCGCTGCTGCTCGTGAAGCCTTCCTCTTCTTCACTTTCAATCTCTCCCCATTGCCGTTTCCTTGGTTCCTCCTCTTGCAGGACACCAGCCTTAGGAGGGGGTAGGAGTCCTTTAGAGGCTTCCCTAGCCCAGCGCTGCAGAGCCTCTCTCTTGGCCCTTCGTCGGAAGACCTCCTCGTCCTTCTCAAGGACATCCTTCCATTCGTACGGTCGGGTGAGCGCAGCCGCGTACCACCCTCTATAGCACTCGCACTTCACGAAGTGCACTATATCTCCTACACGCAGGTTATGGAGACGATCAGGCAGATAATCCCGCTTAATTACCTCGCGGGTAACAAACACTTCATGCCCAGTCTACTCCTCTTCCAGGAACCCGTACCCCTCACGGATGTGGAACTCAAGGACTCGTCCCCGGGTCTGGGAAGCCTCCACCGACTCCCTCCGCGCCGCGTTGGACCTTTCCAGCCAGCCTCTCAGGAACGTATCGGTCCACCACCGCTGCTCCCGTGGCGTCATTGGGGGATTACGTGTAGTCCACTTCAGACTACCGAGTTCGGCGTAACGCTTCGCCGAGGGGGTGTTTAGGGCCTCTAGTGCCATCAGCCAAAAATTTTCCTGTGTGACCTTCCTCCTTGCAGGCCTCGCCTCCGCATCAGCCTCTTCAGGCCTAGGGGCCTCCGCCCCGGGAGTCATCACTATCTGCTCTGCGAGCGGGACCAGCCACCAGGGTATAGGTCGCTCACCTTCATCAGGCCATGCTGTAGCAGCTGCTTCGGCCCCACCGGGATGTTCTTCGCCCTCCGCCGAGGAGGAAGCATCTTCCGGCATCCGGCTCCAGCACCACATATGTAGCTCATGAATGAGCAGACCCACCTCCGGTTCAGGCCTAGTAGACCACTGGACGGCCACTGGTGGTAAGGGCAAAGGCTCACGGGCAGCGCCCGCGGGTGAGTGGCTTCCGGCTGCGGCCCCTGGGGTGATCAGCTTCAGGATTTCCTCCTCACTGCTCATCTCGGGCATGTCATCGGATCCTCCGGCTGCCATTTTCCTAGAACATCCGCTGCAGCACCTCCTTCTCCTCGTGTGACGGACAGAAAATGGTGCTGGTCGCTTACCGGTGACGCGCGTCCTGCGCGTCCAACTCCTCCTCTTTCTGGGCCGGTCTTCTGACGCGACCGTCGCATCACACGTCACTCTTGGCAGCTCCGCCTTCAGCCGCGCCCTCTTCTTCACTGGACGTCCCATCCTGGGATGCATCTTCACTGCTGGGCCCATCCTTCTTTGGGCCGGAACTCGTAGGGGCTGGACATCTTTTCGCGCTCTCCGGCGCCGTCCACTCCCACGATAGGCGGTTCTTCTCCTAGCCTTTATCGCCACTGTCACCATCTTGGAATCCATGCTTCGGGCCGCCATCTTCGGCCGCATGCCTTCCAACACTTTCTCTTCAGTGTTCTGCGTCGGCTCTTCCCCGTTTTCTTCATGCAAGAAGCTCACATCCTGACGACTACGCCAAATGTAAGGTGCCTCAGCGAGGTAGTCGTGGGCGAGCTGTAGCCCCCTCTCGCTCTGGCACCCTACAGACAATTCGTGTCCTCCCTCTGATGTGTTGCTGTGTACATGGGGCTCTCCACTTACTTCAAACCATCCGATCGCTGCTGTCTCCAGGCATTTCTCTTCTGGGACCAGGGCAGCAATAAATTCAGAGGACACGAGGTTCTTAACCATAACTTGGACTTTACTTGAGGAAGAGGAATATGTACAGTATTTACAGGAAGATATAATGGATAAGGCCCGACAGGTTATCTCCCTCACAGGCGCTGGCAACAACTTCAGCCTTGGTTCCCTCTTTAAGTGAAGCATCTCTGTGAGTCTAATCTCTAGCCCAAGAGACTCTTCTGCAATACCAACAGTGTTCCAGATCCAATATCTCCCCCATGTCTTAGCCTGGAGTCCTATTTATCTTCCTCTGCTTCCTGCAGCCTAGAAGTGCCCCAGGTCCTCAATACCTCTGTTGAGTTTCTCCGGCCGGCTAACAGGACTCTTGCATAGGGAGACTTTTACACTGGTGATCCCACTGTCTGAGGGTATGGAGCTCCCGTCTACCCTAGCAGCCACCATATAGTCAGGCTGGCCGTATAGTTCACTGTCCTATCTCCTAATGACCCATCACTTCCTGCTCCTGGAAACTAAGCAGGGATTTTCTTAATGTGTCCACCCTCTGTGGGCTGCCATCACACAGCATTAACCCCATCACTGTCTGTCACACTGCTAGCAGACTCAACCTGACATCTGCACCCAGGACAGCGGCATCTTGTGGCTGGTTACAGGTACTGCAGCCCACAAGGAATTATGCCAGGAACAAGCTCTATAACACTCAAGGCTTGATCAGGGCACTAAGTTCCCCCTCTACTCTACTGACTGGACCACTGAAGCTAACCCCTTAGCTTGGCCTACCAACAGTTCAGCGAGGTCTAACTACGGGAACACTTTCTTTAACTACTTCAGTGCCAAAGGAAGGCTACGTCCTTCCCCACTATTAAATTGCTTCTATCAACGCCCCCTTATAACATCTCGTTTCAGTGAACGAGTTGGAAGCAGTGTGAACTGAAGATGCGAGGCCTCCAGAGAGAAGCTCATTTCTACATCACCACTGCTGAAATAGGGAGTCATCAGGAGATGGCGGTGACAAAGATGTAGTAAATGATTGCAGCGCCACCCCCTGATGAAACTTCGTTTCAGGGTAGAAAAGAAAGCAGTGGAAGTGACAGCATCCCCTGCTCCCTGATGATCCGTTTGAGAATTCCCTGTGAATGCTGGGTGACGCAAATTAATCTTCATTGGAAGTAAAAAAAATAAATAACATTGATATAAAGTTAGAGTAAAGCAGGAACAGTTGGGTATTTTTAATATTAGAAAAGTGGTGTGAATATTGAATTAAATAGACACAAAATATAAGATGCACTGTTAGTTTCAGATAACCCCTTTAAGCTTCAAGTTTAAAAGTAATTTTAACAGTAAATTTCACCCAAAAAACATTTCTGACCATTTTTTTATTTATTATTTATTTCACTTATATATCGCCATTACTTTCCTCAGCATTTTACAAACATTGTCCTCATTGTCCCCTTTAGGGATCACAATCTAAATTCCCTACAATTATGTCTTTGGAGTGTGGGAGGAAACCAGAGTATCTGGGGGAAACCCATACAAACATGGGGAGAACATACAAACTCACAGCAGATTTTGTCCTTGGTGGGATTTGAACCCATTTGCTAACCACAGAGCCATTGTGCTGTCCATAGAAAAAACAGTCTGAGTCTCAGACAGAGTTAACATATGTTGGGCCATTGAAAATAAATGTCTCTGTGACAGACTACTTTTTATTAAATTGGGTAATTTATATTTAAAGAAAATCCAGATCTCCGCTATTTGACATATAGATGCTTATTAATAAACAGTAGAAGGTTTTGAAGTTCCTGTCTTGAGTCATTCTTGTCTAAAAGCCTCCTCCACAATATAAATATGAAGATGCAACAACTCATTTCTTTTTTTTTCCTGCATTCATTAAAAAGCTTTGGTAATTTGCAGTAATGTAACACAGATGTATGTGTGACACCCCAGGGGTCTGGTTGTCACAGTGATAGAGATATTACGTCTGAGAGCAGGTGGGAGGTCCTTTGGTCAGGGATCCTGTGCATGCCACACCTCCTGCCCAGCCTTGGGAGGGGAAGAACTTCCCCTGTATAAACCCGGGGCTGAGGCAGGGTTAGGAGTCCAGGAAGAGTAGAGACAAGAGCAGCATAGGAAGCAGCAGAGTCACAAGGAGTCAGGGGCTGGCAGCTAAAGAGCTCGCCCTGACTAAGAAGATTCTTTACCGGACCCGGAGTCCGAGGCTGTGGGGACTAACTTCTACCCAGCAGCAGAATCCGTCAGGCAGGGGATTTCAGGTCCCCTGGCCCAGAAGCCCGAAGGCCCGGTCGCACGCGTGGGACCAGCACCGCCATCGTGGAGCGGAAGCCATTAGAAGGCCCCGAGTCACCGGCCATACGGGTGAGCACCACACGGTACACTCAGGGACGTGGGCTACTTACATCAGCTTCTAGCAAGGTAGCCAGAAGAGTACAGTCAGCTTGGGAGGCCTACAACTCCGCCTGGCCAGGGGAGATCCCATCTGCTCAAGGACTGACCAGGCCCCGTTCGCTAGCAAGTACTCCGGGAGGGTCTATCGTTGTTACCAGTAAAGACCCTGAACGCTACCATACCGTCTCTGAGTGGTTCCTGCTACCCCCATCATCCACGTCGGCTGCCCTGAGGCCATACCCCTCCCGTTGGGGGTTATACTATCACGCTGCACCATCCTTCCACCGGCCTCAGCGGTCTGCCCTGCAGCAGCAGCCCCCTGGCTGCATTCAACGGGTGGCGTAGTCATCAACCATTTTCTACCGCTAACAGACTGCCGTCCAGTTTGACTCTCTGGGCACGGACCGGGTCACCGCCACGAGACTACAACCCTAAACAGATCCGGCTCCGGGTAAGCTCCCGCGTGCGCAACGCAGCGCGACACAGGCCCAGGGGCGCGTCAACTTTGGCGTAGTCGGCAGGATCACGTGCCCGCAACCACCGGGTACTGCGTGCCTGAAAAGCAAAGACTGTTCAAACTTACCAGTGGTGAAGATTCCCGCCATCGGTGAAGATTCCCGCCATCCGGCGCCATCTTCAGCCTTCTTCCCGCCATCGGTGAAGTTTCCCGCCATCCGGCGCCATCTTCAGCCTTCTTCCCGCCATCCGTGGAGTTTTCCCGCCATTGGACGCCATCTTGAGGACGCCGCGCGGGAAGAAGAGGGGCGTGGACTCCGAAAGCGCGCGAGAACTGAAGCCCCGCCTCACGTCCGGACGTTGCGTAAGGTCCTGGAAGGAGCCCAGCAGACGCCGACGTCACAGGAGCGCGACGGAAGGTCCTCAACCCTGACGATCCACTGCGGAGCCGCGGCCTACGGAACAGGATCATCGCAAGGTAGGCCACGGTCCACTAGGGGGGAGGAAGATGTCGGATACGGAGGAGAGCTCCACTGCCTCAACCCCCGCCAGCGCTACCGCTGTTGCAGTTATGCCCTTCACCATGCCCTATATCCCGGGAGCAGCTTGGCTACCCCAGTACTCAGGGGAGTCACATACCCTGCATGACTTTAGAGAAAAGCTGGATAGCCTCTTCCAGGTGTACCCCCTCACAGAAGAGCAAAAAGTGAGCATCCTGGTGGCCCAACTAACTGGGGCAGCCAAAAGGGAAGTAAAATCCTGGCCACCTGGGAGGAAGACTGTCGCAGGGATACTAACCCGGCTGAAGGACACCTTTGATACCCGCACCTCAGCCGAGATTAAACTTAGATTCTACGGGTGCAAGCAGCGAGCGCATGAGAGTATAAGGGACTATGCACTCAACCTACAAGAGGCCCTGAGGGCCATTAAGCAGACCGACCCTAATGGAGTGGGAAACGAGGACAGGCTGTTGACCGAACAATTTATAGAGGGTTTATATTGCAATGCCCACCGCACCCAGTTGCGGGCAATGGCCTTACAGGACCCTCATCTAGAATTTGCACAGTTCAAGGACAGAGCCATCCGGGTGCTCCGAGAACCGGCACCAGGTGGCGTTGTGACCCACAGACGCCCCACTACCACTTACTACCAGGAGGCGGCGCCCTTGTCAGCAGGGCCTGTGGGAGCTGATGCGCAGGCTTTGGACAATGACCCGGCTCCAGACCTACACCATCAGGTCCAAGAGCTAGCTAAAAGCGTTGCCGCGCTAACCCGAACTGTGCAGTCTTTACAGGTTTCCACTCCAGGGAAGATCCAGCTGGCATCCGGACCGGAGGACATCCCGTGGCGTCGACCAAGGAGGACCCCACCGGCCAGAGGAAGACCCAGTGACCGATACAGCGAGGACGGACGACCCATCTGCCGCCGCTGCAATCAACCCGGACATATGGAAAGGTACTGTTCTTTAAACGGGCACAACCTGGGGTAGAGGGCCAACCCCCAGGAAAAAGATCACCAGGCCCATCGAACTGGCGCGACAGATATGTGGGAGGACGTCCAGTCTTGCCTGTGGTACTGGATGGCATTCCCATGAGTGCCCTACTGGACACCGGGTCACAGGTCACCACCATCCCGTACGTGCTCTTCAAGCAGTACTGGAATGACTCGGATATTACCCGCTACCCTGACGACGACTTGAGTATCATCGCCAGCAATGGTCAGCCCGTGCCACAGATCGGATTTAAAGAGGTGACCATCAAAATTGGTAGAGTCGAACTGGCCGCACAGGGACTGATCATTGTAGATATTGACAAACACGAGAGTCACCCAAAAATAACTCTAGGAACTAATGTAATTGAAAATTGTCTTGCAGAGGTGATTTTCCTTTTACAGCAGGTTGCCAAGAATGCCAGCTCCGGCGAGCAGCGGGTGCTCCAGAAAGAGATCCGGGCACTGATGCAACGGCAACAAGTGGAACTCTCCGGCGGTGAGATTGGTAGCGTAAGAATGTGTGACCCTTTTCCTATTGCCATGCCCCCAAAAAGTGAAATGATGATTTGGTGCCGGGCAGCTATTGGTCTGAGAGGTAGAGATTACCAGGCAATGGTAGAACCAGTTTACTCAGACAGTAGGCCCACCATTTTGACAGCACGGGGGGTGGTCAATGTACGCCATGGGAGGGTGCCCGTTCGCATAATAAATATCGGGGAGAGGGAAGTGTACCTGCCCCGGTATGCCACGCTAGCCATATTATATACCACTAATCAAAATTCTATACAATCTGTGGAACCCTTGCCTCCATCTCACCCGGAGGAAGGTAACGGCTCTAAGAAAGACATGGAGGACTGGTGTCAGCAACTACATCTGGGTACTGACTCCACTCCCTCACACCAGAAACAAGGAGTCTATCGGGTGGTTCAAGAGTATGAGAGAGTGTTTAGTAAACACCCGTTAGACTTCGGGCGAGTCAAGGGGGTAGAACACCGCATCCCCACGGGAGATCATCCTCCCATAAAAGAGAGGTATCGACCCGTACCCCCTGCACATTACCAACACGCCAAGGGGATGCTTAGAGACATGAAGGAGGCTGGGGTAATCCGGGATAGCTGTAGCCCCTGGGCAGCCCCACTAGTTTTAGTCAAAAAGAAAGACAACACCATGAGGATGTGTGTAGATTACCGGAAAATCAACCGTATCACACACAAGGATGCGTACCCCTTACCAAGGATAGAGGAGTCATTGGCTGCTTTAAGATCTGCTAACTTCTTCTCTACCTTGGATCTCACTAGCGGGTACTGGCAGGTTCCTGTAGCAGAGGCGGACCGGGAGAAGACCGCATTCACCACCCCGATGGGACTTAGCGAGTTCACCTGCATGCCGTTCGGACTCTGCAACGCCCCAGGAACCTTCCAACGATTAATGGAGTGCTGTCTGGGCCACAGAAACTTCGAGACGGTCCTGTTGTACCTGGACGATGTCATCGTATACTCCAAAACGTATGAGGACCACCTAAAACACCTGGCGGAGGTGTTCGAAGCTCTGGCGAGTTACGGCCTAAAGGTGAAACCCTCCAAGTGTCACCTCCTGAAACCAAAGGTGCAATACCTGGGACACGTGGTGAGCGCTGACGGAGTGGCTCCCGACCCCGATAAGATCACCGCAATCAAAGGATGGCCAAGCCCTTCCAGCGTAAAAGAAGTGCGGCAGTTCCTAGGGTTGGTAGGCTACTACCGAAGGTTTATTCCCGGTTTCACCAAAAAGGCGGCGCCTATGCAGGACCTCCTGATAGGCCAGTCCCGGAAGGCCAAGAACCAGAAGCCGCCCTTCAAATGGGAAGAGCTAGAGGAAGAGTCCTTCCGCCAGCTGAAGATGGCCCTCACGGGGGATGAAATCTTGGCGTATCCGGACTATAGCCAGCCCTTCATCCTCTACACCGACGCCAGTAACGTCGGGCTAGGAGCCGTACTGTCCCAGATTCAGCAGGGGAAAGAGCGAGTAATCGCCTATGCCAGCCGAAAACTGCGACCCACCGAAAGGAATCCCGAGAATTATAGCTCATTTAAGCTAGAGTTCCTGGCCGTGGTATGGGCAGTCACCGAGCGCTTTAAGCATTACCTCGCTTCTTCCCGGTTCACCGTATACACGGATAACAACCCGCTGACACACCTGGACACGGCAAGACTCGGTGCCCTGGAGCAGAGGTGGATGGCCCGTCTGTCCAACTACGAGTTCACAATTAAATACCGGGCAGGGCGCTCCAATACCAACGCGGACGCCCTGTCCAGGATGCCCAACCTGCCGGACGGAGGAGAAGATCCGGAGGGACTGGAAGAAGTTGAACTCCCTGCGTTCCACCGTCATGGGACTATCCAGTATTCCCACCGGGTAAGGAGTAAGCAGGCTGCTACGTTGAACCCCTTACCTCACTACAACTGGGCGGAAACGCAAGACAGCGACCCTGCCGTCCGACTGGTGAAGGAGATGCTGACTCGCCCGGAGGCTAGCCTGGAATCAGACGCTCCAGAGGAAGCCAAACAACTATGGGCAGAGAAGAGTCGACTGTTCCTTTACAAGGGGAAGTTGTGCCGCAGAATGGTTAACTCCAGGACGCATGAACTACTCTGGCAAGTAGTGGTGCCACGAAGAGACGCAGCCATGGTGATGGAGGCATACCACGACGGAGCTGGACACTTCGGGTGGAAAAAGCTGGAGTTCCTGCTGCGCGAGCGGTTCCACTGGGTAGGCATGAGGGGAACCATCGAGAAGTGGTGCAGAGACTGTGGCCCGTGCAATCTGAGAAGGAAGGACCGGGCCAGCCAGAAGACTCCCCTGCAGTCCATCGTCACCCGGCAACCGTTGGAACTGGTAGCCTTGGATCATGTAAAACTGACCCCCAGCAGAAGTGGCTACGTCTACGCGTTAACCATCGTGGATCATTACTCCCGGTTTCTGGTTGTCGTCCCCGTCAAGGACTTAACGGCTCGAACAGCAGCTAGAGCCTTCCAGCAGCACTTTTGCCGTCCACACGGGTACCCGGACCAAGTGCTGACGGACCAGGGACCTGCCTTTGAAGCGGAGGTCTTCCAGGAATTCTGCAATCTGTATGGCTGCCGGAAGATAAGGACGACACCCTACCATCCGCAAACTAATGGACTTTGTGAGAAAATGAACCAGGTGGTAATGGATCTTCTAAAAACGTTGCCCCTGGAAGAACGCAGTCTGTGGCCTGAGAAGTTGCCCGATCTGGTGGACCTATACAACCACATCCCGGTAGGTTCCACCAACTGTACCCCGGCTTACCTAATGAGGGCAAGACCTGGTAAGTTACCTGTTGACCTGGAAATGGGAGTCCTGACGCCCGAGGACACTTCACCAGAAACAGACTGGTACACAGAGAGGCAGCAGCAGTACCGGAAAGTACAGGAGAGCGTGGAGCGAAGTCTCTGTCAGGCTAGGGAAAGACAAGAGAAGACTTACAACCAGTATGCTCCCGCTGTTCCCCTGGTACCCGGAGAGCAGGTCTTGAAGAGGAAGAGACGGCTCCACAAGTTGGACGACCAGTGGGAGAAGGACCCGTACACCGTACTGCCCTCAAGCCACGAGAACCCGAAGGTCTGTACCATCAGTAAAGACGGAGGGGAAACCACAGCCATTGTATCCCGGGACCACCTGAAGAAGTGCCCCGAACAACTGAGGAACCCTGAGGAGGAACAGGAAGACCATCGACCCGTGGAAGAAAGGGAAGATATGGTTAGTACCGTGCTCGGGGACTTCCCTCGGTCTTGGACTCAAGTCAATGGTGCAGTTGTGGTACCCGTACTCACCTTCCTCCAACCATCATCCCAAGAACCTACGGAGCAACGGGTAGAGCTGGAAGAGCAGCCGGTCCAGGAGGCAGAAGACTCCACCCAAGCGGAACAGGAGAATCCACCCTCTGCTTATAGTGAGCCTGCCGTACCCCTAGTGAGACAAAGAGCCGGTAGACAGCTGCCCAGTTTACCCTTGACAGCTCCTACACCCTGTAGTTCAGGGCCAGACAGTCAGCTCCGTAGGTCCACTAGGGCCACTAGAGGCCAGTTACCCGCACGTTGGAGGATCTAAATGTTTAAGTTGTTTTACAATGTTTACCTGTTTATTGTTGCTTGTGTGTAATTTTGTGTTTCTAGTTGTTTTTAGGAGTCTTCGGTGGATTTACCGGGAATCCTTTGTATATAGTTGGAGCGTAACCCAGGATGGACTAGAGACTGTTAAGGACTCGGGGTAGGACAGACCCCTACCTGGTTACGTCTCCCTGTGTTGGTGAAATGGACACCTTTGCTTTTCTTCAAAGACTGCACCCGGTTGCGGACATCCGTGACCATCTTATTGTGTTTCCTTATTGTATTTTATTGTTCTTTGATATACCTTGTTATATTTTTCTAAAAAGTGTTTAGTCCCGGAGTACTAAATTTCACTAGGGGGGAGTGTGACACCCCAGGGGTCTGGTTGTCACAGTGATAGAGATATTACGTCTGAGAGCAGGTGGGAGGTCCTTTGGTCAGGGATCCTGTGCATGCCACACCTCCTGCCCAGCCTTGGGAGGGGAAGAACTTCCCCTGTATAAACCCGGGGCTGAGGCAGGGTTAGGAGTCCAGGAAGAGTAGAGACAAGAGCAGCATAGGAAGCAGCAGAGTCACAAGGAGTCAGGGGCTGGCAGCTAAAGAGCTCGCCCTGACTAAGAAGATTCTTTACCGGACCCGGAGTCCGAGGCTGTGGGGACTAACTTCTACCCAGCAGCAGAATCCGTCAGGCAGGGGATTTCAGGTCCCCTGGCCCAGAAGCCCGAAGGCCCGGTCGCACGCGTGGGACCAGCACCGCCATCGTGGAGCGGAAGCCATTAGAAGGCCCCGAGTCACCGGCCATACGGGTGAGCACCACACGGTACACTCAGGGACGTGGGCTACTTACATCAGCTTCTAGCAAGGTAGCCAGAAGAGTACAGTCAGCTTGGGAGGCCTACAACTCCGCCTGGCCAGGGGAGATCCCATCTGCTCAAGGACTGACCAGGCCCCGTTCGCTAGCAAGTACTCCGGGAGGGTCTATCGTTGTTACCAGTAAAGACCCTGAACGCTACCATACCGTCTCTGAGTGGTTCCTGCTACCCCCATCATCCACGTCGGCTGCCCTGAGGCCATACCCCTCCCGTTGGGGGTTATACTATCACGCTGCACCATCCTTCCACCGGCCTCAGCGGTCTGCCCTGCAGCAGCAGCCCCCTGGCTGCATTCAACGGGTGGCGTAGTCATCAACCATTTTCTACCGCTAACAGACTGCCGTCCAGTTTGACTCCCTGGGCACGGACCGGGTCACCGCCACGAGACTACAACCCTAAACAGATCCGGCTCCGGGTAAGCTCCCGCGTGCGCAACGCAGCGCGACACAGGCCCAGGGGCGCGTCATATGCCATATCTTCTCTAAAACATTACACACCTCTTTGTGCATGAATATATTTTCTCTAAATTTAGGTTGGTCATGTCTCAAAGTTTCACTATACAATGAATATTCAAAATACTGTGAAAAAAAAAGTTCCAATATGTATTATATAAAAAGAAGAAAGCTTACATTTTACTAAAAAAGGTTTCACGAGAAATTATCAATATTGTGACTCTACAATAACTTTAAAAAGAGAAATTAAATGAAAAATCTGAATATTACAGCTAGTTTCAAGATTTTCTTGTAATTTTTATTTATGGAGCAAGATTGTGTAACAAGCCCTCTATATACCTAAAAGCCCTGCCATGATTGGAGAATTAAAATATGAAAGCTTAAAGGGAACCTGTAGTCAGCTTTTTATACCCCAAACTAATGACATCTACAATGCTCAGCATAAATGAGTACAAACCCTTTGAAAAGTAAGATTTTAATCAATATCTCACTTATCACAAGGACAATTTCCAAAATTTTGACAAGACTGAGTTTCATAGAACATTGATGTGCCTTGGCTACTGAGCCTTTACAAGCCTTATCCATACTTTATTCTTCCTATCATTCTGGTACAGGATGATCTTAGCTTCTTCTGTCCAAAGAATGCGTTCCCAGAACTGGGCTGGCTTCTTTAGAGTTTTTTTCTGGCCTTTCTATTTTTAAGGCTGATTAATGGTTTGCACCTTGTAGTGAACCCTTTGTATTTGCTCTCATGAAGTCTTCTCTTTATGGTAGACTTAGATAAAGAAACATCTGCTTCCTGGAGAGTGTTCTTCACTTGAGTAGATGTTGTGAAGGGATTATTCTTCACTATGGAAAGGCTTCTGTGATATATAGGAGAGGGGAGTGGCCAATACTGAACAGCTGAGATCGTCCAAGCTGGTAAGCTTCAGAGACTCCAAGCTGAACAGATTAACCTCTACACTGCTAACAGAAACCTGCACAGTTTAATATGAAGGAGAAGTGTTTCTGATCAGTGTAGGAGTATGTGAAATCAGATGCTGCAGTCTTCTGGTCCCTCTATGTCGTGGTAAACATGTGACAACGATTTTTTTTTTTTGCAGAATGTACCTGTAACTGTTGATTTGGCCACTCCTATCATTTCTTCTATTTCTCTGATGAATTTCTTCTATTTTTTCAGCCTAATGATGGTCTGTTTCTCTTCCATTGAGAGCTCCTTTGACCAAGTGTTTTGGATTTACATCAACAGCTTGCAAATGCAAATTCCACACCTGGTTGTTTATTTTGGACTATAGGTCTCCCTCATTGAAATCTACAACACTTGGTCCTCACCAGCCGAAGTCATCGGCATCATGCACCTAGCTAGAGCGTAGCGCCCATTTAGTCCCCACACCCAGCCAAGACTTCCATCTTCATGTAGCGTGGCGGGGCGTAAGAGGCTGGTACCTCACCCACAGCTACTGCGTTATAAGATTTCAGCTCAGAAGCCAGTACAATTCTGAATACAGCTCTTGACTATAAAATAGTCTGTAAATCAAGGATCCCAGCAGGATCTAAAAATATACTAGCTTTATTTCTGGAGATATTGTACAAGACATTGTGTCCTGTACTACTTTCATTCTGATTTAAAGGGTTATTGCCATCTTTAGATGTTATTACCTATCTCAGTGGCTGGCCCTCAGTAATCCTAAGAATAGGGAATAGGGCTCCATTGTCTGAATGAAGTGGGGGCTGAGAATGCGCACCACTTCTCAATTTGTACTCTAAGGGATTGTTCGAAAAAGACAAGAGGTAATATCCAGAAGAACCACCGTTAATGAATGGAGCGTTGGCGTACATGTTTGGCCACTTCTCCATTTGATAGGGTTCTGCAGAGCCCATTCTTGCCATCTGTTGGAGTCAACAAGTTAATCATCTATCATGTGTTCAAGTGATCATTTCTAAAGATAGGAATAACCAGTTATTTTTTTTTCAGTCTGAAAAAAATTACACATGCTGTAAAGTGTGGACCTTCAGTGTTATATTATTAATATCCCAGTTGGATTTCTAGGGTATGTGCCCACGATGCGTTTTTCAAGCGTTTTTGATGCGGAATTTCCGCAGCAGAAACGCTTTAAAAACGCTTGGTAATCCGTGCCCCATGATCACCAAAGAAAATCTGCATGCTCTGTGCCCATGCTGCAGATTTTTCCGCAGCGGATTTTCCTTGCGGAAAAATCCGCAGCATGTCCATTATTTGTGCGTTTCTGCATGCGGATTTGAGGTCCCAATGGACTTGAAAAACGCAAGTCAAATAAGCATGTAAAAATGCTGCAAAAAACGCGTCAAAAACGCATGTAAAATCCGCAAGCGTTTTTGACTGCCAAGACCATGCAGAAACGCTGCAGAAATTTTCTGCTTCATTTCTGCATCGTGGGCACATACCCTTAAAGCTACAGCAATTTTAGCGTTCTCTGGCATATCTGCTAGTGACTTGTGGTTTGGTAGCTTTATTAGAGGGTTTGCATTTCAGAAAGCCCAGATCATACAAACCAAGGTGTCAGCACAATGCAGGAAATAAGATAGAGCACAGGTCCTCTATCATTCAGAGCATCTTCAAAGTGCAAATACCTGAAAAGTTTAGAGGCACAGTGTTTTCAGACAAATCTGTAGTAGCAGCATGTTTGGATAGTCAATAATGATCCTCCTAACTAGCACACCAAATCCAAGTTGGTTCCACTACCATAACTAATCCTGCAAAATCTAGTACACTGAGCCTGCTGACTATAAATTGTTTCCTGCTGACACAAGATCACTGTGGTTTCTGTGTCAAATGTTTGAACTCAGGTGATTTCTAAAGTATTTGAGACTGTCCCGCTGCGATAAGAATACCATTTGTCAGCAGAGCATAATGCATGCCTTCAGCAGGCAGCTAATGAATGTATACTATAGGCAGCAGTACATCAAGAAGCAAATATCCTTTCAAAAACTATTACAGCCTCAGATTAATCTTCAGAATCAATGCAGAGCTATAAATGGGTGAAAAAAAAACGCAGGTATTTTATGCACGTTTTTTCCTGCCAAGAGACACATTTTTGGTTCAGAAATGTCCGCGTCAAATATTTAACATGTGCACATACCCTAACTGTTTCCATACCAAACCCAGATTGAGTACGAACTAGTCCTGAATGATGCAGCAACTTCTGTAACAAATGCTCTTTTGCCGAAGTTCTTAAAAAGCATCCAACCCTCAAATGGAAGTATTCTTTCAGACCATTAAAGCAGAAGTGTGAATACATAAAGATTAAGTGTGAATATGACGCGCCCCTGGGCCTGTGTCGCGCTGCGTTGCGCACGCGGGAGCTTACCCGGAGCCGGATCTCTTGAGGGTTGTAGTCTCGTGGCGGTGACCCGGTCCGTGCCCAGGGAGTCAAACTGAGCGGCGATGTAACAGCGGTAGATGTAGGACGACTACGCCACCCGTTGAATGCAGCTATGGAGCTGCCGCTGCAAGACAGTCCGCTGAGGCCGGTGGATGGATGGTGCAGCGTAGATGGTATAACCCCCAACGGGAGGGGTATGGCCTCAGGGCAGCAGATGTGGATGATGGGGGTAGCAGGAACCACTCAGAGACGGTGCGGTGTAATTCAGGGTCTTTACTGGTAACAACGATAGACCCTCCCGGAGTACTTGCTAGTGAACGGGGCCTGGTCAGTCCTTGAGCAGATGGGATCTCCCCTGGCCAGGCGGAGCTGTAGGCCTCCCAAACTGACTGTACTCTTCTGGCTACCTTGCTAGAAGCGGATATAAGTAGCCCACGTCCCTGAGTGTACCGTGTGGTGCTCACCCGTATGGCCGGTGACTCGGGGCCTTCTAATGGCTTCCGCTCCACGATGGCGGTGCTGGTCCCACGCGTGTGACCGTGCCTTCGGGTTTCTGGGCCAGAGGACCTGAAATCCCCTGCCGGTCGGCTTCTGCTGCTGGGTAAGAGTTAGTCCCCACAGCCTCGGACGCCGGGTCCGGTAAGAAAGCTTCTCAGTCAGGGCGAGCTCTGCAGCTGCCAGCCCCTGACTTGTAGTAGTATTGCTCCCACTGAGCTTCTGCTGTTTCTTCCTGTGACTGTCTCTTGTCTCTACTCTCCTTGACTGACTAACCCTGCCTCAGCCCAGGGTTTATACAGGGGAAGTTCTTCCCCTCCCAAGACTGGGCAGGAGGTGTGGCATGCACAGGATCCCTGACCAAAGGACCTCCCACCTGCTCTCAGACATAACATTACATTACTGTGGAAAACCAGACCCCTGGGGTGCCACATTCCCCCCTAGTGAAATGTAGTACTCCGGGACTAAACATATTTTTGTAACATAACAAAGTATAAACAATAACATTACAATAAGGAAACACATAAAGCTGGTCACGGCGTGTCCGTAACCGGGTGCAGTCTTTGAAGAAAGCAAGGTGTCCATTTCACCAAAACAGGGAGACATAACCAGGTAGGGGTCTGTCCTACCCCGAGTCCTTAACAGTCTCTAGTCCATCCTGGGTTACGCTCCAACTATGTACAAGGATTCCCGGTAAATCCACCAAGGATTCCTAAAAATAACTGGAAACACAAAATTATACACAAGCAACAATACACAGATAAACATAAATAAAACAATTTATACACTTCAAATCCTCCAGCGTGCGGGTAACTGGCCTCTAGTGGCCCTAGTGGACCTACGGAGCTGACTGTCTAGCCCTGAACTACAGGGTGTAGGAGCTGTCAAGGGTAAACTGGGCAGCTGTCTACCGGCTCTTTGTCTCACTAGGGGTACGGCAGGCTCACTATAAGCAGAGGGTTGATCCTCCTGTTCTGCTTGTGTGGAGTCTTCTGCCTCCTGGACCGGCTGTTCTTCCAGCTCTACCTGTTGCTCCGTAGGTGCTTGGGATGCTGGTTGGAGGAAGGTGAGTACGGGTACCACAACTGCACAATTGACTTGAGTCCAAGACCGAGGGAAGTCCCCGAGCACAGTACTAACCATATCTTCCCTTTCCTCTACGGGTCGATGGTCTTCTTGTTCCTCTTCAGGGTTCCTCAGTTGTTCGGGACACTTCTTCAGGTGGTCCCGGGATACAATGGCTGTGGTTTCCCCTCCGTCTTTACTGATGGTACAAACCTTCGGGTTCTCGTGGCTTGAGGGCAGTACGGTGTACGGGTCCTTCTCCCACTGGTCATCCAACTTGTGGAGCCGTCTCTTCCTCTTCAAGACCTGCTCTCCGGGTACCAGGGGAACAGCGGGAGCATACTGGTTGTAAGTTTTCTCTTGTCTTTCCCTAGCCTGACAGAGACTTCGCTCCACGCTCTCCTGTACTCTCCGGTACTGCTGCTGCCTCTCTGTGTCCCAGTCTGTTTCTGGTGAAGTGTCCTCGGGTGTCAGGACTCCCATTTCCAGGTCAACAGGTAACTTACCAGGTCTTGCCCTCATTAGGTAAGCCGGGGTACAGTTGGTGGAACCTACCGAGATGTGGTTGTATAGGTCCACCAGATCGGGCAACTTCTCAGGCCACAGACTGCGTTCTTCCAGGGGCAACGTTTTTAGAAGATCCATTACCACCTGGTTCATTTTCTCACAAAGTCCATTAGTTTGCGGATGGTAGGGTGTCGTCCTTATCTTCCGGCAGCCATACAGATTGCAGAATTCCTGGAAGACCTCCGCTTCAAAGGCAGGTCCCTGGTCCGTCAGCACTTGGTCCGGGTACCCGTGTGGACGGCAAAAGTGCTGCTGGAAGGCTCTAGCTGCTGTTTGAGCCGTTAAGTCCTTGACGGGGACGACAACCAGAAACCGGGAGTAATGATCCACGATGGTTAACGCGTAGACGTAGCCACTTCTGCTTGGGGTCAGTTTTACATGATCCAAGGCTACCAGTTCCAACGGTTGCCGGGTGACGATGGACTGCAGGGGAGTCTTCTGGCTGGCACGGTCCTTCCTTCTCAGGTTGCACGGGCCACAGTCTCTGCACCACTTCTCGATGGTTCCCCTCATGCCTACCCAGTGGAACCGCTCGCGCAGCAGGAACTCCAGCTTCTTCCACCCGAAGTGTCCAGCTCCGTCGTGGTATGCCTCCATCACCATGGCTGCGTCTCTTCGTGGCACCACTACTTGCCAGAGTAATTCATGCGTCCGGGAGTTAACCATTCTGCGGCACAACTTCCCTTTGTAAAGGAACAGTCGACTCTTCTCTGCCCATAGTTGTTTGGCTTCCTCCGGAGCGTCTGGTTCAAGGCGAGCCTCCGGCCGAGTCAGCATCTCCTTCACCAGTCGGACGGCATGGTCGCTGTCTTGCGTTTCCGCCCAGTTGTAGTGGGGTAAGGGGTTCAACGTAGCAGCCTGCTTACTCCTTACCCGGTGGGAATACTGGATAGTCCCATGACGGTGGAACGCAGGGAGTTCAACTTCTTCCAGTCCCTCCGGATCTTCTCCTCCGTCCGGCAGGTTGGGCATCCTGGACAGGGCGTCCGCGTTGGTATTGGAGCGTCCTGCCCGGTATTTGATTGTGAACTCGTAGTTGGACAGACGGGCCATCCACCTCTGCTCCAGGGCACCGAGTCTTGCCGTGTCCAGGTGTGTCAACGGGTTGTTATCCGTGTACACGGTGAACCGGGAAGAAGCGAGGTAATGCTTAAAGCGCTCGGTGACTGCCCATACTACGGCCAGGAACTCTAACTTAAATGAGCTGTAATTCTCGGGGTTCCTTTCGGTGGGTCGCAGTTTTCGGCTGGCGTAAGCGATTACTCGTTCCTTCCCCTGCTGGATCTGGGACAGTACGGCTCCTAGCCCGATGTTACTGGCGTCGGTGTAGAGGATAAAGGGCTGGCTATAATCCGGGTACGCCAGGATTTCGTCCCCCGTGAGGGCCATCTTCAGCTGGCGGAAGGACTCTTCTTCCAGCTCCTCCCATTTGAAGGGCGGCTTCTGGTTCTTGGCCTTCCGGGACTGGCCTATCAGGAGGTCCTGCATAGGTGCTGCCTTTTTGGTGAAACCGGGAATAAACCTTCGGTAGTAGCCTACCAACCCGAGGAACTGCCGCACTTCTTTTACGCTGGAGGGGCTTGGCCATTCCTTAATTGCGGTGATCTTATCAGGGTCGGGAGCCACTCCGTCAGCGCTCACCACGTGTCCCAGGTACTGCACCTTTGGTTTCAGGAGGTGACACTTGGAGGGTTTCACCTTTAGGCCGTAACTTGCCAGAGCTTCGAACACTTCCGCCAGGTGTTTCAGGTGGTCCTCATACGTCTTGGAATATACGATGACATCGTCCAGGTACAACAGGACCGTCTCGAAGTTTCTGTGGCCCAGACAACACTCCATTAGTCGTTGGAAGGTTCCCGGTGCGTTGCAGAGTCCGAACGGCATGCAGGTGAACTCGCTAAGTCCCATCGGGGTGGTGAATGCGGTCTTCTCCCGGTCCGCCTCTGCTACAGGAACCTGCCAGTACCCGCTAGTGAGATCCAAGGTAGAGAAGAAGTTAGCAGATCTTAAAGCAGCCAATGACTCCTCTATCCTTGGTAAGGGGTACGCATCCTTGTGTGTGATACGATTGATTTTCCGGTAATCTACACACATCCTCATGGTGTTGTCTTTCTTTCGGACTAAGACTAGTGGAGCTGCCCAGGGGCTACAGCTATCCCTGATCACCCCAGCCTCCTTCATGTCTCTAAGCATCCCCTTGGCGTGTTGGTAGTGGGCAGGGGGTACGGGTCGATACCTCTCTTTTATAGGAGGATGGTCTCCCGTGGGGATGTGGTGTTCTACCCCCTTGACTCGCCCGAAGTCTAACGGGTGTTTACTGAACACTCTCTCGTACTCCTGAACCACCCGATAGACTCCTTGTTTCTGGTGTGCGGGAGTGGAGTCAGTACCCAGATGTAGTTGCTGACACCAGTCTTCCATGTTTTTCTTAGAGCCGTTACCTTCCTCCGGGTGAGATGGAGGCAAGGGTTCCACAGATTGTATAGAATTTTGGTTAATGGTATATAATTTGGCTAGCGTGGCATACCGGGGCAGGTACACTTCCCTCTCCCCGATATTTATTATGCGAACGGGCACCCTCCCATGGCGTACATCAACCACCCCCCGTGCTGTCAAAATGGTGGGCCTACTGTCCGAGTAAACTGGTTCTACCATTGCCTGGTAATCTCTACCTCTCAGACCAATAGCTGCCCGGCACCAAATCATCATTTCACTTTTTGGGGGCATGGCAATAGGAAAAGGGTCACACATTCTTACGCTACCAATCTCACCGCCGGAGAGTTCCACCTGTTGCCGTCGCATCAGTGCCCGGATCTCTTTCTGGAGCACCCGCTGCTCGCCGGAGCTGGCGTTCTTGGCAACCTGCTGTAAAAGGAAAATCACCTCTGCAAGACAATTTTCAATTACATTAGTTCCTAGAGTTATTTTTGGGTGACTCTCATGCTTGTCAATATCTACAATGATCAGTCCCTGTGCTGCCAGTTCGACTCTACCGATTTTGATGGTCACCTCTTTAAATCCGATCTGTGGCACGGGCTGGCCATTGCTGGCGATGATACTCAAGTCGTCGTCAGGGTAGCGGGTAATATCCGAGTCATTCCAATACTGCTTAAAGAGCACGTACGGGATGGTGGTGAAGTGTGACCCGGTGTCCAGTAGGGCACTCATGGGAATGCCATCCAGTACCACAGGCAAGACTGGACGTCCTCCCACATATCTGTCGCGCCAGTTCGATGGGCCTGGTGATCTTTTTCCTGGGGGTTGGCCCTCTACCCCAGGTTGTGCCCGTTTAAAGAACAGTACCTTGCCATATGTCCAGGTTGATTGCAGCGGCGGCAGATGGGTCATCCGTCCTCGCTGTATCGGTCACTGGGTCTTCCTCTGGCCGGTGGGGTCCTCCTTGGTCGACGCCACGGGATGTCCTCCGGTCCGGATGCCAGCTGGATCTTCCCTGGGGTGGAAACCTGTAAAGACTGCACAGTTCGGGTTAGCGCAGCAACGCTCTTAGCTAGCTCTTGGACCTGATGGTGTAGGTCTGGAGCCGGGTCATTGTCCAAAGCCTGCGCATCAGCTCCCACAGGCCCTGCCGACAAGGGCGCCGCCTCCTGGTGGTAAGTGCTAGCTGGGCGCCTGTGGGTCACAACGCCACCCGGTGCCGGTTCTCGGAGCACCCGGATGGCTCTGTCCTTGAACTGTGCAAAGCCCAGATGGGGATCCTGTAAGGCCATTGCCCGCAACTGGGTTCGGTGGGTATTACAATACAGTCCCTCTATAAACTGTTCGGTCAACAGCCTGTCCTCGTTTCCCACTCCATCAGGGTCGGTCTGCTTAATGGCCCTCAGGGCCTCTTGTAGGTTTAGTGCATAGTCCCTTATACTCTCATGCGCTCGCTGCTTGCACCCGTAGAATCTAAGCTTAATCTCGGCTGAGGTGCGGGTATCAAAGGTGTCCTTCAGCCGGGTTAGTATCCCTGCGACAGTCTTCCTCCCAGGTGGCCAGGGTTTTACTTCCCTTTTGGCTGCCCCGGTTAGTTGGGCCACCAGGATGCTCACTTTTTGCTCTTCTGTGAGGGGGTACACCTGGAAGAGGCTATCCAGCTTTTCTCTAAAGTCATGCAGGGTATGTGACTCCCCTGAGTACTGGGGTAGCCAAGCTGCTCCCGGGATATAGGGCATGGTGAAGGGCATAACTGCAGCAGCGGTAGCGCTGGCGGGGGTTGAGGCAGTGAAGCTCTCCTCCGTATCCGACATCTTCCTCCCCCCTAGTGGACCGTGGCCTACCTTGCGATGATCCTGTTCCGTAGGCCGCGGCTCCGCAGTGGATCGTCAGGGTTGAGGACCTTCCGTCACGCTCCTGTGACGTCGGCGTCTGCTGGGCTCCTTCCAGGACCTTACGCAACGTCCGGACGTGAGGCGGGGCTTCAGTTCTCGCGCGCTTTCGGAGTCCACGCCCCTCTTCTTCCCGCGCGGCGTCCTCAAGATGGCGTCCAACGGCGGGAAAACTCCACGGATGGCGGGAAGAAGGCTGAAGATGGCGCCGGATGGCGGGAATCTTCACAGATGGCGGGAAGAAGGCTGAAAATGGCGCCGGATGGCGGGAATCTTCACCGATGGCGGGAAAACTTCACGGATGGTAAGTTTTAAAAGTCTCTTTTTCAGGCACGCAGTACCCGGTGGTTGCGGGCACGAAATCCTGCCGACTACGCCAAAGTTGACGCGCCCCTGGGCCTGTGTCGCGCTGCGTTGCGCACGCGGGAGCTTACCCGGAGCCGGATCTCTTGAGGGTTGTAGTCTCGTGGCGGTGACCCGGTCCGTGCCCAGGGAGTCAAACTGAGCGGCGATGTAACAGCGGTAGATGTAGGACGACTACGCCACCCGTTGAATGCAGCTATGGAGCTGCCGCTGCAAGACAGTCCGCTGAGGCCGTGGATGGATGGTGCAGCGTAGATGGTATAACCCCCAACGGGAGGGGTATGGCCTCAGGGCAGCAGATGTGGATGATGGGGGTAGCAGGAACCACTCAGAGACGGTGCGGTGTAATTCAGGGTCTTTACTGGTAACAACGATAGACCCTCCCGGAGTACTTGCTAGTGAACGGGGCCTGGTCAGTCCTTGAGCAGATGGGATCTCCCCTGGCCAGGCGGAGCTGTAGGCCTCCCAAACTGACTGTACTCTTCTGGCTACCTTGCTAGAAGCGGATATAAGTAGCCCACGTCCCTGAGTGTACCGTGTGGTGCTCACCCGTATGGCCGGTGACTCGGGGCCTTCTAATGGCTTCCGCTCCACGATGGCGGTGCTGGTCCCACGCGTGTGACCGTGCCTTCGGGTTTCTGGGCCAGAGGACCTGAAATCCCCTGCCGGTCGGCTTCTGCTGCTGGGTAAGAGTTAGTCCCCACAGCCTCGGACGCCGGGTCCGGTAAGAAAGCTTCTCAGTCAGGGCGAGCTCTGCAGCTGCCAGCCCCTGACTTGTAGTAGTATTGCTCCCACTGAGCTTCTGCTGTTTCTTCCTGTGACTGTCTCTTGTCTCTACTCTCCTTGACTGACTAACCCTGCCTCAGCCCAGGGTTTATACAGGGGAAGTTCTTCCCCTCCCAAGACTGGGCAGGAGGTGTGGCATGCACAGGATCCCTGACCAAAGGACCTCCCACCTGCTCTCAGACATAACATTACATTACTGTGGAAAACCAGACCCCTGGGGTGCCACAAATATATAAGGGGAAAGAGAACCAACCTCACTATCAAGTGGCTTGTATGTATCCTCTCTGTTTCCAGCCTCTCTGTAAGGCCTCTGTGACACCCCAGGGGTCTGGTTGCCACAGTAATAGAGATATTACGTCTGAGAGCAGGTGGGAGGTCTCTTGGTCAGGAATCCTATGCATGCCACACCTCCTGCCCAGTCCTGGGAGGGGAAGAACTTCCCCTATATAAAACTGGGGCTGAGGCAGGGTTAGTTAGTTAAGAAGAGGAGCAGCTATAAGAAAGAAAGATCAGGAGCTCAGTGGGAGCAGTGCTACAAGGAATCAGGGGCTGGCAGCTGAAGAGCTCGCCCTGATTGAAGAGTTACCACCGGACCCGGAGTCCGAGGCTGTGGGGACTAATCCTTACCCAGCAGCAGAAACCGACCGGCAGGGGATTTCAGGTCCTCTGGCCAAGAAACCCGAAGGCACGGTCACACGCGTGGGACCAGCACCGCCGTCGTGGAGCGGAAGTCACTAGAAGGCCCCGAGTCACCGGCCATACGGGTGAGCACCACACGGTACACTCAGGGACGTGGGCTACTTTTACCCGCCTCTAGCAAGGTAGCCAGAAGAGTACAATTAGTTGGGGAGGCCTACAACTCCGCCTGGCCAGGGGAAATCCCATCTGCTCAAAGACTGACCAGGCCCCGATCGCTAGCCAGTACTCCGGGAGGGTCTATCTTTATCACCAGTAAAGACCCTGAACTACACCGCATCGTCTCTGAGTGGTTCCTGCTACCCCCATCATCCACGTCGGCTGCCCTGAGGCCATACCCCTCCCGTTGGGGGTTATACCATCCACGCTGCACAATCCTTCCACCGGCCTCAGCGGTCTGCCCTGCAGCGGCAGCTCCATAGCTGCATTCAACGGGTGGCGTAGTCGTCCAACATCTACTGCTACTACTCAGCCACACAGTTTGACTCCCTGGGCATGGACCGGGTCACCGCCACGAGACTATTACCCCCAACAGGCCCGGCTCCGGGTAGTCCCCGCGTGCGCAACGCTACACCAAGTAGGCCCAGGGGCGCGTCAGCTTTTGGCGTAGTCGGCAGGATTTCGTGCCCGCAACCACCGGGTACTGCGTGCCTGAAAGAGACTGTTCAAACTTACCAGTGGTGAAGATTCCCGCCATCCGTGGAGGTTTCCCGCCATCCAGCGCCATCTTCTACCTTCTTCCCGCCATCCGCAAAGTTTTCCCGCCATCCGGCGCCATCTTCTGCCTTCTTCCCGCCATCCGTGGAGTTTTCCCGCCGTTGGACGCCATCTTGAAGACGCCGCGCGGGAAGAAGAGGGGCGTGGACTCTGAAAGCGCGCGAGAACTGAAGCCCCGCCTCACGTCAGGACGTTGCGTAAGGTCCTGGAAGGAGCCCAGCAGACGCCGACGTCACAGGAGCGCGACGGAAGGTCCTCAACCCTGACGATCCACTGCGGAGCCGCGGCCTACGGAAGAGGATCATCGCAAGGTAGGCCACGGTCCACTAGGGGGGAGGAGGATGTCGGATACGGAGGAGAGCTTCACTGCCTCAACCCCCGCCAGCGCCACCGCTGCTGCAGTCATGCCTTTCACCATGCCCTATATCCCGGGAGCAGCCTGGCTACCCCAGTACTCAGGGGAGTCACATACCCTGAATGACTTTAAAGAAAAGCTGGATAGCCTCTTCCAGGTGTACCCCCTCACAGAAGAGCAAAAAGTGAGCATCCTGGTGGCCCAACTAACCGGGGCAGCCCAAAGGGAGGTAAAGTCCTGGCCACCTGGGAGGAGGACTGTCGCAGGGATACTAACCCGGCTGAGGGACACCTTTGATACCCGCACCTCAGCCGAGATTAAGCTTAGATTCTATGGGTGCAAGCAGCGAGCACATGAGAGTATAAGGGACTATGCACTAAACCTACAAGAGGCCCTGAGAGCCATTAAGCAGACCGACCCTGACAGCGTGGGAAACGAGGACAGGCTGTTGACCGAGCAATTTATAGAGGGACTATATTGCAATGTCCACCGAACCCAGTTGCGGGCCATAGCCTTACAGGATCCTCATCTGGACTTTGCACAGTTCAAGGACAGAGCCATCCGGGTGCTCCGAGAACCGACACCGGGTGGCGTTGTGACCCACAGGCGCCCAGCTATCACTTACCACCAGGAGGCGGCGCCCTTATCGGCAGGGCCTGTGGGGGCTGATGCGCAGGCTTTGAACAATGACCCGGCTCCGGACCTGCACCATCAGGTCCAAGAGCTAGCTAAAAGCGTTGCTGCGCTAACCCGAACTGTGCAGTCTTTACAGGTTTCCACTCCAGGGAAGATCCAGCTGGCATCCGGACCGGAGGACATCCCGTGGCGTCGACCAAGGAGTACCCCACCGGCCAGAGGAAGACCCAGCGACCGGTACAACGAGGACGGACAACCTATCTGCCGCCGCTGCAATCAACCCGGACATATGGCAAGGTACTGTCCTTTAAACTGGCACAACCTGGGGTAGAGGGCCAACCCCCAGGAAAAAGATCACCAGGCCCATCGAACTGGCGCGACAAATATGTGGGAGGACGTCCAGTCTTGCCTGTGGTACTGGATGGCATCCCTATGAGTGCCCTACTGGACACCGGGTCACAGGTCACCACCATCCCGTACGTGCTCTTCAAGCAGTACTGGAATGACTCGGATATAACCCGCTATCCAGATGACGACTTGAGTATCATCGCCAGTAATGGTCAGCCCGTGCCACAGATCGGATTTAAAGAAATGACCATTAAAATCGGTAGAGTCGAACTGGCAGCACAGGGACTGATCATTGTAGACATTGACAAGCGCGAGAGTCACCCAAAGATAACTCTAGGAACTAATGTGATTGAAAATTGTCTTGCAGAGGTGATTTTCATTTTACAGCAGGTTGCCAAGAACGCCAGCTCCGGCCAGCAGCGAGTGCTCCAGAAAGAGATCCGGGCACTGATGCGACGGCAACAGGTGGAACTCTCCGGTGGTGAGATTGGTAGCGTAAGAATGTGTGACCCTTTCCCTATTGCCATGCCCCCGAAAAGTGAAATGATGATTTGGTGCCGGGCAGCTATTGGTCTGAGAGGGAGGGATTACCAGGCCATGGTAGAACCAGTCTACTCAGACAGTAGGCCCACCATTTTGACAGCACGGGGGGTAGTTGATGTACGCCATGGGAGGGTGCCCGTTCGTATAATAAATATCGGGAAAAGGGAAGTATACCTGCCCCGGTATGCTACGCTAGCCAAATTATATACTATCAACCAAAATTCTATACAGTCTGTGGAACCCTTGCCTCCATCTCACCCGGAGGAAGGTAATGGCTCTGCGAAAATAATGGAGGATTGGTGTCAGCAACTACATTTGGGTACTGACTCCACTCCCTCCCACCAGAAACAGGGAGTCTACCGGGTGGTTCGAGAGTACGAGAGAGTGTTTAGTAAACACCCGTTAGACTTCGGGCGAGTCAAGGGGGTAGAACACCACATCCCCACGGGAGACCATCCTCCCATAAAAGAGAGGTATCGACCCGTACCCCCTGCACACTACCAACACGCCAAGGGGATGCTTAGAGACATGAAGGAGGCTGGGGTAATCAGGGATAGCTGTAGCCCCTGGGCAGCTCCACTAGTCTTGGTCAAAAAGAAAGACAACACCATGAGAATGTGTGTAGATTACTGGAAAATTAACCGTATCACACACAAAGATGCGTACCCCTTACCAAGAATAGAGGAGTCTTTGGCTGCTTTAAAATCTGCTTACTTCTTCTCCACCTTGGATCTCACTAGCGGGTACTGGCAGGTTCCTGTAGCAGAGGCGGACCGGGAGAAGACCGCATTCACCACCCCGATGGGACTTAGCGAGTTTACCTGCATGCCGTTCGGACTCTGCAACGCACCAGGAACCTTCCAGCGATTGATGGAATGCTGTCTGGGACACCGAAACTTTGAGACGGTCCTGTTATACCTGGACGATGTCATCGTCTATTCCAAGACCTACGAGGACCACCTGAAACACCTGGTGGAAGTGTTCGAAGCTCTGGCAAGTTACGGCCTAAAGGTGAAACCCTCCAAGTGTCACCTCCTGAAGCCAAAGGTGCAGTACCTGGGACACGTGGTGAGTGCTGACGGAGTGGCCCCCGACCCTGATAAGATCACCGCAATTAAGGAATGGCCAAGCCCCTCCAGCGTAAAGGAAGTGAGGCAGTTCCTCGGGTTGGTAGGCTACTACCGAAGGTTCATTCCCGGTTTCACCAAAAAGGCAGCTCCTATGCAGGACCTCCTGATAGGCCAGTCCAGGAAGGCCAAGAACCAGAAGCCACCCTTCAGATGGGAGAAGCTGGAAGAAGAGTCCTTCCGCCAGCTGAAGATGGTCCTCACGGGGGAGGAAATCCTGGCGTACCCTGATTATAGCCAGCCCTTTATCCTCTACACCGACGCCAGTAACATCGGGCTAGGAGCCGTACTGTCCCAGATCCAGCAGGGGAAGGAACGGGTAATTGCTTACGCCAGCCGAAAACTGCGACCCACCGAAAGAAACCCTGAGAATTACAGCTCATTTAAGCTAGAGTTCCTGGCAGTGGTGTGGGCAGTCACCGAACGCTTTAAGCACTACCTCGCTGCTTCCCGGTTCACCGTGTACACGGATAACAACCCGTTGACACACATGGACACTGCAAGACTCGGTGCCCTAGAGCAGAGATGGATGGCCCGCTTGTCCAACTATGAGTTTACAATCAAATACCGGGCAGGACGCTCCAATACCAACGCGGACGCCCTGTCCAGGATGCCGAACCTACCGGACGTAGGGGAAGATTCAGAGGAACTGGAAGAAGTTGAACTCCCCGCGTTCCACCGTCATGGGACTATCCAGTATTCCCACCGTGTAAGGAGTAAGCAATCCGCTACGTTCAACCCATTACCTCATTACAACTGGGCAGAGACGCAAGACAGTGACCCTGCCGTCCGACTGGTAAAGGAGATGCTGACTCGGCCAGATGCACGCCTTGACCCAGACGCTCCGGAGGAAGCCAAGCAACTGTGGGCTGAGAAGAGTCGACTGTTCCTTTACAAGGGGAAGTTGTGCCGCAGAATGGTTAACTCCCGGACGCATGAACTAATCTGGCAAGTAGTGGTGCCAAGAAGAGACGCAGCTATGGTGATGGAGGCATACCACGACGGAGCTGGGCACTTCGGATGGAAGAAGCTGGAGTTCCTGCTGCGCGGGCGGTTCCATTGGGTAGGCATGAGAGGAACCATCGAGAGGTGGTGCAGAGACTGTGGCCCATGCAACCTAAGAAGGAGGGACCGTGCCAGCCAGAAGACTCCCCTGCAGTCCATCATCACCAGACAGCCGTTGGAACTGGTAGCCTTGGATCATGTAAAACTAACCCCAAGCAAAAGTGGCTACGTCTACGCGTTAACCATCGTGGATCACTACTCCCGGTTCTTGGTTGTCGTCCCCGTCAAGGACTTAACGGCTCAAACAGCAGCTAGAGCCTTCCAGCAGCACTTCTGCCGTCCGCACGGATACCCGGAGCAGGTGCTGACGGACCAGGGGCCTGCCTTTGAAGCGGAAGTCTTCCAGGAGTTCTGCACCCTGTATGGCTGCCGGAAGATAAGGACAACACCCTATCACCCGCAAACTAATGGACTTTGTGAGAAAATGAACCAGGTGGTGATAGATCTTCTGAAAACATTGCCCCTGGAAGAACGTAGTCTGTGGCCTGAAAAGCTGCCCGACCTGGTGGACCTATACAACCACATCCCTGTAGGTTCCACCAACTGTACCCCGGCTTACCTAATGAGGGCAAGACCTGGTAAGCTTCCTGTTGATCTGGAGATGGGAGTCCTGACACCCGAGGACACTTCACCAGAAGCAGACTGGGACACAGAGAGGCAGCAGCAGTACCGGAAAGTACAGGAGAGCGTGGAGCGAAGTCTCTGTCAAGCTAGGGAAAGACAAGAGAAAACCTACAACCAGTATGCTCCCGCTGTTCCCCTGGTGCCCGGAGAGCAGGTTTTGAAGAGGAAAAGACGGCTCCACAAGTTGGACGACCAGTGGGAGAAGGACCCGTACACTGTACTGCCCTCAAGCCACGACAACCCAAAGATCTGTACAATCAGTAAAGACGGAGGGGAAACCACAGCCATTGTATCCCGGGATCACCTGAAGAAGTGTCCCGAACAGCTACGGAACCCTGAAGAGGAACAAGAAGACCCTCGACCCGTAGAGGAAAGGGAAGATATGATTAGTACTGTGCTTGGAGACTTCCCTCGGTCTTGGACTCAAGTCAATGGTGCTGTTGTGGTACCCGTCCTCACGTTCCTCCAACCAGCATCCCAAGTGCCTACGGAGACACAGGTAGAGCTGGAAGAACAGCCGGTCCAGGAGGCAGAAGACCCCACACAAGCAGACCAGGAGAATCAACCCTCTGCTTATAGTGAGCCTGCCATACCCCTAGTGAGCCAAAGAGTCCGTAGACGGCTGCCCAGTTTACCCTTGACAGCTCCTATACCCTGTAGCTCAGGACCAGTCAGCCAGCTCCGTAGGTCCACTAGGGTCACTAGAGGCCAGTTGCCTGTACGGTGGAGGATCTAAATGTTCAAGCTATTTTATTAATGTTTACCTGTTTATTGTTGCTTGTGTATAATTTTGTGTTTCTAGTTATTTATAGGTGTCGTTTAGGGATTATCCAGAATCCTTTGCATATAGTTGGAGCGTAACCCAGGACGGACTAAAAGACTGATAAGGACTCGGGGCAGGACAGACCCCTACCTGGTTACGTCTCCCTGTTTTGGTGAAATGGACACCTTTGTTTTCTCAAAAGTTACACCCGGTTGCGGACACGCCGTGACCATCCTAATGTGTTTTTCTTTATTGTACTGTTTCTGTTTGTAATTTGTTTTGTTTTACAAAAATATGTTTAGTCCCGGAGTACTAAATTTCACTAGGGGGGAATGTGACACCCCAGGGGTCTGGTTGCCACAGTAATAGAGATATTACGTCTGAGAGCAGGTGGGAGGTCTCTTGGTCAGGAATCCTATGCATGCCACACCTCCTGCCCAGTCCTGGGAGGGGAAGAACTTCCCCTATATAAAACTGGGGCTGAGGCAGGGTTAGTTAGTTAAGAAGAGGAGCAGCTATAGGAAAGAAAGATCAGGAGCTCAGTGGGAGCAGTGCTACAAGGAATCAGGGGCTGGCAGCTGAAGAGCTCGCCCTGATTGAAGAGTTACCACCGGACCCGGAGTCCGAGGCTGTGGGGACTAATCCTTACCCAGCAGCAGAAACCGACCGGCAGGGGATTTCAGGTCCTCTGGCCAAGAAACCCGAAGGCACGGTCACACGCGTGGGACCAGCACCGCCGTCGTGGAGCGGAAGCCACTAGAAGGCCCCGAGTCACCGGCCATACGGGTGAGCACCACACGGTACACTCAGGGACGTGGGCTACTTTTACCCGCCTCTAGCAAGGTAGCCAGAAGAGTACAATTAGTTGGGGAGGCCTACAACTCCGCCTGGCCAGGGGAAATCCCATCTGCTCAAAGACTGACCAGGCCCCGATCGCTAGCCAGTACTCCGGGAGGGTCTATCTTTATCACCAGTAAAGACCCTGAACTACACCGCATCGTCTCTGAGTGGTTCCTGCTACCCCCATCATCCACGTCGGCTGCCCTGAGGCCATACCCCTCCCGTTGGGGGTTATACCATCCACGCTGCACAATCCTTCCACCGGCCTCAGCGGTCTGCCCTGCAGCGGCAGCTCCATAGCTGCATTCAACGGGTGGCATAGTCGTCCAACATCTACTGCTACTACTCAGCCACACAGTTTGACTCCCTGGGCACGGACCGGGTCACCGCCACGAGACTATTACCCCCAACAGGCCCGGCTCCGGGTAGTCCCCGCGTGCGCAACGCTACACCAAGTAGGCCCAGGGGCGCGTCACCTCGCTCACATGACCGTATGACACGGCCGAGTGCTATCTGGTGTTTTATCGGATAGGACTTGGCCCAATGTTATACTATGGGGCACTGCAGATCTTCAATTATTTTCTCATGACGATTCTGCATGAGAAAACAATTTCAGCATGCTGTGAGTGCATCTGACAATCAGATCGCGTGCACCCATTAAAGTCTATGGGCATGTGTGAAACATCGGACTGCATTCGATATACTCGCAGAGAGGTAATGGAGAAGATGGAGAGATTACATTCTCCATCTTATCCGCACCTGTGCTGCGATTCTGTCATGTGAGAGAATCGGATCTCATTCAGATGACACTCGGATCAAACTCTGACAAAGTTTGATCCAAGTGTCATTAGCATAATCTGCCCGATTCTCTTGCATGAGAGCATATACAATAGTGTGAGTTAGCCCTTAAGTTAAGTTCTCATGATGAGTTTTTGGTGACATTTTAACACTACATATTTTCGCTGCATAAAAAAGGCAGCATATTACATTTCCAACAAAGTAGATACATTTTATAGAAATCTCATGTCCACTGTGCTTTTTTTTGCCCAGCATAAATTAACCTGCAGTGCATTTTGGAAATCCACAAGATGCCAATTTCTCTTGCGGGTTCTCTGAATTATATGTGCAGATTTCCCCACAGACTTGCATTAGATGCGGAAAATCCGCAAATAAAAAAAATGCAAGTAATCTAATTTAACTAATAAGTGGAGAAATGCTGCAGAAACTCTGCATAATTAAAACTCACCAAATACTCATCTTGTTAATGTAGCCTAAGGGTCCGTTCACATGAGTGTATTTTTGGTCTCTGTGCTGTCCATGAAATCTGCACAGCACAGGATCAGCACTCAAACTCATTTGTCATCCTTGTGCAATCTGTTTTTAGACATCAGCAGTTATTAAACATTTACAAGACTAAATATTGTTTCCTGTTACAGAATTGCAATTTATCTGTAAAAATCGGGTGCTATACAGTTGCTCCATATGGAATGCGATATTTTTGTTAACCTTGAATGAGCAAGTCACATCCGACACACAGAAGAAACTAGTGCATGTTACTATTTTTTTCACTCGGTGAAATAGTAGATTTTTTCACTCGGTAGATTCGCTCTGTGATAAAAATTGCTCATCTGCACTGCCCCACTGAATAACAATGGTGTACTATCTACTTTTTCATGGACAGCACTTGAATCGAACGTTTGCTCGTGTGAACATACCCTGACTATTCAGAAACCTTAAAATTGCCTAAAAATCTGTGTGCAATAGACAATAAATTAAACATGGGTAGAAGGGAAGAGGAGGATGAGACACAGTAGCGTAGCTACCGAGGATGGGGTGGGGGTGTGCACTACTAAGGTGGCCCTCATACAGTGTGGGGGCTACTAAGGATGCCTTCATACAGCATGGGGGCTGCTAAAGGGACCCTGATACAGAGTGGGAGGTGCTAAGGGGGCCCTCATACAGACTGGGGGCTACTAAGGGGGCCATCATACAGAGTGGGGGCTACTAAGGAGGCTTTGATACAGAGTGGATGCTATTAAGCGTGCCATCATACAGAATGGGGAATATTAAGGGACCCATAATACAGCGTGAGGGGCTACTAGGGGGCTATCATACAGTGTGAGGGCTACGGGAGAGGCCATGATAAAGTGTGAGGGCTGCTAAAGGGTCCATCAAACAACATGGGGTTTACTAAGGGGGCCATTATATAATATGGGGGCTACTATGGGGGCCATTATACAGAGTGGGAGCTGTTAAAGGGGCCAACATACAGCATGGGGCTACTAAAAGAACCATCATACATCATGGGGGCTACTGAGGGGGCCATGATATCTTGGGGGCTACTAATGGGGGCATCATACAGAGTAAGGGCTATTAAGTGGGCAAACATACAGCATGGGGGCTACTAAAGGAGCATGGTAAAGTGTGGGGGATACTATGGGGGCCATCATACAGTGTGGGGAATACTGTGGGGCCATCATACAGTGTGGGGCCTACTGCAAGGGCCATCATACAGTGTAGCAGCCTGCATACAATGTTGGGGCAACTGTGGGGGCCATCACATGGTGTGGGGGTTACTGTGGTGGCATCATACAGTTTTAGATGCATTATATTGTGTATAGGGGAGCTGTGGACCCATCATACTGTGTGGACAGGAGCTGTGGGAACATAATACTGTGTAGACGGGAGTGGTGGAGGCATTATACTGTGTACAATGGAGCTGTGGGGACATCATACTGTTTAGAGGGGAGTTGTGGGGATATCATACTGTGAAGAGGGGAGCTGTGGGGACATCATACTGTCACACGAGCCCTGCAGCGAATCAGCATCTGCTACACTCTCCCCTCCTTCAGACGTTACTGGCATTTGGAGGAAGTCAGACCTGCAGCTGTTCTCTGATTTCCTACTTTTTTATGTCACACGAGCCCTAGGACAGCCAATGCCTACACCGCTGGAATGGTGACCACATCGGAGGTGAATAAAGCTGATATTATTTTCTAAGGGGGGAATACAGTAATTGAGAAGGAGTTGTCGGAGTAGTGGACAATCCCTTTAAATGCTAAGTGGGCACTTATTGTTAGAGGGGCACTGTCATGGGGATACAGCAACAGAGAAGGGTCAGAAGATTGTGGCATCTGGTTACACAAACCCCTGCACATATTAGATCTGCTTCACCTTCCTTTTTGCAGTGCAGGTCTTCCTTGCTCTGTTATTGCAAGGGTTAATCAGGTCTGTATCTCCTGGAGCTCTCCATCCTGATTTGTCTGAGCTGTTCTGTGTTTGCCACTCCTCTCAGGTATATATGTTCATCTCTTGCATTAGGGAATTGCTGGTGATAGTTTACAACTTCATGGTTTGGTGGTGAAGGAGAGTTCTGAATTAGTAGCAGTCAGGTGTTGGTGTAGTTTACAGGAGATATCTGGGTGGATTTGGTATTGTGTGCTTATCCTTATCCTTTTTCCCATTTGGTTTGTTCCTCCTACTGTTCCCTTGATTTCCACTTGGTTGTTTTGTGAGTGTGTTTGTATGATTGTAGTTACTTTTATCCCTTTCTGTTTCCCCTGTCGGTCAGGTTTTGCATTATCCTATACACTCTTGTCCCACACCTCCCTGGGTGGGGGAGGAAACAGATCAGCGTGCATATAGGAGCATAGCAAGGTAAGAGACCCCAGCATCTCCACCATCAGGGTAATCTGGGGAAACTGGGATAGCCTAGCTTGAGGGACAGAGAAGGAGCCCATTGCCCTGGGAAATCCCCTTACAGAATCGTGACATTATCACCAGCCATACATTTTGGATCAACTGTGGATCCTGTGGCTGCTCTGGCTGGGCGGTTACAAACACTTAGCCTAGAAGTGGCAGACTTGCACACAGTTGCCTTACAGTGTCCATCGATTCCAGGCTTGGGGTCCGCCAGAGCCAGCGTGAGGGGCAGGAAAACTAGGCATTTGCCTAGGGCCCCCACTCGCCCATGGGCCCCCAATCAGTGGCGTGCCGCTAATAGTGGCAAACCAAGCAGCCACTATGGGGTCCATGAGTCAGGGTCGCCCAGTGCCAGCGCCGGCTCTGGGTTCCCCAGCCAGGCATAGCAGATTCAACTGTATCAGCATCCTAGATGCTGATGCAGTTGAAAGCAAGGATGGAGGAGGGAGCGTCAAGTGAAGCTTCCTCTCCCATCATTTCCCCTCTGCGTCTGACGTCTCAGCCAGCGGGTGCGATGACGTCACTTCATCACGCCATGCTGTCCCGGGCAGCAGAGCTGCTGAGGAGACACGCTGCAGAGACCAGAGCGGGGGAACGGGGAGAGGTGAGTATTGTATTTATTTTTTTTAAATCAGTGAGTATGTGGTGGCTCTAATATTGGAGGATTATGGAGTGTGCATTATACTATATAGGGCTGCATTATACTACATGGGGCTGCAATATACTATATGGGCTGCATTATACTATATGGGGGCTGCATTATACTATATGGGGGACTATGAGTTGCATTATACTAAACGAGCAAAATGCTACCTATTCATCAAGTGATTGGATTGTTTATGCCGAAACAAAAATAATTGTTCTTAGCAGCACATCGCCCGGTGTGAACTGCAGAAGTACTGCTAATACCATGATTCCATATGGGGACAGGTTGATCTACTAGTGATCATTTTGTGCCCATCATTCTTCCTCAGCTGGCGTAAAGAGGCTGGGAAACAAGTGTTGAATAACTTCAATACTGTCGATTAAGCTAGTTTAACTACCTGAACTCAGCGCATGTAAATACAACGGAAATGTTTCTGTGTGATGGTGCAATATGTTAGCATTTGGGGCCCCACTTTAAACTTTTGCCCAGAACCCCACTTTGTCTAAAACCGGCCCTGTCGCTAAATCCAGGCAACCCCTTTTGGCAGCACGGTGGCTCAGTGGTTATCACTGCAGCCTTGCAGCGCTGGAGTCCTGGGTTCAAACCCCACCAAGGACAACATCTGCAAAGAGTTTGTATGTTCTCCACATGTTTGTGTGGGTTTCCTCTGGGTTCTTTGGGTTCCTCCCCCACTCTAAAGACATACTGATAGGGAACTTAGATTGTGAGCCCCATAGGGGACAGTGCCCATAATATCTGTGAAGCGCTGTGGAATTAATTGTGCTATATAAGTGAGTAAAATAAATAAATAAACCCAAGAAAGCAATGCAGGATAGGTTCACTGGAGGTAGGGATAAGTTTGTAGTTTTTAGGGTATCCTGCAATCTATATTTTAGGTTGCGTCCCTATTCGTCAGGCACAGAGGAACAGCGGGTGGGGATTGTAATATCTCTTCTCCAGGGTGACCCCCAAGCCTGGGAATTTTCTCTCCCGTCTGATTCCCGGTCGCTTCAGGTGGTTGAGGAATTGTTTAATTCTCTGGGTCTAATTTAAGATGACCCCGACCGTATCTCTCTGCCTGAGTCTAAATTACGTTGGCTTCAGCAGGGAGACCAGCAAGCGGATGAGTATTGCTTCAAGTTCAGTAGGTGGTCTACAGATACTAGGTGGAATGATCCTTCGCTCCATAGCCAGTTTTGTTTGGGGCTCTCAGAGAAGGTGAAACATGCCTTTGTTCTATATGAGACCCTTGTCTCCCTGGATGCTGCCATGTCTCTAGCAATCCGAGTAGACCGCCGTCTATGAGGGAGACAAAAAGAAGCACCTCAATCTTTGGGGTGTCAGGTATCAATGGAATCTAGGGCTGAGTCTACCGAGGAACCTATGCAGTTGGGTGGGACGATCCGTTGCACCAATTCTCCTGCAGTCCGACGCAAAGAGGGAGTGTTTTTTTGTGGCAAGAAGGGGAATTTTGTGGACGCTTGTCCATCCTTACGTAGTCACAAACAAACCGTTGGAAGACTAAGAAACCCTGGCTATGCGGAGGGTACAAACCCAGGTGTACATATTTCATCTGTGGGCAGGTCACAATTCTTTTTACCCACTGAGATCCATTTAGGCCAAAGTAAGGTGGTTATTTCGACCTTTTTAGACAGTGGGGCGGGGTTTAATCTGGTTGATGCCTAGTTCGTTCAGGACTTGGGTCTCAGTCCTCATAAATTGTCTAGGCCTATATCTATAATAACTATCAATTCTGCACCTTTAAGCCAGGGGTATTTTACTCAAGTCGTTTGTGAGATACAGCTGCAGGTAGGGGCCATGCACTCAGAATCTATTGATTGTTATGTGTTGTTAGAAGTCTTGCCCTCTCCGGTGGTTCTTGGATTACCTTGCCTGTCGTTACACAATCCCGTGGTGGACTGGCAGACTCAGGAAAGTAGTAAGATGGAGCGATTACTGATAAAAACACTGCATATGCACTTGTATAGCCAGGGTTGCTAATCAGTGTCTGCTGGGCTACCTGTCTGATTTTGAGGATGTGTTCTCGGAACAGCGGTGTCAAGAACTTCCACCTCATTAACCATATGGCTGCCCCTTTAATTTAATTTCTGAGGCCAAGTTGCCTAAGAGAATGGAAACTGGACACAGGGTGATGGGCAACTTTGTCATCTTAATGTGCTCAGTAGATGCCCTCAACTATTAAAGAGAACCTGTCAGTATAATTTTGTAGTGTAAAGTAAAGACATGGATGTAATGGAACTGTAATACATTTATACCATTGGTGAAAAATATTTAGATTTGAGAGTCCTCAGTGGTTGATACCTTTTAATGGCTAACTGAAAAGATGGTAACAAATTGCAAGCTTTCGAGACTGCTCAGGCCTCTTCATCAGGCTAGTATACCACAAAATCTGAAGAGTCACATATTTATACACAATATAAAAGCTTGCAATTTGTTACCAACTTTTCAGTTAGCCATTAAAAGGTAGCAACCACTGAGGACTCTCAAATCTAAATATTTTTATATCTACTGGCTAACACGGTACAAGAATATACAGTGCCTACAAGTAGTATTCAACCCCCTGCAGATTTAGCTGGTTTGATAAGATGCAAATAAGTTAGAGCCTTCAAACTGCAAACGAGAGTAGGTTTTATGAACAGAAGCATAAATCTTACAAACCAAAAAGTTATGTTGCGCAGTTGAATTTTATTAAATTTTAAACATAAAAGTGTGGGTCAATTATTATACAACCCCTATGTTTAATATTTTGTGGAATAACCCTTGTTTGCAATTACAGCTAATAATCGTCTTTTATAAGACCTGATCAGGCCGGCACAGGTCTGTGGAGTTATCTTGGCCCACTCCTCCATGCAGATCTTCTCCAAGTTATCTAGGTTCTTTGGGTGTCTCATGTGGACTTTATTCTTGAGCTCCTTCCACAAGTTTTCAATTGGGTTAAGGTCAGGAGACTGACTAGGCCACTCCAACACCTTGACTTTTTCCGTCTTGAACCAGGCCTTGGTTTTCTTGGCTGTGTGCTTTGGGTCGTTGTCTTGTTGGAAGATGAAATTACGACTCATCTTAAGATCCTTGATGGAGGAGCAGAGGTTCTTGGCCAAAATCTCCAGGTAGGCCGTGCTATCCATCTTCCCATGGATGCGGACCAGATGGCCAGGCCCCTTGGCAGAGAAACAGCCCCACAGCATGATGCTGCCACCACCATGCTTGACTGTAGGGATGGTATTCTTGGGGTCGTATGCAGTGCCATCCAGTCTCCAAACGTCACGTGTGTGGTTGGCACCAAAGATCTCGATCTTGGTCTCATCAGACCATAGAACCTTGAACCAGTCTGTCTCAGAGTCCTCCAAGTGATCATGAGCAAACTGTAGACGAGCCTTGACATGACGCTTTGAAAGTAAAGGTACCTTAGGGGCTCGTCTGGAACGGAGACCATTGCAGTGGAGTACGTTACTTATGGTATTGACTGAAACCAATGTCCCCACTGCTATGAGATCTTCCCGAAGCTCCTTCCTTGTTGTCCTTGGGTTAGCCTTGACTCTTCGGACAAGCCTGGCCTCGGCACGGGAGGACACTTTCAAAGGCTGTCCTGGCCGTGAAAGGCTAACAGTAGTTCCATAAGCCTTCCACTTACAGATGATGCTCCCAACAGTGGAGACAGGTAGGCCCAACTCCTTGGAAAGGGTTTTGTACCCCTTGCCAGCCTTGTGACCCTCCACGATCTTGTCTCTGATGGCCTTGGAATGCTCCTTTGTCTTTCCCATGTTGACCATGTCTGAGTGCTGTTCACAAGTTTGGGGAGGGTCTTAAATAGTCAGAAAAGGCTGGCAAAAGAGATCTTTAATCCACACATGTGAAGCTCATTATTCTTGGTGCCTGAACTACTTCTTAATACTTTTGGGGGACCAAACAGAATTCTTGTGGTTTGAGGGGTTGAATAATAAATGACACTCTGAATTAACTTTTAACGTTTTTAAAAAAAAAAAAAAAAAAATTTGCTGCAGTGCATTTCCCACTTCCAGGCTGATCTACAGTACAAATGTCACAATGCCAAGTTAATTCCGCATGTGTCAACCAGCTAAATCTGCAAGGGGTTGAATACTACTTGTAGACACTGTATATATTTTCCCTATACCATTGGTGAAGAAATCCACTTTGTTGCTTTTCTTTAATCACCATATGAAGTTTTCTGCTAATTATATTTCGGTTCACAGGGGCTGGACTGAACACTGGGTATTCTCCTCCCTGTCTCTGATTCCCAGCCCCTCCATCTATCTCTGGTCTGTGAATGACCTGCGTTTGCAGAAATTTTAGAAGTGACCTGTCATTCACAGACCGGAGGCAGGCGGAGGGGCCGGTGAATCAAAGACAGGAAGGAGAAGACCCCGTGTACAGTCCGGCCCCTGTGCACCGAAATCTAATTAGCAAAAAACTTCACATGGTGATTAAAGAACAACAAAGTGGATTTCTTTACCAAAGGTATCAATGTAATCAGTATTACAGTGCCATTACTGCCATGCCTTCAAGATACATTGGATTATTTAACTCGCATAGAGCTGTGGCTTCATGAATTATGGCAAAAACATTAAATTGCATGCAGACCTTCCCATTTCCATTTCAGAAAGTGGGAGGATATCAGTTAGCAATTTTTGATCAGAAAGGCCTTAAAAAGCTGGAAGGAACACTTACCAACCCCAACAAAGGAGCATAGACAACTGATTAGCATAGCCTACTAATATATTTGGCTAATATGTTAGCGTCAGTTTGAGCATCTACATACAAGACTGCCCTCTTGGGACAATCCTCTGTATTGGCATTGCTTGGCGCACTTAGGGTTAATGAGTTCACAACCCCTTCAAAGAGATGCTCTGGTGGTCTAACGAAAGACAACATCATTACAGTCCGCAAATCCATAATAAATCCATGAGAATAAACCAAAGCAATCCAAGACTGACCCAACTGGAAGGAATGCTTGATTATTTATCAATGCATTAATGAAAGCAACCTTCCAATCATGGTAGTTTCTAATCTTGCCTGAATCAGGTTCCCATCTACCCAATTCCTCACACATTCCTCTTGCTCCCCAATAATTAGATCTTGGTTCTCAGCCATGTTTAAAAAATGCTAAACACTGGTGGGAGCTGAAGCGGCCCACTGAGATCTGTCAGAATCCCAACTCATATGCATTGGCAAATTGTGGTGACAAAACTATGATGAAATTCCACACACATCCAATATCTGCAACACAAATAACAAACAAATTAAATTTTCCAGAAGAAAATTTTTCTTTTTACCCCTAGGAATATGGAGTTTAAAATTTGAAGTGTTTTTTTTTGTTCTGCAAAATTAGGTCACATAGAACATCAGACATCCTTTTTTATTTTAGTTGCATTCTGTGATTTTTTTTTTTCAGTACAAAATATTAATGTTATTGCTGCTCAATTTTTTTAATGATATTTAACTTAGAGAATATAGTATTTTTCACCATGGCCACTAGATGTCAACTTCATAAGCTTTTGCTACATCATACGCTGCCAAAAACCCCTATAAAAAACATTTTACTGGATTTAGAGTGTATCTATAGATGTTAGTAGCTGAACTCCAGTTGTGAGACATAAAGGTCTCCACATAAGAAAACTCCATAATTATAAATGGCAGATGGTAGTTGGGGTTCTGTCTTCTACAAGTTTTGCATTAGGGGCTGGTGCTTCAAATTTCTCCAGTTAGAAGATAGAGGATTAATGACGGGTGGTACAGAAGGTTGTAGATATAGGCTAACATTGGAGTACATAAAGCCCAAATACAGTGGGTAGAGTGGGTACGGAAAGTATTCAGACCCTTTTAAATTGTTCACTCTTTGTTTCATTGCAGCCATTTGGTAAATTCTAAAAAGTTAATTTTTTTTTTCATTAAAGTACACTCTGCACTAGTGATGAGCATGCGCTAAAATGCTCGGGTACTTGTTGCGCGGGTCGAGCAAATTGGAATACTCGGGTGCTCGACCCGAGCAACGAGCCCAATGTAAGTCTATGGGAAACTCGAGCATTTTTCAGGCGGCTCCCCCCGGCGGTCTGCAGAGGGCCTAAAAATTGCCCAAATCGATGGGAACAGTGCTCAAATGACATGGGAACAGCATGGGGAAGACCTCTGGAAGCATTTCTGACTCCCAGGTCACTGCTGACAACAACGTTGTCAGAGTATTACACCACTTTTACGGACTCACAATAAAACATACAAAAACAAAACCAAAATGGATTTTCCTGGGAAATTTATTAAGGAACATCCTTTCCAGGGTAATGACTTGTATATAAGGCAAAATAAATAACCAAAACCAAAAATCCTCATCCACACCTTGGGCTATGTTCACACGTAGCGTTTTTGATGCGTTTTTGCACTCTTGCATTGCTTTCAACAAAGACAAATGCATTCACTGGGAAATGTCATTTTAACATTTTACAACCTTATCTGGCCATGTGATGTGTGGCACATCATCAGACACATGCATACAGTGCTGAAAAGATATGGGAACAGCATGGGGAAGACCTCTGGAAGCATTTCTGACTCCCAGGTCACTGCCTAAAAGTGTGCCCATCATAAGTGATCCTTGGCGCATGTGAAGATGCCTCCCGCCATGCACCTGTCATTGCAGACTTGCAACAATCACCGTCCACGTCCTTGTCCCACTGTAGTGTTCAGTTGTCCCTACCCAATTCCTTGGAATGCAAGCGCAAGCATGCAGCCAGCCACCCACCCACTCACCCACAGGCTGCAATACTATACTGCCAAATTTTTGACAGCTGCTTGCACTTGAAATGTGACCTTTTAGGCTCGTGGAGGAGGAAGCTTTTTATAACCTCATGCCGGCGGCGGCCGGGTGTCCATATTCGGTCCCCAGCCGCCATTGTTTCTCCCGGTGTCGTCTCCGCCTTCCACAAGCACGGGTCCCACAACATTACACGTGCCCTCCCCAGTGCACTTACTGGGAAGGACCGCCTACCCACAAACACGTGGACAGGTGAATGTGGCCAGGGACGGTACTGAGCCAGTCCACAGCTTTTTTTGCTGAGAGTTGTATTTAGCTCGGTGAAAGGACTGGCATAGAGGGAAACCGTATCTACCCTGGGTGTCATTTCTCACAGGAACTCCTCTAATGCAGCTTGTTGCAGAAGCAATGGCAGCCCGTCCACCATCAACTCGCAATTGTCGGTGGTGCTTTGACACACAAACATCTTTCTTTGCGCATTTAATTTCATGAATACAGAGTTGGACAATGGCCTGATCTGCAATGCGGTTTAAGAAATAACATGCATAAGCATGTCCGATCCACATTTAAAAAGCAGCCATAGAGTGTCCGGGAGCCTTCCCCCACACTTTTCTTAGCCAGGGCTGCTTCTCGGCAGGGTTGGACGGTCCCACCAGAAAACCGGAGTGGGCCCTGGCTTCTCCTTCAGGAGAGTTCATAGTGGCGAGGTGAGGCCATGATGATGATAGAGGCCACCATCTGCTTAGTTTTCTGTTACTTGGAATGCAAGCGCAAGTATGCAGCCAGCCACCCACAGGCCGCAACACTAAACTGCCAGATTTCTGGGCAGCTGCTTGCACTTGAAATATGGCCTTTTAGGCTCTTGGAGGCGGAAGCTTTTCACAACTTCATGCCGGTGGCGGCCGGGTGTCCATACTCGGTCCCCAGCCGCCACTGTTTCTCCCGGTGTCATCTCCGCCTTCCACAAGCATGGGTCTCACAACATTACCCATGCCCTCCCCAGTGCACTTACTGGGAAGGACCGCCTAACCACAAACACGTGGACAGGTGAATGTGGCCAGGGATGGTACGGAGCCAGTCCATAGCTTTTTTTGCTGAGTTGTATTTCACCACAGCCATATTCTTTAGCTTGGTGAAAGGACTTGGAAACCATATCTACCCAGCTGTCATTTCTCCCAGGAAGTCCTCTAAGGTTGTGTGCCCACGATGCGTTTTTAAGCATTTCCGCAGCTGCAAAAACGCTGCAGAAATGCTTAAAAAACGCATGGTAGAAGGCCTGCCATGTTCCCCAATGATAATCCGTATGTGCCGTGCACATGCTGCGGAAATTTCCGTTGCGGATTATCATTGCGGAAAAAAATGCAGCACTACCAATTATTTTGCGGAAGTTCTGCGTTTTCACCGCCATTGACTTGCATTAGATCGCATGGATTACGCATCACTGTATATGTAGATGCGCATTCCATGCGTTCTAATGTGCGGATGGTACTCAGGTCTAGAGGAGAAGAGACTCTCCTCCGGACCTGGGTACCATAGAAACTGTTAAAAAAAGAATAAAATAAAAAATAAATATATATTTACCTTCTGGCGGCTCCCGGTGCGCTCCTCCATGCTTGCCGGTGTAGCGCCGGCGTCCCTGCCCTCTGCTAGGCAGGGACGCTGTTCCCCTCACCTCCCTGCTCCGTGCCCGGCGTCCTCCTCCCGCTCTGCTGGCAGCGCGCGCTCCTTCCCGTCCACTGTGCTTAGGGCGCGCGCGCGCTCTCCCTCCCTCTTAAAGGGGCCGCGCGCGCCGTCCTAAGGAGTCCCCGGCCAATGGCCGGAGGACTTCACCATATATAAGGCACCTCCTCCAAAATGGAGGTGCCCGAGCAATGTTGTTGCACTGTTCACTACTCTGCTTCAGCCCTCAGGTCCCGTTGCCAGTTACCTGCCAGTTACCTGCCAGATTCCTGCCTGATTATCTGCTACCTGCCTGCTAGTCTGAGGTCCGACGGTCTGCCTTACTACTCCTGTCAGTCTGTCTAAGGACCAGTCTGCCCGCTCACCTGGGAGCGCACATCAGCCACCTGCCTGCTTGCCCGAGGTCCGACGGTCTGCCTTCCAACTCCTGTCAGTCTGTCTATGGACCAGCTTGCCCGCTCACCTGGGAGCGCACATCTGCTACCTGCCTGCTAGTCTACCTGGAGGCTCCGCCGTCACGTGCTGTGACCACCTGCCTGTCCAGTGACTCCTGCTCGCTCACCTGGGAGCGCTCATCTGCTGCCTGTCTGCTAGCCTACCTGGAGGCTCTGCCGTCACGTGCTGTGACCACCCGCCTGTCCAGAGTCTTCTGCCCGCTCACCTGGGAGCGCTCATCTGCCGCCTGTCTATTGGTCTTCCTGGAGGCTCCGCCGTCACATGCTGTGACCACCCGTTCTTCCAGAGACTCTCGCCTGCTCACCTGGGAGCTCACGTCTATCATCAGCCGCCACAGGTCGTACCAACCCTTTACCTAGAGACTGCCCCGGTCACTTGCCGTGACCATCTGCCCGTTCATCCAGAGACTGCCCCGGTCACTTGCCGTGACCATCTGCCCGTTCATTCAGAGACTGCCCCGGTCACTTGCCGTGACCATCAGCCCGTTCATCCAGAGACTGCCCCGGTCACTTGCCGTGACCTCCAGCCCGTTCACTCAGAGACTATCCCGGTCACCTGCTGTGACCTCCTGCCCGTCTTCCCTGGTCGCCACCCGCTCCCTTACAAGGACTGTCCCCTTGTATAGTAGCTCTGAGGTTCCGCCTCCCAGACCCGTTACAGCCGGCAGTTCGCGATGGAATGAAGGACCTGCGATGACGTCATAGTCATGTGACGGGTCACGCGACGCTGACGTCGGCAGGTCCTTCAGTCTACCGCTGCCGGCAGCCGGGACGGAGGGAATCAAGACTGCAGGGGCCATCGGAAGGTAAGTATAGATATTATTTTTTATTTTTAACCATTCTTTAGGTCACACTATATAAATCCATGCCGTTTGCATGGATTTATATAGTATGACCAAGTTGACAAGCACTTTCCAAGTGATGCTAAAATCGCTTGGAAAGCGCTTGTCAACCCGCATGCGGAAATGCAAGTGAAGAACGCTTCACTTCCGCATGTCCCTGGCAGGAAAACGCATGTACAATCCGCATGCGTTTTTTTTCTGCCAGGGAGATGCAGAAACGCTCAGGAACAAATCCTGAGCATTTCTGCATCATGGGCACATAGCCTAAAGCTGCTTTCACTTGAAATGTGGCCTTTTAGGCTCATGGAGGCGGAAGCTTTTCATAACCTCATGCCGGCGGCGACCGGGTGTCCATACTTGGTCCCCAGCCGCCACTATTTCTCCCGGTATCGTCTCCACCTTCTACAAGCACAGGTCCCACAACATTACCCGTACCCTCCCCAGTGCACTTACTGGGAAGGACCGCCTACCCACAAACACGTGGACAAGTGAATGTGGCCAGGGACGGTACGGAGCCAGTCCACAGCTTTTTTTGCTGAGAGTTGTATTTAGCTCGGTGAAAGGACTAGCATAGAGGGAAACCGTATCTACTCTAGGTGTCATTTCTCCGTCACCAGGTTCCGCCCATTGTCACACACGACCATGCCTGGTTGTATGTTCAGCGGTCAGAGCCACAGATCAGGCTGCTGTGTTACAGCTTTCAACAACTCTGCAGCGCTGGGTTTGTCAATTAAGCATTAAGCATGTTATCTTCAGTACAGCCTGTTGCCGCTTGGCCTAGGCAGTGCTGTCAGCTTGTGACTGATGTGGTCATTTCGGAGGTGGAGGAGGAGGTGCAGAAGCTGAACAATGTGATTACATTGAGGTTAAATTGGTGACACTGTTTTTTATACTAAAGAAAGATCCTATTGTTTTGTTTTTTTTACGTTATTTTTTAAGACAAATACATTCACCGGGAAATGTCATTTTAACATTTTACAACCTTATCTAGCAATGTGGTGTGTGACACATCATCAGACACATACTGTTTTATTTATGATGGAGGGACTCTGAAAGTCATAAAGCCTATTTTTATAGGGCCATCAGACGGCCCTTACTATTCTTAAAAGGCCAGCAGTCGGCCCTCGTTATTGTTAGAGAGCCATCAGCCGGCTATGCTTTGTTGTTCCCATTATTAACAAGTGGGTCTGCTATACTGTTATTGCGTATCCAGTGACTGCAAGGGCTGCCAAAAAATTGGACGCAACCTAATACCCCTTTGAAGAGACATAGAGGAGGGTCTCAGTAAAAAAAATGTTCCCATTATAAAGGAGCGGGTCCCCTATAGTGGTAATGCCCATGCTGTGACTGCAAGGGCTGCCAAAATTTGGGAAAAACCCCACTAAGAATTTAAAGACACATAGAGCAGGGCCACAGTAACGACAAATTCCCATTAGAAAGGAGAGAGTCTGCTATACAGTTATAGGGTATGCAGTGAGTCCAACGGCTGACCAATTTTAGGAAAAACCCCACTAAGAATTTAAAGACACATAGCGCAGGGCCACAGTAACAAGGTACGACATGTTCCCATTAGAAAGGAGAGAGTCTGCTATACAGTTATAGGGTATGCAGTGAGTCCAACGGCTGACCAAATTTAGGAATTACTGGAGTCTGTTGCTCAAAGAGACATTTGCTTTGCACGGGTCGTGCCTCATTAGATATTACAGTTCTACCGTTTATAAAGACTCTTGCCAGATGTGTCTGGTCAGCAACTGAATCTATCGTGTGCCTGAGAGAAGCTGCAGCCTATGGCCGCCCTGAGTAACGGTTCCACCAGTATTCCAATGAATTCATGTAACCGGTCTCGCCCCTTTCTGAACTTAGGCGACGTGCGTGTAACATATACACTTTTTATTTTAATTAGGTTTCGGCAGTGAACAACCCCTTTAAATATACATAGCAACATATCTAATAACTTGCAGAATTTATTCAATAGGTTATTTAAGTTGAAATGTATACAAAAAAAATGAAAAATTAACTTTTCTATATTTGTTACACATAAAAAATTATTTGAAAATTACACCATAATTTCTATGGACCCCAAAAGAGTGCAAAAAATAATGCAATAAGGGAAATTGTCGTACAGCCACATCAGTGTAAAAAAAATAAAAAGTTATGGCTGTTGAAATGCAATGAAAAAAAATGCCAAAAAGTTTTCCTCTTTTAACTTTCTGCACACCATGTTAAAAATTATAAAACCAGTTCTACTCCCCCTCTCCAGATCCAGCGTTGCCTTTCTGTTGTTGCCAGAGATTGTTTACAGACTGCAGTGGTAACATCATGACTACAGCTCACATGACTGCTGCAGCCAATCCCTGAGCTTGTACTGTCTCCACTAACATTATCACTAAGCCCAGGGTGTGCCTGTAGCAGTCAAGTGAGCTGTAGTTGTGACATTGTGAGGTGAATGGGGAATATGCTGGTGACCGTCACCCACCATTAACCATTTGCATGACAGTAACATTTTATTTACAGCTGTTGTACTGTTTCAATAATAATGTTTATGGCAGTGCACTGCATGGACATTAAGAACATTAGTTGCCCGCAGTACTAACCACCAGCCACAGGGAGTCTATATTTCCCCTGTTACTCCTCTATAGACTTGTTGAAACTTGTGTACAGGACATATATCTATATATATATATATATATATATATATATATATACACTGTTAAAAAAAAAATAAAGGGAACACTAAAATGCCAAGCAAGGTAATGGTTAACATATATAGGAACAGGCCCAGTTAGGGAGGGGAACGAGTAATATAAGGGGAAGTATTTCCTGGTTTAGTTAGATAGAAGTGCAGATAGAGTTGATGATAATATTTTTTGGAGTAGATAAGAGTTATTGATACAGAAGTTCAGGGCCAGTGGGCTGTAGGTCACTTAGCATACGAAGAAAACAAAAGGAGATGGAAACAGCAGCATGAGAATGGCAGTGACTAATTTCGGTGGTCCATCCCATAACGTCCGAGGCCTACGGCTTGGGAAAGGTATGGATGAGCCAACCTTGCTTTCATCCCCAAAGAGGAAAACGGATGGGGATTCACAGACAGAAATTGGGTCAGAGTTCTGGGAAGCTGCGGAGCCGGGCGGGACATCCTAGGGGCAAGAAGTGCCAGCAAAGAGAGGGATATCACAGGCTGCAGGGACTGTTATCACTGTAACACACTGTGCTGTATCTGTGACTAAGACTGAACTTATTATGTTAAGTAAAGTTGGATTGTTGAAAAAGGATCAAGAGTCTGGTGTTAACTGTGTGGCTGAATCCAGATCTGGGATTGTGGAGCCCTTGGAAACAAAAGTGAGTGTTGTCCACTACACACAGACTATACAACAGAAGGGACACTATTTGTTATTTGTGGGGTGCCAGGGTGTGGGAGAACAGCAGCCCCTTGCCCACGACTATAGCCCTGTGTACCTTACATAGTGACAACATCAGCAGGAGAGAGCAGAGCCAAAATCCCCAGGAGTCGATATCAAAGACGCAGCTGGAGGGCACTCCAGCAAGTAAACAGTGGTACCACAAGACTGGACATTCGCCATCCCCTGCTCATGCAGTCGTTGACCTTGTGGATGAAACTCTGCAGTGTTAAAGCAACCAGACTCAAGTCGGTCAGTTCTGAGCTCAGGCCCAACGCAGGGATCACGGTGGGAGCGTGCACGCACACACAGTTAGTTTGGTGCCAAACTTAGACAGGCAATTGATAGCACCATTGTCCAGCAGACTCAGCGTTCTTAGCCACCATTGCCTTATAGAGACCACAACAGTAAAGCAGAATCTACCAGAGTATACAGAGGTGTTCCCGGGGAGAAGCCCCATCGTGCTAACGTGGTTCTTAAAGTGAACACCACGGTATATAAATCGTTCTTGAAGTGAATTTACCCTCATTTAAGATGTCCTTCATTGGGATACACTGTTCAGTTCAGAACTAAATAGATAACTGGATTCTACCTACAGTGGGTACGGAAAGTATTCAGACACCTTTAAATTTTTCGCTCTTTGTTTCATTGCAGCCATTTGGTTAATTCTTTCTCATTAAAGTACACTCTGAAAAAAAAACAGAAATGTAGAAATTTTTGCAAATTTATTAAAAAAGAAAAACTGAAATATCACATGGTCATAAATATTCAGACCCTTTGCTCAGTATTGAGTAGAAGCACCCTTTTGAGCTAGTACAGCCATGAGTCTTCTTGGGAATGATGCAACAAGTTTTTCACACCTGGATTTGGGGATCCTCTGCCATTCTTCCTTGCAGATCCTCTCCAGTTCCGTCAGGTTGGATGGTGAACGTTGGTGGACAGCCATTTTCATGTCTCTCCAGACATGCTCAATTGGGTTTAGGTCAGGGCTCTGGTTGGGTCAGTCAAGAATGGTCACAGAGTTGTTCTGAAGCCACTCCTTTGTTATTTTAACTGTGTGCTTAGGGTCATTGTCTTGTTGGAAGGTGAACCTTCAGCCAAGTCTGAGGTACAGAGCAGTCTGGAAGAGGTTTTCATCCAGGATACCTCTGTACTTGGCCACATTCATGTTTCCTTCAATTGCAACCAGTCATCCTGTCCCTGCAGCTGAAAACCACCCCCATAGAATGATGCTGCCTCCACCATGTTTCACTGTTGGGATTGTATTGGGCAGGTGATGAGCAGTGTCTGGTTTTCTCCACACATACCACTTATAATTATCACCAAAAAGTTCTATCTTCGTCTCATCAGACCAGAGAATCTTATTTCTCATTGTCTTGGAGTCCTTCATGTGTTTTTGAGCAAACTCTATGCGGGCTTTCATATGTCTTGCACTGAGGAGAGGCTTCCGTCGGGCCACTCTGCCATAAAAGCCCGACAGGTGGAGGGCTGCAGTTATAGTTGACTTTGTGGAACTTTCTCCCATCTCCCTACTGCATCTCTGGAGCTCAGCCACAGTGATCTTGGGGTTGATCTTGGGGTTCTTCTTTACCTCTCTCACCAAGGCTCTTCTCCCATGGTTGCTCAGTTTGGCTGGACGGCCTGGTCTAGGAAGACTTCTGGTGGTCCCAAACTTCTTCCATTTAAGGATTATGGAGGCCACTGTGCTCTTAGGAACCTTGAGTAATGCAGAAATTCTTTTATAACCTTGGCCAGATCTGTGCCTTGCCACAATTCTGTCTCTGAGCTCCTTGGGCAGTTCCTTTGAGCTCATGATTCTCATTTGGTCTGACATGCACGGTGAGCTGTGAGGTCTTATATAGACAGATGTGTGCCTTTCCAAATCAAGTCCTATGAGTTTAATTAAACACAGCTGGACTCCAATGAAGGAGTAGAAGCAGTAGAACCATCCCAAGGAGGATCACAAGTAAATGGACAGCATGTGAGGTAAATATGAGTGTCTGAGCAAAGGGTCTGAATACTTATGACCATGTGATATTTCAGTTTTTCTTTTTTAATAAATTTGCAAAAATGTCTACATTTCTGCTTTTTTTCAGTCTAGATGGGGTGCAGAGTGTACATTGATGAGAAAAAAAATTAACTTTTTAGAATTTACCAAATGGCTGCAATGTAAGAAAGAATGAAAAATGTAAAGGGGTCTGAATACTTTCCGTATCCACTGTAGGAGGGCCCCCTCCACCACGCGTGTCATCTCCGGCTGAGCAGAACTCGTTTACCCATCAATGGGGAGAAGTGGGTTTAGAGTAATTTTGTTAAGTTTGTCAGCTGCTGTGCTGTATCACCAATAGGCCATCCCTGACATTCATTTGATTGTTTCAGAGTCTCAGGTAAATGCTCGGTGATCGCACTAGGTGGCTGCACGAATAGGTAAATAATAGCATCATAGTCACTACTTTCGGGCCTACTGAGTGCTGCAGCACAGTGGTCCTGGTCAGTCCCGACTGGGTGTGTGTGAGTTAACTTGTTTCATCTTTTTTTGGTTGTTGGGAAAACATTTTATCTAAATTAGTCAGTAAAAGTTCATCTGACAAATTTGGTGTCGGTTGCTTTACTTGTCCACGGCCTCGCTGTTTCCTGGGGAGCCCACTGTCTACAACATCACCACTGCAGCTTTTATATGAGCACCAGGAGCAGTGGCAGAGAGCCAATGCTAGAGCAGGGGAAGGTGATCATGCTGATTTAAATATTTTTAACGCAAACATGCTGATGATGTGCAGAAATTTGAAAATGGAAAACCCCTTTTAAAATGTTAACTGTGAAGCCATCCCTTTAATAAGATGTTTGTCTCTGCCCGTGGTCCAGCGCATAATGGGCCGTTCAGAGTTGTGACGTGCCTTGGTGTGAGGGCAGAGGGGAGCTCTAAGAGGCCTGCTTGAGCGTGTATGTAAGGAGATGGACATACTGCTCACCTTCCCGACTGTTGTTATGGTGTGTAATGTGAATTGAAAATATGTGTTATTGGTGATAATGTTGTGTTTTACCTGACAGTAGTTAGGGTTAATGTTTGGGACTAGCCTGGAGTGGGAGGGGCTAAGGTGAAGGGAAAGAGACAGTTTCCTGTCAGGACTTCAGATAGGGCCAAGTGTGCGTCAGAAGTAGACCGAAGGCTGACTAGTAAGCAGTGCAGCGTGAGGTGGGTGTCCTGCAGCAAGAGGAGACTGAGGCAATGGATAGTGTGATCCAGAGTAAGGAGGAAGGAAAACTGATGGAAGGACAGAGTGGTCAACCTGAGACGGGTCCTGAGAGAGGACACCTAGCAGAACGGCCTTGAGTTTATAAGAGGTAACTTGCCAGGACAGGACAGAGAATGTGAGACAAAGAGAGTGCCTTGGACGGGGGTTCCAAGGCGTCAGTAGCAGGGAAGCTAAGTACCGACCATATTGCCAAACTAGTTCCCTGGAGGGGAAAGAAGACATGGAACCGTGGGTGGAGAATAGGACCCTGACTAACTGGACTGTAATACTGAGCTGTGTTGCAGTGAAAGTAGGTGAAACAAAGGAGACAGAGACCAAGTGAGTCAAGAGAAAGGAATTGAGACTGTGTGAAAATGCTCTATATTATGAAGGAAATAATCCTCACCAAGTTATCATTCAGTAAAAAGTTTATTTTTGACTAGTGGTCTCCCTTATTGAAGTCCTCGACGTCTGGTCCTGGCCAGCCAAAGTCACTGGTAACATGTGGACTGCAAGGGTGTAGCGCCCCCATAGCACAAGTCCTCAAACCCAGCAAGAACCCCCACCTTCATGTAACGGGCCAGGTCACATTACATACAGTTATAAGAACAAGAACATAGGTTGGAAATATGGTAGGCACCTAAACAGAAATTTAACAGTGCTCATTATCATCAGTGGGGACAATCGGGCTCCTCTGATGAATTTGTCCCCTACTGTTTTTTGTTGCTTTGCTCCTATAATGGAACAGGACAATGGAAGGTTTTACCAGAATTGTGAACACAGCCTTAAAGGGATTATCCATCACTTTCTAACAAATTCTTTAAGAATGAAATTTTTTGGCTTGAGGGCATGGCCCAACATTTTGTTACGAGCGCCGCATGGTGTGTCCCTCTTTCTGTTCCTACAAAGTTGTGGGTATGCACATAGGCGGCCATGGCTCTCATCAATGTGAGTCCTGTTTAAACAGGATGATGCACCGCTGAGAACGCTCCGTTTTGCTCGTTTATGGGGTGATTGGCATCCTGTTTACACTGCAAGATAATCGTGAGACAAGCGTTTTTAAAAGCGTTCGTTCAGGATTATCTTTCAATGCAGTTAACCCTTTTATTTAATCTCCAAACTCAGATCAGGATTTCTTTTATTTTTGGCCCAATCAACATCAATTGGATCCCTTTCTTAGCCCATCCAAAAGTTTAACACAATATCATTGTAGAGGGCTTTACAAATAGCCATTTCTCTTTTGTGCCTCCTACCCTCAAGGCCACTGCAGCTGTGTAACCAAACGTCTTATCACCCCAAAAGTAACAAAGGCCCCAGTCTTTTGAATTCTGTTGTGAGATGCTGTCATAGGATAGTTATTGCCAGTTTCTCCACCACAACTCAGAGACGCAATGGGGGCAATTCACTGTCCGTTCTATTTATAATGGCCTTTTAAGCACTTTTTTTGCTTGGACACAGGCAGCCGGGGGCCATGCTCCAGAAAGGGTCTTTTATGACTTGCAAGTGAGAATGAATGACATATATACTGTGCCACCGTTGTGCTCATCTTAGTGGTCAGTGCTAAACTATTCATATGGGTGTGGTGATGTTTTAGATGAAACAGAAGAACAATGATTATAGACAGAGCAACTATTACATTCGTTAAAGGCAGAATTACTGGACCCAACAGTCTAATGTTAAGTCGTAATCAATTAACCCCTTCCCGTAGCAGCCAATTTTAATTTCTGTGCTTTTATTTTTTTCCTCCCCTACTTCTAAGAGCTATATGAGGACGTATTTTTTGGAGGATGAGTTGTAGTTTTGACTGATACCATTCATTTTACCATAAAATGTACTAGAAAATGGGAAATAAATTCCAAGTGCGATGAAATTGCAAAGAAAACCATTGTTTTTTGGGGTTTTCTTTTTTACGGCTTTCATTGTTTGGTAAAGATTGTATAGCAACATGTTTTTTTTATTTTAGTGTTGAAAAAAACTACCAAAATTTCTGAAAAAAAAAATGCTTTTGCCATTTTCCGAGACCCATCTTTTTTTCTTTCTTTTTTTTTTTCTGTCGATTGAGCTGTATCAGATTTGTTTTTTTGTGTGGCAAGATGATGATTTTATTGATACCATTTTGGGGTACATATGATGTTTGAATAATTTTTTATAGAATTGTGTTGCAATTGCAAACATTCGACAACCAAAAAATGGTTATTCTGGCATTTAGATTTTTTTATTTACTGCGTTTACTGTAAGGGTTAATCATTTTATATTTTGATAGATCTGACTTTTACAGATGCGGTAGTGCTGAGTATGTTTCTTTTTTTTTTTATTATTATTATTTTAATGTCTTAATTTTTAATAGCGGGAAAGAGGCGATTCTAACTTATATATTTTTTTTTTCGTTTTTATAATATTTTTTAAAACTGTTTTTTTAACTGCTTCCTTTTTTTATAGTGTCCTTAGAAAACTTAAACTTGAATTTCTAAATACTTCAGTACAGATCTATTGCAGTATATGCCTAAAATGACTGTCTTCCATGAAGGGTTTCACAGGAGTAGAGAAGTAATACTAACATGACTAACTATCACAACTATCAGCACATCACAATCATGTTATGGGGGGAACCAATTGGTGCATGAAATGGCAACCCCTTTCCTGACCACACACTTAATAGGGAATCTGTCACCAGATTTTAGCTATGTAATCCATGAGTAGCATTATGTAGGGGTAGAGACCCTGATTCCAGCAATGTGTCACTTACTGTGCTGCTTGCTGTCATTTTATAAAATCACTGTTTTCTCTGCACCAGATTGACCAGTTCTCTGAATGCTGAGGTATGTATAATCTGCCCACGCCCACTGATTGACAGCTTTCTAAGTACACTGTGCATAGGCAGAAAATCGCCAATCAGTTGTAGAGGCATGGTTACACTGAGCAGGAGGACTATATGGCAAGAGATAACTAGTCCTGCAGTGATAATCTCCTGCTGATAAAACGCTGATTTTCTTGAAACTCCAATAGGCAGTTTAGTTAGTAAGTGATGCATCACTGGAATCAGGGTCTCAGCCCTTATATCATGCTGCACTCAGATTACCTAGCAAAAGATTCCCTTTAAATGCTACTGTAAAAGAGTCTACAAGAGAAAAGAAAATGTGAAAACAAAGAGTTAATGTAAATGGTATATTCTCTAAATAGGATATAGTCAGCAGTGGGGGACTGCAGGGATCTGTGCTAGGACCAATTCTTTTTAATATCTTTAATAATGACATTGTAGATGGAATTGAAAGAAAAGTGTCAGTCTTTGCTGACGACACCAAACTATGTAGGGTAAAATCTGATATTGACATTACAATATTGCAGAACGATCTGGATAAGATGTCTGAATGGGCAAACACTTGGCAGATGAAGCTTAATGTAGATTAATGTAGAGTAATGCACCAAGGACGGAGTAATCCTATTGCTCCATATACTGTAAATGGGAATATACTCGAGTCTACAGAATAGGAGAAGGACTTGGGTATTCTGGTTACAAGTAAGCTGAGCAGCAGTACTCAATGTCAAGCAGCAGCCGCAAAAGCAAACAAGATTTTAGGGTGTATAAAAGAGACATAAAATCTCGCGATCCCAATGTACTGTCTGTTACCCCTTTATAAAACACTGGTGAGACCACATCTGTAATATAGGATCATGTTTTGGGCCTCACATTTTAAAAAAGATATTCGGATGTTAGAGTCAGTTCAAAGGAGAGCAACTAGATTATTACAGGGGATGGAAGGTCTCTCATATGATGAGAGGTTGGAAAAGTTGGATTTGTTTAGCCTACAAACAGATGTCTCAGATGAGATCTCATTTACATGTACAAATATATGTGTGGGCAATACAAAGGACTAGCACATGACTTACTGCTTATAAAGTCCTTCTGAGGACCTTACAAAAGTTCAGGGAGCATTCATTACATGTGGAGGATAGGCGATTTCGGAAAGTGTTCCTTACAGTTAGAACAGTCAGACCGTGGAATGCCTAACCACAAGAGGTAGTAATGGCAGACTCTATAACAGCTTTCAAAAAATGGCTGGATGCTTTTCTAACAACAAATGGTATTGTGATTTATAAGTAATCTAGAGATAGAGAATGTATAATTGGTGGAGGAAGGTTGAACTTAGTCCTTTTTCAACTACAGTATATAACTATATAACTATGTAAAACAGCCATAAACTATAATGTGTCCATGTGCTACCCATAAAAGAAAATGGATAGTACATGTAATAGAAAAACAAACATGTGATTTAGGTATCAAGGTATGTGCACACGATGCAGAAATGCTCAGGATTTTTTCCTGAGCGTTTCTGCATCTCCCTGGCAGGAAAAAACGCATGCGGATTGTACATGCATTTTCCTGCCAGGGACATGCGGATGTGAAGCGTTCTTCACTTTCATTTCCGCATGCGGGTTATCAAGCGCTTCCCAAGCGATTTTAGCATCACTTGGAAAGTGCTTGTCAACTTCACACTATATAAATCCATGCAACCGGCATGGATTTATATAGTGTGTGAATGTCAAAAAATAAAAAAATAAATATATACTTTACCCTCTGATGGCCCCCGGTGTCCGGCTTCCCTCCGTCCCGGCTGCCGGCAGTGTAAGACTGAAGGACCTGCCGACATCAGCGTCACGTGACCCGTCACATAACTCTGACGTCAGCGTAGGTCCTTCATTCAACCGCGAAGAGCCCGGGAAGCCAGGGGGACGCAGCGCGGGACGCCGGAAGGTGAGTATATATATATTTTTTATTTTATTCTTTTCTTTTAATGGTACCTGGGTCTGGATGAGAGTCCTCTCATCCACACCCGGGTACCATCCGCATATTAGAACGCATGGAATGCGCATCTACATATACAGTGATGCGGATTCCATGCGTTCTAATGCAAGTCAATGGCGAAAAAGCAGCGTTTCCGCAAAATTAATGGACATGCTGCGGATTTTTGATCGCAGCGTTTACGCTGTGGAAAAATCCGCATCATGGGCACAGCACATGCGGATTTCCATTGGGGAACATTGCTGCCCTTCTACCATGCGTTTTTAATGCTTTCCGCGGCGTTTCCGCAGCTGCAGAAACGTCGCGGAAACGCATTAAAAACGCATCGTGTGCACACAGCCTAACAGAGGAAGCCATTTCTGAAGACGGATGGCACAATGATATGTGCTAATGGTGCAGACATAGACTCCATCCATACACGCAGTTTTGATTTTTTTTTATGATTTCCATCTTGTGTGACGTTTAGGGCCATACCAGACATTTCTCAGACACTGTCATCAGATAACACATTTCACAATTCTATCTAGAACTTGTCAGAATAAAAAAATGTTGTTGGGAACAATCCAGTTATTGAATACTATGTAAGTGCTTGTATTTCATTTCATTATCTTTTTTGAGACAAATGTTCTTTCTTACCTCCAGTTTTTTTTTCAAGGGGGTATAAAGCCCCTGTCTCACATAGCGAGATCGCTAGCGAGATCGCTGCTGTGTCACGGTTTTGGTGATGCAACAGCGACCTCACCAGCGATGTCGCTATGTGTGACACTTTGCAGCGATCAGGCCCCTGCTGTGAGGTCGCGGATCGCTGCAAAGTGTCCTGGACCATTTTTTGGTCGTTGCCCTCCCGCTGGTCAGCACACATCGCTGTGTGTGACCAGCGGGAGCAGCGATCAGGCTGGTAACCATGGTAAACATCGGGTTACTAGGGGCACACGCGCACCTAGTAACCCGTTGTTTATCATGGTTACGAGCCTGCTAAAGTGAGCGGTAACCTCCCGCTCACTGTAGCAGAGTGGTAACCATGATAAACAACGGGTTACTAGGTGCGCGTGTGCCCCTAGTAACCCGATGTTTACCATGGTTACCAGCCTGCTCCTGCTTCATCAGGCTGGTAACCAGGAGCAGGACATCGTGGAAAGATTCTTTCCACGATGTCGCTGCTCCCCTGATCGTTGGTGAGCCTGCCTGTTTGACAGCTCACCAGCGACCACATAGCGACGCAGCAACGATCCCTGACAGGTCGTATCGTTGTCGGGATCGTTGCAGCGTCGCTAAGTGTGACGGGGCCTTAAGGTATAAGACACAATACAATGTTTTTGTTCCCAATGTCTGGCTCATTGTTGTAAGTAGGAATGTGGGGCTGGGTACTTGTGCGTTGCTTACCAAAGGAAGAGCTGGCACCATGATACAAAGGGAAAAGATAAGCCAGTGGGGGAAGTATGATGTTCTGCTGGTAATTCTTGTTCCTGGCATTAATGTGGATATTATTTTTACATGTACCACCAGACTAAGCATTTTTGCAGACTAGGTACATCCCTTAATGAAGACCTTATTCCAAATAGAGAATAATCCACCCTTATGCACTACGGACATTGTTCTGAAATGGTTTAGGGAACAGGACATGAGTTACAAGGTGGTGACTTGGTCTCCAAATTCCTGGACCTCCATACAAAAGGGCATTTGCGGGTTGGGCTGTAAAAACAAGTGCGATCCATGGAGACCGCAGCTTAAACTTTATAGGGCTTAAAGGATCTGCTGTGAGACGAGACGAGGTTATGGTGGCGTTGTAGTGGAGAGTTGGTATGGTGGTGTGGGGGTCAAACACACACAAGATTAGTGAACTTGGAGCAGCACAAAATAAAAATGTCCATTCAAGAGATTAGGTGGATAGGCATGAAACATCTAACAAGGGGATATTGGTGCGCTGTCAAGTAGTAGACATGGGTGATTCACCTTCCAGAGAAAACTGGTTTGTGATTTTGAAGACTACAAATAATCCTAATTCACCTACTGTGTCTAATATTTATGGCCCCTTCCTAGGCTATTAATATCAGTCCCCAGCTGTCTGCATAGCCTTTGCTAGCTGTTAAAATAGGGGGACCCCACGTCATTTTTTTTGGGGGGGTCCTCCATTTTAATAGCCAGTAAAGGGTAAGTATTCAGCTGGGGGCTGATATTAGTAGTCTGGGAAGCTCCGTGGGTATTACCCCCTTCCTAGGCTTCAAACATCTGCCCCAGCTGTCCGCTTAACCTCTGCTAGGGTGTAAAATTTTGGGGAACCCCACTCCAATTTTTTTTTTAATAAATTCTTTAATTTAACAAAAAATTACAAGTACAGTAACCAGCACAGTGACTGTACTAATTATATATGTTACTAACATCTTTCTATCTAACTATTCTATGTGTGTAGATCTATTCTATTATAAATTGTCGGGTACCGCTGTAGTGTAACTGCATGGGGCTGATGAATTGCCGGCTTTTAAAGAGACGGTTGCATGACACTCGGCTGTTTTTTCGATCCAGAAAATTGAACTTTTTTTTTACACATATGGGTATGAGCCCTTAGATGTGAGATTGGTTGATGGCATAATGGAGATTGACAATGACTAATTTGTGAAATTTCAGCTCTTACATATTTAGATACAAACATATAAGACAACCACAAGTAGAATACACACTTATGTAATTGCTGATGATGCTAGAATGAATCGTATTCCTACACTAAATAATTTAAGATCTGCAGATGGCTCCTTTCCATTAACTACGCAAGAGTTGACATTTCTCTGCAAAAAAAATCCTGCAGCTGAGAAACTGGCTAAAGTTAATATTACCGTAAAACCAATTATTTAGTGTAAAGACATTTGGCTCCAGATAACAGAGGTGAATGTAGGAGGAACAGGTATGCTGACATACGTGAGACTGGATCTATCATTGTGGGTGTTAGGGAGGAGATGGTTCTAGGATGTACCTGCACATTCACTGATAGCAAATTAAATATCAGATATCAACCAATAAAGTATAAAAGGAGATTGTGTTTTTCTTTCTAAACCTCATTCTATACAGGGAAGTACTGAAAAGACAACCGAATCCTCAAAAACAAAAGATTATGGAACAGTCCGCACTTATATATGTTGTACATAAAACACTGCTGTTTAACAGACGCCATAAACTACGTTATAATGGGTACAAAAGTAAAACAATGCCTCCGTCAGGGACAGGGGTGGACATATCATTGATGCAACCTTTGCAGCTGCACAGGGGCCCAAAAGATAAGGGTGCCCCATTTTCACATCCAAAACATTTGTGCATTTTGATGAGCTATTGAGCTACAAGGGGCCCAAGTTACCTTTCTTTCACATGGGCCCTTTTCTGCCTGTGTCCACCAGTAGTCAAGGATATGTCTGATTCCGTTCTTTTTGGTTATTCAGATGGAACATTCGGAAAAAGACAGGAACAAGCTACAAGATGCAATGTGAACAGCTCCTAACCATTTAAAAGGGTGTTCCAGACAGAAGCATTTATCACCAATCCATTAGATCCCCATTGACCGAAATAACTATATCGTGAGCTGTGTTTGGATTTTTTTCGTCAGTGTCATGGACTTGGAATGGAGTTGCTGGACAGTACGCCTCTAGCCCAGGGGTGCACAACCTTTTTTGGTGCAAGAGCTGCATTGTCATACTGAACCAATCTGGGGACTGCACTGAAAATGAAAAGAGCCTTACCTTTTGTAACATTTATGGCATATCGAAAGCATATACCACATACTCTAACTACAGGACTCTTAACTCCAACAATCTGCACTCTCAGAGTTTTTTCATGAGGATTTAGAAATAGATTATGCCCCTAAGTCCAAATAAAAAACTGCGTCAAATACTATTTGAATAAGGTTATGACTGATTATAATGGGAAAAGCTCCTATAGTGCACACAGTGCTGAGTTTTTCACGTTACTTTGAACATTTCCCAGTAAAACCAATAGGAAGCTTATCCAAAGAGTATTTGAAGCCATTTTAATGTGGATTTAAACATCCACTTCTAAATCCTCATAAAAACTGTCTGAATTTACCGTAAAGAGGAAGAGGTTATGACTGCACATGGCTATCTACAAAAGTCATTGGTTTCACACCTGCCATAAGCTACAGTGGAGCCACAAACACAGAAGGCCACCTGTCTAATGCATACTCTTTTCTGAAGAGCAAAATTGGTCTAGAGACCCAATTCTTCTGCTACATGAGGCATCCAGAGATGTCTACACAGGGCACCATTAGTACTAGCCAGTCCCTGCTCCTCGGCTGCCGGCCACTGCACTGCTGTGTGTTTAGCTGCTCACTTGTCATAAAAAAACCTGCCAGTCAAGTTTTTTATATCCATATGGTTGGGGCACAGCAAAGTATGTGTGGCGCCCCTGAGGGTTCGGTCGCCACAGAGGTACTGCACCTCACCCAGAGGTGTGGTGTCTCCCTTTCTCTCAGGTATGGAGGGAGTGCTGCATGGAACCCCAACACCTACATCCAACACTACACTACCCCAGGCCAGCTGGAGGAGCAAGACGCAATGTAGCTTTCCGCTGAGCTCTGACCCTGGCTGGGGTGGGGGGAACCCAAAGTTAGGGGGAACCAGTAGTGGGTGTGGGTGCAGGAAGTAGTTCATGGGAGCACTCATACAGTAGATATATCAATAGGTAGATATCTTAACAGTAGGGGAGTTGGTGTAGGGACAGTTCAGAGGAACAGTTTGGGAGCAGAGTCTCTTGAGGAGCTCTGCTCCACTACAAGGGCCCAGGACTGAGGCCCAGGAGGGGAGCAGGGAGTAAGCTCCGTTCTACAGAAGGGATCCTAGGGGGTACGGCGAGTGCAGGTGGCGCCCGTACACTCCAAACCTGCCAAGTGTCAGGAGGATCTAGGCCGCAAGAAGGGGACCGGCCCCTGGCCCAGTCATGCAGCTTCAAGCCTCGGCTGGAAAAACCGGAGGCTTCTGACTTCTATAGCCAGGAGCCAAACTCTCACTTCAATCCAAAAGTAAAGGTCAAGCAGGTCTGTGCAACTCCGATGGACAGGGGGGACCTCGCAGCACCCGAACAGGATTCACAGTGGGAAGCGCAGGGCAGGAGGGAGTAAAGACCCAGCGTGAAGTCGGTCTAGGAAGGTACATAGGAAAGTGGGGTTCTGCCAGGCACACCCGCACAGCCTGAGGAAGGACTGAACCCCTGCCTGGTGAACGCAGCGCGACGCGGGAGGTTTGCACCAGTACAGTGCACCTGTGTACTGTCTAAGAACTGTGAGTAAATCTTGGATGACTGCACTGAACTGCCTCCGCTCCTTTATTTCGCCGGTGCCATTTCCCTCCCTGCACTACAACGCCCAGCATACCTCCATCTATTCTACACTGCCCTGAGGCCTGCTCCACCTGTGGGGAGCTGTTTTATCTCTAGCTGCCCTAACATCTGCCTCAGAGGACTGTTGCAGTGCTGGTGATCCTCACCAGACACCATAGGTGGTGTCACGAAAAATCCCAAAAACCCCATATAAAAGTATTCCCCTTTTCACTGACCGCCCTGGGTCACGGACCAGGCCAGCCACCGTGATATCCCCTGGCAACCAGAGGCCCGGCTGCTGAGCACCCCACGGCCCTGGGGGCGAGTCATATGACATCGCCCGGGCCGCAGCTTGTGCACCCCTGCTCTAGCCGCAGTTTATTACAGTTGGCACCCACTGGACATAGTGTTATTTCAGCTACTGAGCCCACACCATCTTTGTGCTGTAAATGTGCAGTATTGTGAGCTCAACCACTTCCCATTCATGATGCACATGTATATCATGAGGTTGGAAGAGGTTAAGGACCAAGCTAAAGACCACTCAAAAATGTACTTTTTTTCATCTAGAATTTCATGAATATATTTTTCTTTGTTAAAGAGAGCAAACTAGGGTTGTTTTTGGGGGACAAGCTGTAGAAGCCGCCTCTAAACAGTGCCATGATCAGGCTTGGGCTATGGCCCCACTATCATTATTTGGTCGGTATTTTTCCTCAGTGTTTGTAAGCCAAAACCAGGTGAGGAACAATCCGAGTAAAGGTATAATAGAAACAAGTCACAAATTTTGCATTTTTGACCCACTCCTGGTTTTGGCTTACAAATACTGAGGAAAAATACTGACCAAATACTGATAGTGGGGCCGTAGCCTTACAGAGGGTGCAGATTTTACTTTGTCACTCATGGACCAACCTAGGAGCCTGAATATATTTGTTTTTTTACTTAATAAACAGAACAGCTTTGAGTTTAGAAATGGCAACATTTTAAGACTCCTGAAAGAATAAATACATTAGGAAACTCAATTTACTCAGATTTTTTTTACTAGACGCATGAATATAATAGTCATTATTGTATTGTGTCAGTGCATAGAGAGAGAGATACTGTAGGTATAACAACCAGCACATGACATTAAAACTCTTTGTTATGGTTCATTGCTACTTGGTTCTTGCATTTGCTTTATTTGACTTCACAGGGTGCAGCCGGACTATGTCATTAATACGATTCAGAATGTGCATTTTACACCTTTCTGGAGGAGTTGCTGGGGAAGGAGGTGTGAGAGATTTATAGCGTTCCACAGGTACAGATATCATTCGGTGTACCTGCCTCATCCAGGTACCTCTCTCCGCTTTCGCAAACATGTTATTTCAGGCTTCAAAGAGGTTGTTTGTCAAATGAAATCACAGGCAGTTTCAGAGTTACTCTGCTCACAGGAAGCTGAGGAGATCCTGGACACCCACACAGCACCCAGCAGCAGCACTTGCAGAGATATACAGATGGTTAACACTGGATGCGTACTTTGCTATTGTCAAAATCTTAAAACATTACATACATTTGTATTTCAAAAGTTAAAAAAATGAATCAGTTTGCCTCAATTCATCTTCATTTATTTTAATTATTGTCTTAGACAACAAAGAACATATCACATCCAGATTATCATGGTCCCCTATGGAATTCAGATGTATGACTGACACGCAGTAAATACATGCTGTGAGACAGTGACTGGGATGGTATACGAGGGACGTTATATATCCCCCAGAATGTGTACAGAGTCCTATTAAATCCATTGGAGTGCATTGCAGTCACAATCTCACCTGCGGCAAAAAATGCAGGAATGAAGGTGAGCATTGACCTAGTCAGGCTATCTGGCTAAGGCAGATTAGTAAAACCCGGCAGGGCCTTCATTTCTTGGAGGAGGCTACAGGAAGGCAGTGGGGCGGCCTCCTCCCTCCAATCCAGGTTTTCCAGTGGCTCTTGCCACAGGTCCTTTAAAAACCCTGCACTAGGGATTAGTGTTGTTCAGTGTTGGGACCTGCTAGGAGCATAGCAGGAAAACTCGGCAGGACTGTGTATAGCTGAACCCACGCCTGGGAAGGCTCTGCACTCGTCAGGCTCTGAGCCGCCTGGCGCGGCCGTTGCCCACGGCAACCATTGTGTATGGACTTCTGTTAACCTGGCTGCAAACCGGAGGACTTTCTGTTAACCCGTGAGTTGCTGAAATAAAAGCTCTTTATGTTGGACTTGCTTGGGTCACTGCCTCAGTTACTGCACAGTGTGAACACCGCCGCCTTACAGCTTGGTGGAGAATGCAGGCAATGTGACTGAGGCATACCTCACCAGCAGCTGCATGACCACAATCCGGTCTGCCACCTTTCAGCCCAAACCTGTGGACAAAATGGAGGAGCTGTCAAGGCAATTGGTCCACATGCAGCGGCAGCAACAGCAAACCAATGAGCTGATCATGCAGCAGCTCACAGCCCTGCGTGAGACACCACGGCACCAGCCCCGGAACGTCGAGAGGCCCGGGACAAGGTTCACTCTGCGTTGAGGAAGATGGGACTGGAGGATGACGTGGAAGCTTTCCTGACTATTTATGAGCGCACCGCAGAGCAGGAAAACCTACCAGCCGGCCAGTGGGCAGAAGTGGTGGCTCTGTTTCTGGTCGGCGATGCCCAAAAGGCCTACTTTGTCCTCAGTCGGGAGGATGTCCAGGACTACCTGAGGCTCAAAGGTGAGATCCTTGCCCAACTGGGGGTCAATCCATACGTGAGGGCTCAGCGTGTATTTTCATGGGCCTATGTGGAGACCCGACCCACCCGGTCTCAGGCTTATGACCTCCTGCAGCTGGTAAAGAGGTGGCTCCAGCCCGAGCCTTTGTCTCCAGACCAGATGGTGGAGAGGGTGGTGGTTGACCGGCTGGTGCAAGCCGCTATCCAACGTTGGGTGGGGCAAGGGGATCCCGGAACACTCGACCAGGTGGTCAGCCTGATCGAATGCTACTCAGCCACTCAGGACTTTATCCGGGACTCTGCCCCCTCGCGGCTGTCACGCCAATCCATGCCAACCCCGGAACGGGAAAGGAGTCGCGTTCCTCTGCTAAGGACAGTCAGCACCGTACCCGTGCTGAAGGGGTACCCCGGAGTGAGAGTGGCGGGAGACCGGTTCCCTCCCAAACTGTCACAAGAACTAACCATGCCTCCGCCATTAGGTGCTGGCGGTGTCAGGGGCCGGGACATGTGGTTGCTAACTGCCCCCCGACTACAGAACCCATGGACTGTGGGTATGACAGCCGGGTCTCAATGTACCCCCAGACCGTCTGCACTGCGAGCGCCGACCCCTCGGACAGTGAACCCCAACTGTGCCAGGTACTGGTTAATGGGTACCCCAAGGAGGCCCTCCTAGATTCGGGGAGCCTAGTGACTTTGGTACATGGGTCACTGGTGGCAGGAAAAAACCCCAGTGGACGGACAGTCAGGGTTGTGTGTATCCATGGGGACCTCTGAGAGTACCCAACCGCGGAGGTAGTTTTGTCCACGCCATGTGGAGACATAAAACATGTGGTGGGGGTGGTAAAAACTCTTCCCTATGGGACTGTGTTGGGAAGAGACTTGCCCCTGTTCTAGACTCTGTGGAAAAACAAAATCCACTCTCCCCCCGGTAAAATGTGTTACAAGCACTGTACCCGATGAACCCGAGTCAGGGGTACCTGCCATAGGGGTGTCCAACCTAGGGACAGAGTGTGACCCCAATAGGTCTCCCCTAGAGGTGCTGGCAGGAGAGGTCGATGAGACCCCATCGATTCCCGAGCTGGAGGTGTCCCGGGACACGTTTGGGACAGCTCAGCAACAGGATCCCACTCTGACTCGGGCGCGGGAAAGGGTGTTAGAGGTAAATGGCGTAGCTCAACAGCCCGGTGCAGATACTGTATTTCCACGCATGGTAGTCAATGGTGAGTTGCTCTATAGGTTAGACAAAATCAGAGACGAGGCGGTTCTGTAGTTGGCACACACACACCTGCTGGGTGGACACTTAGGGGTTTAAAAGACGCAAGAGCGTATCTTGCAGCGGTTCTTTTGGCTGGGGATTTACGCGGAGGTCCAAAAGTACTGTGAATCCTGCCCCAAATGTCAGTTGACCACACCCACCACAAGTTTCCGTAGTCCATTGGTACCCCTGCCAGTGATAGAGGTACCTTTTGAACGAATTGCAATGGACTTGGTAGGGCCCATTGTAAAATTCGCTCATGGCCACCAACATACACTGGTGGTTGTTGACTATGCCACCCGATACCCGGAGGTTATACCGCTACGCCACACCTTGGCGAAACTAATTGCACGGGAGTTATTTGCTATGTTCTGTCACCTTGGACTACCTAAGGAGATCCTGACGGATCAAGGGACCCCTTTTATGTCCAAGGTGACAAGGGAACTGTGCAAACTGCTAAAAATTAAACAATTGCGCACATCGGTGTACCACTCTCAAACCGACGGGCTAGTAGAACAGTTCAATAAAACCCTTAAATCCATGTTAAAAAAGATGGTTTCTAAGGACAGAAGGGATTGGGACATGTTGTTACCCTATTTGATGTTCGCCGTCCGTGAGGTACCCCAGGCTTCCACAGGGTTCTCTCCCTTTGAGTTATTGTACGGCAGACACCCTAGGGGTCTGTTGGACGTAGCCAAAGAGTGGTGGGAACAAGAGCCGACTCCACATAGGAGTATAATTGAACACGTGGCTAGTATGCAGGACCGGATTGCGGCGGTCATGCCCATCATGAAAGATCTGTTAGATGCCCAGGCAGCCCAGAGGCGCGCATATAATAAAAGAGCCAAGGTCAGGTCTTTTAACAAGGGCGATCGGGTGTTAGTACAGGTATTCACAGCTGAGAGTAAACTCATGGCCAAGTGGCAAGGGCCATATGAGGTTCAAGAAAAGGTGGGGGAGGTAAATTACCGGGTGTATCAGCCCGGAAGGAGGAAAACTGAGCAGCTTTACCATTAAACCTGCTAAAACCTTGGAAAGATCAAGAGTGTTTAGTTACAGACATCACTTCGGGCATGCCGTCAGAGAGTTCTCTACCTTCAGCCAGGGATGCGTCCGAGGAAGAGGTCAGGATAAATGATGCTCTCACTAAACAGCAGCGACGGGAGGCTCGCTCGCAGGTGCAGCAGAATACCGACGTGTTCTCCGAGCTACCGAGTAGGACTACAGTTCTCCAACATGACATTGTCACCGAACCTGAGGTAGGGGTGCGAATGAGACCGTACCGGGTACCCGAAGCCCGGAGGCAAGCCATCATGGCTGAGGTAAAACAAATCCCCCAGTTAGGCGTCATCGAGGAATCACAGACTGAGTGGGCTAGCCACATCGTACTGATTCCAAAACCAGACGGATCGTTACGCTTCTGTAACGATTTCCGGAAATTGAAGTGTCAAAGTTTGACCTTTATCCAATGCTCAGGGTGGATGAGCTGATTGAGAGACTGGGGCAGGCCCAGTACTTTACCACGCTCAATCTCACCAAGGGTTACTGGCAGGTACCTTTCACGAAATCGGCAAAGGAAAAGACCGCCTTCATAACTCTGGAGGGTCTATATCACTATGTGGCCTTACCTTTTGGGTTACATGGGGCCCCGGCTACATTCCAGAGGTTGATGGACATAGTGCTCAAGTCTCATCAGGAGTATGCGTCCGCGTATCTAGATGACATTATCATCTTTAGTACCGAATGGCATATGCATCTATCCCTGGTACAAGCAGTGCTGGATTCTCTCAGAGCCGCAGGGTTAATGGCAAACCCAAAAAAATGTGCGATAGGGCTAGAGGAAGCCCGATATTTGGGGTATGTGATTGGCCGAGGAGTTATCAAGCCCCAAATCAATAAAGTGGAGGCCGTAAAAAAATGGCCTAAACCGTCAAGAAAAAAAGCAGGTCAGGGCGCTCCTTGGCATCCTTGGGTATTACCGCCTGTTTATACCTAATTTTGCTGGGAGAACGGCGGCCCTGACCGATCTCTTGAAAGGAAAAAAATCGGTAATGGTTTGGTGGAACCCTCAGGCAGAAGAAGCCTTTCAGTCCATGAAGTTGGCCCTGTGTGGACAGCCGGTCCTCATCAGCCCCAACTTCAAGGAAACCTTCATTGTACAGACAGATGCATCGGAGGTAGGCCTAGAGGGGGTATTGTCACAAAAAGTGAATGGTGAAGAGTACCCACTTGAGTAGAAAACTTGTCCCAGCAGAGAAAAACTATAGTGTGATAGAGAAGGAGTGTTTGGCTATTAAGTGGGCCTTGGAATCGGTACATTATTTACTCGGGCGTCAGTTCCGCTTGGTGATGGACCACTCACCCTTGGTATGGATGAGGAATGCCAAGTAGAGGAATGCACGAGTCACCAGGTGGTTCCTGTTACTGCAAAATTTCAGTTTCTCTGTAGAATATCACCCTGGGAAGTCGCAGGCAAACGCGGATGCCCTGTCCCGGGCACCCTGTATGGTGTCAAATGTTCAACCCCACAAGATTGAACAGAGGAGGGGGATATGTGAGGCAGTAACCGGGATCGTATACGAGGGACGTTATATATCCTCTAGAATGTGTACAGAGTCCTATTAAATCCATTGGAGTGCATTGCAGTCACAAACTCACCTGCTGCTGCAATGCAGGTATGAAGGTGAGCATTGACCTGGTCAGGCTATCTGGCTAAGGCAGATTAGTAAAACTCGGCAGGGCCTTCATTTCTTGGAGGAGGTTACAGGAAGGCAGTGGGCGGCCTTCTCCAACCCAGGTTTTCCAGTGGCTCTTGCCACAGGTCCTTTAAAACCCCTGCACTAAGGATTAGTGTTGTTCAGTGTTGGGACCTGCTAGGAGGAGAGCAGGAAAACTCGGCAGGACTGTGTATAGCTGAACCCACGCCTGGGAAGGCTCTGCACCCGTCAGGCTCTGAGCGGCCCGGCAACCATTGTGTATGGACTTCTGTTAACCCGGCTGCGAACCGGAGGACTTTCTGTTAACCCGTGAGTTGCTGAAATAAAAGCTGTTTGTGTTGGACTTCCTTGGGTCACTGCCTCAGTTACTGCACGGTGTGAACACCGCCGCCTTACAATTCACATTGCACTTTTTTGCTCTGCCATTACTTGGCTTGGACATTGTATTCCATGAATGGCCAAAATGCATGAACCAGACACCTGCCCTGTCACAATCCATCAACTTGTTTAGGAATAGACATCCACTACTACTCTCAAGGATGATGGTGCAAAGATGACAATTAGAAGGAGAAAGACTGGTACACTGTCCTTTTAAAAGAATTGTGTGCTTGAGGAAGGGACTTGTGGTTCAGATTTATTGAAGTAGGAACCTCAACACCACAAAAGATTTTGATCCGGCAAGGAGTCAAAAAACAGATATGGTCCAACTTTTCGATTTGGAGTGGTCTTTGTCAAGGACATCTGTTGCGGGTGCAGGTAGGCAGAAATCAAGTACAGCAATAACGTAAAACGTAAGATCTCTTTCATGTCAAGGAGAACATGTGTGGGGCAAGAGCCGGGAATCAGGAAATGCGGCAAGCAGGGTATAAGCCATTCCTACCTCAATAGGTGCACAGATGACAATCCTTTCCAAACACTAGATGCATCTTGACTAACGGCTAATTTGTAAGTACCACTTTTTCTGGCATGAATTATATTGAATTTATTGGACAGCACTCGACCATACCTCGTCCACTTAGACACCACCCACTTTTCAAAAAGTTAGTGGGGCTGGCATAAAACTATAAAGAAAAAACACCAGCTCACTCTTTCTGTTCCAGAAAGTGAGGAAGCACGAGCCTATGCTACCGCCCAGCGTTTGTAGATGCAAGTTTGAGAGAGAAAGTCTAGCTTCCAAATCTAATAGGAGATAAAGTCGTAATTTTATTCTTTTTAATGGATTAATAATAAAATCACGCTTTTATCTCCTAATGGATTTGGAAGCCGGACCTTTCTCTCTGAAACTGGCATAAAAATGACAAAAGTTACAAAATTTTTCCACAGTGATGAGTTGCAGGGACAATTTGTGGCATTTCAGACAGTATTATGCCAGATTTCTGGAGAAAACAGTATGATGAATTGGCCTCTAGTTTATTGATCCAGTAACTGCATACGATCTTTATCGGGTGCAGTAGTCTGAATACTTATATAAACAGGTATCTGACCACTACTAAGTATTAAGAATGTAGGAAGCGTTGTGGTGACCTGTTGTTTTCCTTAAAATTGTAAGCCTTTTCCAGTAAATGTTATCAGCCCTCCCACACAAACCCCTTACAAAGTGTATTCTCATCGCCTCTGTTCCTTTGGCTCACATAATGAGTGAAGAAAATATGTATCACAGGGTTATTACAGATATTCCCGGCATTACCGAGTAGCTTGTTCTGCAAAAGGCTGGAGACTGGGTCAAGGATGAAGAATTATTTCGAGTTTTAACCCCTTTACCCCCGAGGGTGGTTTGCACGTTAATGACCAGGCCAATTTTTACAATTCTGACCACTGTCACTTTATGAGGTAATTACTCTGGAACGCTTCAACGGATCCCCCTGATTCTGAGACTGTTTTTTCGTGACATATTGTACTTCATGATTGTGGTAAAATTTCTTCGATATCATTTGCGTTTATTTGTGAAAAAACGGAAATTTGCCGAAAATTTTGAAAATTTAGCAATTTTCAAAATTTGAATTTTTATGCCCTTAAATCAGAGAGATATGTCACACAAAATACTTAATAAATAACATTTGCCACATGTCTACTTCACATCAGCACAATTTTTGAACCAAAATTTTTTTTTGTTAGGGAGTTATAAGGGTTAAAATTTGACCAGCGATTTCTCATTTTTCCAACAAAATTTACAAAACCATTTTTTTAGGGACCACATCACATTTGAAGTCACTTTGAGAAGTCTTTATGACAGAAAATACCCAAAAGTGACACCATTCTAAAAGCTGCACCCCTCAAGGTGCTCAAAACCACATTCAAGAACTTTATTAACCCTTCAGGTGCTTCACAGGAATTTTTGGAATGTGGAAGAAAAAAATGAACATTTAACTTTTTTCACAAAAATGTTACTTTAGACCCAATTTTTTTTATTTTCGCAGGGGTAACAAGAAAAAATGGACCTCAAAATTTGTTTTGCAATTTCCCCTGGGCATGCATATACCCCATATGTGGGGAAAAAATACTGTTTGGGCACACGGCAGGGCTCGGAAGGGAAGGAGCGCCATTTGACTTTTTGATCGTAAAATTTGATTGAATAATTAGCGGACGCCATGTTGCGTTTGGAGAGCCACTGATGTACCTAAACAGTGGAAACCCCCCACAAGTGACCCCATTTTGGAAACTAGACCCCCCAAGGCACCTATCTAGATGCATAGTGAGAACTTGTAACCCCTAGGTGCTTCACAAATTGATTCGTAAAAATGTAAAAGTGGAAAAGAAACACTTTTTCATTTTTACGAATCAATTTGTGAAGCACCTGGGGGTTCCAAGTGCTCATTATGCATCTAGATAGGTGCCTTGGGTGGACTAGTTTCCAAAATTGGGTCACTTGTGGGGGAGCTCCAATGTTTAGGCACACAGGGGCTCTCCAAACACAACATGGTGTCCGCTAACAAATTGAATGGAAAATCGGCTCAAATTGTTAGCGGACACCATGTTGCGTTTGGAGAGCCCCTGTGTGCCTAAACATTGGAGCTCCCCCACAAGTGACCCCATTTTGGAAACTAGACCCCCCAAGGCACCTATCTAGATGAATAGTGAGCACTTGGAACCCCCAGGTGCTTCACAAATTGATTTGTAAAAATGAAAAAGTGGGAAAAAAAACACTTTTTCATTTTTACGAATCAATTTGTGAAGCACCTGGGGGTTCCAAGTGCTCACTCTGCATCTATATAGGTGACTTGGGTGGTCTAGTTTCCAAAATGGGGTCACTTGTGGGGGAGCTCCAATGTTTAGGCACACAGGGGCTCTCCAAACGCGACATGGTTCCAATTTGTTAGCGGACACCATGTCGCATTTGGAGAGCCCCTGTGTGCCTAAACATTGGAGTTCCCCCACAAGTGACCCCATTTTGGAAACTAGACCACCCAAGGCACCTATCTAGATGCATAGTGAGCACTTGGAACCCCCGGGTGCTTCACAAATTGATTTGTAAAAATGAAAAAGTGGAAAAAAAAACACTTGGTTCCAAGTGCTCACTATGCATCTAGATAGGTGCCTTGGGTGGTCTAGTTTCCAAAATGGGGTCACTTGTGGGGGAGCTCCAATGTTTAGGCACACAGGTGCTCTCCAAACGCAACATGGTGTCCGCTAACAATTTGAGCCGATTTTCCATTCAATTTGTTAGCGGACACCATGTCGCGTTTGGAGATCCCCTGATGTGCCTAAACAGTGGAGCTCCCCCACAAGTGACCCCATTTTGGAAACTATACCCCTCAAGGATTTTATTAAGGAGTATAGTGAACATTTTGAACCAAGAGGTACGACACATAATTTGATAACATTAGGTCATCATATTGAATAAGTTGTCATTACTCTTGAGCGCAAGTGCTCGCTACTTGAGTTTGCATCGGGTACTCAGGTATGCACCATATATCACGGGTGCTCGAGTGACATGCTCGAGCCCCCGCCCGCATGTTTCACGGTTATTAGACACCCCAAAAAAATCATGCGGGGATCGCTCGTGCATGGCAGGCAATCCCCGCGAGTTTTTTTTGGCCGCGAAGCATATGGGGCGGAGACTCGAGCACCCGCGATACTCAGTGCATACCCGAGCATCCGATGCAAACTCAAGTAACGAGCACTTGCGTTCAACACTAGTTGCCATATCGTCATCTTTTTTTTTTTTTACTTTTGAAAAAAAAAACAACCCCAACCCTAACATTAGCACAACCCCAACCCCAGCCCTAGTGTTTATTTTTTACGCCGTTCCTAGTGCGGTATAAGTGATTAGACGACTTTATACTTCGGGTCGGTGCGATTAGAGGGATACCAGAATCATATCGGGTTTTTATGATTGACAGCTGTCACACACTAAAAGACACATATTTTGTAAAATCTAGTTTTTGCATCGCCATATTTTGAGAGCCATAATTTTTCCATATTTTGGCCTACAGAGTCATGTGACAGCTTGTTTTTTGCGGGATGAGTTGACGTTTTTATTGGTGCTATTTTCAGGCACGTGACATTCTTTGATCGCTTTCTATTACAGCTTTTGGGAGGCAGAATAAACAAAAACCAACAATTCAGGAATTGTTTTTTTTACATTTTTTTATTCTACTCCGCGTGTGGTAAAATTGATAAGGTAGCTTTATTCTTCGGGTCAGTACTTTTACAGCGGTACCACATTTATATCGTTTTTCTATGTTTTGGCGCTTTTACACAATAAAAGCTATTTTATAGAAAAAAATATTTTTTTGCATCTCTTTATTCTGAGAGCTATAACTTTTTGATTGTTCAGATGATGGAGCTGTATGGTGGCTTGTTTTTTGCGGGACAAGATGACGTTTTCAGCGGTACCATTTTTATTTATATTTGTCTTTTTGATTACGTGTTATTCCATTTTTTGTTTGGCGGTATGATGATAAAGCATTGTTTTTTGCTTCGTTTTTTATATATTTTTTTTACCGTGTTCACTGAAGGGGTTAACTAGTGGAACATTTTTATAGGTCAGGTCGCTACGGACGGGGCGATACCAAATATGTGTACTTTTATTGTTTTTTTTTTTCCATAATATTTATTGATGGGTACATTATATTTTTATTTTTAGTGGATTATTTTTTTTATTTTTTTTTATATTTTTACAATTTTTTTTTTATTTTTTTTTTTCACTTTCTGGGAGTTTCTTTACTTTTTTACTTTGTCCCACTATGGGACTTCGATCGCAGCATTGCGGGGGTTAATGTGCCAGGAGTGGTGCGGGACCGCTCCCTGCACATAGTACCGGGTGTCAGCTGTGACAATCAGCTAACACCCGGCGGCGATCGCGCCCGCACAGCTTGTGTGCACGCGCGATCGCGATGACGTACTAATACGGGTCAGGCTCTTAAAGCCCAGGGCACAGACGCGTATTAGTACGTCATGGGCTTCAAAGGGGTTAAAAAGGAAAAGATCTAACTTTAACACAGTTATATCATGTTTAGGCCACGTTCACACGTTCAGTATTTGGTCAGTATTTTACCTCAGTATTTGTAAGCTAAAACCAGGAGAGGAACAATCAGAGGAAAAGTATGATAGAAACACGTCACCACTTCTGTATTTATCACCCACTCCTGGTTTTGGCTTACAAATACTGATGTAAAATACTGACCAAATACTGAACGTGGTCTTAGATTGTGCTGGTTGGTTCCTGTAGGTAAACTATGCACTCTTTCTTTTTTTCAGGGTACTTATTTGTGCCTGCAGCACTTGTAGACTTATGTGTCTGTATGGTGATAGACAATAAACCTTAGGCAGCCTCATCTTACAGGCATGCTTCTGCCCATCTGTATGTATGTATGCAAGCAACAAGTATAAAAGAGGACAGATGTAAGAATGTATGAATTGTATATATCTATTGGTAGTGAGCAAACATACCAAATTTTGAATTTGGCAATTTGCTTGAATTTGGCCTCAAAAGTCTATGCCAATTGAATGCCCATAAAAAATATGTGCATATATATGTATGTAAGTGTATATATATATATATATATATATATATATATATATATATATATATATAATTTATATATACAGGTGCATCTCACTAAATTAGAATATCATCAAAAAGTTAATTTATTTCAATTCTTCAATACAAAGAGTGAAACTCATATATTATATAGAGTCATTACAGAGTGATCTATTTCAAGTGTTTATTTCTGTTAGTGTTGATAATTATGGTTTACAGCCAATGAAAACACAAAAGAAATTATCTCAGTAAATTCAAATAATTAACAAAAAAACACCTGCAAAGGCTTCCTAAGTGTTTAAAAAGGTCCCTTACTGTGTTTCAGTAGGCTCCACAATCATGGGGAAGACTGATGACTTAACTGATGTCCAGAAGGCAGTCATTGACACACTCCACAAGGTCCAAGAATTCCAAGTTTCATTTGGAAATCAAGGTCCCAGAGTCTGGAGGAAGAGTGCATAGGCACACACTCCAAGCTGCTTGATGTCTAGTGTGAAGTTTCCACAATCAGTGATGGTTTGGGAAGCCATGTCATCTGCTGGTGTAGGTCCACTGTGTTTTATCAAGACCAAAGTCAGCGCAGCCGTCTACCAGGGAATTTTAGAGCACTTCATGCTTCCCTCTGCCGACAAGCTTTTTGGAGATGGAAATTTCATTCTCCAGCAGGACTTAGCACCTGTCCACACTGCGAAAAGTACCAATACCTGGTTTAAAAACAACAGTATCAATGTGCTTGATTGGCCAGCAAACTCGCCTGACCTTAACCCCATAGAGAATCTATGGGGTATTGTCAAGAGGAAGATGAGAGACACCAGATCCAACAATGCAGAGGAGCTGAAGGCTGCTGTCAAAGCAATCTGGGCTTCCATAACACCTCAGCAGTGCCACAGGCTGATCGCCTCCATGCCGCGACGCATTGATGCGGTAATTGATGCAAAAGGAGCCCCAACCAATAGTGACTCTATATAATATATGAGTTTCACTTTTTGTATTGAAGAACTGAAATAAATTAACTTTTTAATGATATTCTAATTTAGTGAGATACACCTGTGTGTGTGTGTGTGTGTATATGTGTATATATATATATATATATATATATGTGTATATATATATATATATATATATATATATATATATATATATATATATATATATATATATATATACAGTACAGACCAAAAGTTTGGACACACCTTCTCATTTAAAGATTTTTCTGTATTTTCATGACTATGAAAATTGTACATTCACACTGAAGGCATCAAAACTATGAATTAACACATGTGGAATTATATACTTAACAAAAAAGTGTGAAACAACTGAAAATATGTCTTATATTCTAGGTTCTTCAAAGTAGCCACCTTTTGCTTTAATGACTGCTTTGCACACTCTTGGCATTCTCTTGATGAGCTTCAAGAGGTAGTCACCGGAAATGGTTTTCATTTCACAGGTGTGCCCTGTCAGGTTTAATAAGTGGGATTTCTTGCCTTATAAATGGGGTTGGGGCCATCAGTTGTGTTGTGCAGTAGTCTGGTGGATGCACAGCTGATAGTCCTACTTTATAGACTATTAGAATTTATATTATGGCAAGAAAAAAGCAGCTAAGTAAAGAAAAACGAGTGGCCATCATTACGTTAAGAAATGAAGGTCAGTCAGTGCGAAAAATTGGGCAAACTTTGAATGTGTCCCCAAGTGCAGTTGCAAAAACCATCAAGCGCTACAAAGAAACTGGCTCACATGAGGACCGCCCCAGGAACGGAAGACCAAGAGTCACCTCTGCTTCTGAGGATAAGTTTATCCGAGTCACCCGCCTCAGAAATCGCAGGTTAACAGCAGCTCAGATTAGAGACCAGGTCAATGCCACACAGAGTTCTAGCAGCAGATACATCTCTTCAACAACTGTTAAGAGGAGACTTTGTGTGGCAGGCCTTCATGGTAAAATAGCTGATAGGAAACCAATGCTAAGGACAGGCAACAAGCAGAAGAGACTTGTTTGGGCTAAAGAACACAAGGAATGAACATTAGACCAGTAGAAATCTGTGCTTTGGTCTGATGAGTCCAAATTTGAGATCTTTGGTTCCAACCACTGTGTCTTTGTGCGATGCAGAAAAGGTGAACAGATGGACTCTACGCGCCTGGTTCCCACCATGAAGCATGGAGGAGGAGGTGTGATGGTGTGGGGGTGCTTTGCTTGTGACACTGTTGGGGATTTATTCAAAATTGAAGGCATACTGAACCAGCATGGCTACCACAGCATCTTGCAGCGGCATGCTATTCCATCCGGTTTGCGTATAGTTGGACCATCATTTATTTTTCAACAGGACAATGACCCCAAACACACCTCCAGGTGGTGTAAGGGCTATTTGACCAAGAAGGAGAGTGATGGGGTGCTACGCCAGATGACCTGGCCTCCACAGTCACCAGACCTGAACCCATTCGAGATGGTTTGGGGTGAGCTGGACTGCAGAGTGAAGGCAAAAGGGCCAACAAGTGCTAAGCATCTCTGGGAACTCCTTCAAGATTGTTGGAAGATCATTTCCGGTGACTATCTCTTGAAGCTCATCAAGAGAATGCCAAGAGTGTGTAAAGCAGTCATCAAAGCAAAAGGTGGCTACTTTGAAGAACCTAGAATATAAGACATATTTTCAGTTGTTTCACACTTTTTTGTTAAGTATATAATTCCACATGTGTTAATTCATAGTTTTGATGCCTTCAGTGTGAATGCACAATTTTCATAGTCATGAAAATACAGAAAAATCTTTAAATGAGAAGGTGTGGCCAAACTTTCGGTCTGTACTGTATATATATTTACATTTTTGTTTTCGTATGTATATGTATAAAGATATATACAGTGGGGAAAAAAAGTATTTAGTCAGTGTAATGCACACGCCCGGGCTGAGCGGCGTGTGCGTGTGATTCCACTGGACCGTGCCGGAGAGTGAATGCCTGGAGGGGCATAACTAGGTATTCACCCGATCCGACCAGGGTCGCACGACGGCATACGACGCCAGTGCACCAAGGAGGAACCGAGCAGAGGGACCAGGTGCTACTCCAGGACAGACCCCGGACACGGCTGTTGACCCACACAGGGGAATACAGGAACAGACAGGTTAGGCTGGCACACAGACTGGTGGATATAGGCAGGCACGACTGGTATGCAGGCAGGTGGGTATGCAGGCAGGGGGGTACAGGCAAGCACGGCTAGAGTGCAGACAGGGAGGCACTAGCAGGTAGGAACACAGGCGGGATAGGACCCAGTACACACTGGGACTCAGGAACAGAACCACAGATGTGGCGGACAAACACAGCAGAGTGAGGCCGCCCAGAGAGGTGAGCGATAGCGAGGCAGGACGAGACCGCCTGGAGCGGTGAGCAAGAGTAGAGCAGGACGAGGCCGCCTGGAGCGGAGAGCAAGAGGTCAGAGCAGAGCGAGACTGCCGGGGCGGTGAGCAAAGGAGTCAGAGCAGAGCGAGACTGCCGGAGCGGTGAGCAAAGGCAGAGCAGGCTAGAACCGCCGGAGCGGTGAGCAAAGGCAGAGCAGGCTAGAACCGCCGGAGCGGTGAGCAAAGGCAGAGCAGGCTAGAACCGCCGGAGCGGTGAGCAAAGGCAGAGCAGGCTAGAACCGCCGGAGCGGTGAGCAAAGGCAGAGCAGGCTAGAACCGCCGGAGCGGTGAGCAAAGGCAGAGCAGGCTAGAACCGCCGGAGCGGTGAGCAAGGGCAGAGCAGGCTAGAACCGCTGGAGCGGTGAGCAAAGGCAGAGCAGGGGGGACAGGGCTCTGTTCACACGGAACAGACAGGAAGGGAAAGGCAGAACCAGATACCCACAGGGTACTGCAGTGAAGTAGCGAGTGGACCACAAACTCACAAACGGGAGTACAGTGACAACGAGCAGGAGTTAGGTACGAGTTCAGACTCTGCAGAAAAAGGAAAGGTACGGACATAGAGAAACACGGGAAACAGGCTAGAAGAGTATACAGACAAGAACAGACACAGTAGCAAGATACAGGAGCGGGTCTAGGTAGCAGCCTCTAGAAGGCGGGAGGAACAGGCTAGGAGCGTGTTCAGACAGGCCTGGAAATACAGCCTCCAGGATAGGCAGACAAGAGAACACAGAAGGGACCTGGCACATTCAGAGTGCAAGAGCACACTAAATGAAACACAATGCTCAGGCCGGGATTGATTGGAGCAGCTGGGTTAAATATCAGGTGACAGACAGCAATAGGCTGAGGACGCACAAGGGGTGTGCCTGCAGCAGGTACAAAAAGCAGGAAGTGATCAGGAGCCGCCCTTAAGCAGCAGAAACAGACACAAACAGACAGCATGGAGGGAAGCCAGAGAGACATTCTGGACTGGAGATCAAGTGCGCGCTCTTGCACAGTGGGAGATGGACCACAATGCAAGGACCCCGCCAGGTATGTTACAGTACCCCCCCCTTACGCCCCCTCTTCTTCAGGCCTGCCAGAATGTTCCGCAGGGAATTCGAGGGCCAATCCTTCACTTCAAGGAGATCACTTCCACTGTCCACCGGAAAAACTGGTCTCCTCTGGGTAGCTAGGATGCTACCTCCTATCCAGCCATCCTCAGCAACAGACGAAATGGGTGGAGTACCAGGAACAGCACACAAGGAAGTCTCTCTCCATATATTTTCAGGTGGCACCCCAGAGGGTACAGGAGACAACCGGAAGTCCTCCACCGGGTTGGAGGGGAGCAGAGACTTGGGGGTAATCTCTCCTTCGAGGTACATCTTGTCAAACTCACAGGAAGAAATAGACGGGTTATCAGGTACAGGGTGAGGAAAAGTCACTGTCTCTTTGTTATCTGGTGGTACCCCGGAGGATTCAGGAAACAACTGGAGGTCCTCCGCTGGGTCAGAAGAGTGAAGAGGCTCGGGGAACACATCTGCTTCAGAGTACACTAGGTCGGACTCACTGGACGAAGTAGACGAGGTATCGGGTGCCGAGCATAGGAAAGTCTCTGTCCATTCACCACCAGGTGGCACCCCGAAGGGTTCTGGAGACAACTGGAGGTCCTCCGCCTGGTCGGAGGGGTGTAGAGACTCGGGAGTAACCTCTGCTTCGGAGTACGCTAGGTTGGACTCACTGGACGAAGTGAGGGAGGTATCAGGTACAGAGTATAGGAGAGACTCTGTCCATTCACCACCAGGTGGCACCCCGAAGGGTTCTGGAGACAACTGGAGGTCCTCCGCCTGGTCGGAGGGGTGTAGAGACTCATGGGTAACCTCTGCTTCGGAGTACACTAGGTTGGACTCACTGGATGAAGCAGCCGAGTTATCAGGTACCGAGTATAGGAAAGTCTTTGTCCATTCGCTACCAGGTAGCACCCCGAAGGGTTCAGGAGACAACTGGAGATCCTCCACCTGATCGGAGGGGTGTAGAGACTCGGGGGTAACCTCTGCTTCGGGGAACACTAGGTCGGACTCACTGGACGAAGCGGGCAAGGTATCAGGTGCAGAGTATAGGGAAGTCTCTCTCCAATTGTCATCAAGTGGTATCCCGGGGGATTCAGGAGGCAACAGGGGGTCTTCCGGCATGGATTCTAGGTGGGCAGCAGTCTCTTCGGGCAGGAGAACTGGTGCACTACCCACGTACATTACCCGTTGGGGCTTCTCCGGGACACAGGGAGATGAAGCTTCAGTAGGCACTTCAAGGTTGGGGTCAGGAGGTCTCAGGGAGGACAGACCCTGGCGTGACGGCTTGCCTCTACGTCTAGCACGTCTGGACTGCCTCTTGAGGTTGGGAGAAGTATTCCGGAGAGCGTAGTCACCCTGTGAGGATTCTGGGTGGGCAGAAGTCTCATTGGGCTGGAGGACTATTGCGCTACCCACACACATTACCCATCGGGGCTGCTCCGTGATATTGGGAAGTGAAGCTTCAGCAGGAGCCTCCGGGTTAGGATCATCGAAGACCATTAGAAAGGCCACCAGGAAGGCCATTATGTCCAGGACGATAGGATCCTGTGCGTCCCATAGGGGGGTGATCCAATTCAAGGCATCACCCGCTAGGTAAGACATCATGAATCCCACCTTAGCCCGATCTGTGGGAAAACATAGAGGGTAGAACTTGAAGTGTAGCATGCATTGCTCCACAAATGCACGACTCTGTCTTGGATCCCCATAGTAACGTGGCGGATCCGCAGGAACGAGAGCTGATAGATCCTTCTGGACGGGTGCGTAATTCGCCTGGAACTCAGCTAAGGAAAAAAAAATGTATTTATTTATTTTTAATGCATGTATTCGCTGGAAAACGTCTCAGAGAGCGAAGGCCGTGGGGCTCAACGGGAACCATGGCCTGAGCATGCTGTAATGCACACGCCCGGGCTGAGCGGCGTGTGCGTGTGATTCCACTGGACCGTGCCGGAGAGTGAATGCCTGGAGGGGCGTAACTAGGTATTCACCCGATCCGACCAGGGTCGCACGACGGCATACGACGCCAGTGCACCAAGGAGGAACCGAGCAGAGGGACCAGGTGCTACTCCAGGACAGACCCCGGACACGGCTGTTGACCCACACAGGGGAATACAGGAACAGACAGGTTAGGCTGGCACACAGACTGGTGGGTATAGGCAGGCACGACTGGTATGCAGGCAGGCGGGTATGCAGGCAGGGGGGTACAGGCAAGCACGGCTAGAGTGCAGACAGGGAGGCACTAGCAGGTAGGAACACAGGCAGAATAGGACCCAGTACACACTGGGACTCAGGAACAGAACCACAGATGTAGCGGACAAACACAGCAGAGTGAGGCCGCCCAGAGAGGTGAGCGAGAGCGGGGCAGGATGAGACCGCCTGGAGCGGTGAGCAAGAGTAGAGCAGGACGAGGCCGCCTGGAGCGGAGAGCAAGAGGTCAGAGCAGAGCGAGACTGCCGGGGCAGTGAGCAAAGGAGTCAGAGCAGAGCGAGACTGCCGGAGCAGTGAGCAAAGGAGTCAGAGCAGAGCGAGACTGCCGGAGCGGTGAGCCAAGGCAGAGCAGGCTAGAACCGCCGGAGCGGTGAGCAAAGGCAGAGCAGGCTAGAACCGCCGGAGCGGTGAGCAAAGGCAGAGCAGGCTAGAACCGCCGGAGCGGTGAGCAAAGGCAGAGCAGGCTAAAACCGCCGGGGCGGTGAGCAAAGGCAGAGCAGGCTAGAACCGCCGGAGCGGTGAGCAAAGGCAGAGCAGGCTAGAACCACCGGAGCGGTGAGCAAAGGCAGAGCAGGCTAGAACCGCCGGAGCGGTGAGCAAAGGCAGAGCAGGCTAGAACCGCCGGAGCGGTGAGCAAAGGCAGAGCAGGCTAGAACCGCTGGAGCGGTGAGCAAAGGCAGAGCAGGCTAGAACCGCCGGAGCGGTGAGCAAAGGCAGAACAGGCTAGAACCGCCGGAGCGGTGAGCAAAGGCAGAGCAGGCTAGAACCACCGGAGTGGTGAGCAAAGGCAGAGCAGGCTAGAACCGCCGGAGCGGTGAGCAAGGGCAGAGCAGGCTAGAACCACCGGAGCGGTGAGCAAAGGCAGAGCAGGGGGGACAGGGCTCTGCTCACACGGAACAGACAGGAAGGGAAAGGCAGAACCAGATACCCACAGGGTACTGCAGTGAAGTAGGGAGTGGACCACAAACTCACAAACGGGAGTACAGTGACAACGAGCAGGAGTTAGGTACGAGATCAGACTCTGCAGAAAAAGGAAAGGTACGGACATAGAGAAACACGGGAAACAGGCTAGAAGAGTATACAGACAAGAACAGACACAGTAGCAAGATACAGGAGCGGGTCTAGGTAGCAGCCCCTAGAAGGCGGGAGGGACCTGGCACATTCAGAGTGCAAGAGCACACTAAATGAAACACAATGCTCAGGCCGGGATTGATTGGAGCAGCTGGGTTAAATATCAGGTGACAGACAGCAATAGGCTGAGGACGCACAAGGGGTGTGCCTGCAGCAGGTACAAAAAGCAGGAAGTGATCGGGAGCCGCCCTTAAGCAGCAGAAACAGACACAAACAGACAGCATGGAGGGAAGCCAGAGAGACATTCTGGACTGGAGATCAAGTGCACGCTCTTGCACAGTGGGAGATGGACCACTATGCAAGGACGCCGCGAGGTATGTTACAGTCAGCCACCAATTGTGCAAGTTCTCCCTCTTAAAAAGATGAGAGAGGCCTGTAACTGACATCATAGTTAGTCCTCAACTATCAGAGACAAAATGAGAAAACAAATCCTGAAAATCACATTGTCTGATTTGGAAAGAATTTTTTTTCAAAACATTCTCTCTCTCTCATTATTCAGGCATTTGGCAAATATTAAAAATTATGTTAATCCTATCTGACCTAAAACGGGAAAGTTTATTCTGATTTAATGTCAGATATTGAGAAAAACATGCATTTGTGTCTTTCTATACAGTGTATGGAAACTTCTAGTTTCAACTGTATATATATAATTACGGTATATATCCTTTGCTGGAGGAACTTCAGGGAAGAGCTACCGGGATGGTGAGCGAACTGCAAATATGTCGTACAAGGAACAGTTAATTGATCTGGGAATGTTTTAGCTTGAAAAAAAGAAGGCTAAGATGACTGAGGATGATCAATGAGTGGAACAGGCTGCCACAAGAGGTGGTGCGTTCTCCTTCGATGGAAGTCTTCAAACAGGGGCTGGACAGACATCTGTCTGAGATGGTTTAGTGAATACTGCAATGAGCAGTTGGTTGGACACGATGACCCTGGGGGTCCCCTCCAACTCTAATGTTCTATGATTCTATGCTCACCCTGCACCCACCAGCCTGGTCGCTCAGCCCCCTTCTGGTCTGATTGTCTTCTTTAGTCCAGTCAACAATGCGCTCTTCACTGTGCCACCTTCGGTGCCTTCCGGCGCACAGCATCCTTGATGACTACTGCACTGACTAGACTATATCCTGTCATCCCACGACATCAAGACATTGTGACCTAATCAGCGCAGGAGACACCAAGGATGCCAAATGCTGCAAGATCACGAAAACAGCGCAGTGTGGGTTACATCAGGGACTGAAATCAAGACAGGTAAGGACCGGATGAATATTAGGGTTTTTTTAACACCTCTCGGCTCTTTTAAATTGCAAATATTGTATCCCCCCAAAAATTTTAATTCTGGCGAATTTAAATATTTTTTGAAACTCGAGGTGAATTTGATTCACCTGAAAGGAATTTGCTTACCTCTACTATCTATTCTTTCATCGGCTTAAAGTGGCCCAGTGTAAATATGATACTTTGAAGTTGTATTATATCTATATACACAGTATAAACACTAGTGTATGCTCAGTACTGCATAGGGTATTCTTTGCTGGCAGATTTTGCTTCACCGTATGTAATTACACTTTCACTTTAATTAGATATTGTTTTCTTTCATCAGACTTTCGTGTGCTCATGGAAGGGAAAAAAGATATTTCAATATGCTTTTGTGAATGAGGCAAATATCTCTGTGCAGCGAATTCACCAACCTACAATATGGGGTAACCTATGTATCAGAGGCTGAACGTTTTCTGTAAACTCATATGAAAAGCCTAAGTGGCAGGTCTATTTATTTAGCACTTCATACAAACTGCTTCTTAATGAAAAAAGTAAATTGCATGCTATGAAGAGGACGGGGAATCCCGTGGAAGAACTTATGATGAGGAAGACCCCAGTTAGACTTTGAAATAAGTGCCGTGGGCTTTGTGAGTCACAGTACACCAAGGACCTTTCATACTGAGGGGGAGGGATGCACTTTATACAGTGATGTTTTAAGTTATTCGCTGTAATACTGACATTAAACTTTGGAAACTTTCACACAATGTGATATATTAACCCCTCATCCCTCTTTCATGGTTAAAAAGCAGGAATGTCTAATTGTGTCTATTTGCTCACCTATTCTTGTTCATAGAATCAGTATGAATAAATGTGAATAGTGTGAACTACATCCAATATACTATAAAGCCATTTTACTGGTCTATGTTATGTGTAAAATAATATCAAATCTATATAATGGCTGACACAGACTGAAAAGGGCCCCATGCACGAACAGTACATTCTAGCTCCTTTGGAGGTTGAAGTGGGCATCTTTATCTCTTGGGCCACTGTGCAGCTGCTCAATTTGCACCAATGATATGCCTGCCCATGAATCTATATATTTATGGCCAATGATTTGTCTTTCCACTTTAGACCTTATTAAAGGGGTACTCTCAAGTTGACTCTTGAGCAGCTCACATCTTTTTAGTCTCCTTACTTACTTATTGTTTGGGAAGCGGGTGCTCCTCCTTGAGTGACAGTTGCATATAGAGACTTTGAACAATCATAGAACATAGGAAAGTGAGAGTTCTGATTAGGAGAACTGCTCTGGAAACTGCCTATGCTTGGGGCTGTGGGATTGTGATTATGTAGGAGTGGTGAGAGTTATACCAGAAGCAAAGAGAGAGGGGAAGGGAGGTAAGCAACTAACTGCTGTATATAAATCAATGAATAGGAGAGAGGTGGCTTGGATGTTAAGAGTTAACTCCAATCATGGAAAGTAACTACCATGCACTATAGGACAGGCACCTTGGAAGCAAGCTGTACACTATGCAACATAAAAACTCTCACAAAAGAAGAATAACAGCTGATAGGAAAAGCAAGTCAATTACAAACTTACTTATTGTCATGCTGTCTAACTAAAGCAGTTTAATACCTCGAGAATACCACTTTAAGGGCTCCATTTTCATTTATGAGTTTTATCAATGTTTTTCATGGACAGAAAACATACCCATTATAGTCTACTATGTCACTGTTCACATGTCTGCATTGAATTGATAATAGGGCTCAAACATATACAAGGTCAATGAGATCCAGCAGGCGAAAACCCTATGAAACTAACAGTGGTGCAGATCCCTTGTTTGTTTAGTTTTTTGGAATTATTTTGCAAATAATCTATTAGTTCTTATTACTTAATAAAATCCAGATCTAAGAATCTTATGTGGAGCATATTGCTATTTAGTTATGAATTTACTTGCTCTCATCTCTTTTGCAACATGCAGTCAGAATAAAGACACTATTGAAAGCTAAATGGTCCATTGAAACGTCATAGTGAAAGTGACGCTCAAAGTTTTGAAGAGGTCTGTCACCTTCAAACAGTGGACTTGGTGATCTCCTACATGCACATAGTATTTTTAGAAGTTTAACCCATAAACATTACTTTAAATTTTGTAACATTTTACCAAGAAAAAATACGAATACCACAAAGACTTAAAGGAGTTGTCCCCGTTTAGAAAACTTTATGCCATATGCTGAGCTACTTGTAAAAACGCAAAAACTAAGTATAATCCTCTCCACTTCCTAAGTCCAGAGCAGGCTCTCTCCCGCGTATATGAGCTCTCAAACTGGCATTGATTGGCATCAGTGCTGTTAACATGAAGTCACTTCTGCAGCCAAACAATAAAGACTGGAGTAGCAGTGTGTAGATGACACTAGACCCATGGAGTGTAGGTAATAATTTGAGTTTTTTTAATATGAACTCAGCATTTTCCATACATTTTTCTATAAGGGGAAAACTCTTTAAGTAGCATATGGTAAGAAATTACATTACATAACATTAAAGGGTATACCCAGGACTTTAGTAAAAGCAAAAAATGTACCTAAGCACCTAATTGCAACTTACCTGCCTGTTGTGCACGGCTCCGTTCTTCCCGGGACAGAGCGCTCCTGCCAGGGCTTCCGCTGCCTCTGCTGATGCGATGGGGCATGACTTCCGACGTCATTCTGATTGACAGCCGACTCCCCCAGTTAGGCAGCTGGGATCCGATTGTCAATCAGAATGACGTCGAAAGTCACGCTTCGTCGACAGTGCGAAGCCTCCACTCTGTAGACATGACGTCAGCAGAGGCTTCTGATTATATCATAATAATATAATGAAATAATGATTAATGATCATCTTTTCTCCCTACATAACCATCAAGGGAGAGTTGGGAGTCCCCATGCACATTAATGGTTTAGTCAACTTTTATGTGTTTGACCAACTAAAAAAAATTACAATTTAGGCCTCATTCAGACGACCATGTTGTACGTACTTGTTCCATCCATTTTTTTTCACAGATACCACTCGTACTCATCTATGGTGCTATTCACATGTCTGTTTTTTTCCGGCATCACAGAAGAAAAGGGACTATACAGGTCTAATAGTTCATGAAAAACATGCAAACGGCATCTATGTGCCATCTGTGTGCTGTACGTATTTAACATTGCAAAGTATAGGAGAAGCTTTGTAATTTATTTATTTATGAAAAACACAGATGACACTCTGATGGTAAAAACGGACACATGGATGACACACTGATGGTAAAAACTGACACACGGATGAAGCAGTGATGGTAAAAACGGACACACGGATGACACGACACTCTGATGGTAAAAACTGACACACGGATGAAGTAGTGATGGTAAAAACGGACACACGGATGACACACTGATGGTAAAAAAGGACACACGGATGAAACTCTGATGGTAAAAACGGACACATTGATGACACACTGATGTTAAAAACGGACACACGGATGACACACTGATGACATCGCTACAATTTTTCACATGTTTAATTATTTATTTATTTTTCTCACCACAACCATGCCCAATAAAGTGTCAAAACCAAGACTTTTTCCCATGGTTTTGGCAGCTGTGCCAAAAATAAATACTGTAGATTCAAAGATTTTAGGGAAGTTTTAGAACAGCTTCTACAGAGCAATATGATTGTACAGTAGAAATATTATTTGCAATGTTGCATTGCAGTTGCTTCTCCCAATAGAGTCAACGAAATAAAAAAAGAAAAAAACAAAACAAAAACAAATTAGAAACACTAAGCATGACAACATCTTATGAATGAAAAATTAGTAGTGCGGGTTGTATAGGAGTCATAAAAAGTAGCAATACTACTAAACTTATAAAAAAACATTATGTGGTTATCAGATTGTAATAAAAACAATTTTTTATACCATAATGTCACCAAAAATTATGCATTCAAATTTCTGTATTCTCTATATGGAAAAAAAAATGAAAGGGAATCTGTCACCCCTGGCACTCATCTTACCTCTAATATGGGCATACAGTTGATAAAAATGTAAATCTATACTTAACTGTATGGCTCATATTAGAGGTCTTGTTGCTATGTAATGTCTTTTTATTCCTACAGCTTTCTGATGCGTTCCCGTCCCGGGGCCCGGAAGAAATCCTGCCTCCTTTGGGAATTATAATCTTTCCCCCCTCCCCTGCACATCACAGTGCTCTGTGACGTGCAGTTCCCATGGCCAAATCCCGCGTACTTCACCTTTTACACAAGGTGCACTTCTTCCTGCCGTATATGTTCATTGTAGAGCAGGGATCTTGTGCGCAGGTGCTGGGAAGTCACAGTGCATCGCTGGCGCCTGCGCACAAGATCCCTGCAGGCTCTACGATGATACATAGACGGCAGGAAGATATGCGTCATGCGTAAAAGGTGAAATGTGCAGACGCGGGATATGGCCGCGGCGACTGCATGTTACAGGGCACTGTGACGTGCAGGGGAGGGGGGAAACATTATAATTTACACAGGAGGTGGGATTTCTTCCGGGCCCCAGGACGGGAACGCATCAGAAACTTGTAGGAATAAAAAGACATTTCACAGCAACAAGACCTCTAATATGAGGCAAACAGGTAGGTATAGATTTACATTTCTATCACCTGTATGCCCATATTAGAGGTCAGATAAGTGCCAGGGGATCACAGATTCCCTTTCAACAGTAAAACCTCTGCATGTCTCTATTGGAATTGGAGCCATATAAAGGAACAGTAGAGTTCCATAGAAGTCTATGGTTGCTGCACTGCGGCTCTATACATCTTGCAGGTTGTGTATGCACCTGAAGACTGTAATCTAAGAGTTCTCCAATATTCTGACTGCACATTTGGATAACTTGTTACTAGTGAATGGTCATTTATTATCTCTTAAAAAGACATAGCTATGAGGGGATTGTCAGACTTCTTACATTTTTTTCTAAAAGGCCCAGAATTGAGTAAAAAAAAAAAGAAGACGCAATTATTAATCTGATGGATCCCCCACTGGTTTCTACTTTCAACATCACAGACATGGCCAGAACTGGAGCAGCTGAGAATCAGTGAACTGAGCATTGCTAGGTTTATTTTTTAACCCATTCTGAGCCTTTATTAGTAAAAAAATTTTTGCTCGGTGAACAGCCCCTTTGATGTCCCTGTGGAACATGGTACAATATTAAAGTGATCTGTGTTGTGACATAATAAAATAAACACGATTGCAATGTTTTACCTTCAACATAAAAGAAATAGCTTCATTTAATCTTGGGGGAATGGTTAGTGACATGGATTCACGTTACACATCATTCCTGCATTATCCTATGAACATACTGCTATAGTCAACATGCACACGGCATTGCCTTCCATGGACCCATACACCATCACATGGGCTGCATTGTGGGCACTATGGCTACTTTGTCTACTGCAAGTGTGTTACCTTTTTACCGCTTTGTAACAATGTCTAAAAATTTGTGCATTCACCAACACATGCTGTATTCTGTATCTGAGAAAAAAAACAACCCTACAGGCATAGGTCTGGGCCCCGGCGTGACATGAGTCCTAAACACAGAAATGTGCATGAGGCCCAGTGATAACACAAAAAAGTTCTTTACCTGCGAATATGTCTACCTAAGCAGTATGTACATCTATATTATTTATATATTTTTAATTCTATATATAATTTATATTTATTTTTATTGCATGGAATTTCCTATCCGGCACTGACCACTTTTTTTTTTATATATATCAGTGTATATGTATATAAATATTAAATATAGATATACATACTTTTTTTTTTTGCTTTGCCATGTACCATAGTGTGTGTGTGTGTGTATATATATATATTTTTTTACATTATATCACATATCAATATATTTATGTTACAGCACAGTCTATTAATAATGCTCAGCTCGAAGAACTTAATTTATTTCTCTTAACCACAAATGCTTCTCAACCGGACATATCTATTTATAAGAGTCTCAGTGACTTGTACCATGTAGCTTTGATGATAGATAACAGCCAATATACAAGAAGCTGTGAACTTTTGTTTTACTGCAGTTGATGGAAAAAAAAAAGTGAATCGCATTAAAGCATCGAGTGTAACTCACGGCAGTATTACTTTTAGCTAGTCTATAACATTGTGTGCCGTGGTCGTAGCTGGTGACCGACAGTCCCCATCACATAGACATACAGCTAAGGTTAGCTTCGTTGCGCGGGTACAGACAGAGCAGAGCGTCCACAGATCTGTGGTCATTATGTGGTAGACAGGTGTCACGGCTCACCTTGACTTCTCTTGGGCTGGGCTTGTTTTCTGCGCTTCTCTTTCAGATCCTCGGACATGGTACATGTGTTTTGGACACTAACACATCCGATGTGAGCTGAAGTTTCTGCAGATTTCTGACTCTGACACACACATGCTAGGGAGTACCCCACAACTCCCTATATGATGTCACACGTGGAGGGGCTGTCCTCCAACAAACGAAAAGCCTAAAATGAATTGATGCCCAACACACATTAACCCTTTCTAAAGTGGAGTCTGTGGTTTCACTTATGACTAATTCACATACACACACACACAATTCAGAAGAAACTACAGCTGGTTTGCCGGTGTGATAATATGCTGTAAATTATCAGGGGGTAGTAATATCAGCATTTCTTACTGTATATAGATTCTTTTTTTAACCCCCCCCCTTCCTGGAATATGTTATTGCACATAATTTAAAGGGTTTATAGGTCAAGGATCTTGTAAAGCCATGTATACTATACAAGATAAGATTTACTAGCACATAGAAGGCAGACAAGCAGATTTCAGAAATTATCTTTGCTCAAATTACTATTTCGAAAAGTTTAGTAATTTAGTAATGTATATTTAGCAATGTAATGACTTATTAATAGAAGCAATTTTTTAAAAATGTTTGTCTGGAGTTTCCATTTCCGTAAACCAAACTTAACATCATTATAGTTCATAGGATACAGACATTTAAGTCCCACATTGCCCCCCCCCCCATCTGACCATATAAGCCCCCCAACTGCCCAAGACCACTCTTTCCTACACAGAAACTCCCAATTTTGGGCAGGGTAGACACAAACTCTGCCACTTTTCCCTACCTAAGTCGACACTGAATTTGGCAGATGTGAAAAATGAGGACATTCCCTGCACATTTGACATCTTTGGCCGATATGCTTAAAGGGAACCTGTCAGGTCCCCCATGCCCTCCAACCCAGCAGCATTCACCTATGTATCAGTAAACTATCTGCCTAACCAGCCCTGTATAACGTTATTGAGTGAAAACAAGGTATAAGAGAAGCATTTATAATGTCCCCATTAGCTATGCGTTGACTAGTCAATGGGGCATTAGTTTCCCCAGACTAGCCAGCCTTCTTTCCGTGTTATCACGCCCCTGTAGGCGTGATATAAAATAATTTGCATGAGTGGCGTCATAGACAGGCAATGCAAGTCTCATTCGCTCATTCCGGCAGCTTTACTGCATCTCTCAAGCCAGGTGTACACTTTCCAACTTCAGAGGTGTGCACTGCGCACGACCGGAAGACATCTTCTAAACTTCCGGACATGTGCAGTGCGCGCCACTGAAGCCGGGAAGCTGGCTTCAGAGAAAAAGTGACGCTGCGTGAGTGAGCAGTGCGCATGTGCAAGATTTGCAGTTGCTGGCAATGACGCCGCTCATGCAAATTATGTTATCATGCCCACAGGGGTATGATAACATGGAAAACTGGCTGACTAGTCAGCGGAAACTAACACCCCATCGACTAGTCAAAGCCCTTATTAGCATAGCAAATGGGGACATTATAAATGCTTTTTTATACCTTGTTTTCACTCAATAATATTATACAGGGCTGGTTAGGCAGGGAGTTTACTGATACATAGGTGAATTCTGCTGGGTTGGAGGGCATGGGGAACATGACAGATTCCCTTTAAACCTGCAACTAAAGGACATATACGCCACCAGATAGAGAAACATTTCATGCAACATGACACTGAAATCTATAAATCTGATGTAAGTTTATGGGGTACAATAATCAATTATGACTCCTTAGCCCCGATTCATCAAGACCGGCAGTTTTCATGCCAGTCTTGATTAGGGGGCATGTTCGAGTTAGATGAGGGATGAGCGGACCCGTGGAAGTTTATTCTAAAGTTCGGATCTGGTACCAGAAACTTACCCGAACTTGAACCAGAACCTGAACCCCATTGAAAACAAGGAGGATCTGCTTTTGAGCTGGAAAATTTTCTTCTCTCCCTCTTCTTACTAACAATAAGGGCTCTTTCTCACATCAGTGACAGTTTCCACACGTACCGGAGACACTAACACACGCAGACCCATTCAAATGAATGGGTTTGAGCACATGTCAGTGTGTTTCCACAGACCATGTGTCCATGTGACCCACATGCTGACTTATCCGTTTTTGGCTGGCAGCACGGATCACACTGACCCATTCGAGTCAATGGGTCCGTGTAAACACGTACCACACACGGATGCCATCCATGTGTCATTCGTGTGACACGTACCAGCACTTGGGAATCAGCAGTATAGTTCGTGCTGTTCCCAAGCACTGGGTGCTGAATGCTGCCCTCATGATTGATGAGAGTAGTAGTCTGCTCCCGCAGTGTCGAACTGTAAAAATAAGAATAAAATAAAAAAACCTTATACTCACCTGTCCGAAGGTCCCCCGCTGTAATCCATGCAACCACTCACGCCAGAGGAGTCGGGGAGAATGAGTCCTTGTCACGCCAGGTGTGGGAAAGACTTAGTGCAACACAGAGGGAAGAGAGAAAGGAAGCCCAGACACTAGGGAAAGGGGGAAGTGGAGACCTCCTAGTCTGGTCTAGTGTCACCCTGTCTCAACTACCGTCCCTATATTGCCTCTTCACCGATCGCCCTGTCTTTCCCTGGTGTATAGCTAAGGCTAGGGATGGGAGGAGATGAGCACTAGTCGATCTCCACTAAACTCTATAGACAACAAGGGTAGACAAACAGGGGGAGAATGCTTAGCTTTAGACGACTTCAGTCAAATGCGAACTCGGCCTCAAGCTCCAGAGAGGACGTAGTACTGTTCTTGCTAAGCCTTCACAAGTAGAAATGAATATAGCCTGCACCTCCCTCTCAGACACACCAGGTATATATACACCCAGGCCAGGGAGCGAATTACCAGAGGGAGATAGCCGCTAGGTCCTAGAGACAGCCTCTCATCTAAGAAGATGTCTGTAATGCCAAACGTAGAGACCAACCAACTGCAGGGTGACTGTCTGTCACCTCTGATACACCCGTGACAGTCCTGCAGCGAGCAGACCCCATAGTTCTACTCAACGAGTGACAGGACACCGCTCACTGAGCTCAGCGGAGGTCCGGGCCCACATATGTTCATTCTTTTTAGCATTTATTTAGTGCTTTTTTAGGTGGGTTATGGAGTGTACCTGCCTAAAAAAGACTTTGTGTGCATATACCTTTAAGCTGTTTTTCCTACTTCTTCTGACCACTAGTGGCTTCTATATCTATCTTACCTTTTGATATTGGGCTTCTACACTTATAGAAGTATAACAGGCGGGGCCGTCATGGCTTGGGGTCACAAATGTGACCCGCCACACTACAGAAAAATGGAGATTCTGGCTGGGTTGGTGTGTGTCTTTAACTTAGCCATACGCCATTGCAGATCACATGCTGCTACTTGACATGGCAGGCCAGGAACCGATTAGGTGGAGATGAATGAGGAAGATCAGAGTTAAAAAATAAACTCTTCTTTATTTAACAAACTGCAATTTTTCATTTTCATTTTTTCCTCCCCTTCTTCTAAGAGCCAAAACATTTTTATTTTTCTATTGATAAAGCCATATGAGGGCTTGTTTTTTTTCTCTGGACGAGTAGTAGTTTTGAATGACACCATTTATTTAACCACATAATGTACTTCAAACAGGAAAAAATTCCTAGAGTGATGAAAAATAAATAATAATGATAAAAGTGCAATTCTGCCTATGTTTTTTGGGTTTTGTTATTAAGATGTTCATTGCACGGTATCAATGAAATGGAAACATGATTCTCCTGGTCAGTATGATTACATAAAATAAAAAAAAATTCAGAATTATTGAAACCACTGTGGTGTAGATATGACATTTTGATTACTTCTTATTATATTTTTTTAGGGAAGTGTGCCTGAAAACCCCAATTCTGGCGTTAATTAATTTTAGATTTTGATAAGCCAAACTTTTTCAGAAGCGATGATATTTGATACGATTGTTTTTTTATTCTTAATGTTGAAAAATGGTAGTGACTGAATTTTGATATTTATTTTTACTTATATTTTAGTACTCCTCAGGGGACTTGAACCTACAACTGTGTGATCACTTATAGTACAATACCACAGTATTGCAGTATAGAGTGAAAATCTCCATCTTATTTGAAGCTCAGAGTGTGGCAGACCTTAATAGAAGGACCAAGATGGAAGCAACTGGGGTCTTTATTAGTCCCCCAGCTGCCATGGTAACCGATCGGTTTCTGTGATCGTTTTGCGGGGAGCCGATAGAAGCCGATACACGCTAGCTCCAGTGCGTGATCCATTTAAATGCCACTGTCAGAGATTAACGATGGCATTGAAATGGCTAACCAAAGCAGACTGAACTCAGCTATTACTAAGCAATGTTAGACCCACATGCTAGATATTTAAGACAGACATATCCATCATGGGGCATTAAGAGGTTAAATAAGTAAAGATTATATGTATTTTTTAATTAATTCACTTTTTCAAGTTGCACTTAATGTTTTTAAATGCATTTGACGCGTCCCCTGGGCCGTGGGGTACTCGGCAGCCGGGCCTCTGGCTGCTGGGGGGATATCACGGTGGCTGGCCCGGTCCGTGACCCAGGGTGGTCAGTCAAAAAGGGAAATATATATAGGGGATTTGGGAAAGTTCGTGACGCCACCTGTGGAATGCGGCTAAGGGGTGCCGCCACTGCGGAGCAGTCCTCTGGAGCTGGTGTAACGGCAGCAGGGATGGTGTGGCTCTCCACAGGTAGAGCTAGCTCCAGGGCAGCGTGGAGTGTAATGGATGGTGGTGCAGGGGAGATGGGACCCAGCCGGGTCAGAGGAAGGACAGACACATACACTGGGGCTAGTTTCAGTACCTTTACTGCATGATGGTAGATAGGTACTGTCCGGGGTACTTCTAGGTGGTGTGCACTTCTGGTCTAGCTCCCAGTGAGCGGGTGTAAGGCCTCCTTTCTGTATCTTCCTGTCTCTCTCCCTGGAGCTTCTGACCTGCCTGGAACAGGGTCTAGCTCCCTTGATGTTTCTCTTACCCGTCTTGCTTGGCGGCGAAGGCTTTCCCACTGGTTACCACGATCCCTGGACGCTGGGGCCTTCATGCTACCTAGTCCTCTAAGTGTGCGCTATTCACGGGTGGACCGAGGGATGTTAAATCCTCCTCAGTATGCCGGATTCCCTACTGGGCATAGAGATCCCAATAGGCTCGGGCCCGGTGCCCGGCTTGCATCAGGGGACGAACCCTCTGTGGTTCCTCTGTCCAGGGTCGGTCTGGCCTGGCGGGAAATCGGGAAATTTCCCGGTGGGCCCCGACATGAGAGTGAGAAAATTGGTGGCGGGGGCCCTTTAAAAGTGTGAGCCCTTTAAAAGCGCGGCTGAATCAAATGTAGCGCCGCGCGCACGGCACATTCATTGGTGACAGCGGGCCTGCAGTGACGTGCATGCAGTATACTTACCACGTGAGTCTCTGACACTAAGAGGATGGATTCTTTCTGGGCGGTGACACGCACCGCGCTCTGCTTTCCCGCGGGCTGGCAGAATGTGGTGTGGTGTCAGGTGACACTGACGCCGCTAAATTCTGGCCTCTGATACGCCGCGGCCGCGCTCTGCAGTGCTTTCTCTCTGCTCCGGGGCCGTCCTATGATACGCCGGCACCACCGAACCCGACGTCTCGCTCTGCTCTCCCTGCTCCCGGGCTTCTCATACGGTCCCATCCCGGCTCCATATCTGCTCTGGCCAGCTCCCCTGCAGTAATACCGGCTCCCGACCAGGTGGTGGCACCGCCCCCTTCTCTCCTGCTCTGACTCTGGGCTTTTTAATACCAGCTCCGGGGCTGGATATGTGGAATGTGGCCTGGCCTGGAATTGGAAACAAGACTGCAGTCCTACAGCTCTCACTGCTTCAATTTCATGTCAAGAGCACCGTGCCAAATAGTAAATAACGTTTTTATGGGTGAGTTATATGGCTGTGTGTGTGTATATGCCTGCATGTGTGTGTGTGTGTGTACATGCCTGCATGTGTGTGTGTGTGTGTACATGCCTGCATGTGTGTGTGTATATGCCTGCATGTGTGTGTGTATATGCCTATATGCCTGCATGTGTGTGTGTGTATATGCCTGCATGTGTGTGTGTGTGTATATGCCTGCATGTGTGTGTGTATATGCCTGCATGTGTGTGTGTATATGCCTGCATGTGTGTGTGTATATGCCTGCATGTGTGTGTGTGTATATGCCTGTGTGTGTGTGTGTGTATATGCCTGCCTGCGTGTGTATATGCCTGCATGTGCGTGTGTATATGCCTGCATGTGCGTGTGTATATGCCTGCATGTGCGTGTGTATATGCCTGCCTGCGTGTATATATGCCTGCCTGTGTGCATATATGCCTGCGTGTGTACAGTGTGTTCGTATATGCCTGCGTGTGTACAGTGTGTGTGTATATGCCTGCGCGTGTACAGTGTGTGTGTATGTATTTGAGTGCCTGCATGTCTACGTGTGTATATGTGTCTTCACACGTGTGTGTGCTTCCCTGCGTGTCGGCATTTTTGTATGTGATTGTCTGAGTGTGTCTGTGCATGACTGCGTGTGCATTTCTGTGTGTGCTTGCCTGCGTGTGTACGTGTCCCCATTTCTGTGAGTATGTGTATCTGTGTGTGCATATTAGGGCTCTTTCACATGTCCTGATATTTACGGGACTGGAGATATGTGTCCACCTGTGTGTCATCCGTGTGACACGTACCGGCGCTTGGGAATCAGTGTACAGTTAGCGCTGTTCCCAAGAGTCGAGTGCTGAGCGCTGCCCTCATCATAGATCCCTGCCCGTGCTGCGATCAGCAGCAGAATCAATGATGAGAGTAGTAGTCTACTCCCTCCGTGTCCAACTGTAAAAATAGGAATAAAATAAAAGAATCCTTATACTCACCTCTCCTAAGTGTCACCCGCTGTAATCCGTGTGAGCGCTCACGCCGAGGAGAATGACTCCTGCAGCGAGCGGGCCCCGGAGCTGCACTCAGTGATTGGCAGGGCACCCCTTGGTGAGTGCAGCTCCGGGACCCACTCGCTGCAGGAGTCGTTCTCCTCGGCGTGAGCGCTTGCACGGATTACAGCGGGTGACGCTTAGGAGAGGTGAGTATAAGGATTTTTTTATTTTATTCCTATTTTTACAGTTCTACACGGCGGGAGTAGACTACTACTCTCATCATTGACTCTGCTGCTGCTGATCGCAGCGCCGGCAGGGATCTATGATGAAAGCAGCGTTCAGCACCTGGTGCTTAGGAAGAGCGCTATCTGTCATCAGTGTGCAGGACGTTTTGAGGGAGGTGCAGCAGGTAAAAACACTCATTTGAATGGGTCTACGTGTGCCAATGTCTCTGGTACGCGTGGAAACTGTCACCGCATGTACTGACGTGTGAAAGAGCCCTTAGTATGTGTCTGTGTGCGCTTGTTTTCGTGTGTGTCAGTGCGCTTCTCCATGTCTGTGTGCTCTTCCGAAGATTTATTATATTTGGGGAGAGATGGAAGAGAAATTTTAGGAGACAGAATGGGGAGATGTGTGAAAAAACAGTATGGTGAACCAGAGGAGGGGTGGGAATGAGTGCAGGAACAGAATGGGGAAGGGGGATGTGTGAAGAAACAGTATGGAGAGTGGGGGAATAGTGTGAGGAGACAGTATGGAGGGAGAAAAGTGTGAGGTGACACAGCACAGAGACTAGGTAGTGTGGGGGAAGGTATAGAGATGCGGCAGTATGGGGGAAACAGTGTGAGGGCACAGAAAGGGGGGAACAGTATGCTGAGGAGGGGGAGTGTGATGAAGGGGCACAGTATAGAGACTGGGCAGTATAGGGGGAGGACAGTGTGAAGAGGGGGCCCAGTATGGTAAGGAGAGGACAGTGTGGAGAGGGGGCCCAGTATGGAAAGGAGAGGACAGTGTGGAGAGCAGGTACCATAAGAGTGGTAGAGTGTATGTCATGTTTTGTGCAGGGAGCATTGTAAGAGTTAGGTTTTATCAGGGGCTCAGTGTAGATATTTTTATTCAGGAGCATTATAATGACTCTGCTATCTTTAAGGGCATCGTGTCGGGATGTGCTGCAGAAGACCGGAGAAGATGGAAGTCTGCAGAGACGAGCTGTGGATGAGAAAAGTCATCATGGAGTCTGGACAAGAGGCAGAAAAGAAAGAGAACGACTCTAATCAGAGAAGACGTCTCAGGTAAGATACCTGGATGTAAATGTTCATTTGTGATCCTGCCTGTGTCTCATCAGTACTGTGGCTCCGGTATGGTCCGCAGTCTGATGATGACTGATAACTCCCAGTATCTCTATTGTTAATTACATACTGGGAGTTGTAGGTTTATGCGATACAAAGATATATGGGGCTGACCTGACATTACAATTGATGGTGGTTCAGATGATGTATACATGTACTGATGTGTTTGTGCGCGTCTGTGTGTTTGTGCGCGTCTGCGTGTTTGTGCGCATCTGCGTATCTGGAATAATATGTATTTTTGTAAGATGCGTGTATGTAATGATGCATTGTGGTGTGTAATAACATTCATATGCTTGAGGCACCTTTACTAAATCTATTAGGTCTCTTTCACATGTGTTAAGGAATTCCATTTGTCTTTCCACATTTAGGAACAGACAAGTGAAATTTGCTAACCTTGTCATAACTGTCACCATAGGGATGTGCTTGTATGAAGCGGGTTCAGGAGCTGAGCCTGCTCCATACTGGGCAGATGTCGGCTGTGTTACATAGCCAGCGTCTGCATGTAACAGCAGTGATCAGAGCTCGCCTTGATTGCTGCAGTTTTGAGTATTTAAGTGCCCTTGTCAATCATTGACAGCGGCATTTAGATAGCACAATGGCCGGTGCATGCAGTCACCTGCTCCCTTCAGCCCCCTGTGACGCAGTTGCAGGTTGCTGATGGGTTGCCAGTAGTGCTGAGTGAGCATGGTCGGATAAGAGACATTACAGTCACCGCGAACTACAAAGTGAGCGTGCTGCAATAACGTCCGGCACCTTGATTGTGACACTTCCATGGAGCCCAACCTCAGGCTGAGCTTCATTGAATGACTAACATGGCAGCAGCACCTGGCAACTAGTGCTGAGTGAGTGTGGTCGGATAAGGTGTGATCCCAGCATGCTCGGGTGTTATCCGAGTATCATGTAGTGCTCTGCTAATATGCTCGAGTCCCTGCGGTAACATGTTTTGCGGCGGTAGACAGAAGCAACACATGCAGGGATTACCTAACAAACCGGCAATTCCTGCATGTGTTGCGTCTGTCTACCGCCGCAAAACATGCTACCCTGGGGATTTGAGCATAGTAGCAGAGCACTACAAGATACTCAGATAATACCCGAGCATGCTGGGATCACACCTCATCTGACCACGCTTGCTCAGCACTAGTTGCCAGGTGCTGCTGCCATGTTAGTCATTCAATGAAGCTCAGCCTGAGGTTGGGCTCCATGGAAGTGTCACAATCAAGGTGCCGGACGTTATTGCAGCACCCTCACTTTGTAGTTCACGGTGACTGTAAAGTCTCCCTCCTTGCACCTATCCTATGACAGGAAGCGAGTGGCGGCAGGGAGAATAAAATGTAATTTTCTCCGTGTAGCCAATGCTTTTCCAATAAGCTGTCTAACCAGGCTTTAAACCCATATCTGCAGATAAATAGCGTTTTTCAAGGTGACAAGTTACCATTAAAGGCACTCTGGCAGTACGAAATGACTGTTCGAAGAAAGTCCTGCCGCATGGTGCTCCACAGCGCGGCCAATCATGTAATTATAGTACATTATAGAAAAGCATAACAAGTAATAAAACCGTTTATGGTGGGCTGTAGTGTGGGCCCCTAGAGTCAGTTCTCCTGGTGGGCCCTAGGCACCCCAGTCCGACCCTGCCTCTGTCCCCCTCATGGCTCTTCTCTTCCTTCTTGCCTTATAGCCCACTCTAGGCTCTCACTGGCCAGACTAGCCCGCAGCTTGGGCCTTGCCTGGCTTTCAGCCACACAGACTTCAGCTTGTCCGGTGCTGCAGCATCGTGTCACACTGATTGCTTCCCACTGACTGACTTCCTGAACTCCACCCCCCCAGTATATATATACCTGACAGGGCTCCATCTAGTGGACTTGGGTGGAGGTGTCTGCATGTATTGAGGCCACTCTGGAGAATCCCATCTGTGCAACACCAAGGAGTTCTCTGACAGCCTGCAGCCGCAGGGCGTCACACATTATTGCCTGTCAGTGTCACTAGCATTACTAATAGGCTTAGCTCCCAACTGTCCCGGATCCTGTGGGATTATGCTGATTTGAGGGAGCTGTCCTAGCCCAAGAGGTCCGATCCTGTGTCTTGTCTTACACTCACTCTCTGCAATGTCTTCTCCCCTGCTGTCTTCATTGCTCCTCGTGCTCGTGGGCAGGGACAGCACTTTTCTGCCCTCCACAAACTTACATTCAATTAAAAAAACAATTCTTCTCTGGTCTCCCCAGTATTCGAACACTCAAACTGAATCACTATAGGCAGCAGCAAAAGCTCTATACTTGAATTTGCATTGTAGACGCCGACATGACAGATAGATTGTACTGGTACATAGAAATACATATTTTCATACCAGTGTCCCTGTATTCTAGATGGAAAATAAGAGATTTTTTTCTTCCTATAAAATGAATAAAAAATGATGAAACAATTGCAAAAATATCATTTTAATGCATTTCGGGGATTACTAAGAAGATAGGCGGGGATTTCTTGGCATCCGGAGGATGCCAAGCCTGTGCAAAACCGAGCTGATAAAAACACATTTCTCTGCAATCAAACCTCTACTATGGGCAATACAGGTACAGTGCATTGTGAAAGTATTTGGCCCCCTTGAATTTTTCTACCTTTTGTCACATTTCTGGCTTAAAACATAAAGATATAAAATTCAAATTTTTTGGGAAGAATCAACAACAAGTGGGACACAATCTTGAAGTGGAATGAAATTTATTGGATATTTTAAACTTTTTAAAAAAAGATAAAAAATGATAAGTGGGGCGTGCAATATGATTCGGCCCCCTTGAGTTAATACTTTGTAGCGCCACCTTTTGCTGCGATTACAGCTGCAAGTCGCTTGGGGTATGTCTCTATCAGTTTTGCACATCGAGAGGCTGAAATTCTTGCCCATTCTTCCTTGCTAAACAGCTCGAGCACATTGAGGTTGGATGGAGGGCGTTTGTGAACAGCAGTTTTCAGCTCTTTCCACAGATTCTCGATTGGATTCAGGTCTGGACTTTGACTTGGCCATTCTAACACCTGGATACGTTTATTTTTGAACCATTCCATTGTAGATTTTGCTTTATGTTTGGGATCATTGTCTTGTTGGAAGATAAATCTCCGTCCCAGTCTCAGGTCTTTTGCAGACTCCAACAGGTTTTCTTCCAGAATGGTCGTGTATTTGGCTCCGTCCATCTTCCCATCAATTTTAACCATCTTCCCTGTCCCTGCTGAAGAAAAGCAGGCCAAACCATGATGCTGCCACCACCATGTTTGACAGTGGGGATGGTGTTTTGAGGATGATGAGCTGTGTTGCTTTTACGCCAAACATATCGTTTTGCATTATGGCCAAAAAGTTCCATTTAGGTTTCATCTGACCAGAGCACCTTTTTCTGGATATCTTTGAGAAATGGCTTTCTTCTTGCCACTCTTCCATAAAGGCCAGATTTGTGCAGTGTAAGACTGATTGTTGTCCTATGGACAGACTCTCCCACCTCAGCTATAGATCTCTGCAGTTCATCCAGAGTGATCATGGGCCTTTTGGCTGCATCTCTGATCAGTCTTCTCCTTGTTCGAGATGAAAGTTTAGAGGGACGGCCGGGTCTTGGTAGATTTACAGTGGTCTGATACTCCTTCCATTTCAATATGATCGCTTGCACAGTGCTCCTTGAGATGTTTAAAACTTGGGAAATCTTTTTGTATCCAAATCCACAACAGTATCTCGGACCTGCCTGGTGTGTTCCTTGGTCTTCATGATGCTCTCTGCACTTGAAACAGAACCCTGAGACTATCACAGAGCAGGTGCATTTATATGGAGACTTGATTACTCACAGGTGGATTCTATTTATCATTACCAGTCATTTAGGACAACTTTGGATCATTCAGAGATCCTCACTGAACTTCTGGAGTGAGTTTGCTGCACTGAAAGTAAAGGGGCCGAATAATATTGCACGCCCCACTTTTCATATTTTTTTTTTTTTTTTTTTAAAGTTTAAAATATCCAATAAATTTTGTTCCACTTCACGATTGTGTCCCACTTGTTGTTGATTCTTCCCCCAAAAATTAGAATTTTATATCTTTATGTTTGAAGCCAGAAATGTGGCAAAAGGTAGAAAAATTCAAGGGGGCCAAATACTTTCACAATGAACTGTATGTACAGTATATATTTACTTTTCTATAGCCTGTATGCCCATAGTAGAGGTCTGATATCTCCCAGGGGGTGACAGATTCCATTTAATCCTTTTTTTTCATGGTACAAAAAAGCTTTGATTCTGCACTTAAAAATACAACAGCATTTTTTCCGTGATTTTTTACAGGCTCCACAAAGAAGTTTATGGAGAAAAAATGCAACAAAAATCGCACAGTTCACCAGTGTCTTTAGATGCATAGTGGGTGGAGTTTTCATGAAATAACATCCACTTTGCTTAGACATTTAGGCTGTGTTCTTATATTGTGTAAATGCTGTGGTTTTTTTTCTGCTGCTTTTTTTTGTGCAGAAATTCTGCTGCAATTAAGTGTCCAAGCAAATTGGATGTGGTTTAATTAAAACTGCTACACACTGTAAGTCTAAACACGCTGCTGAACTGAGTGGTTTTCATGCTTTTTTGTCTCTATGGGGTTCTAACAGAAGTGTGGAAAAAACACCTGTAAAAAAATGCAGTTGTTTTTTAAGTACAGAATCAAATTTTCTGTACTATAAACTGCTTTACATCTGCACTAAAATAAGCATGAAATAAGGGGGAAAACACGTTAAAAAACTGCTGCGAAAATGCAAGAACCAGAAAAGATTGGTATTCTGTAGTTTTTGTGCAGACACTTGCAGAAAAAAATACCCCACAGTATTTACACTACAGGTGAACCTGGCCTTATAGACACAAAAAAGCAAGATGTTATATAGTGAAGCTTACATAAAAATGAAAAAGTTATGGCTACAACTTGACCAATAAACCGCAGAATTGGATTCCTGTCTCCTTATCATCCTTTGACGGCAGCGCAGCTTAACCCATTGGCTTTCAGTGCTCTTGATGGCTACAACTATGAATGAATGAACAAAAAATAAATCCAACTGTATGGATACAGCAGGACAGTCCCAGATTTGTTTCTACGCCCTTCTGTCCCGGGGCGGTCTGCTGAATGACCCTCACTGCCACCGCCCCTCTGACATCTTCTCCTGCCAGGGTAGAAAGAAGTGATAAATAGATGTGGCAGAGTGTGTGGCTAGGGGCATTTGCAAAATCCCCTTCTTCGGACAATGCAGACATCGGGAGGAAGTCAGAGCCGCGGCTGCCCTATTACTTCCTTCGGATGTCAATTACATCTGTAGGAGAGTGAAGCCAGCGCTGATTGGCTGCAGGGATCATGTGAAATAACAATGTCACGCCATCTCTGGGAGAGCCAGTGCCGACACTGCTAGAATGGCACTGGCACTGGAGCTGAGTATATTTGTTACTTTACTGGGGGGAAAACATAGAACGCGTTGTCCGAGAAGAGGACGACCCCTTTAAGATTGGTGTTGTACATGCCAATCTTAATGAAGGGGTGTTGTGGAGTAGGATGAGCCAAATTTATTAAGAGGCACATGTCATACAATTCCAGAGATATGGGCCTTTTTGTTTTGTGCTAATTTTTATTCTCTTTAAAAAGGGGATGGTGCTCACAGAATCCTCCAGGGCGTATCTATAGGCTGCTCTGCATTATTACCTTTTGAGACCCGCCTCCTTGGTCCTTGGTAAAGACCATAGAAATGAACACTAAGTAGCCCAAATATCTGGAACAGTATGGGGAATGTAAAAATACAAAAATCTGAAAACTCAGTAGAGAAACAGGAATAAAATAGGAACTTAATCTGGCCACTACTAAACTGGTGACTAATCCTTTTTAAGCCCCACCCTCCTGGTAATGCCGCTGGTCTATCTCCGAATGCCAGAATGCCCCCTTTCAACCAAGAAGCCACAGAAAATCCAGGACAGTTGGCAACTATGTTAATAGGCTATGTCCTTAGCCACCTACCATGGCTCCGTCACTAAACGAGAGCTATTGTTTTACAACCAAGATACTGATTGATTTCTCACATTACATACACACATACAGTGAGAAAAATAAGTATTTGATACACTGCCAATTTTGCAAGTTTTCCCACTTACAAAGAATGGAGAAGTCTGTAATTTTTATCGTAGGTACACTTCACCTGTGAGACAGAATCTAAAAACAAAAACCAGAAAATCACATTGTATGATTTTTAAATAATTAAATTGCATTGTATTACATGAAATAAGTATTTGATCACCTACCAACCAGCAAGAATTCTGGCACTCACAGACCTGTTAGTTTTTCTTTAAGGAGCCTTCATGCTCTGCACTCATTACCTGTATTAATTGCAGGTGTTTGAACTCATTCCCTGTATAAAAGACACCTGTCCACACACTCAATCACACTCCAAACTCTCCACCATGTCCAAGACCAAAGAGCTGTCTAAGGACACCAGGGACAAAATAGTAGACGTGCACAAGGCTGGGTTGGGGTACAGTACAATAAGCAAGCAACTTGGTGACAAGGCAACAAGTGTCGGTCCAATTATTTGAAAATAGAAGAAACACAAGATGACTGTCAATCTTCCTCTGTCTAGGGCTCCATGCAAGATCTCACCTTGTGGGGTAAGTATGATTCTGAGAAACGTCAGGAATCATCCCAGACCTGACCTGAAGAGAGCTGTGACCACAACTCAAAACATTACCATTAGTAACACACTAAGCCGTCATAGATTAAAATTCTGCAGGGCACACAAATTCCCTCTGCTCACACCAGCACATGTCCAGGCCCGTTTGAAGTTCACCAATGACCATCTGGATGATCCAGATGAGGCATGGGAGAAGGTCATGTGGTTTGGAGGAAGAAGAAAGATGAGTACAACCCCAAGAACACTGTCCCAACCGTGAAGCATGGTGGGGAAAACATCATACTTTGGGGGTGCTTTTCTGTAAAGGGGACAGGACGACTGCACAGTATTGAAGGGAGGATTAATGGGGTCATGTATAGTGAGATTTTGGCCAACAACCTCCTTTCCTCAGTACGAGCATTGAAGATGGGTCATGGCTAGGTCTTCCAGCATGACAATGACCCAAAACGCACATCCAGGGCAACTAAGGAGTGGCTCCATAAGAAGCATTTCAAGGCCCTGGAGGTTCCTAGCCAGTCTCCAGACCTGAACCCAATAGAAAATCTTTGGAGGGAGCTGAAACTCAATCATGCCCAGCGACAGCCCCGAAACCTATAAGATCTGGAGAAGATCTGTATGGAGGAGTGGGCCAAAATCCCTGCCACAGTGTGTGCAAACTTGGTCAAGAACTACAGACCTCTGTAATTGCACACAAAGGATTCTGCACCAAATATTAAGCTCTGTTTTTCTATTGTATCAAATACTTATTTCATGTAATAAAATGCAAGTTAATTACATAAAAATCATACAATGTGATTTTTTGGTTTATATTTTTAGATTCTGTCTCTCACAGGTGAAGTGTACCTACGATAAAAATTACAGACCTCTCCATTCTTTTGTAGGTGGGAATACTTGTAAAATTGGCAGTGTGTTAAATACTTATTTTCCCCACTGTACATGAAGACAAGCACCTCAGGTCCAAGGACTGAGAAAGTCAGTAATGCCTGCAAAATGGATGATCACACTACTGTACTTTGGATTCTTCACAAAATTAGTAATTTTCATAGAACTTTTATCATGTCTTTATACCAGACACAATAAATGAAATGGCCCAAAATATATAACAGGCCACCTGCAGAAAAATGTCAGTGTTGCCCATACAAACCAGATTACTTCTGTTTTAGGTGACTTGAAGATCATGTTGTTGCACTGTAACATAGCATCTAATGATTGTCAACCTGCTGTGGCTACAATGTGACCAAGGCAAAAAAAATCAACCCTATCCGCGCTTTTGCTTTTATACATCTTAATTGCAGCACTAAAACTCATGCAACAGGAAGTCTCTAACAGTCGCACTAATGTTTTTCCAAAGACATACACAAGAAGATGTAATGGACTTTAAAAAATCTTCCTTTTGTGCCTTTACTTTTCAGCTGGCTTTTACCTATATCTGGATCTCTGTTTCTCCGGCTGTTTATACAGTCTGTATGGTATGTAATAATTAACCAGTCAAAGAAGTAAGTTTAAAAATTCTAGTATTTTACTGCAGTATATCACAGATCAATTAATTCACAGTCACACTGACTATGCAGGTGCAGCACCTCCCTGTTACTTGAATTTTTGTATTATTCACAGACTTTGACTACTACTCCCATTTTCAATGTGCTCAGTACTGCAATACTACACCGCAATTGAATTTAGGCCTTATTTTATCCCAACGTGTAATGATCTGTGATCTCTGACCTCCTATCTCTAGACTGTAAAATCCTAAAATGGCTTTTGCTTGACCAGCCCTCATCATTTATAGTCTTTATCATAGTCCCCCAATTGGCTGTGCTGGACCATGTGATGTGATAGCTGCAATGCATTTTGGGGAACTCTGCACCTGATATCATTATCCCATTATCTGGCTGTAAACTTCATTAGTGTGTCAGATGGCATCAGGCATTTTTTTTGCGATCCTCATGAATAAAATAACACATTTTTTAAATTGGCGGAACCTACAAATTGTAGGAAATTTGACTCAAAGTCGATTTGCAGCAGATTGATCCTCTCATCTTTAATTGTTCCTGTTATGTTTACTTCAAAGGAATATTACATCTATTTCATTATTGTGTAATACATGTCGACACATGATGACTGCGCTTTGGATATTCTATGTTCATCTCCTGATTTCACCTCCTAGCCAGTACTCATAATTATAATATATGGTACATCTGTATATATTGTATACTTATTATATGTTGGGTCATAGCTGTGATTGATAATTGGTCAAAATGTTGGATGACCATTATCTGCTAATTTCCTTAAATACACACAAAGCAACCATCTGAGTCTTGGTGATATATCGGTCCTGGAGTTCTGTAACACTATTTGGTATATCGCGATAATCGTACTGACCCATAGAACAAAGATACTGGGTCACATTTACCACAAAGTGAATGTTACTGAATTCCATCGGCTATGTTCAGAACCTGGTAACACAGTGATCTCCGCTAAGCGCTGCATCGAGGTTTCTGTTGTAATCCCTAAAACACAGGATTGACATCAGGAAACTCGGAGAGAGCCCCAACAAAGCCATTCACTTCAATGAATGTTGTCAGCCACGCTTTTGTCCATGTCTGAAAATCACAAATACTTCCAGAACGAAGGTCAGACAGTGTCCGGAGCAACTTACTTGGCTTTATTGAAGTGATAGCTCTGTCCAGGTTTCCGTCAGAATCCGTTATTTAGGGGATTCCTATAGAAACCTCAAGGTAATGCTGAACGGAGAGTACTGTATGTGTGTATATCTCGCCTTAAAGGGGTTGACCCCTTTCATAAAATTTTGGTACCTGGGCTCAGTGTATTATAAAAAAGAAACCGCTCCTTACACATCCTCCTTGGGTCCAGTGCTGAGTCTCTGCCACTGTTCCCAGTTTCTGATATTGGCCGTAGCACTGATGTCACGTTGACAGCGAGGCAGCCAATAAGTGAGCTCAGCGGCTCTCAGCAAGGTGTTCCGACTACACGGGAAGAGTCGCTGAGCTCACTGATTGGCTACTGCACTGCCAACGTGACATCAGCGTTGCAGCCAATATCAGAAACTGGAAGCAGTGGCGGAGACTCAGCGCTGGATCCAGGGAGGATAAGTAAAGCACGGTTTATTTGTTTTTTCACTAAAAATTGTGTTCACCCCTTTAAGATATCCAATTCCTGATTGTAGCCTGCGGAATTCAGGAGATTTGTATATTTTCGGAGGTCATGTCCAGTGAGATGGCTGCACACCATTATAATTATACTCTGGTGCCACCTAGTGGTAGAAAAATATATCCATGCATACAAGGAGCATGCACACATGCAGAGCCATAGTCACTGTACCTGTATGACTTCCTAGAAAAGTGGCATAAATCTTCCATCAGCTGCTGTACAGGCTCTGCCAGGTGCTCTACTCATGGAGCTATACTTCTAGTGATTCTTGGAGGAGAATATCTCATACATATGGCACACAATTAAGACTGTGCCACATTTTTCAGCTGGGTTTGTGCCAAATCTGATAGAAAGAAACTGTAAGCCTTTATATGAAATTAGAGGCATTCAGAGGTGCACCAGAGGCCTCATGAGTAGTGTTGAGCATTCCGATACTGAAATATCGGGTATCGGCCGATATTCGCAGTATCGGAATTCCGATACTTAATTCCGATACTTTTGCAATATCGTATACCGGAATCGGAAGTTCCCATAATGCAATGAGCCATTTTCATTTTATTCAGCCAATGAGGATCCTAAGAAGTGTGGGCACATCCTGTTAGGCATGTAGGCATCTTAACTAATGGCATGGCTGTGATTGGCTGCTGAAATGATGTCATGATGCACTATAAAAGCCGCCGCCGCCATTTTGAGCTCACTCTGCTGTGAATTCAGTTAGGGATAGGACGCTGTTGTTCTGAGGGACAGTTTTAGCTACCTATTTGGTCTATTCTGCTTTACCCAAGCTACTTTATAAATCGCTGTGCCTTGCAGTGCTAGTGCACAGTTCTCTGTGCTGTTCACCGCTTTCTGCAAGGTCTCTGTGTGTGAGTGCAGCTCACCCTGTAGTGTGTGCTTCAACCACGTCTGGTTGTAGTGCACTCAGTGTGTGTCACTGCCTCATACATTGTCCTTTTTTGCCAATTCATAATTTTTCCTGATATCTCCTATTAGTGTGGTGGTTCCATCCGTATTCAGCTAAATTGGTTCCGAACACACTATATAGGAGTAGATAGAGAAATTTTTTTGGTCTTGCAGCGCTAGTGCACAGTGCTCTGCATCTGTACTGTTCACCGCTGTCTGCAAGGTCTGGTGTGTGAGTGCAGCTCACCCTGTAGTGTGTGCTTCAGCCACGTCTGGTTGTAGTGCACTCAGTGTGTGTTACTGCCTCATACATTGTCCTTTTTTGCCAATTCATAATTTTTCCTGATTTCTCCTATTAGTGTGGTGGTTCCATCCATATTCAGCTAAATTGGTTCCAAACACACTATATAGGAGTAGTTAGAGGAGCCTTTCTGCAGCATTGGGCCCTGCAGCCCCAGCCAGATTAGTATTAGCCTATTTTTTGTAGCCTCATCTATTGCATTGTAGGTTACCTTCCTACATTGTAATAGCTACAAAAAGTTTGTGATACTATCGTTATTACATCTTTAGGCACATCCAGTGTCTTTTTGTGACAAAAAAAACCTAAATAAAGTTCACCAAACACTCCACTTTACAGTTGTGTAGGCCACATTAGCTCATATTAAAGTCTAGTCCACACTTTATAAAATTAGTGTTTCTTATACCTGTTAGCAGCTGTTCAGGAATAAGCACACTAAGCCCTTAGTACTTTTCTGCCTATCTTTATCAGTCTACCAAGATGAAGAAGGCAGGGAGTAAGGCATGTGGTCGTGGGCGTGGAGTTTCTGCAGGGAGAGGACGTGAGGATTCTGTGCCTGCAGGGAGAGGACGTGGGGATTCTGTGCCTGCTGCGGGCACCAGTGACTCAGCATCCCCCAGTTTTACCAGGGAACAGTCCTTTATGCGCAGCTTTGTAGGAGCTAGCCGTACCCCACTGCTGCGGGAGGACCAAATTGAAGCCGTTGTCGGATGGATGGCAGCTAACGCATCGACTTCAATTAGTTCCAGATCCTCTCAGGTCCTGAGCACTGAAGAGCACCCATCTGTCTCTTCACCACCTGCCAAATTGCCCAGGCAGTCAGAGAGCCCTGGACAGGAGCCATCTCTACTTCTGTTCTCTGAATCTCTTGGCTTGGAAAGAGGGGGCCAGCCAAGCAGAATTCGAGAATTTGAAGAAGAGGTAGTGACGCGCCCCCTGGGCCAGTGTTGTTTGGGGGGGAATACCCGGAGCCGGATCAGATGGGGGTTGTAGTCTCCGAGTGGCGGTGACCCGGTCCGTGCCCAGGGTGTCAAGCTCAGTGTGTGGCAGTCCTACAGATGTTGCTGGATGTTCTTTAGTGTCGACTACGCCACCCGTTGATTTGCGGTCAATACGGCCGCCGCTGCAGCAGGGTCCGCTGAGGCTGATGGTGTGTGTGCAGCTTCTGATAGTATAACCCCCAACGGGAGGGGTATAGCCTCAGGGGGTCAGTTGTGGAGGATGGTGGTTGTGAAGGTGCAGGATGAATCAGCAAGAAGACTCAGAGTCGGGCTGTGCAGTTCAGGGGTTTTTACTTATGGGTGTTCTTATGGTCACTCTGGCCTGAAGCGACCACCCGAGCCGTGCTGCGTCCACCAGGTCCTGGACTCGGCTAACCCCCAGGCAGTTCTGGAGCGTGGTCCTGAGCTCCTGTCTGACTTTCCCTCTCTTCTGGCCGTTCTCACCAGGGATCCACCTATGTCCGGCTCCCTCGGGTCTCTTGGTGGGTACACCTCCTCTGGGTTCCCTGACCCTATACTTGGTCTGCCTTCCTGGTGGATTTGGTGAGGGTCGTGGCAGATCCTGCCCACGACCTCCGGTCTCTGGCTAAGGTGTGCTTTTCTCTCTGCCAGCTTGGGATCCGGTACCCTAGGTGCCAACCCTTCACCCTGTTGCTTGTATTCTGGGGTCTTGGGGTTCCTTTCTTGTCTCCTCTCTGGGTCCTTCTGACTCCTCTCTCTCTCTTGGCCTTGGAGCTGGGCCCAGCCGGAACCACCACTCCCTGTCAGCCCTTCTGGCTGAGCTTCTCTGCTCTGCTCCTCAGGTTACACTCTGACAGACTGACCCTGTCCTAAGATGGTGCCCATCTTATATACTCCCTCTATGTGTGAGCTCAGGTGACCAGCACCCAATGAGCTCCTAGCATTACCCAGACTGCTCCCCCTATCTGCCCCTACACTACTGGGATGTTCCAACCCCCTCCCACTCCAGCCAGGGACAGACACTATCGTACCTGCACATACACTGGTGGGAGTACCGTCGGTCTGTCCCCCGGAAATGGGATGTGTGTAGTGCATGCAGCTAACTAGCTCAGTTCCACACTCCATCCTTACCCGGGAGTGGAATACCACACCTCTGGCTTGAGGTGTAATACCCCTGTAGCAGCCGAATCCTCAGGGTGCTACAGTAGTATGCAGTGATGCGCAACCGTTTTGTCTCTCTGAATCTGAAGAGGCGGGTGGGCCAGTGCCTATGGTCAGCAGCACACCTCAGTACGCATCTTATGATGAGACTCAGGTGCCACTTTCTGGTGCGTACTGTGCTGTCGAGACTACCCAGGAGAAGCAGTTGTTTGAAGAGGGTGGTGTAGATGATGAGGTCCTTGACCCATCATGGCGTGAGGGACAAGAAGGTGGTGGGAGCAGCTCTGAGGAAGAGATTCCCCGAACAGCCCAAAAAGGAGGGAGAGGGAGGGGGCAGACTTGGTTGCCTGTAGCCTCCACTTCGGCACCCATTAGGAGCATGGCTCTTCCAAAATCCAAAGCGGGCGCCCCCAAGACTTGCAGTGCCTGGTCCTTTTTTGACACAGTTGCAGATGACATTTGCTTTGTCAAATGCAAGCTGTGTAATCAGAAGGTGAAAAGAGGGAAAAGTGTCAGCAACCTCAATACCACAAATATGTGGAAACATGTGCGGACCAAGCACGTGGTGGAGTTACAAAAACACACTGAAGACCTAGGCCAACCTACAGCGCCACCTACCACCTCTTCAGCTCGTGTTGTAGCCTCTTCCTCCAGCTCACACACAGCTGGTTCGGCTTCCTCACAGAATCGCCATGGAAGAATCTCTGGCACTGTTGTACAGAGACACAGTGTAATTCCACCCACAGCACCACTTTCCCAGTCATCCTCACACTCCCAGGCCAGTCTACAGCCATCGTTAGCACAGGCATGGGAGAAAAGGCGCCCATACTCGGCAAACCACCCCCGAGCACAGGCTCTGAATGCTGGCATTGCTAAACTACTGGCCCTTGAAATGCTATCATTCAGGCTGGTGGAGACTGACACATTCCGTAACTTTATGGCATTGGCAGTCCTACAATACAATGTGCCCAGCCGCTTTTATTTCAGCAGGCAAGCCGTCCCTGCCCTGCAACATCATGTGGAGGGAAAAATTAAACATGCGCTACAAAACGCCGTCAGTAGCAAGGTCCACCTGACCACCGATGCGTGGACCAGTAAGCATGGACAGGGACGATACCTTTCCCTCACTGCCCATTGGGTAAATGTTGTGGAGCCGGGTACAGATCTTGAGAGTGGCGCTGTACGTGTTCTGCCAACTCCAAGGATTGCAGGAATCCAGTCTGTACACATTGACTCCTCCTCATACTCCAGTTCCTCTGAATCAGCGCTGCAGGAGCCGTCACGGTCTACCTCCACATCGACCCGTGAACGGTTACCTGTTATGGTGACCAATATGAGCACAGCCGTGGCCAAACGTCAACAGGCCGTATTAAAATTAATTTCTTTGGGGAATCGAAGCCACACAGCGCAGGAGCTCTGGAATGCCATCAAGCAGCAGAGCGACGTGTGGTTTGTGCCAGCGAATCTCCAGCCAGGCATGGTAGTGTGTGACAATGGCCGAAATCTGGTGGCAGCTCTGGGCCTAGGCAACCTCACTCACATCCCATGTCTGGCACATGTGCTCAACTTGGTCGTGCAGAGTTTTTTGAGGGACTATCCAGATCTTGATGCACTGCTTCACAAGGTCCGCATAGAGTGCGCTCACTTGCGGCGTTCCAGCAATGCAAGATCACGCATTGCAGCTCTGCAGCGCCGATTACGTCTTCCGGAACATCGCATCATATGTGACCTACCCACCAGGTGGAATTCAACGTTACATATGTTGGAGAGGTTGTGTGAGCAGCAGGCAGCAGTAATGGAGTACCAGCTGCAGCAGGCGCAAACAAGTCGCAGTGCGTGCCGTTCACACTTCACCACCACTGAATGGGCCTCTATGAAGGACATTTGCCACGTTTTGCGTGCCTTCGATTATTCCACGCGGATGGCGAGTGCAGATGATGCACTAGTCAGCATGACTATCCCCCTTATCTGCCTGCTTGAAAAAACACTGCAAGCACCAAGGGACGAGGTTTTGGAAGAGGTGGAGGATGAGGAGTCACAAATGCCATCTGCTTCTCTACAGTCTGCGCAACGTGGTTCCTCACAAAGGCCTAGGCAGGGGACACTTTGTGAGGAGGATGAGGAGGAGTCAATGGATGAGGAAGACATCTGTCCAGAGGAGGGAGGTACACAATGCTCTAGTAGTCAGTATCTAGATCGAGGGTGGGGTGATGCAGAGCAGGCAGAGATCACGCCTCAAGCAGGGGACAGCGTTTCTTGGCCAGTTGGCAGTCTGCAGCACATGGTTGATTTCATGCTGCAGTGCCTGAGAAACGACCGCCGCATCGCGCACATTCTCAACACGGCTGATTATTGGTTGTCCACCCTCCTAGATCCTCGCTACCGGGACAACTTACAAAGCCTCATAACACCGTTGAACCGGGAGCGTAAAATGCGGGAGTACCAAGACGCACTGGTGCATTCCATCATGTTCTCCATTCCAACCGAGAGCAGTGCTGCTAGTGCTTTACAAAGCAGCTCAGTGCGTCGAGGCAGTGGAGGAAGCTCTGCACAAAGAGGGAGCAGAAGCAGCACCTCAGCACAAGGCAAGACCAGTATGGCCGAAATGTGGCAAAGTTTTGTGTCCCCGCCGCCACAAATGTCTACACCATCACAGACGGCTCCAGTCAGCAGGAGGCAACGTTTCCGTCAGATGGTGACAGACTACATGTCTTGCCCTCTTAGTGTACTCCCAGACGGCTCTTCTCCCTTCAAGTTTTGGTCTGTAAGCTGGATACATGGCCAGAGCTTAGTCAGTATGCATTGGAAGTGCTAGCTTGCCCTGCTGCTAGTGTATTATCGGAACGCGTCTTTAGTGCCGCAGGTGGTGTACTAACAGACCGTCGCATGTAACTATCCTCCGATAATGTTGACCGGCTTACTTTTCTCAAAATGAACAAGGCCTGGATCTCTCATGAATTTGCCAGTCCTCTTCCAGAATAAATAATTGATTGGCAACAGTATCCAGGTCTCCTGTTCTGTACATGTTTCTACCACCTGAACTGCAATCCCTGAGCTCCAACACCGCCAGTTGGCGCTCGGAAGTGCCGTCTGCACAGTCAACGCTTGCTGCCGTGTCATTGGGGTTCAGTAACGTCAGCTGTTCCCCGGCTGTGCGGACGGCAATTTCTCCTGCTCTGTCCACATTCTCACTACTACAGATTTTAAAGTTGCTCCAATTACACCTCTGGCTCCTCTGTTTTAAGTATTATCCCTGAGCTCCAACACCGCCAGTTGGCGCTGGGAAGTGCCGTCTGCACAGTCAACACTTGCTGCCGTGTTATTGGGGTTCAGTAACGTCAGCTGTTCCCCTGCTGTGCGGACGGCAATTTCTCCTGCTCTGTCCACATTCTCACTACTACAGATTTTAAAGTTGCTCCAATTACACCTCTGGCTCCTCTGTTTTCAGTATTATCCCTGAGCTCCAACACCGCCAGTTAGCGCTCGAAAGTGCCGTCTGCACAGTCAACATTTGCTGCCGTGTTATTGGGGTTCAGTAACGTCAGCTGTTCCCCTGCTGTGCGGACGGCAATTTCTCCTGCTCTGTCCACATTCTCACTACTACAGATTTTAAAGTTGCTCCAATTACACCTCTGGCTCCTCTGTTTTCAGTATTATCCCTGAGCTCCAACACCGCCAGTTGGCGCTCGGAAGTGCCGTCTGCACAGTCAACACTTGCTGCCATGTTATTGGGGTTCAGTAACGTCAGCTGTTCCCCTGCTGTGCGGACGGCAATTTCTCCTGCTCTGTCCACATTCTCACTACTACAGATTTTAAAGTTGCTCCAATTACACCTCTGGCTCCTCTGTTTTCAGTATTATCCCTGAGCTCCAACACCGCCAGTTGGCACTCGGAAGTGCCATCTGCACAGTCAAGACTTGCTGCCGTGTTATTGGGGTTCAGTAACGTCAGCTGTTCCCCTGCTGTGCGGACGGCAATTTCTCTTGCTCTGTCCACATCCACTGTACTACTGATTTAAAACCTCCTCCAAATACACCTCTGGCTCCTCTGTTTTCAGTATTATCCCTGAGCTCCAACACCGCCAGTTGGCGCTCGGAAGTGCCGTCTGCACAGTCAACACTTGCTGCCATGTTATTGGGGTTCAGTAACGTCAGCTGTTCTCCTGCTGTGCGGACAGCAATTTCTCCTGCTTTGTCCACATCCACTGTACTACTGATTTAAAACCTCCTCCAAATACACCTCTGGCTCCTCTGTTTTTAGTATTTACCCTGGGCTCCAATACCGCTAGTTGCTGCTCAGAAGTGCCGTCTGCACAGTCAACGCTTGCTGCCGTGTTATTGGGGTTCAGTAACGTCAGCTGTTCCCCTGCTGTGTGTCCGGCAAATTCTCCTGCTTTGTCCACATCCACTGTACTACTGATTTAAAACTTGCTCCAATTACACCTCTGGCTCCACTCTGTTTTTAGTATTTACCCTGGGTTCCAGCACGCCAGCTGGTTCTCGGTAGTTCCATTTGCTCTTGTACCTTCTACTACCCATCCGGGTTCCAGTACCGTCAGCTGGTTCTCGGCAGTGCCTTTGGATTAGGTGCCTCCTTCTCGGTATCCAAGTTCCACCAACGTCTGCTGGTTCTTGGTAGTGCTTTCTGGCACAGGTACCTCCTGCTTAGTAACCGAGTTCCAGTACCGTCAGCTGGTCTTCGGCAGTTCCATTGGCTCTTGTACCTTCTGCTACCCATCCGGGTTCCAGTACCGTCAGCTGGTCCTCGGTAGTTCCATTTGCTCTTGTACCTTCTACTACCCATCCGGGTTCCAGTACCGTCAGCTGGTTCTCGGCAGTGACTTTGGCACGGGTACTCCCTCCTGCCCAGCCTGGTTCCAGCACGCCAGCTGTTTCCGGGTAGTGTCAACGTCACTTTGCCTCCAATGCGTTGTCCTGTCGTGTTGCAGTCGGGTTAGCCGACTCTATGGTGCCTGCAGTTTAGGTGACTCCTATGTGGGCTGCGGGATCTGGCAATGAAGGCTGGTTCCATAGTGCCAATAGGACAAGCACCCCCTGTAGGACTGTGGGTTTTGGTAACTGCGGCCGGCTCGCGGCCTTGAACTTTTTTTTACATGGGTACCTTCTGCTACCCATCCGGGTTCCAGTACCGTCAGCTGGTTCTCGGCAGTGCCTTTGGATTAGGTGCCTCCTTCTCGGTATCCAAGTTCCACCAACGTCTGCTGGTCCTTGGTAGTGCTTTCTGACACAGGTACCTCCTGCTTAGTAACCGAGTTCCAGTACCGTCAGCTGGTCTTCGGCAGTTTCATTGGCTCTTGTACCTTCTACTAACCATCCGGGTTCCAGTACCGTCAGCTGGTTCTCGGCAGTGTCTTTGGCACGGGTACTCCCTCCTGCCCAGACTGGTTCCAGCACGCTAGCTGTTTCCGGGTAGTGTCAACGTCACTTTGCCTCCAATGCGTTGTCCTGTCGTGTTGCGGTCGGGTTAGCCGACTCTATGGTGCCTGCAGTTTAGGTGACTCCTATGTGGGCTGCGGGATCTGGCAATGAAGGCTGGTTCCATAGTGCCAATAGGACAAGCACCCCCTGTAGGACTGTGGGTTTTGGTAACTGCGGCCGGCTCGCGGCCTTGAACTTTTTCTTACATGGGTACCTTCTGCTACCCATCCGGGTTCCAGTACCGTCAGCTGGTTCTCGGCAGTGCCTTTGGATTAGGTGCCTCCTTCTCGGTATCCAAGTTCCACCAACGTCTGCTGGTCCTTGGTAGTGCTTTCTGGCACAGGTACCTCCTGCTTAGTAACCGAGTTCCAGTACCGTCATCTGGTCTTCGGCAGTTCCATTGGCTCTTGTACCTTCTGCTACCCATCCGGGTTCCAGTACCGTCAGCTGGTCCTCGGTAGTTCCTCAGCTTTCTTGTACCTTCTGCTACATTTCCAATTTCAAGCATTTTGAAATGGTTCTTGGTAATCACTCTGGATCTCCCTGACGAGGACCCTGAAGACGAGGACCCTGAAGACCAACCCTAAGAAGACGAGGACCCCGAAGACGACGACCCTGAAGACGAGGACCCTGAAGACCACCCCGAAGAAGACGAGGACCCTGAAGACCACCACGAAGAAGACGAGGACCCTGAAGACCACCCCGAAGAAGACGAGGACCCTGAAGACCACCCCGAAGAAGACGAGGACCCCGAAGACGAGGACCCAGAAGACCAACCCGAAGAAGACGAGGACCCCGAAGACGAGGACCCCCGAAGACGACGACCCTGAAGACCACCCCGAAGAAGACCAAGAAGATGACCCTGAAGAAGTTGACCAAGAGGACAAAGAAGAGAAGACAAGCACCAAGATACAGAAGAAAAAGAGACAGAAAACCAAGAAGCAGAAATACAAGAAGCTGCAGAACAAAAAGCGGAAGAACATTAAGCATAAGACTAAAAATCAGAGCAAAAGATAATATCTAAATTATAAGCAGAAGATGACTAAGCAGTGTATGGGGGTGAGTCCGTTCCTCCTCGTGGTGCCCCTGGAAAAGACCTGCTGCTGCAGGCCAAACTGAACGCGGACAAATCCTGTTGTAAATCTTTTGTGACGGGCAGAACGAAAGGTGTAATGTCCAACCTTTTATAGATAACAACTACAGGAATGCCTGTCACAAATAAGAATATGATGAAGAAGAAGAATATGAAGAAGATGAAGAAGTAGAATATGAAGAATGAAAAAAAAGAATAATACGAAGAAGGTGAAGAAGAAGAAGATGAAGAAGGTGAAGAAGAAGTGGATGAAAAAGATGCTGAGGATGATGAAGGAGAAAGTGTGGGAGAAGTAAAAAAGAAGGTGAAGAGAATGGAAGTAGTGAAACATAAATATCTGACAAAATATAAAAATACTTAACATAGTCAATATTTCCGTAACTCAGAACGTCTTAAAAAAAATATTAATTCCTGCTATTCCATTTGATTGGGCTAAACCTCTATGCCTTTATTGTCTCCCCCACCTCCCCCAATACATTCTACATTATTCTTAGTTGTTTTCCTTCATGTAGAATTAACCTACAAGGAGAGAAAGGGTTTATTTTCATTCCGATATTTCTGTCCCATTGACTTGCATTGGTTTCCGGTATCGGAATCGGCGATATCCGATACTTTTTCGGTATCGGTCCGATCCAATCCGATCCGATATTTCCCGATATCGGAAGGTATCGCTCAACACTACTTATGAGTTGGAGACCTAATAAGTAGTAAGATTGAAATGCACTCACATTGAGACAAAACAGTTTTGGATCCAGACTTGCCTGATGAAACCCTCAAAATACCCAATAATTAATAAATGTTTGCAAACTAAAAGGGGGCACTGCCACTACATACAAACTAAAAGGGGGCACTGCCACTACATGCAAACTAAAAGGGGGCACTGACTCTACATGCAAACTAAAAGGGGGCACTGCCACTACATACAAACTAAAAGGGGGCACTGCCACTACATGCAAACTAAAAGGGGGCACTACCACTACATACAAACTAAAAGGGGGCACTGCCACTACATACAAACTAAAAGGGGGCACTGTCTCTACATGCAAACTAAAAAGGGGCACTGCCACTAGATGAGAACTAAAATGGGTCACTGCCACTACATGCAAACTAAAAGGGTGCACTGCTACTACATACAAACTAAAAGGGGGCACTGTCACTACATGCAAACTAAAAGGGGGCACTGCCACTACATGCAAACTAAAAGAGGGCACTGACTCTACATGCAAACCAAAATGGGGCACTGCCACTACATGCAAACCAAAATGGGACACTGCCCCTAAATTCAAACTAAAAGAGGGCACTGCCACTACATACAAACTAAAAGAGGGCACTGCCTCTACATGCAAACTAAAAGGGGGCACTACCACTACATACAAACTAAAAGGGGGCACTACCACTACATACAAACTAAAAGGGAGCACTACCACTACATACAAACTAAAATGAGGCACTGCCACTACATGCAAACTAAAAGGGGCACTGCCATTACATGCAAACTAAAAGGGGGCACTGCCACTACATACAAACTAAAAGGGGGCACTGCCTCTACATACAAACTAAAAGGGGGCACTGCCACTACATACAAACTAAAAGGGGGCACTGCCTCTACATGCAAACTAAAAGGAGGCACTGCCGCTACATGCAAATCAAAAGGGGGCACTGCCACTACATGCAAACTAAAAGGGGGTACTGCCACTACATGCTAACTAAAAGGGGACACTGCCACTACATGCAAACCAAAATGGGGCACTGCCTCTACATGTAAACTAAAAGGGGGCACTGCCTCTACATGCAAACTAAAATGGGGCACTGCCACTACATGCAAGCTAAAATGGGGCACTGCCACTACATGCAAACCAAAATGGGGCACTGCCACTACATGCAAACCAAAAGGGGGCACTGCCTCTACATGCAGACCAAAAGGGGGCACTGCCACTTTATGCAAACCAAAAGGAGGTGCTACTGACCCACCCAGGGGGATATGGGGGACTCGGTACCCGGGCCTTTACCTTCTTGGGATGTCATGGCGGTCGGCCCCCGGGCCCGTACCCTGGGGTCACTCTTAAAAGGGGGTTGTTGCTTGAAGGGATGATAAATGACTTTTGTCTCGTGACGCCACCTGTGGTTCCTGGCAATGGGTACCAGTGCTGCTGCAGACCTCCGGGGGTGATGGGATGGCAGCTGAGATGTTTCTGCTCCCCACAGGCGGAGCGGGCCCCGGGGCAGGGTTGATGGAAGGGATGCAGGTGAGAGGTGGCCCGGCGGGTCAGGGGAGAATAACAGGCACGCACACAGGGGATTCGCTTCAGTACCTTTACTGGTGTAAACAGCAGGTATGGTCCAGGGTACTTAGTAGGAAGGGTGCACTTCTGGACTCTCCCCAGTGAGCGGGTAGTAGGCCTCCTGATCCGTTTCTTCCTCTCTCTCTGAAGCTCCTGACCAGCCTGGAACTAGGCCTAGCTTCTGTACTGTTTCACTCTCTCACCTGTCTTCTTGGTAGTAAGAACTTTTCTCTTGCTACCACTATCCCTGGATGCTGGGGCCTTCGTGGTAACTAGTTCTTTAGATGATTGTAGCTTCAGGTTGACCAGAGGTCTGGAATCCTCCTGGTATACCGGTTATTCCTACTGGGCGTAGAGGACCCTGTAGGCGCGGACCCGGTGTCCGGCTTGTGTTCTGGGGTGAGCCTAAGATGCTCCTCTGCCCCCTTAACTCTTCTCTCCTCTCCTTGCCTCCGGCCACGCTCTAGGCCCTCAGGCTTCAGCCCATGCTTTAGGCCTTGGATTGCCCTCAGCACAGCAGCTCAACAGGTGCTGCATCTTCACTGATCTCAAGTGCCAGCACACTCTGCCTACCTAACTCCACTCTCCAGTATATATATCACTAACAAGCATCCCTCTGGTGGTATGAGGTGGAAGGGTGGAGGTGTCTGTGTGTACTAAGGGCCTCTTGTGGAGAAGTCCATCCATGCACCCTTTTGGGTCCTGTGGTACCTGTGGGTAGCAGGGTGCCACACTACCATTGGATGTTTCCTATATACCAGGGCGGACACAGACAGATGAGGGCCCTTGTGGAAAATATATGGGCCCCACTTTTGTTTCTGTGACAAAAGCTGCTTGCTGCTTTGGAGGTGGAAGTGGGCCCCATTGTCTCTTGGGCCCCTGTGTGGCAGTACAGGTTGAACCAATGGTGTGTCTGTCCCTGCTACGAGGGTCAGTCAATAAGTAATGCCTCCTATTTTTTTTCTCCTTAAATAAGGTAGTTATGTTAAATATTCAAATTTGGCACAATTCCTCAAACCTTCTTCTCCAATCCACAGCAATTGCAACTTCCTTCACCAACAGGTGGCAGGACTGTATCCGTTTGCAAAATGGCTGACATCGATGTTCGTATTAGACAACTTTCTGTGATTGAATTCTTGCATGCAGAAGGTGAAACGCCCATTCGAATTCATGAGAGACTGAAAAATATGTACGGTGATGCAACAATGTCAGTACTGTTAGAGGATGGGTTCATTGCTGTAACACAGCTGAAGGGCCATCACCGTTGGCTGACAAAATGCGGAGTGGCAGGCCAGTAACCGCAGTGACTCCAAGCAACATTCAGCGAGTCGATGACATAATTCGTGGTGACCACCGGGTGACTGCAGATGAATTGTGTGGCATTATCTGCCTCAGTAAAGGCAGTGTGATGAAAATTATTGGACAACTGGGATACAGAAAAGTTTGTGCACGGTGGGTCCCAAGAATGCTTTTTACCATGCTGGAATACATGCCCTTGTTAAACAGTGGACCAAGACTGTGGAAATGGATGGAGATTATATTGAAAAGTGACAAATTAATCGTTAATGTTGTGGTTTTCAACCTATGTAATTGCATTTGAATTTCTTGCCAATTAAAAGGAGAAAGAAAATAGGAGGCATTACTTATTGACTGACCCTCGTATATACACTTAAAGTTGTTTTCAGGAGTAGTTTTCTAGTTACAAATGTGAGAATTAGAACATATATGGCCATCTTTGCACGGAGAACATGGCTGCTGGATACCCTCTAACCTTAATTGAATGACAGATATGAAAAACAGTGATTAAAGTGGTGTCCCAATCTAATAATTTCATGACATGTTACCATTTTATGCTATAGCATTATGAATTAATGTGTGTTCAACCCTAATGATCCCGCTGAGCAGGAGAATACAGGACTGAGGTCCCTCTGGGTTATTCCTTGTACAGTGGGTACGGAAAGTATTCAGGCCCCTTTAAATGTTTCACTCTTTGTTTCATTGAAGCCATTTGGTAAATTCTAAAAAGTTCATTTTTTTCTCATTAAAAGTACACTCTGCACCCCATCTTGACTGAAAAAAAACAGAAATGTAGAAATTTTTGCAGATTTATTAAAAAAGAAAAACTGAAATATCACATGGTCATTATCACATGGTCATAAGTATTCAGACCCTTTGCTCAGACACTCATATTTAAGTCGCATGCTGTCCATTTCATTGTGATCCTCCTTGAGATGCTTCTACTCCTTCATTGGAGTCCAGCTGTGTTTAATTAAACTGATAGGACTTGATTTGGAAAGGCACACACCTGTCTATATAAGACCTCACAGCTCACCATGCATGTCAGACCAAATGAGAATCTGCCCAAGGAGCTCAGAGACAGAATTGTGGCAAGGCACAGATCTGGCCAAGGTTACAAAAGAATTTCTGCATTACTCAAGGTTTCTAAGAGCACAGTGGCCTCCATAATCCTTGAATGGAACAAGTTTGGGACCACCTGAAGTCGTCCTAGAAACTGAGCAATCGTGGGAGAAGAGCTTTGGTGAGAGAAGTAAAGAAGAACCCAAAGATCACTGTCGCTGAGCTCCAGAGATGCAGTAGGGAGATGGGAGAAAGTTCCACAAAGTCAACTATCACTGCAACCCTCCACCAGTCGGGCCTTTATGGCAGAGTGGCCCGACGGAAGCTTCTCAGTGCAAGACATATGAAAGCCCGCATAGAGTTTGCTCAAAAACACATGAAGACTATGAGAAATAAGATTCTCTGGTCTGATGAGATGAAGTTAAAACTGACTAGCCCAGGGGATGGGGATGACTCGGTTACCGGGGCCTTTAGCCTTGGGGATGTCGCGGCGGTCGGCTCCCGGGCCCATACCCTGGGGTCACTCTTTAAAAGCGTTAATGTGTATTCATTTTTAGAAAGTTTGTGACGCCACCCGTGGCTTCTGGTGAGGATCACCAGCGCTGCGCAGTCCACTGAGGCCGATGATAAGGCAGCTCGATGGTATAGCTCCCCACAGGTGGAGCTAGGCCTCAGGGCAGTGTATGACAGGGAATGCAGGGCAGGCGAGACCGAGCCTGGTCGGAGCAAGAAGAGGGACAGACACGATTGTCACTTCAGTACCTTTTACTGATGGAAATTCAGGCACATCCCGGAGCACTGTAGGGTGAAGGATCTGCCCGAATGAGCGGGCTTTGGGCCTCCTGCTTCTTGCCTCTGCGTAGTAAGTTTCTGACCTGACTGAAGCTAGGCCTAACTTTGTCTCTGTCCTGAGCTGGCTGACCTTGTGGTAGGACCTTTCCTTGGAGTACACGCTCCTCAGCTTGCGGGGCCTATGTGTCTCCTGGCTCTGTTACGTATCAGCACTTTAGCGATCCTGGGACTTGTAGTTCCCCAGGGATTCCGGTTATATCTTACTGGGTCATAGAGATCCCGGTAAACTTCGGACCCGGTGTCCGGTAAATGCTTCAGGGTGAGCTAGTTAAGCTCCTCTGCCCCCTATGTACTAACTGTCCACTCGTCTTCGGCCTACTCGGGCCCTCACTAGGCTACTCACACTAACGGCAGCTTGCCGCGCTTCACCGATCTTATGGCGCCGGCACACCTAAAGCTCACTTCTCTGAGCTACACTGAGTCTTGCTCTGGATAAGCTCCACTGCAGGATAGCAATTGCAGGAGCTGGAACAGGCCTTTGTCCTCTGAGGTAACTCTTCTCAGACTGCACTGGACTCACTGCTAAACCAGAATAGACTAGACTCTGACTCCCTCCAGTCTAGACTAACTGCTGCCTGGCTCCACCTTCCCTATTTATCTGTCCCTAACGGGCTCCCTCTGGTGGTCTGAGGTGGAAGGTGGAGATGTGTGAATGGTTATGGGGGCCTCTTGTGGAGGAATCCATCAATACACCCTTCTAGGATCTGTGTTACCAAGCGCAGCTGGGCGTCACAAAACTTTTTGGTGATAATTCTAAGCGGTATGTGTGGAGAAAATCAGGCACTGCTCATCACCTGCCCAATACAATCCCAACAGTGAAACATGGTGGTGGCAGCCTCATGCTATGGGGGTGTTTTTCAGCTGCAGGGACAGGGCGACTGGTTGCAATTGAAGGAAACATGAATGCGGCCAAGTACAGAGATATCCTGGATGAAAACCTCTTCCAGAGTGCTCTGGACCTCAGACTTGGCCGAAGGTTCACCTTCCAACAAGACAATGACCCTAAGCACACAGCATACAGCTAAAATAACAAAGGTGTGTCTTCAGAACAACTCTGTGACCATTCTTGACTGGCCCAGCCAGAGCCCTGACCTAAACCCAATTGAGCATCTCTGGAGAGACCTGAAAATGGCTGTCCACCAACGTTCACCATCCAACCTGACGGAACTGGAGAGGATCTGCAAGGAAGAATGGCAGAGGATTCCCAAATCCAGGTGTGAAAAACTTGATGCATCATTCCCAAGAAGACTCATGGCTGTACTAGCTCAAAAGGGTGCTTCTATTCAGTACTGAGCAAAGGGTCTGAATACTTATGACCATGTGATATTTCAGTTTTTCTTTTTTAATAAATTTGCAAAAATTTCTACATTTCAGTTTTTTTTCAGTCAAGATGGAGTGCAGGGTGTACTTTAATGAGAAAAAAAAAATACTTTTTAGAATTTACCAAATGGCTGCAATGAAACAAAGAGTGAAAAATTTAAAGGGGTCTGAATGCTTTCCGTACCCACTGTAGAGCAGTAGACTGCAACACAGCCTTTCATGTAAATAGGGCAGTTTTGTACAGTAGTTCTCTGTATAGCCAGTGGCCAGGGACACTGATGTATAGTGAAAATTTGTGAGATGAGAGGATTTACAGTGGGTGTTGCTCATAACTTCAGAGTTTTGTAGCAAGCATCATTTTTCTGTTCCACCACTCACTAACTAAAATGTAGTGCTGTCTCTCATTTTCAAAGGATGTTCTGCAGCAGGGGCAGTGTGTACGACACTTTTTTATATTTGGGGTCTAAGGGGTAAAGTTTCTCAATGTGAAGAGCACCAAATCTGCGCAAAGAGCCTTATAGGCCATGCAATGCTCTCCTGGGATTTTAAATGCAAATAAAATCGAGAGGAAGAGGACAAGAATTATCTGCCTCGCTGAATAGGCTAACTTGTATATTTAAATTCCAAGAGGACCATTCCATGACTTAGTCTCCTAAAAGTAAGATTTTCTCTGAAGCATTTCCAAGACGAACATACTGTACATGGATGTGATCGAACAGCCAGTGGCTGACACATGCTGCCCACTGTTTGGGCAGCATGTGTCATCTGACAGGTTCCCTTTAAAGGTCTGAGATTGACTTGTAGGATGGCTTCTTCCAATATGTGGCACTAGAGTTTCTATTCTCTTCTAGTGTTGATCGAGCACTAAAATTCTCGAGTGCTCGGTACTCGAATCGAGCAGGTCAGACGCTGAAACGGACTTGACTCGAGTAATGAGTGTAATGGAAGTCAATGGGAAACTCTAGCAGTTTTCCAGAAGACCCCCACAAGAGGGTTGGGGGGAGGGGCTGGAAAATCACTGAAATGGATGGAAACAGTGCTCAAATGGAATGGGGAAGACCCCTGGAAGCATCTCTGGCTCTCAAGTCGCTGCTGGGAACATTGTTGTCAGAGTATTACTACACTTTTACGGACTGACAATAAAACATATAAAACCGAAAATGAAATGGATTTTACAGGGGAAAATGTTATGAATCATTCTTTCCAGTATAATGACTTGTATATAAGGCAAAATTAAAAAGACAAAAAACAAAACACACCCCTTAATAGCCAGGCTATCTCTCACCATATTTCCCTATCTCCTGTGACTACAGTAGATGACATAGCAGAGGGGGAAATAAAACTGCATCCACTTGTAGTCACCGGGAAATGTAATTTTAACATTTTACTACCTTATCTGGGTATGTGGTGTGTGTGTAACATGTTTAATTTATGAAGGAGGGACGCCGAAACTTACAAAGCCTATGCAGACAATGCAAGAACTGCCAAAAATTAGAAGGAAGAGGGACCCCAATACACCCTGAATTAGACATAAAGGAGGGCCTCACATTCAGCAGTGTTCAAAATAATAGCAGTGTGTTCAAAAACATGAATTAAGCACAAAATCTTTACAATACTTTTTGTTTCCAAGCATTGGGAACATTGCACACTGTTTTGTAATTCAAAACATGAAGAGAAATGTATATAATGTTTAACTACTTTACAGAAAATAACAAAAAATTAACATTGGGCTGTTCTAAAAAATAGCAGTGTCTGCATTTATCTTTTCAAACTCACAATATGTACTCTTTTTTTTTAGAGGATTTAGCATTCCTGTGAATCACGAACCTAATATTTAGTTGTATACCCACAGTTTTTTAGAACTGCTTCACATCTATGTTGCATAGAGTCAACTGACTTCTGGCACCTGTCAACTGTTATTCCAGCCCAGGATGCTTTGACTACATCCCACAATTTCTTTGGCATTTGTTGGCTTTGCCTCATAAACTGCATTTTTGATGTCACCCCACAAGTGTTCTAACTGATTATAGTTCGGGGATTGGGCTGGCCACTCCATAACCTCAATTTTGTTGGACTGGAACCAAGATTTTGCTCATTTACTGGTGTGTTTAGGGTCGTTCTATTGTTGAAACACACGCAACATGACCTCTTCAAGTATTTTCATATATGCAAACTGGTCCATGATCCCTGTTATGCAGTAAATAGGTCCAGCACCATAGTAAGAGAAACATGCCTATATCATGATGCTTGCACCACCATGCTTCACTGTCTTCAGAGTGTACTGTGGCTTGAATGCAGAGTTTGGGAGTCGTCTGATGAACTGTCTGCGGCTCTTGGACCCAAAAAGAACAATTTTACTTTCATCAGTACACAAAATGTTTCTCCATTTTTTCTTTAGGCCAGTTGATGTGTTCTTTGTCAAATTGTATCCGCTTCAGTACATGTCTTTTTTTTAACAGTGGGACTTTGTGGGGACTTCTTGCCAAGAGATTAGCTTCACACAGGCGTCTTCTAACTGTCACAGTACACACAGGTAACTTGAGACTGTCTTTAATCATCCTGGAGCTGATCATTGATAAGCCTTTTCCATTCTGCCTATTCTTCATTCCATTCGAATGGTAGTCTTCCATTTTCTTCCATGTCTCTCTGGTTTTGCTTTCCATTTTAAAGCATTGGAGATCATTTTAGCTGAACAGCCTATCGTCTGCACTTCTTTATAAGTTTTACCTTGTCCAATCAACTTTTTAATCAAAGTATGTTGTTCTTCTGAACAATGTCTCGAATTACCCATATTTCTCAGTCTTTCAAGGAGAAATGCATGTACAACATGTGCTGGCTTCACTCTTAAATGAGGGCCACCTGATTCATACTTGTTTTTTCACAGAATGATTGACCTCACTAATTGAACTCAACACTGCTATTATTTTGAACACAACCCCTTTCAATTAATTATTCAAATACACAGACTCAAAAACATGCAGATCATGAATGCGGAGTCTGTTCGTTTTCTTAGAATCTACTGCTCCAACTGGTAAATTGTTTGACATGTGGTAATATAATTTACTAGCTATTGAACCCGTTCTACACCCGGGTGGTGAGCATTTTTATTGGTATTTGGTCTCCCATGCTGGCTGGTATGTGCTGCCCCCCTCCTGGTTATTTGCGCTGCCCCCATCCTGTCTCCACCATCCTATCCTGGTATGCATGGCACCCCTCACCCTCAATTCTGGTATGCATGGCACCTCTCATCCCTAATCCTGGTATGCATGGCACCCCTCATCCCAAATCCTGGAATGCGTGGCACCCCTCATCCCCAATCCTGGTATACGTGGCACCCCTCATCCCCAATCCTGGTATGCGTGGCACCCCTCATCCCTATCCCCGTATGCGTGGTACTCCTCACCCCTATCCCGGTATGCGTGGCACCTCTCACCCCCAATCCCGGTATGCATGGCACCCCTCACCCCCAATCCCGGTATGCGTGGCACCCCTCGCCTCCAATCCCGGAATGCATGGCACCCCTCACCCCCAATCCCGGTATGCATGGCACCCTTCATCCTTATCCTGGTATGATTGGTACAACTCATCCTGGTATGTATGATACCCCTCATCCCTATTCTGGTATGCATGGTAACCCTCATCCCAAATCCTGGTATGCGTGGCACCCCTCATCCCAAATCCTGGTATGTGTGACACCCCTCATCCCCAATCCTGATATGCGTGGTACTCCTCACCCCTATCCCAGTATGCGTGGCACCCCTCACCCCCAATCCCGGTATGCATGGCACCCCTCACCCCCAATCCCGGTATGTGTGGCACCCCTCACCCCCAATCCCGGTATGCGTGGCACCCCTCACCCCCAATCCAGGTATGCGGGGCACCCCTCACCCCCAATCCCGGTATGTTTGGCACCCCTCACCCCCAATCCTGGTATGCATGGCACCCCTCACCCCCAATCCCGGTATACATGGCACAACTCATCCCCAATCCCGGTATGCATGGCACCCTTCATCCTTATCCTGGTATGATTGGTATCCCTCATCCTGGTATGCATGGTGCCCCGCATTCCTATCCTGGTATGTATGGTACCCCTCATCCCTATTCTGGTATGCATTGTCCCCTCACCCCCCAATCCTGGTATGCATGTTCCCCTCACCCCCCAATCCTGGTATGCATGGTACCCCTCATCCTGGTATGCATGGTCCCCTCATCCTTCCAATCCTGGTATGTGTGGTACCCCTCACCCCCAATCCTGGTATGCATGGTCCCCTCACCCCCCAATCCTAGTATGTATGGTACCCGTCACCCCCCAATCCTGGTATGCATGGTCCCCTCACCCCCCAAACCAGGTATGTGTGGCCCCCTCATCCCCCAATCCTGGTATGCATGGTCCCCTCACCCCCCAATCCTGGTATGCATGGTCCCCTCACCCCCCAATCCTGGTATGCATGGTCCCCTCACCCCCAATCCTGGTATGCATGGTCCCCTCACCCCCCAATCCTGGTATGCATGGTCCCCTCACCCCCCAATCCTGGTATGCATGGTCCCCTCACCCCCCAATCCTGGTATGCATGGTCCCCTCACCCCCCAATCCTGGTATGTGTGGCCCCCTCATCCCTTTCACGCTGTGCACACATACAAAAAAATAAACACTTATACTCACCTTTCTTTTCTGTGCTCCAGCGCTGCTGCGTCCTGTTCTGCCGGAGGCCGGGGGAGGAGTGCTGCACCGGAGCACAATGCTGTCCGGTGCCATTTTGCTGAAGACACACTGCAAATGTGTCTTCAGTAAAATGGCGCCGATAGCACTATGCGCATGCGCCGATCCGACGCCTCACTCCTGCCCCGGTCTCTGGCGAAGAGAGGCGCCGCCGCAACGCTCCTCCTGGTCAGGTAAGTATCTAAGTATGGCACCAGAGATCACAGTATGCGTTCAGTGTCTACGCATACTGCGATCTCCGGCGCCATACATACTCCTCTTACCTGTAACGGCTGGATGCGTGCTTCTGTCTGGAGCCAGACTGCGCGTCACGCATGCGCAGTCTATAAAGGCTTCAGACAGAGACATGCATCCCCGGTTATATTATAGATAGCAAAAACAGTGATTAATCTGGTTAGATATATTGGACTGCTATTATTTTGAACACTACTGTACATTCTGTTAAAATTGTTAGATAATGGGACTCCTAGACTCATAAAGCCAATGCACTAAGTGCAAGGGCTACCAAAAATTAGGAGTGACTGCAAACACCCTGGAAGACAGAGGAGGGCCTCAGAAAACATTTTTTTCCCATTTTTTAAGGAGTGGTACTCTTAAACTGGCAACGTTTATGTGCTAAGTGCAAGAGCTGAGAGACGTTTATCCCTGGGGGGTATATATATATACAGTATATATATATATATATATATATATATATATATATATATATATATATATATATATATATATATATATATATATATATATATACAGTATATATGTATATATATATATATATATATATATATATATATATATATATATATATATATATATATATACACTGCTCAAAAAAATAAAGGGAACACTCAAATAACACTTCCTAGATCTGAATGAATGAAATATTCTCATTGAATACTTTGTTCTGTACAAAGTTGAATGTGCTGACAACAAAATCACACAAAAATAATCAATGGAAATCAAATTTATTAACCAATGGAGGCCTGGATTTGGAGTCACCCCCAAAATTAAAGTGGAAAAACACGTTACAGGCTGATCAAACTTTGATGTAATGTCCTTAAAACAAGTCAAATTGAGGCTCAGTATTGTATGTGGCCTCCACGTGCCTGTATGACATCCCTACAATGCCTGGGCATGCTCCTGATGAGGTTGCGGATGGTCTCCTGTGGGATCTCCTCCCAGACCTGGACTAAAGCATCCGCCAACTCCTGGACAGTCTGTGGTGCAACGTGACGTTGGTGGATGGAGCAAGACATGATGTCCCAGATGTGCTCAAACGGATTCAGGTCTGGGAAACGGGCGGGCCAGTCCAAAGCTTCAATGCCTTCATATTGCAGGAATTGCTGACCCACACGAGCCACATAAGGTCTGGCAGGTCCTGCTGGAGGTCATTTTGCAGGGCTCTGGCAGTGCTCCTCCTGTTCCTCCTTGCACAAGGTGGAGGTAGCGGTACTGCTGCAGGGTTGTTGCCCTCCTACGGCCCCCTCCACGTCTCCTGGTGTACTGGCTTGTCTCCTGGCATCGCCTCCAGACTCTGGACACTACGCTGACAGACTATTATGATCTGCAACAAGTACTAAGGAAAGATAGGGGAAAGCTGTCCCTACAGTAAGACTAAGCTGAGTCCCTACGATGTAGCGGGCTTCCTGTTCCTAGTGAACAGACCCGCCTTAGTCCTCGGCTAGTCTGAACGAAGACCTATAGCATAAGGAGAGGGGTCCCTAAAAGAACTAAGGACTGGAACAAAAAGGGACACCTCCTAAACAGAGAAGTTGTTGCAGAACACAACAAGACAAACTAAAGTCATCCATGTGTGCCAGATTCCTAACAGGCAAGTGTGATGGGTGTGTCAGAGATGACAGACAGTTGCCCTGCAGTTGGTTGCAGGAAATCTCTACATTTGGCATTACAAACATCTTTCTGGAGGCTGGCTGTCCCTAGGATCCAGCAGCTACCTCCCTCTGGCTAGCAAGAGCAGTACTTCATCCTCTCCGGAGCTTGAAGCCGTGTGTGCATTTGTTTGGTGTCGTCTAAAGCTAAGCAATTCTCCTGTTTGTCTACCCTTGTTGTCTATAGAGTTTAGTGGAGATCGACTAGTGCTCATCTCCTTTTTTCCCTAGCCTTAGCCATATGCCAGGGAAAGTCAGGGTGAGGCACGCGTGCGGCTATTGGTGAAGAGCCAATATAGGGATGGTAGTTGAGACAGGGTGACACTAGACCAGACTAGGAGGTCTCCACCCCCCCTTCCTCTAGTGTCTGGACTCCCTTTCCCTCGTCCCTCTGTGTTGCAGTTAGTCTTTCCCACACCTTGAGTGACATTATCGCCAGTCAAGCACGTTTTGAAAAGGCAAAAAAAAACAAAAACTGACATTTGCTTTTTTTTTTCTTTGTGTGTTTTTGGGCGTGGACCTTTTTTTTTCCTTTCTCCTTTGGTATGGGTTCAGTTGCAGAGTGGCTGCACAGGCTGTCTCTGGAGAGGAATGACCCTCGCTGTGAGTTACAGCAGCAGCAGCTACAGGTTGCCAATATTGGGGTCTCTGCAGGTAGGCCTGCCCAGCCTGAACCCAAGGTTGCCCTCCCGGACAGATTTTCTCGAGGTACGGACCTCCCTTATCCATCTTTTGTCACAAGAGGAGAGCTGAGAGCTCTGTCAGTATGCAATTAACACACGCCTGAGAAGTGCCCTATAAACAAATGCCAGCCAAGAAGTCCTACAACCTAATGAAAATACGAGGGTCTTTCTCCCCTAGCAGAGGCAGGGGATGATTAGACACCGACTTGCGATAAATTTACGTGTAGCTGTTGAAGGACGAAAAAGGGAATTTAATAGAGGGTCCCAGGACACCCGTCACTGATATGAAATATGGAATAGCTCAAGTTCCATAATTCTGATAATAAGGGAACCCATATTTTTAGTGGCAGGGTCAGCCAAGGACAAGATGCTTATTTTTTCGAAGCCGTAAGCCTCTCTGGGGAGCTGTAGCACAAGAGCACCAGAATAACGCATCGCAGCTACGCCATGTGTGGTCTCTAAATGAAGGTAAGATCATAGTAGAAAATATGGTATCACTTTTGGGCTTCTGGGATCAACCAGTGATGAGTTATCCCAAAAACCAGATATCTTAAATAAAATGTCCAGCCCTGTGATGTTAGCACAGGGGGTGTGTGGGCAGATCTTCCTTAGGCATAAAAGAGTCCATGGAGGATAGATGAGCATTGTTTGCCAGGGGGGTATAGATACTATAAGCAACGGATCACAATCGATAACGCTTCTGGAGTGAGTTTGCTGCACTGAAAGTAAAGGGGCCGACTAATATTGCACGCCCCACTTTTCAGTTTTGAATTTGTTAAAAAAGTTTAAAATATCCAATAAATTCCACTTCACGATTGTGTCCCACTTGTTGTTGATTCTTCCCCCAAAAAATTGAATTTTATATCTTTCTGTTTGAAGCCAGAAATGTGGCAAAAGGTAGAAAAGTTCAAGGGGGCCAAATACTTTCACAATGCACTGCAGTAGCTTTTGATGTGGGGTGTATTCAGTTTTGCATCAACAAATTTGAGTAAAACTGTAATGAAAGTTATATTATTAACCTTACTTTTATGTTATGGGTTAAAAATATGTTCTATGAAACTCAGTCTTGTCAAAATTCTGGAAAATATTCTGGAGTTCAGTGAGATATTGATTAAAATCTTACTTTCCAAAGAGGGTGTACTCATTTATGCTGAGCACGGTACCTAAATAGCAAATCGTGGTTCAAACACTAGGCAGGTAGTCAAGTATATGCTTATATATGTAGGCTTGATCTAGGTAAACGGATGAGAGCATTTTATATTGACTAATGATGGATATGAAGCCTGCCCCAGGAATATTAGGACTATCATTGTCTATCTATCTATCTATCTATCTATCTATCTATCTATCTATCTATCTATCTATCTATCATATAGACACTGCTCAAAAAAATAAAGGGAACACTTAAACAACAGAATATAACTCCAAGTAAATCAAACTTCTGTGAAATCAAACTGTCCACTTAGGACGCAACACTGATTGACAATCAATTTCACATGCTGTTGTGCAAATGGAATAGACAATAGATGGAAATTATTGGCAATTATCAAGACACACTCAATAAAGGAGTGGTTCTGCAGGTGGGGACCACAGGCCACATCTCAGTACCAATGCTTTCTGGCTGATGTTTTGGTCACTTTTGAATGTTGGTTGTGCTTTCACACTCGTGGTAGTATGAGACGGACTCTACAACCCATACAAGTTGCTCAGGTAGTGCAGCTAAACCAGGATGCCACATCAATGCGAGCTGTGGCAAGAAGGTTTGCTGTGTCTGTCAGCGTAGTGTCCAGAGGCTGGAGGTGCTACTATGAGACAGACCAGTACACCAGGAGACATGGAGGGGGCATAGGAAGGCAACAACCCAGCAGCAGGACCGCTACCTCCGCGTTTGTGCAAGGAGGAACAGGAGGAGCACTGCCAGAGCCCTGCAAAATGACCTCCAGCAGGCCACAAATGTGCATGTGTCTGTACAAACGGTTAGAAACCGACTCCATGAGGGTGGTATGAGGACCTGACGTCCACAGATGGGGGTTGTGCTCACAGCCCAACACTGTGCAGGACGCTGGCATTTGCCACAGAACACCAGAATTGGCAAGTCGCCACTGGCGCCCTGTGCTCTTCACAGATGAAAGCAGGGTCACACTGAGCACATGTGACAGACGTGACAGAGTCTGGAGACGCCGTGGTCTGCTGCCTGCAACATCCTTCAGCATGACCGGTTTGGCAGTGGGTCAGTAATGGTGTGGGGTGGCATTTCTTTGGAGGGCCGCACAGCCCTCCATGTGCTCGCCAGATGTAGCTTGACTGCCATTAGGTACCGAGATGAGATCCTCAGACCCTTTGTGAGACCATAGGCTGGTGCGGTTGGCCCTGGGTTCATCCTAATGCAGGACAATGCCAGACCTCTTGTGGCTGGAGTGTGTCAGCAGTTCCTACAAGATGAAGGCATTGAAGCTATGGACTGGCCCGCCCGTTACCCTGACCTGAATCCAATTGAGCACATCTGGAACATCATGTCTCGCGCCATCCACCAACATCACGTTGCACCACAGACTGTCCAGGAGTTGGCGGATGCTTTAGTCCAGGTCTGGGAGGAGATCCCACAGGAGACCATCCACAACCTCATCAGGAGCATGCCCAGGCGTTGTAGGGATGTCATACAGGCACATCAAAGTTGGATCAGCCAGTAGTGTATTTTTCCACTTTAATTTTGGGGGTGACTCCAAATCCAGGCCTCCATTGGTTAATAAATTTGATTTCAATTGATGATTTTTGTGTGATTTTGTTGTCAGCACATTCAACTTTGTACAGAACAAAGTATTCAATGAGAATATTTCATTCAATCAGATCAAGGATGTGTTATTTGAGTGTTCCTTTTATTTTTTTGAGCAGTGTATAATATACAGTACAGGCCAAAAGTTTGGACACACCTTCTCATTTAAAGATTTTTCTGTATTTTCATGACTATGAAAATTGTACATTCACACTGAAGGCATCAAAACTATGAATTAACACATGTGGAATTATATACTTAACAAAAAAGTGTGAAACAACTGAAAATATGTCTTATATTCTAGGTTCTTCAAAGTAGCCACCTTTTGCTTTGATGACTGCTTGGCACACTCTTGGCATTCTCTTGACGAGCTTCAAGAGGTAGTCACCGGAAATGGTTTTCACTTCACAGGTGTGCCCTGTCAGGTTTAATAAGTGGGATTTCTTGCCTTATAAATGGGGTTGGGACCATCAGTTGTGTTGTGTGGAAGTCAGGTGGATACACAGCTGATAGTCCTACTGAATAGACTGTTAGAATTTGTATTATGGCAAGAAAAAATCAGCTGAGTAAAGAAAAACAAGTGGCCATCATTACTTTAAGAAATGGAGGTCAGTCAGTCCGAAAAATTGGGAAAACTTTGAAAGTGTCCCCAAGTGCAGTTGCAAAAACCATCAAGCGCTGAAAAGAAACTGGCTCACATGAGGACCGCCCCAGGAAAGGAAGACCAAGAGTCACCTCTGCTTCTGAGGATGTTTAACCGAGTCACCAGCCTCAGAAATCGCAGGTTAACAGCAGCTCAGATTAGAGACCAGGTCAATGCCACACAGAGTTCTAGCAGCAGACACATCTCTTCAACAACTGTTAAGAGGAGACTTTGTGCAGCAGGCCTTCATGGTAAAATAGCTGCTAGGAAACCACTGCTAAGGACACGCAACAAGCAGAAGAGACTTGTTTGGGCTAAAGAACACAAGGAATGGACATTAGACCAGTGGAATCTGTGCTTTGGTTTGATGAGTCCAAATTTGAGATCTTTGGTTCCAACCACCGTGTCTTTGTGCGACGCAGAAAAGGTGAACGGATGGACTCTACATGCCTGGTTCCCACCGTGAAGCATGGAGGAGGAGGTGTGATGGTGTGGGGGTGCTTTGCTGGTGACACTGTTGGGGATTTATTCAAAATTGAAGGCATACTGAACCAGCATGGCTACCACTGCATCTTGCAGTGGCATGCTATCCCATCCGGTTTGCGTTTAGTTGGACCATCATTATTTTTCAACAGGACAATGACCCCAAACACACCTCCAGGCTGTGTAAGGGCTATTTGACCAAGAAGGAGAGTGATGGGGTGCTACGCCAGATGACCTGGCCTCCACAGTCACCAGACATGAACCCAATCGAGATGGTTTGGGGTGAGCTGGACCGCAGAGTGAAAGCAAAAGGGCCAACAAGTGCTAAGCATCTCTGGGAACTCCTTCAAGATTGTTGGAAGACCATTTCCGGTGACTAACTCTTGAAGCTCATCAAGAGAATGCCAAGAGTGTGCAAAGCAGTCATCAAAGCAAAAGGTGGCTACTTTGAAGAACCTAGAATATAAGACATATTTTCAGTTGTTTCACACTTTTTTGTTAAGTATATAATTCCACATGGGTTAATTCATAGTTTTGATGCCTTCAGTGTGAATGTACAATTTTCATAGTCATGAAAATACAGAAAAATCTTTAAATGAGAAGGTGTGTCCAAACTTTTGGTCTGTACTGTATGTATTCACATATGTGTGAATGTGTGTAAGTTAGGCTATGCTCAGGGCATATTCGCTATATACTGTACAGTCAGAAATGCTCCTGATTTATACAGGGATCCCTTATATTGTTTGGAGAGGTATGAGGGGCCATTATATTATTTGGAGAGCTATCTGGGGGCAATTATACTATTTGGAGGGTTGTGTGGGAGCCGTTATAGTATTTGGAGGGTTATGTGGGGGCCATTGTACTGTTTGGAGGGTTATGTTGGGGTGCCATGATACTATTTGGAGGGCTATGTGTGGGCGATGATACTATTTGGAGGGCTATGTTGGGGGCATTATACTATTTGGAGGCTACAAAGTTGTGAGATATGCTCTTATGTGACCCTGCCAAATATTTTTTTTGGGAGGTGGACCAATTAGGACTTCTGCTATGGGGCCCCATATGTACGCTCCTAGACAAAAGTATAGAACTTTTAAACGGATAATTTATTCCAACGTGGAGTAGGATTTAAGAGTCTGTAGAACTTCATGACGGCAATTCTCTTCATTTCAAGACTATAATTTTTGGGTGAGAGGTTCATTTAAGTCAGAGGCTAGTTGCAAAAATAGATTGCAATGTCTCATATGTATTGCAAACTTTAGAACATAAAAGTCCAAAACTGAACATACACAATGAAGCAAATCCCTAGCACTTGGCCAGTGAGCCTTTTTTTTATTCATTCTACTATTCTAGGCAGGGTTAGTATAGCGCTCCAACGCCTTATGTAGCTTATGTGCAAACTGGCATATTCCCAATGGGAGACAATTTATAGTAGGCACACAAAACATTTTATGTGTGTGGTGTATGGCTACCTTAAAGGGATATTCCAATTATTTAATGTTTTGACAAATTGCTAGGACATGCCAAAACATTTTAACTGGAGAGGGTTCACTCACTGATCTGGGGAACAAAGGCACTGATGTCACTTGGGTATTTCTCATGCACAGCAGGGCTGCTTTCCACCTACAGGTATAGGAAATTATACAGTGTCACTCATTTCTCTGCAGAGTAGATTGCTGAGTAAGGAAAATCAGTGAGGGTGCCACAGCACTAAGTTTGGCGGCCCCTTGATTACTAGGATTATAGTGGTCCAGACAAATATATCTCCATTGATGAGTAATGACATTTTTTGGTCATCACTAGCTTTAAAGGGAACCTGTCAGCAGGTTTCAGACTGTCATCTTGATTACTGTATGTCTATGACCTTTATTTTATGTCTGTCACCGCTTTATAGAAATGCATTATGCAAATTTATATGTAAATGAGCTGCAAGCGCAAGGGGCTTGACCCTGCTCTATGGCCTCTTTCTCTCTTTTCCCACGCGCTGTCGGCCTCCTATCAGTGACTGACAGGTTATCCTTCTCTGTAACCTGCTCCTCTGCCCGAAATCTTGTGCATGTGCTATCAGTCCCACCGTGGCGCATGTGCAGCTCCATAGTCTGGCACTCACAATGTTTTCAAGACGTTAATGCACATGCACCACCCCCTGGAATGACGCCGCTTGCGCTAGATCTCAGGCGGCGGAGCAGGTCACAGAGAAGAGTGACCTGTCAGTCATTGGCAGGAGGGTGACAGCGGGTGGGGAAATAGGGAGATAGGCTGGAGAGCTGTAAGCTGCACTTGGGGATCATTTGCAGAAAATTTTTCCCAAGGATTTCTCTAAGGCCACAGCCCCACTATCAGTGTTTGGTCAGTATTCGGTCAGTATTTTTTCTCAGGAGTGGGAGCTAAAACCAGGAGTGGTTGATAAATGCAGAATTGGTGACATGTTTCTATTATACCTTTTCTCTGATTGTTCCTCACCTGGTTTTGGCTCCCACTCCTGAGGAAAAATACTGACTGAATACTGACCAAATACTGATAGTGGGGCAATGGCCTAAAACAGAGACACAGACTTATAAAGCAAAGGTATGTATGTAATCGACATTACAGGTACTTTCCATAGAGGACATTAGTTTGGGGTCTAAAACCCTGCTGCCAGGTTCCCTTTGATGCCATAAATGTATCCAGTTCTTTGGGAAGAAAAGTACAGGTACTTTAATGTTTTTGCTATACAGCTGCAAATCTAACACAATTTTTAAATAAAAGACAAATTGACAAAAAAGACATTTTATTGTCTTATGAAAAAGGCTAGTAAAATGAATTTACAAGTACAAAAATACACACTGTACAAAACAGACAAGGGATATACAGCCTCCCTGAAACTGTTAAAAATATATTTTTGTTTTATTTTTTACATAAGACATTCTTTAAAAAATCTTTGTAAAATTAGAAAGTTCTAGTGTCCTCAAAAGTCACTTCCTTTGTCTAAATTATATTTATAAAATTCTTTTTTTTCCAAATACAGTACAATAAAATATACAGTAACAGAGAAAAGTTGTGTTTTTTAGGAAATATGTTCTTTGGTTTTAAATGATATTTGTTTTTTATTTCAAATGCAAAAATTGATCTGAAATATAAAATATTTGGGCAGAAGAAAAAAAAGTTTTATTACCCTTCGCTTCAATTTTTTCACTTCATTATTCTAGGACACTCACAAACCAAAAAGTCATTGTACATCATAATATACTATCCTTCAAAATCAGGTATAGCTGTATCATTTCACAAGTTAAATTTTTTTAAATTAAGGACAAAAGTTATGTATATGAAATCCTTAATTTTCCTTAAATATTGTTAATAAATTTGGTGTCTTTTTATGAAAATCCAATCCCGTATAATATCTGCTTCATCCTATGGAGTAGATGATGTACATTAAGAACTGTTCCTTAGACATAACTTTGCTTGTTGCTAATTTTAGAGAGGTAAAATTGTAGGTTTATGCTATATTTCCCTTGAAAAAGAATCCAATATATATTTTGGTAAGCATGTATATAAAGGAGAAGAAACAATATAATAAAAGTCAAGACAGAGTCATTAGGTGATGGTAGTTTACATTGCTGTGGGCTCCATTTATTGTTAAAAGGGCTGCCCACTACTCCTTATCGTGGCTGGTAAAATAAAAAAGGAAATTTACCTCCCTGCCCAATACCAATGCCTGTTGTGTTACAGTCTTCACACTTCCATGAGACAGATATAGGGCTTGGAGCGGAGGAGCAGAGCCAGTCCAATAGGTAAGTTCATTTTCTTATTTTACCAGTCACGTTAGGGACATTTAAAAAGGGGGTTGTTCAGTAGTGGACAATCCCTTTAAGGGCATTGTCCTTTGCCCCTTACCCATCCTTTTCTTTGAAGGATGAAAGATAAAGGTGGCAGGATAGATTTTCTCTCCCATGTTGGCTAACACTGGGCTACTTTTAGTTTAAGAAGACCAGATATAGGTTTACAACATCTGAAGAACATGAGGTCAATTGATGGCCCTTCTCCAGAGGCTCCAGCTACCTGCGATGTCTCTATGGCATTCCTACTTTAGTAGATTTATATTAACCTCAAAATAGAAATCTATATCTCTGGTAAGATTTTTATTGTATCAGAAGGCACTTAGAATTTATATCAGGGGTGAATGGTACTTAGTAAGTGACATGTTGGAACTGGCATGTCAAAAGAACATCTGTAACCCGCAGATGATAAATGGAGTCAACTTGTAGATTGAAATATTTTTGTGAATGCATAAAAAAATTGTACATAATTTTTTTTATAATGTATCAGCCAGCTACAGTCAAATGTATAGTGGGAATCTGTTTACCCTGATGTACAAGCAATACTAGGGCACCCCAATATTTACAGGAAGCACTCCTCTAATGTGGCAGTGGGGCATTTGTGTCACCTCAGGTACCAGGGCCACATGTGAAACTGCAACTTTTATAACCTCAAATATTGTACCATCAGCTACCATATCAATAATAATAATTCTGCGCCAAAATTGCTCTATTCTATACTTTTTATTTGGGTTACTTAGTAAGGCCACTAAAATTCTGATCTCCCATTACATTTTATCTACCAAAATGTAGAACTGGTAACATAACAACTAGGGAGCCACAAGGAATAATGTATTATTAAAACAGAAATTTTTCTGCTAAAACTAGTCAGCAGAGTTATGATTTGCGTTTAGTATATAGGTAATTAAGGCTATCCTATATTATACAGTCATAATACAAACAGTTGTAGGATATGTGCAAATTTGTCACACTAAAACGGCCATGACAAAAAAATACTTATAGAAAGTTTTACTGAAAATATGAACTTGGCTGTGTCAGAAAACAAAAGACTTGCATTTTTTTGCATTTTTTAAGCACACAGTATAATAAATTCCCAGCATCTGACATGATTATGAACAAGCGCTGCCCCATGTGTGATCAGCTTGATCAGGGCAGTTGTCATAAAGGTTCATTTACTAAAGCTTTAAGGCACTCAGGAAATAGTGTTGAGGAACTTATTTTCTCCTGCTAAGGAGGACAGCATAGAGTTCAGGTCTGATACAGCCATATTAGGAACCATGTCTGCTGGATTACGTGGTGTGTTCAAATGGGAGGAAGATTGAGATGATCCCGGTAGACCAGTTTGAGTTAAATTTTGTGACATCAGAGATGTGTGGTCAGCGTCATCTATGATGGCTGCAAAATCAATCTGAGTGTTTTCCAAATCTAAACTGTCCAAGGGATTGGATGCTGGACATGAGTTACTGTATGGGATGGTGTCTGGCTTCACAAAACCCAGATTAGAACTGTACTGTCCATGTTGATGTCCATCACAGCTGTTTTGGGTTTGATTTAGTGCTGTGACAAGCTTTTGGTTTCCTGTTTTCCCCTGATGCATTCCAACTTGACCTGAGTAATACATCATGCCAGTGGTTTCATTGGAGTCAGATTGACAGTGAATAGGTGGCAGGGCTGGTATTCTCCTAGGGCTGCATTCAGCTGAATGGTAAGATGGACTAAGTTGAGTAGGACTGCCCGTGTAAGTTGACTGGCTAGTAATACTGTGCTGCCGACTTAAAGGTTTTGGGACACAAGGAGGATGTGGCAGCATGTCTACACTGTAACTCTGATTTCCTGGACTCCTCATAGTTTTAGAGTGGTTTGGCTGGTTATCATGTGGATTTGGACTCAATAAGATGTTTTGTGGTTGCTTATTCTGATAATTCATGTATTTGGGACTCATATAAGCTGGAGCATGAGGTGTATTCCTATGTTGGTTTTGTCCAACATTGCCATCCTCCCCAGTGCTGTTTACAATGGCCATATTTTTTGGCTGCTGCTCCCACATTAATGCTTGCTGGGATTGAACATAATTTCGGACCATCATTTCCTTGACTTGCATCATCGGTGTCTGTGACCTTCGTCCTTGAGGGCTTAACATATTTGGGTTAAGACCAACATTGTAGCACATATTTTGTTGATTTTCCTGTTGTCCTTGGTAATCACAGTTGGAATTCCCTGGGGATAACGCTACTGTATTTGACTGGTTGAAAGCATGCTGCTGCATCGTATGCTGCTTCATGTTCTGACAGGACATCATTGCAGGCATAGACTGATGAAATTGTTGTTCTGGTTTGATATGAACCTGACTCAAGTGGTTATACCTTTCACTGTTTACATACATACCCTGTTGTTGGCAAGAATTACCGTTTGCAATGGGAACCTGTTTGGTTGCGTCAGAAGCTGGATTTGAGTATTGGTTATGACATTGATTCCCTGGTGACATATTTGGTGGTACCACCGGATGGTTTGCACTTTGGCCATCAGACATGTCCATGGTTGCTGAGCTTACTTCATGCCACTGCACAGGTAAACTAGAACTACTAGCTTGCCTTGTATTTTGGAAAGGCTGGTTGTGAGTCATCATTTGACAGTGGTTGAAATCTGAGTGACTCAATACATTGCCCTGGCAGGAATGGTTATTTGTATTCATGTGCATACTGCCTAATGTTCTTTGAGAACTTGAGTATGCATTTTGATTTTGCATGTCTAACCCATGAAGTTGGTGGTTAAAATTTACATGGTGATTGGTAGTCATTTGAGATCCTTGGCCTTGATAGTTCATAAAGTTCTGCATTTCATTACCAACCATCATACTATGTTCCTTATTTTGAGATGTTAGATCTGTGCTTGCAGTCTCCATGAACACATTCTCACTGATGCTGGGTGGACGGGGTGAAAAAATATGTCTTTGTAAATTCACTTCAGATCCTCCATATGGTTGTTGATGTCCAAGAGTCTGTCGTCCCATCACTGATGTGTTCATATTTGACATACTCTTAAAGCGTTGTACCTTGGGTATTACTTGAGGGTCTCCACTAGGTCGTGCAGGATCACTAGCTCTCCTTATTCCTGCCCCTGGTGCTTGAGAAGGATGAATTATTCCGGTACCATAACTATGGTATTCATTGTTGCTATGTCTTCTTTGGATATTACTAGATAACGCTGAAGAGATAGATGAACCACGGTAGTCACCGACAGCGAATGCCATTCGATTATTTGCACTCATTCTCTCCATGTTAGGAAGAGGAGTAGGTGGAGGTCCACCAGTAGCTGCCGCATACTTTGCCTTCAGTCTATATTGTTGAGCTGGGGTAAGACCTGGAAGACCATTGGTATTGGAATGTCTTGAAGTATCGACTGCAGTTTGGTCATATGTATCCACCATGTTCCCCACATCTCCTGGTCTCTGATTGGTAAGATATGGTGACACCACTGATGACCTACGGCTCACTGTATACGCCGAGCTTATTGTACTAGTTGTGCTGTTACGTCTGTCATTCATTTGGCTCAAATGTTCGCTAGATGTCAACTCCATGATGTTACCATTATGGGGTAAACCACAAATACCAGGCAATTCTCCATGGGAAACTGAAAAATGAAAACAAAAAAAACAATGAATACATCTAAAAATGTACATAGACATAGGAGTTGTCAGGGCGACTTTCTACATTTTTAAATTAAAATCTATTGCAGTGATTTTCACTTGTCACATTTGTAGAGCAGAAGGAAAAAACTGAGATAACTAAAAAAAAGAAAATATCAAAGAAAACACTGAACAATTCACCAGAAAATGATAATTCAATTACTTTTTTTAAAGAGATGCTCTCAAACATGAATTTTTCTAACAGTCTTTTTTAACAGTCTTTTTTTGTAAGATTTAACACCAGCTGCATATACAGTACATTATAGAATATTTTTCAAAACGGTTAAACTGGAAAGCCTTACTAGACTCTTAAGAATTGCATCCATCATTGGAGAAAAAAACATAACGGAGTAATAAGAGGAATTCAGATTTCCAGGAACTGTAACTCCCATTCTAAAGATTGTATATTGTATATAGCTGGCTGAATCCAAAGACTTAGAGTAGGAGATGGTGTAAGATTGTCCCACAATATAAAACCTTTGGTCACATATCTTCGCTATCATAGTTTTGGCAAATTTAACAGTGCTTTGGGTGGGCAATTTGTCAAAACATTTCACCAGAAAATTGAGGTAAAATACATTGAAAAGTTGCACAATTTTTGTGCAAGATGGAGTTGCGCGGAAAAATTTTGTGAATTTTGCCATTATCATGGCAGTTTGAAGCAGAAGTGGGTCAGGGCATGGCTACCCTCGCCCATCAAATTCAGCAAAAGTTCCGGCATTGTTATGCCAGACATACTATTCCAGACCTTGACACTTTTGGTGAGGCGCACTGCTCTCACCACTGAGAAGATGCACTGAGTTCATTAAGTGGCGTGCGCCTCCAGCGAGCACTTCAACGCCAGTCTTAATGAATCGGCTCAATAGTGTTTATATTATCAAAGAATGTTAGAGCTGGAGGGGACCTCCAGGGTCATCTGGTCATCAATGCAGGATTCACTAAACCTTCTCATACAGATGTCTGTCCACCCTCTGTTTGAAGATGTGTTTACTCTTGTAATATCCAGATATATATTGCATTTATTTGAGTTGGAGATATAATAGCTACATACAAACAACATGTATTTGGAGTTTACCTGTGCTGTGGATTGCAGGTAGTTTTACAGACTTTCCAGCAGATGGTGCTTTTCGCATTTGATTCAGTTTGTCGATCCTGAGGTTCTCTAGTTTCCTTAAAGCTGAAGCTCCTGCAGTGCCAATAGATTCCACTGAAGGAATATCATCCAAGTTGGAAAGGTCCTCAAAGCTACCTCCTGCGTTGGCATTCATCTCTACTCCACTATCATTGTTGTTGGTGCTACCTAATGGTGACCTCTCACTGCTGCAAGATGACTGTCCACTGGGGCTAGCCTGAGATTTCTGCAGAAAATAAAATAAAAGCAACAACAACAATAAAGAAATAGCTTCATCGTTGTACATGTAGAAAAAAAATCTTAAAGGGGTGGTCCTGGACTTAGGAAATGTTTTTAAAAAAGTGGGGGTCTAACCCCTAGCACCACCAATCCGCTTATTGGAAGATCTTTGGCCACACACCCTGGTATTGTTTCCTAGACACAGCTCCACAAATTTTGTACAATCTGTGCCTTGTATGGCAGCACCAGATACAGCATTATGCAAAACAGTTCTTACCAAGGACATCTCTGGAACAGTCAGTCTTCCCTCCTCTTTTCTGGCCTGAGATGAGCTTGTTTCCAGGTCTTGGTGGATATCACTCTTAATCCCTTGGGTCATGCCACCTTCATGAGGGGCATGACTCCGAGGTTGACCATCTCCTCTGTGTTTCTTTGTGATGTGTGCCTCAGGACCATGAACTGTCTTCACATGCTTTCTGAGAGAACTTGGATCTGTGTATCTTTTTGTACATCCCGGGATCTTGCATACATAAGGTTTCTAAATATAAGGTAAAGATTACTAAAGGGGTTGTCCCATAAACAAATGTGCTGTCTACTCAATAGATAATGGAAAATTACGTATCTTCACATCAGGATGTGGTTAAAAATAATGTTGCTGTACAGAGATAAATGTACAACGGTAGGGAGGATAAGTGAATTTCCTCTACTAATGCCACAGTCAGGGGCTATTACATGCCTATGACGTTCCTCCTCCCTGCTTGTTCCTTTCACCTAAGTAGCGATTGTTCTATAGCAGAGGACCTTTGCGCTCAACTCAATAAATCACACCAGTGAAGTACAAGGAGCTCAGTGTATATGTCTGTCTACTGAGCTTGTTGTACTGTACTGGTGTGATTTCTTGTGGTGAGCTCCAAGGTTCTCTACTACAGCAAATACCATTGCTACTTAGATAAAAAGAACATGCATGGAGGAATACCGTCATAAGCATGGAATACCTCTGGCGGCACAATTAGTAGAGAATCCTCCCTCTCTCCTTCTGCTGGATCAATACAAACGCCACGTGATGACCGGCATCTAACGCAACACTGCATGGTTGGGCACAGGCTGTTACATAGGATACAGCAGGGGCACCATTATTATATTATCTCTCCACAGCAACATTTTTTAAAACACATCCAATTGTGTAAATGGTTAAAGGGGTTATCCGGGACTTTTGTTTTTTTTTTCCTATGGAACAAAGAACTTACAGGCAGGTAATTGTTAACCAACTGCCTGTTCTGACCTGGGCAGATCTTTGCCTTCTCAGAGCAGTCACTGATCGCTCCTGCTGGCAATTCTGCTGTTTCCAGTGATGTTACATTGAAAGAGCAATGCCTTTTCTTCTGGTCTGCTCTGTCGACAGGGCACCTCTGCCTATGTCATGCTGATTGACAGCCAGCTCCCCGCTGCCTGACTGCGAGGAGGCGGCTGTCAATGAGCATGATGACGGCACGTGAGCAGAGCAGGTGGGAAGAGGAAAAGCTGCTCTGCTCACGTGAGGTCAAATGAAGCAGCAGAATCACCAGCAGGAGCAGTCAGTGACCGCTCTGAGGTTTGCGCCCGGCAGAACAGGCAGGTAATTAGTAACTACCTGCATGTAGGTTCTTAGTCCCATAAGAAAAAACTATAAACATCCGGGATAACACTTATAATTTTCCATTATTTATCGATTAAACAGCCCTTTTGTTTATAGAACAACCTTTACGCTATTATTAACATTAAAGTATTAATTGCAAGCTTAGTGCTCACATAGAATTGAATGTCTTTTGTGTAAAAATTTACATCATCCATCATACCTCATTAGAATGAGTGCGATTCTGGTGCTTGGCCCGGTCCGATGCATTAGAAAAGGCCTTGTTACAGCCTTCATGTTCACATACATATGGCTTCTCCCCTGTGTGAGATCGCAGGTGAGTTTTCAGGTTCTCAAGACGTGAGTAAGCTTTGTTGCAACCTTCAAACTTTAAAAAGAAAACAAACTTTCATATACCGTATATAGCGCCAATATATTCCTCAGAGTAGCTCAGAGATTGACATCAATTCCATCATTCCCATGGCCCAGTGGGGCTCACATCTATTCACAGAATTATAAATATACTCCTATAAAACAATCCTTTATTAGATATGCTTTAAAAACTATTTAACCACAAAATGAAAAAACAGAGAAAAATAAAATTACAAAAGTGCAATAGCAATCTCTGGGTAAAAAAGTCTATCTGCAATGGCCAGCGTGACCAGTTGATGACGTGTGGTGACCCGCAGATGTTGCCATCCTAGTAAGCACAACTGGCGCCCCTGCTCAATGCTGGCTCACCCTAATAGGCCCTCTACTGCCCAGTACCAGAGAAAAAAAATTATACCATGTGAGATCAAGAAAAGAGGGTCTAAACAATACCAAAGATAGACTTAAATAATGGAAAGTGTCAACACACGAAGATTAATTAATAACATGTAGCTCAAAGGTTCACCCTAGCACCACAGAGAAATGGTTAACGGCCTCGTTATTCATAATGGAGAGAACATAAAACAAATGTATGAACATGAAAAGTTTAATCGATACACTATAAATGTTCAAATTTCCATTGGTGACAGTGTGTGACTCGCCCTCCCTGAGCGGTGGGGTTACTCGGTGCCGGGCCAATGTATGGTGGTGGTGAGGGATGTCGTCATGGCCGTGACCCGGTCCGTGCCCAGGGCTGTCACATGAAAAATGGGCTTTTGGATGAGTGGTTGTTCGACTACGCCACCTGTGGTTTCTGGTGAAGGCCACCAGCGCTGCAACCCTGAGGCTGATGTTCTGGCAGCTTGGTTGGTACTACCCCCTACAGGCGGAGTAGGCCTCAGGGCAGTGAGTGGGCTCTGGGGAGTGTGGTGGGTGCAGTGCCGCGCAGGAATGAACAAGCGGAGGCGGTAAATGAAGTCATCCAGGTCTTTACTCACTTTAGATGCACTTTCAGCCGCAAAGCTTCTCTCTGCTACACACGGTGTGCTGCGGCCACCAGGAAGGGGGTTCAGCACTTCCCAGGTAGATCAGGAGCACCTGTCAAGACCCTCTCCTTAGTAAGTTCTCCCACTGGGTCCTTTCCTGACTGTGCGTGGTATGAACATGGTGTAAGGCTGGGTCCCACTGGGTAAACGCAGATTGAGAGATACAGGTGGCGACTCCGCTCCGTCCGTATCCCCCTGGGATCCACTAAGCCTCCGGGCTTTTCTGACTGAGATGTGAAGTAACAAAGTCAGATATCGGGGGCCGGTTACCCCTCTTGTGGAACGAGTCCCTCTGGCTAGGCCAGAGTGAAGAATACAGGTGGCGACTTCTCTCCGTCCGTACCCTCCTGGGATCCTTTCGCCTGTGGAGCCTAACTCCTCTGCTCCCCTCCAAGGCCTTCTTAGAACAGGACCCTGACCGGGCAGAGACACTTGTTAACTCAGACCCGCTCCTCGTCTCAAGGCCAGAGAGCGAGGACCGTGAATCTTCAGCCAGCTACAGACTCTTGCTAGACCCTGACAGAAGACCCACAATCAAAGACCTTGAACTAAAGATGGCCACCTATTATATATGATTCTATAAGTGCTTCCTGTAAGTGTTTCCTCCACCCTCACCCACTTCTTGGTTCCCCCTATCTTTGGTTCCCCCCCATCTCCTCTATCCCGGGACGGGGCAGCACCCTGGTGCGTTTAGGCCCCCTGCAGGACAGGAGTGGTGTAGTGTTGAGTGTGAAATGGGGTCCTGGGAAATTTTCCATCCTTACCCGGAAAAGGAGATACCACACCCTTATCTGAGGTGCAGTACCCCTGTGGCGACTGAACCCTCAGGGGCCCCACAACAGCAGATCTAGGTGGAAGCCAAGTTCTGTCCAGACATATGCCAGCATATCCATGGACTACATTGTTTCAGTAGTGTGTTGTCTCAGGGCAATTTACCAATATTGCTGGCCTCCATGATAATCAGATCTAAGACAATGTGATTTCTTCCTGTGGGGCTACATCAAGGACTCGGTGTATCTGCCCACAGAATTTGAGTGACCTGAGACAATGCATCATTGAAACAGTGGAGTCCATGTGAGAGGATATGCTGGTACACATCTGGACAGAACAGGACTACCATCTAGACATCTGCCCTGTCATCAATGGAAATCATTTTGAACATTTGTAGTATATAGTGCGTCTATTCATATTAATAGATTAGACATTAATAATATATTGTGGACCCAAGTCTAAGTTTATCTCTCCCTATGCCTGATTCATCATGATATTTACACCAGAATTCTAGTCTTAAACACTTTAAAATGTTGCATAATTTTTGTGCAACAAGAAGGTGCATAAAAATTTAGCGACTTTTGGTGTTTTGTTGCGACAGTTTCGGCAGCTCTGCCAAAACTGATGAAGCTGATGAAGGCCTGAGATGGGTTGTTTCAACACCATCCTGACAAATTCATTAAAAGTGGCGGCATCTCTTAAATCAGAAATCTTAGTCCAGTCTCTGACTGGAGTAACATTTCTAGTGAAGTACACGGAGGTGCTCACCAGTGATGAGATTCATCTAATTCATTAAGTGGTATGCATCTCTTAATGAATTAGACATGTTTTCTCCCCACACTCCCATAATTAAGACTGGCATACGAAACGCCAGTCTTAACAAACCAAGGCCTATATGTTTAGTAGCTATCTGAAAATCTATGGTACAATGATGACTTACTGTGCACTTGTGAGGTTTTTCTCCAGTGTGTCTCCTCATATGGACCACAAGCATGTACTGGGCTTTGAATGGTCTGAGCTCTCGAGAACATTCTTGCCAATGACATACAAACTCTTTCTTCTCCCCATGGATATGTTCATTGTTGATGTGCTGTTAGAAAACATGTGAATTGTGTTAGTTTATTGATGCAGATTTATTATTAGAGTAGTGAAAATGCAATGTGAAGATTCCACAAGACAGGTATCTGTAGATGTCTTACGTGTACAAGATGTTCCTGGGTATCAAACTCCTTAGTGCAACTCTCCCAATGACAGTTTGTCTCATAGACAGTTTCAGGCTCATGTTTCCCATCTTCTTTTTCCAGATCATCCCGTCCATCCAACAGACCAAGTAATGGATCCTATTTATATAAAAAAAATATGTTAAAAAACTAATGGGATAATTGCTTCCATCTTTAAATGTAAAAAAATTGGGAATTGTGGACTCTCATTGTTCCATCTTTTTATCAGAGTCAAGAGTGACTGAAAAGAGTTCTTCTTAGTCTGGGGGGACCCAGCAAGTCCACATAATGCACAGACAGCTCATTGGGAACTGTGTAATGTTTCATTACGGAAGTGAAGATGGATCCAGGTCAACACACTGGGCAATTAATTAAAATTCAACAATCTTTATTGGCAAATCCTTTTACAAGCTTGTAGAAAAGACAAAAAATGGACATCTCAGACAACAAAGCATATATTATGGGGTGGTGTGTATAAAAAATTCCATACGCGTTTCGAGTGAAAAACTCTTGAACACTGGCTATGAAAAAAATATTCTGAACTGGACTTAAGTATACTAACAAATAATCATGGATACAAAAAAACACATGAAAACAATGAAGAAAATACCAATCACAGAGGAGACTAGACTGAATATATGAAAAGAAAAAGGTGGAAACAAAACACCCTGGAAAAACTGAATGAGAAATATGTAATACAATACATATGAACAACATGTATACATATGAGAAAGTCCTAGTGAAAACTTGTACAAGTAAGGGCAGAAAATATCCCAAAGAAAAAAGAGAGCAAAAGGGGAAAAAAGGGGGAAAAAAACACACACACACAAAAAAAACCTGCAGACAATAAATATGGGCATGAATAAATTTTCAATAAACATTAACTGCAGAAAACTCTATAATTAAAAAAAAAAAAAAAAAGAAAATAATTTGTTTTATCCTTTTTCTTTGTCTTTTTCCTTTTGGACTCAGTATTATGCTTTTGATAGTATAACACAATTTCTCATCTGAGATTAAGCCCTAATGGAGAATATAGGTTGAGAGAAAAATTTTTTTTTATCCTTTTTCTTCTTTCTCTCTTTCCTTTCAGGGCTGAATATTATGCTTTTAGTAGTGTAACATAATTTCTCGTCTGAGATTAAGCCCTGATGGAGTATATGTGTTCAGAGAAAATATCCAGAAAGCTTCTTTGTTGCGGACCGCATCAGTATGACTACCGCCTCTAACATGTTTCGGTATTTGTTCTATCGCGTATACACGCAGACCAATTTTACTGCGATTATGACCTTCCACAAAATGTTTTGAGATGTTCCTATCTGTGGGCTCGTCAATGTCATAAAGGTGCTCCCTGATTCTAAATTTGAGCTTATGGATAGTTGAACAGACATATTTGAGGTTACAGATTGTGCATTCCGCAGCATAAACTACGTGATCACTATTGCAGTTTAAGAAGCTTTTTATACTGAATTTTTCACTCTGATCGTAATTGTAAAAATGATTGGTTTTAAACGACACTGTGCAGGTTTTGCACGGAGTTTGTCCACGCTTTTTTCGCAGAAAAAACGAAAAAAGTAATTGATGAAGGTTTTTCTTTGGGTATAATGACAAAAAAAGAAATGGAATTCCTTGAGGTAACATCACCCATTATTCCTATCATCCATTCGCTGCCTAAAACACATAAGTCATTATCACCTATTTCTATAAGAAACAGACAAAAATGATGTGCGACAGAGCACACAGTGACTCCATCTGCATCATTACAGACAATGGCGCCGTCAGCGCATATGCCCTAATCTTGTTTTCCAGAGCTTCAGACGTAAGCCCCGACAGAGCAACTGATGTAAGGGTGAAACACTTTATGAACAAAACCTAACCTGTCCAATCCTTTTTTCTTTAATGGCACACATTGACAGACCATTTGGCCAGCACCATAGAAAGTAGATTTCTGCACATTCTAATTTCTTCTGACAAAAAATGAATCCCTATTTGTAACTCTATATTACTACAAAATAATTTATATGCATCCATTTGGTCTCCTATAAAAAATGTAAATTCTTACAAAATTCTACCAGAACCCTTTTAACTAATACAATGTTTACAAATTCATGTTTTGTTTGTTGAGATTTAGCATTAGTTTATCTCTGAATGTGGATAAAGAGCAGATTATTGAAGAGTACAATAAAATATCAATCTACCTGAGTTCCAACAGAAGCTGGACTTGAGATGTCACCCTCTGACCCATCTTCCAGACGTTTACTATTCATAGCTTCTAATCCTGTACTAGATAGTGGCTCTGACTTCAACTACAACAGAGAACAAAGTGTTATTTTATAGCTTGTACACACAGTATTGTGTCATGTAAAAATTCATTATATGGACGCTTCACCCTCTCTTCCTTTGGACGAAACTGGTACTCAGAAAAGTGAGAACTTCTACTCTCTGACCTCCTCTGGACATCAGTCTTATCTGAAGGAGATAAGAGTGAAGTGGCTGCTGTCTAGCTGCAGGGCTCATGTGACATGAGCCCTGGAAGACCAGTGTCAAAAGTGACAGACAGTCGCCCTGCAGTTGGTTGCAGGAGATCTCTTCGTTTGGCACTACAGACATCTTCTTGAAGCTGTCTCTCTAGGACCCAGCGGCTACCTTCCTCTGGTTAATTAACACCCTGGCCTGGGTGTATAAATACCTGCTGTGTGCCAGAGGGAGGTGCCGGCGATATTCACATTATCCCTTGCGAAGGCTTGAGCAAGAGCAGCACTTCTACCTCTCTGGTGCTAGAGGATGTGTGCGCATTTGTCTGGAGTCGTCTAAAGCTAAGCAATTTTCCCTTCTTTCTCCCCCCTTGTTCTCTGTAGTGGTCAGTGGGGATCGACTAGTGCTCATCTCCTCCCTTCCCTAGCCAGGGCCCAATGCCAGGGAAAGACAGGGCAAGGCACGCGTGCAGCGATTGGTGAAGAACCAATATTGGGATGTTAGTGGAGACAGGGTGATATTAGATCTACTTAGGAGGCCTCAACTCCCCCCTTTCCCTGGAGTCTTGGCTCCCTTTCCCTCTTCCCTTTGCGTTACACTAAGTCTTTCCTACACCTTGCGTGACAAAAAGGCGTTGATATTGCTGGCGCTCGCACTGGAGATGAGTATAGCTGTTATTATTTTACATGGGGGAAATATAGTGATTGAGGAAGGGTTAAATGAGTAGTACACAACCCCTATAAATGGGTTGTCTCTTTTTCTTAAATGGATAAAATTGCAAAGTGCTTATAAAATCAAGCAACTTTGTATTTACCTCTTACTAAAAATCATCTAAAAATCCTCTCCATTTTCAAAAATACAGGGATTTTTAATCTTATTGTGTCCTGCTGTTGCCTAAGTTACCAGCCAACTCTACAATCAGCGGTAGCTGGACTACTAGGCACGGAACACAGCGCTTGCAATTGTTTGCTATAGAGCTTGTAAGTGCTGCTCTGACGGCTGGATCGCTAGATAATGATCGCTAATAATGAAGATTTGACAACCCTTTAAAGCAATACAAACAATAATTTATCTATACTGCTCATTTGCATACTTATGTGTTCCCCATGGTTACAGGCTGTTCCATTTGCTTCCTTTCCTACTGTTTGTAAATATAGAAAATGAGGTGCATGTAGCGTAATATTACATCATTATTGGATCAGACTACACAGGGTTTGTAGTCTGTAACCATGGAAACACAAAGGTCTGCATAGGAGCTATTGATACACAATGTTTGGTTATATTTAATAAATACTATTTGCAAAAATGCATGATATATTTGACATGCCCAGTAGAAACATAAAATTATGGCAAAAGGGGACATACTCTTTAAACAGTTAGATAAAGTAGATACCCACCTGACAGTGCTTGATAGAAGAGCGCGCCTGCAGAACACCCATCCCTCTGCTGGACGAGTGCTCATGTGTATTGTAAGACATTAAATGGTTTGTGCCGTAAGATGCCCCTTGTGGTCTCTGGTGGTTAAGGCAATTTGGATACCCAAGGGAAGGACTGCAAAGTAAGACAATGTAATGTAAGAATCAGAGTAGTAACCAGTAGTAACTAAAACATAGATATACTAAAATTGCTTTATTCAGGATTAATGTATTATTATCCACATATGCATAACAATGTCAATGTTAACACAGATAATGAAAAATAAATGTAATGACGTTTTCCTTCTAAATATAAGGTCGACAACACATTCATTGCAGTCTCAATATGGAAAAAATAGAAATTAGAAGTCCGTCCCATATAATGTTACAGTATTACTTGAGAACATGATTGTAAGCACAATTTATTAGTTTATTAGTTTGTCCTTACACAATGACTCTACATTTAAATTATGCACCATAATGAGAGAAATGTATTATTTATTATATAATGGAAATCTTTTAATACTGTCAGGTTGTCACAGTTCCACTTTTTCTATTGATATCACTTATGAGATACAGATCCTTGATTAATGGAATGTTCTGCCACTATATACAGAACTGTGCCAAGGTTGTAGGAAGGTGTGGAGAAATGATTCATTGTAAGAATGATTTCAAAAATAGAATTGCTAATAGTTTATTTTTATCAATTAACAAAATGCAAAGTGAATTAACTAAAAACAAATCTAACTTAAATCAATATTTGGTGTGACCGTTCTTTTGCTTTCAAAACAGCATCAAAGCAACAATTCTTCTAGGTACACTTTCACACAATTTTTGGAAGAAACTCAGCAGGGAGGTTGTTACAAACATCTTGGAGAACTAACCACAGATCTTCTGTGGATGTAGGCTCGCACAAATCCTTCAGTTTCTTCATGTAATCGCAGACAGACTGGTTGATGTTGAGATCAGGGTTATGTGGGGGTCATATCATCACGTATAGGATTACTTCTTGCTCTGAAGATAGTTCTTCTCTGATGGTATTGCTTGGTATAAGTATCTGTCTGTTTTTTTTAGCATTGAGGACACCATTAATTCTGACCAAATCTCCAAATCCATTTAATGAAATGCAACCCTAGCTTGTAAGGAACCTCCATCATGCTTCACTGTTGCCTGCAGACATTCATTATTATACTGATCTCCAGCCCTTCAGCGAAACAAGCTACCTTTGATTGCAGCCAGATATTTACAATTTTTACTCATCAGTCCAGAGCACCTGCTGCCAATTTTGTGCACCCCAGTTCTTATGTTTTCATGCATAGTCGGGTCACTTGGCTTTGTTTTCATGTGGAAGGTATGGTTTTTGGCCACAATTGTTCCATGATGACTACTTCTGGACATTTTCTGATTTCTAAGGTAAATAAACACAATGTTTCTTTCATCTGCAGCATTAAGTTTCCTTGGCTGACTACTGTGTATATAGTATTCAGTGTTGCCCATTTCTTTGTATCCTCAATGCTGAGAAATACAAGCAGATACTTATCCTTCATGCAATACCATCAGGGAGGCATCTAATTGGCTCCAAATGTATTCTGCAGCAGGACAATGACCCAAAACATACAGTTAATGTCATTAACAGCTAACTTCATTGTAAATAAGACCAATGATTTTAGGAGCGATGATGTGGCCTTCACAGAGCCTGATCTCAACATCATTGAGTCTATCTGGGATAACATAGAGAATGAAGGATTAGCATAATGCTACATCCACAGAAGATCTGTGGTTAGTTCTACAAGTTGTTTTGTTTAGAATGACATGCTTGCTAAGTTCCTACAAAAATTGAGTGCAATTGTACCTAGAAGAATTTATGCTATTTTGAAGGCAAAGGGAGGTCACACAAAATATTAAGTTTAGATTTATATTTTGTTCATTCACTTTGCATTTTGTCAAATTATAAAAATATCATATACTGTAAACTTTTCTATTTTTGAAAGTCTTCTCTGCCTGTCTTGATAAAGAGTGCACCAGATGCGGCAAATTCATTAATAGGAGTGTGCCTCTTAATGAATTTGGTGAAACTGTATTGAATGTACTCCATACAGGGACAGGAGTACTGTTCTGTGTTAATTTCTAAGGTTTTTTTCATAAAATATGATGAATTTGTCAGCCATGACCCCTCTCAGCTATGCTCTGCCCGATTTTCAAATTGTGCAAAAATTTTGAGATATTTCAAGCAAATTTATATCAGATAATTTCTGAAGTCTGCTTGGTGAATCGGGCCCGGGGCACCTGCTCGTTGGCTTACTCTTGGCTTACCACTTTTTAAATCCCAAAAATGAGCACACCTTTAGTAAAGTTGGCAGATTTTGCAAACACCCTTAGCCACACCCACCTATCTAAACATTTTGTAAAAATGTCTAATGAGGTTCAAATAGTATCCAAAACACATAATAAATGTGGCCAAAGGCATGAATGTTAGGATTCTGACTTAACCCCTTCATAGCCTGTGATGTATATTTACGTTAAATGTTGTGTCCCTGCTTTTGAAGCGAGATCTGACTCTGAGTCCACATCTTTTCCCGCACTTGATGACTTATTTAATCAGCCATCAAGAACCTTTAACATGCGCCATCAGGAAGTGCGTCACAAATCCCACCCATCTGCGCCCATGTCACGTGATGGGTTGTTATGACAGCTGTCAGTCTGCAGAAGACCCCCGTGCTGTTCCTCTCAGTGTGAATCCTCCTTTTTTTCCAAGTTTTACTGACTTTACTGACTTTTGTGTTTTTTATTTTTTCACAATTTTAAAAAATGCTTGTGGCCAGCATTCATAGGAGATCGTTATTTTTGCTGAAGCACCGCTATGTATACCACAGCTTAAAGTCTCCTAAGAGGACTATTGAAGTCAGTAAAACTTGAAAAAAAAAGTTTTTAAACTGTGAAAAAAAATAAAAAACACAAAAATTCAAATCACTCCTCTTTTGCCCCATTGTAAAAAAACTATTTAAAAAGACACATATTTAGTATTCCTGCTTTGAGAAATGTCTGATCTATCAAAATATAAAAACAATTAATCCAATCGGTAAATGGCGTAACGAGAAAGAAAATCAAAATGCCAGAATTATGTTTTTTTGGCCCCCGCAACATTGCAATAATATGGAATAAGAGGCGATCAAAACATCATAACTACCCCAAAATGGTATCAGTAAAAACGTCAGCTCAAGTCACAAAAAATGAGCTCTCATCCGGCCCCAGATCCTAAAAGATGTAAAGGCTACGGGTCTCAGAAAATGGCGACATGAACAAAATTATTTTCTTACAAAGTTTTTTGCACCACTTAAAGTACTGACCTGGAGAATCATATCGCTAAGTCAGTTTCACCATATAGTGAACATGGTACATTAAAAAAAAAAAAAACAGTTGTGGAATTGCACTTTTTTTTTTTCAATTTCACCGTACTTGGAATTTTTTTCCCATTTTCCAGTACACGATATGGTAAAATCAATGGTGTCATTCAAAAGTACAACTCATCCTGCAATAAAACAGCCTTCACATGGCTATATTGATGGAAAAATAAAAAAGTTTATGGCTCTTGGAAGAAGGGGAGGAAAAAACGAAAGTGCAAAAACGGAAAATTACCAGGTCATGTATGGGTTGTTATTATTAGACAGAATTCTGGAGGATTTTCATTAGTAAATCTCTACTTTTTTTTGTATTTTTATACCTATGTACCTACTTTTATTAGGTGGCCAACCTCTTCATCCTATTCTAGTCTTATCAAAGAATCCAAAGCAATATCTTGGCTATTATAATACGGAGTGAAGTTGTTGGCGGGCCCTGAAGTATGTTGGGGCCAAGTAGCCCATTCCACATAAAAAGGCACCAGTACTGTGAATGGTGTAAGCTATGGGGTTTTAAATGAGTCCAGGAGATTCTGTTTATTAGACACTACGATCTATATCCAAAGACTTGGTGGACTCAGACTTTAAAGAAGCACTCCCATCAAAGATTTTATCCTCTTAATATATTGAAACCATCATATTATTTAGCACTGTGTACTTACAATTGCTCATTTTGCCTTTATACCCAGTTAATTCTTCTCTTTTGTCTGCTCTATGTGGAAATAGGAAGTCTATTTTCCCTGCAAACATCATTTCCCTCTTTAACTCCTGACACAGCTGCTCTGCTCATTTTCCCTGCTAGGGGTTTTTGCAGTGATGACAGGGAAAAGAGATTTCCTGTTTCTACATAAAGCTTAGATGGAGCTAGTCAGTTTTTAATCACAAAAATATCATAGACCTAATGGAAAGGAGAAGAATTAGCACTGTAGAAGGGCAAAATGAGGAATTGTAAGTACACAGTGTTGTACAATATGATGACTTTAATATACACTGGTGAACAAAAGGGTAACAATGTTTTGAACTTTTGACTTTCAGGCTCCATATCTCACCATCCATTACTGCTTTGAACGTGCGACTATCATCATTTCATAGACAATCATCTTGGCTATCTCATGCATAAATTTTACCTGCAACCATTTAGCATATGATTAGTTATGCAAATTCTTGCCATGTCGCTTCATTGTTACTGTTTTGCTCCTGAAAATCTAAATTTTAATTTTTATTATTTTGTTAGTATTTTGTAAATCCACCTTTGGCTTTCAACACTGCCTGAAGCCTTCTGAGCATGCTCTTGATTAGATTCAAGCATGTCTTAATCAAAATCTGATCCCAGGTCTCTTCTACACGTTCCCAAAGTTGGTGCATACTGGTCGACTTACTTGGGTATGTATACAGCTTTTTCTTCAATTCTACCCACAAGTGTTCGACTGGGTTGAGGTCTGGAGACTGTGGGGGCCAATCCAGCACCTCTACTTCATTGTCATTGAACCATTTCTTTGCCAATCTTAACGTATTATTCGGGTCGTTGTCCTGCTAAGACACTATATCATCCTTTTCATACCCATAGTACTAGAGTGTACGAAGTAACTCGTCTTGTAGGATAATCACGTATATCTCAGCATTGAAACCACCATCGATCCTGTATCCAACTTCCAACACCTTTGGCTGTAAAACATCCCCATATCATCAGGCTTCCTCCACTGAACTTGACAGTTCCTTCAATTTCTCGATCCATTAGACTCTTTTTCCCTTGTTTCTTCTACACCCATTTGCACCCACCAAAGCCTAGTCTATTGACTTTCAGCTCATTGCTCCAAATCACCCGTTTCCAATCTTCTATTGTCCACTCTTTCAACTTTTTTGAAAACTTGAGCAGACACTTCATATGACGATATTGAAGTCGAGGCTTTTACACCTTTTTTCAGGCCACTATTCCAGACTTGTGTAACATGCTTCGCACGGCGCTTGCATGGACGCCTGTGATCTCACTATTATGAAGCATATGGACAACCGTATATTTCTGCCGTGTTTATCACGCAAAAACTGATAGACCTTATGATAAGCTAACTTATTGACACCGATATTTTGCCTGGACGTCTACCTCTTTGCTTTTGAATGGATGGACGGACTTCATTTCGTATTCTTCCAACTGTCATGGCATTCACATGATACAGTTTGCCAATTTAGTTGGCCGGGAGACCGCTATCGATGAGCTGGATGATGCTGTATCTCTTTTCTTGGGAAATCTTCTTCATGGTTGCTCCTCAATTCGAACCAGTGACCTTTCCCTTGGGAATCAATCTAATAGCACAATGAGCTATTAGGGAATGTGAGAATATGTTGTATTTTGTAGTATGCAGGAAGAAAAAGATGTTTCCACCACCAGGAGCAAAACAATGCAGTTACATGACAAGAATCTGCATAACTAAGAATATGCTAAATAGTTACAAATTAAATTTATGTATGAGATAGCCATAGTGTTGAGCGAGCACTAAAATGCTCGGGTGCTCGAAGCTCAGGCCGAGCTCACCGTGATACTTTGGTGCTCGACCTGAGCAACAAGCCCAATGTTAGTCTATGGGAGACGCGAGCATTTTTGCGGCGGCACCCCCGGCAGTCTGTAGAAAGCCTAAAAAGTGACCAAAACGATAGTGACAGTGTTCAAATGACATGGGGATCGCCCCAGGAAGCATTTCTGACCCCCAGGTCACTGCTGTCAACAACGTGTTCAGAGGTATTAAGCCACTTTTACAGGCTCATAATAAAACGTTCAAAAATGAAAGTGAAACTGTTTTCCTGTGAAATATGTTAAGGAATTTCTTTTCCAGGGTAAAGACTTGTGTATAAGGTAAAATAAATAACCAAAAACAAAAATACTCCTCCACACCTTGGGCTATGTTCACAAGTAGCATTTTGTATGCGTTTTTGCACTTTTGTATTGCTTTCAACTGTGACAAATGCATTCACCGGGAAATGTCAGTTTGCTGACAAGACATGGGGACAGCATGGGGAAGACCCCTGGAAGCATCTCTGACTCCCAGGTCACTGCCTAAAAGTGTGCCTATCAGAAGTGATCCTTGCCGCATCAGAAGATGCAGACTTGCAACTATCCCCGTGCAAGTCCTTGTCCCAGGGCAGTGTTCAATTGTACCTCCCCCATTCCTTGCAATGCAAGCGCAAATATGCAGCCAACCACCCACCCTCCCGCAGGCTGCAATACCGTACTGCTTGTTTGCACTTGAAATGGGGCCTTTTAGTTTGGAGGAGGCCGAAGCTGGCCACTACCTCATGGCTGCTTCGGCAGCGAGGTATCCATACTCAGTCCCCAGCCGCTCCTATTTGTCCCGGTGTGCCTTATACATAAGAATAAGCGCGCATACCAAAACATTACCTGTGCCCTCCCCAGTGCATTTAGTGGGAAGGACAGCCTATTCCGCTGTAGTGTGTGCATGCCAACCCCCTGTTCATGGTACATGCGAAGATGCCTCCCACCCTGCACCTGTCGTTGCAGACTTGCAACTATCCCCGTTCAAGTCCTTGTCCCAGGGCAGTGTTCAACTGTACCTCTCCCATGCCTTGCAATGCAAGCACAAGTATGCAGCCTGCCACCCATCCACCCACCCCCAGGCTGCAATACCATACTGCTTGCTTGCTTGCACTTGAAATTGGGCCTTTTAGGCATGTGGAGGCGGAATCTGGCCACCACGTCATGGCTGCGTTGGGGGCCTGGTATCCATACTCAGTCCCCAGCCGCCCGGCGGCTGGGTGTCCACACTTGGTCCCCAGCCGCCTCGGGGCAGCCGGGTGTCCATAAACGGTCCCCAGCCGCCCCTATTTCTCCTGTCAACTTCCCCCCACACAGTTTTCTTAGCCCGGCCTGCTTTAGGGCAGCATTGGACAAGCCTACCTGAGAACCAGACTCCTCCGGTGGGCCCTGGCTTCTCCATCAGGGGAGTTGAGAGTGCCAAGGTGAGGAGCATGATGAGGATGATAGAAGTTAGCATCTGCTTTGTTTTCAAGGAATGCAAGCGCATGTATGTAGTAGCGGCTAGGCCTGAGGTGGTCAGCGATTTGGCGCATATCCTACCTCCTCCGAGGATTGCTGGATGTTTTCCTGCTACTATCCAAGTTCTATGACTCCCGTTAAAACAAAGCTTCAGGTGATAAATGATGGATGAGGTAGTGGCAAAGGAGAAAGAGCAGGAGGAACAGGGACCATTCACATCAATATCAGGCCAGTCAACCACATATGTCTTGTAGGATATGTTTCTGTAACAAAAGGAGCGGTTCGGCTACACAGTTAGAGGGCATACAGTGAGTGCTATGCCTACCAAAAATTTTGAGGCACTCCAATGCCCCTTGCAAATGACATGGAGGTCAGAGGGCCTTAACTAAACCTTTTTTTCCATTTATTGCAACTGGGTCTCCTGTGCACTGTTGGCCTAAGCAGTGAATGGAAGGCTTTCCAAAAATTATGAGGAACTGCAATGGCCCTTGAAACAGACGTGGATTACAGCGTACTAAAAACCTTTTACCCATTATTGGGGAGTGGGTCTCCCTTAGTTTTCACCTTTGCATTGAAAAGCAAAAGCTGACTAAAATTAGGAGGAAATGCAATGCCCGTTGGAAGAGTCGTGGAGGTTAGAGGTAATTAAAAACAACATTTCAATGCCCCTTGGAAGAGCTGTGGAGTTCAGAGTGGCTTAAGAAGACGCTTTTAATGCCCCTTTGAAGAGACGTGGAGGTCACAGTAGCTTAACAAGATGGTTTTAATGCCCCTCGGAAAAGTGGTGGAGGTCACAGTAGCTTAACAAGACGGTTTTAATGCCCCTTACAAGAGCCATACAGTACAGCATCTTAAAAACATTATTCCCATTATTGGGGAGTGTGTCTCCCATAGTCTTTGCTTATGCCTTCCAAGCAAAAGCTGCCAAAAATTAGGACGGAGCAACTTGCAATGCCTCTTACAAGAGCCATGCAGTACAGCATATTACAAACATTATTCCCATTATTGGGGAGTGGGTCTCCCATAGTATTTGCTTATGCCTTCCAAGCAAAAGCTGCCAAAAATTAGGACGGAGGAACTTGCAATGCCCCTTACAAGAGCCATACAGTACAGCATCTTAAAAACATTATTCCCATTATTGGGGAGTGTGTCTCCCATAGTCTTTTCTTATGCCTTCCAAGCAATAGCTTCCAAAAATTAGGACGGAGCAACTTGCAATGCCTCTTACAAGAGCCATGCAGTACAGCATATTACAAACATTATTCCCATTATTGGGGAGTGGGTCTCCCATAGTATTTGCTTATGCCTTCCAAGCAAAAGCTGCCAAAAATTAGGACGGAGGAACTTGCAATGCCCCTTACAAGAGCCATACAGTACAGCATCTTAAAAACATTATTCCCATTATTGGGGAGTGTGTCTCCCATAGTCTTTTCTTATGCCTTCCAAGCAATAGCTTCCAAAAATTAGGACGGAGCAACTTGCAATGCCTCTTACAAGAGCCATGCAGTACAGCATATTACAAACATTATTCCCATTATTGGGGAGTGGGTCTCCCATAGTATTTGCTTATGCCTTCCAAGCAAAAGCTTCCAAAAATTAGGACGGAGCAACTTGCAATGCCTCTTACAAGAGCCATGCAGTATAGCATATTACAAACATTATTCCCATTATTGGGGAGTGGGTCTCCCATAGTATTTGCTTATGCCTTCCAAGCAAAAGCTGCCAAAAATTAGGACGGAGCAACTTGCAATGCCTCTTACAAGAGCCATGCAGTACAGCATATTACAATCATTATTCCCATTATTGGGGAGTGGGTCTCCCATAGTATTTGCTTATGCCTTCCAAGCAAAAGCTGCCAAAAATTATGAGGAAATTCAATGCCCGTTCGAAGAGTCGTGGAGGTCCCAGTAGCTTAACAAGACGGTTTAATGCCCCTTACAAGAGCCATACAGTACAGCATCTTAAAAATATTATTCCCATTATTGGGGAGGGGGTCTCCCACAGTCTTTGCTTATGTCTTCCAAGCAAAAGCTGACAAAAATAAGGACGGAGGAACTTTGAATAATGGCAACACGGACCACGGTCACCCTGGTGGTATAGTGGTGGTGGAGGCTGAGGATAAGGAGAAGAGCAAAATACAGCCGAAATGAGGAAGCGTATACCCATGTGTGGGTGTGAAGCGGTGCATGGGAATACACGTCCCGAAATAACACAGTGGATTTGACTTTATGTTACTCTGCTGTCATTTGGTGGTGATGAGAAGTTTGGCCCAATCCAGCCCTTGTTCATTTTGATAAGGGTCAGCTTGTCAGCATTGTCAGTTGACAGGCGAGTGCGCTTATCAGTTATAATTCCCCCAGCGGCACTAAAAACACGCTCCGATAACACGCTAGCGGCAGGGCAGGCCAGGACCCCCAAGGCGTACAGAGCGAGTTCATTCTAAGTGCCCAGCTTGGATACCAAATAATTAAAAGGCACAGAGGAATCACGGAGGACGCTGGTACGGTCGGCAAGGTACTCCCTCACCATCTTTTGAAACTTTCCACTCCTTGTGAGAGTACCCCGCGCCTCAGGGTCTGTCCGAAGGGAGGGTCTGAGAAAACTGTGCCAGAACGTTGACAGTGTTCCCCTGCCTCTGCTGGATTGGAGTTGCGTCTCTCTCGCATGTGCGCCTTGGTTGGGCAACGAACTGTGATCTCTGCTGCTAGCGTGTTCAGATGGGAATTTTTTTAACAGTTCTGCAGCAAGGGCCTTCTGGTACTGCCCCATTTTTGTAGACCTCTCCACCTCAGGAATAAGAGAGTGAAAGTTCTCCTTGTAGCGGGGGTCTACAAGTGTCACCAACCAGTAATGACTGTCACCCAACATTTTGACAACTCGAGGGTCACGGTTAAGGCAGCGTAACATAAAGTCAGCCATGCGTGCCAGACTGGTAACGGGCAAGATTTCCGTGTCCTCACCAAGATGACGACTGACCATGCTCTCCTCCTCCTCCCCCCTGTCCTCAGGCCACCCACGCTGAACCGACGGTATGACAGTTGTACAGGTACTACCGTCTACAGCGCATGATACCAGCCCCTGTTCTTCCTCCTCCTCCTCTCCCTCACTATCCCCCAATGCACGTTGGGATGAGATGAGACTGTGCTGTGTGTAATCGCCCGCTACGGCTTCTTGATCCATCTCATCATACTCTGGCTGCAATGCCTCCTCTTTAATTCTCTGCAGAGAGCATTGCAAAAGACAGACAAGTGGGATGCTGACACTAATGATGGCGTTATCGCCACTCACCATCTTGGTGGCCTCCTCAAAGTTTGTCAGGATGGTACATATGTCAGACATCCAGGTCCACTCCTGAGGTCTTATGTGTGGAGTCTGACCTGAATATCGACGGCCTTGTTGCAGCTGGTACTCCACAACTGCTCTCTTCTGCTCACAAATCCTTTGCAACATGTGGAGGGTAGAGTTCCAACGTGTGGGGACATCACACATCAGTCGGTGTGACGGAAGCTGCAAACGCTGCTGCAACACAGCAAGGGTGGCGGAAGCTGTAGCCGACTTGCGAAAATGAGCAGACAGGCGGCGTACTTTGACGAGCAGATCTGGCAACTCGGGGTACGATTTAAGAAACTGCTGAACCACGAGGTTAAGCACATGAGCCAGGCATGGTACGTGTGTGATCTCGCCTCGCCTCAGAGCCGCCACCAGGTTAGGGCCATTGTCACAGACGATCATGCCTGGATGTAGGTTCAGCGGTCTCAGGCACAGATCTGCCTGCTCTTTCACAGCTGTCCACAACTCACAAGCAGTATCACCTAAGCTTATGAGTTTCAGCACAGCCTGTTGCCGCTTGCGGAGGCAGTACTGCAGTGCTTCCAGTTTGTAACTGATGTGGTGATATCTGAGATGGAGCCTGAACATGAGGAGGAGGATGATGCGCAGGAGCTGTACACTGTGGGGGCAACTCTGACTGACATAGGGCCCGCAATCCTCGGAGTGGGGAGGATGTGTTCCGTCCAAAGGTCCGACTGGGTCCCGGCTTCCACTATGTTTACCCAGTGTGCCGTCAGGGAGATGTACCGTCCCTGGCCACAAGCACTTGTCCACGTGTCCATTGTCAGGTGGACTCTCCCAGTAACTGCGTTGTTGAGGGCACGGCAGATGTTTTGGGACACATGCTTGTGTAGTGCGGGGATGGCACACCGGGCAAAATAGTGTCAGCTGGGGACTGAGTACCGAGGGACGGCCACCGCCATAAGGTTGCGGAAGGATTCCATCTCCACCAGCCTAAAAGGCAGCATTTCCAACGCAAGCAGTCATGAAATGTGCGAATTTAGGACTGTGGCCTGTGGGGCGTTAGCTGCGAATTTCTGCTTTCGTTCAAAGGTCTGGGATATGGACAACTGAATGCTGCGGTGGGACGTGGACGTTGATGCTGTTTCTTGAGAAACTGCCATAACAAGTGAAGACTGAGAGGAGGGGGCATCTTTGCATGTAGTATGGACAGGGGATTGCCTTGCACACACAACAGGGGGTTCTATTGCACGCACAACAGTGGAAGAAGCAGTGGTGACACCCACTGACACTGGTCGTGGACCCTGGGGTTCGCCCCACAAAGTGGGGTGCTTTGCTGCCATGTGCCTGATCATGCTGGTGGGGGTCAGGCTAGTAGTTTTGTCACTCCTGCTGATGCTGGCATGGCAGGTGGTACAAATGGCCTTTTTGGGGTTATCAGCAGAGTCTTTAAAAAAATTCCAGACTGTGGAAGACCTACCGCTTGTACTGGCAACGTCCCTCGTGTTTGTGTTACGGGGAACGGTTGCCCGCCTTCTGTCTGCGGCCACCACACTGCTTCTTCCTGCCTGTTGGGGTACTCTGCCTCCCTCCCCCTGTGTGCTGCTGGCCTCACTCTGCATGTCCTCCTGTCACGTTGGGTCAGTTACTAGATCATCCACCACCTCCTCCTCTTCCACTTGCGCACCACGATCCTCCTCCTCACTTCCTGGCAATTGTGTCTCGTCATCGTCCACCTCTTGTGACAAATTGCCAGCGTCGACTTTCTGTGGCCGTGGCTGTTCAAATATTTGGGCATCGCTACATGGGATCTCCTCTTCCACCACTTCAAGCGGAGCAGGCGAGGGGCACAAATCTGGAAATGGACCAGTGAACAGCTCTTCAGAGTGTCCAAGTGTGGGATCAGTTGCTGTCTGACGACACTCGGCATGGTGGGAGGAAGGAGCATCAGGGTGAGGAGGAGTATGCGGTCGAGACTCACGGCTACAAAGAGCTGACCGTGTGGAAGACAGACCGGAGGTGGTGGTGCTCAGGTAACTGGAAGTATTATCTGCTATCCAATTAATAACCTGTTCACACTGATCAGTTCGCAATACTGGTGTTGTTCTGTGCTTCCCTAGTAATTCGGTCAAGAAGTGGGAGCGAGAAGATATGGCTGTTGGTTGTGGCACATTTTCACCTTGACCACGGCCCCGTCCTCTGCACGCACCATCACCAGAACGTCCAGTTCAACGTCCCTTGCCACGCACCTTGCCCATTGTAAAGGAAGTAAAATAGCTTACACTCGCACTATCAATGGAAAAAGGGTAATAAAAAGTAGATTAGAACCGTGGAAGAGGAAAACCACAGTTCTATTTCTCTGGCCTACACCCGACTCTTTTAAACAATCTGAACAATCAGGGAGAAACTATTACTGTTTTTCTTTACGGAAAAAATACCAAAACCTGAATAATAGAGATTTTTTACCGTGGAATGGCAAAACCACAGTTATTGTTTACTGGGGTATACCAGAAAATTTTAAATATATATATTTGCGGCTGAACAGTGAGCGACACACTCAAACTGTTTTTTTTAGATACAAATGGCCCAAAAGTGGATAATACAGAGGTTTGAACCGTGGAACTGCAAAACCACACTTCTGTTTCTCTGGCCTACACCAGACTATTTTCAACAGATATATTTGTGTCTGAAAAATCAGGGAGACACTATTAGTTTTTTTTTTTTTTCGGCAAAAAATGCCAAAAGCAGGATAATAGAGATTTTTTACCGTGGAACAGCAAAACCACAGTTATAATTTACTGGTGTATACCAGAGTTTTTTAAATATATATATTTGCGGCTGAACAGTGAGCGACATACTCAAACTGTTTTTTTTTAGATACAAAAGGCCCAAAACTGGATAATACAGAGATTTGACCCGTGGAACTACAAAACCACACTTGGATTTGTCGGGCCTACAACAGACTATTTTCAACAGATATATTTTTGTGTCTGAACAGTCAGGAGACGCTACTGTTTTTTTTTAAGGCAAAAAATGCGAAAAACAGGATAATAGAGATTTTTTACCGTGGAACAGCAAAACCACAGTTATAATTTACTGGTGTATACCAGACTTTTTAAAATATATATATTTGCGGCTGAACAGTGAGCGACACACTCAAACTGTTTTTTTTTAGATACAAATGGCCCAAAAGCAGGATAATACAGAGGTTTGAACCGAGGAACTGCAAAACCACACTTCTGTTTCTGTGGCCTATATCAGACTCTTTTCAACAGATATATTTGTGTCTGAAAAATCAGAGACACAGTTTTGTTTTTTTTTGGGGGGGGGAGACACCAATAGGTTAATAAGACGGGTATTTGTACAGTGTGAAGGAGGAAAACAAAAGAGGATTTAGATGAAAAAAAAGGATTTTTACTGGCCCCCGAGACCTGGAGCTAAGTCCAGCAATTTCAGAAACAGGAGCACACAGGACTGTAATGCAGCGTTTGCTGGTATAACCACTACGTCTCCTATACAGCCTGCCTGCCTGCCTGCCTGATATCTGGGATGGATATTAGTCCTGAGAAGGACTCTTTGTTTGATCTGGCAGCCTTTACAGACCCTACACTAACTATTTCGCAGGATAAATCTCTCCCTAGCTCAGCAGCGCTGTCCCTACACTGTCTAAGCGACTGTGTCCAAGATGGCGGTGCCCGGTTTTAAATACTCGAGGTGTCGCTGTGCGGCCAGCCAATCACTGTAATGCCCACAAACAACATGGCTGCGGCATTACAGTGACTGGCTGGCAATCCCTGCATGTTCATTGGCTCTGTAAAGAGCGTCAAACATGCAGGGCGGAGACCCGAGCTCCCGCCCGAGTAACCCGGAAATGCTCGGTGCTCGCCGAACATCCCGAGTAGTGAGATGCTCGGGCGAGTAACGAGCAGTGTCGAGCATGCTCGCTCAACACTAGATAGCCAAGATGATTGTCTATAAAATGATGGTAGTTTCACGTTAGAAGCAGTAGTGGATGGTGAGATATGGAACCTGAAAGTCAAAAGTTCAAAATCTTGTTACACTTTTGCTCGTCAGTGTATTAAGAGGATACAAATTTTGATGGGAGTGCTTCTTTAAGAGCTCAAGCATCTACCCAACTAAAACTGTGAAACCCATGCCTGTCACATGCATTATATGACTTACTCAGGATGTAAGTCATGAACTATGCACAAACTATGTTCATTGTAAAGTACACATGCTGCTTAAAATTTTTATTTTATACAATAGGTTTATATTTTTATACCTTATCGTTCCTATTGACAAGTGACCATAGGAGCCATTGGCCGAGGAACATCTGGAGTTTATGAATGCCACCAAGGAGTTAGGGGATGTGCGAATCATGGTCTGCAGGTCAATACTAGCATCTGATAATGGAGATATAGACATTGCTCTCTTCTTGCTAAGCTTCACTGAGCTTCTAGGGGTGGAGAAACGAGATCCTAAATGGAGAAGAAAATAAATGACTGATGAGAAACAAAAACACCAAAAATAAGTCCGTACCTAAAAAGATTTTATTAAATTAATTCTGGCAGAGTTAGGTAAGGGCTACATAGCAACTTTCACCGTGACACATCTCTCACGACCAAAGTGTCGTTGCTACATTGCAGTGCAATACAAGTGAATGGGGTCACATTGCCACCCAAAGGGTACTGTGACAATCAAGCTGAAAAAAATCTGACATGATTGGACTTTTTGAGATTTCCTTGTTGTGGTTGTAATTCTCTCCCAGTAGCAATGCCACCCTATTCAATTGTATTGCACTGTGATGTAGCAGCGACACCTAGTGAACTTTGACCATGTGACATGTGCCGCATACAAAGTCTTCGTGTAACCCTAACCTTAAAAGGAAAAGGATTTTTAAGAAAAAATTTCTTAAAATATAACAGTGAACAATTTTTTTACATTTTATGGCTGCATAAAGAAACATTGGTAAACTTTCCAAATATACATTTGACCCAATTCATTAAGGTTGGCGACTCTTCATGATTAAGGTGCATCTTACAACTGCTGTGCGCCTCCGCCAGAAATGTTACTCCAGTCAGGGACTGGAGTACATTGCTGATGCAATTTATGCCACCAAAGTTGTCTAAATTTGTATGAATTTGTCAAGAAGACTTTGCCATGCCCTGTCCCTCTTAAGCTCGGCTCATTTTATTGGAGCTGGCCGGTACTGACGTAAACAAGTGAAAAGTTACAAATTTTTTGCGCAAATTCGAGTTGTCCAAAAAATTTGGGATATGTCAAGATGTTTTACACCAGAAACCTTGCGAAAACACCTTGAGGAATCGGACCCATTGTGTTTTCATTTCTGTTTGAGATTCTCTGTTTGCTATCTGTGAATAGTTATGAGGTTGGTTTTAAATTCAAAGCCTGAAAAGCAGAACAAACCTAATATTTCTCACAGTTGAATGATTACTACAGTCACATCCAATCAGGTGTCGTTTTTTTGACATCAGTGATTTTCATCAGAGTTTGGTCATATTTTCATTTGCTTTTTCAATGATGAAGAAAAGCAAAAAGTTTCTCCAGCTTCTATCTATCAGTCTGTAAAAAACGGACAGCACACAGATGGCATCCAAATTCTGTCCCATTTTTTCACTGACCAGTAGACTTACATTGCCAATTTTTATCCAACATTTGGATCAATATCGGACATGATTTTGAATGGACCACTCGATCCGAGAAAAAATCTGACATGTGAACAAACCCATAAGTCATAGGTACGAATGCTATCTGTGAAAAACACATAGCAAGCATACGAGAAAAATTGACGTGTGAATGAGGCCTACAGTTGAGACCACACTAGACGGCTAGTGGCACATGGCACAATTGTGCAGCCATTGAGTGTCGGCCACACGGTTGACCATGTGGCCGCACCCTCAGTGACCTAGAGAGCTTGGACTCCAGATGGATACATTCTACTTACACTCATACATTGTAGTAAACTATCAATATAAGAGAAAGATTTGTTCTACTGATTACTATTTAGCTCAAAGTGGATTGCCTAGACTGGGTACAACTCTCAACTCTGAGAAGTACATGGTCTTTATGGGTTTTTAAGGCAAACTGACTCAGCACACAGTGTTCTTCAAAATAAAGAGGAAACTAGTTATAAATGTTGTACTGGGGCCAAGATATAACTTTGATCAGCTTCAATAAAATTGTATGTGCAACAATTGTCGACGTGGGTTTTAGTCTCATTTTATCCATTATATACTCACCATCTGCAGAAGCCAACTGCTCATTGGCTTGTGCAAGACTGAAACCATGTTGGCTAGTCATGAGGTTGTTTTGGTGGCAGTAGGGCATCTCATTCATGCCTGCAAGCCAAATTGCACAAAGATGAGACAAAAAAAATCAAAAAGGCAACAATCGATCAGCATAATGCATTCTGCAAATATAATAATAATAGTTATTTTAACAATAAATATAATTAATTGTTAATATATTACACCTAGACAGTATAAGAACAGCATAAGAATATAGACGTGTTCTTTGATGCTAATCTAGATGAACAATGAAAAGCTCTCATCACCATGTCTATTTACTGAGTCATCTCATGGCTGCCTGCCGTCAGACATGTGTGAAGAAGTGGGAAAACTATGCCCGGTGTATGACCTCTATGCCATAACCTGCCCATCTCATCATTAGCAGATACTGACCTTCTGACATGACATTGGGTGACCTCAGGTAGCAATGTTCAACATAACTGTTCATAGGCGGGTTCATGGAATTGAACATCGCAGGCGGACACTGGCGGGATGCCATTATCTGAGCAACCAATTGTCAGCGGCACATTTAGCTCTGCAAGACAAAAACAAAAAGTAAAACATGTCATACAAAGTTCCAGCTATTTCTATAATATGTACAATGTTTTGGCATGCTCCTATAAATCATGTACAGGGCTGCGTAGAGGTAGGAAGGAGTACAAAATTCTATTGACACGTTTTGCATTTATAATGTTTAATGACATCAAATCTGAATATATAAAAAGTGAAGATGATATGGTAATTTTTCTAAGAGCAAATATGTAACTAGAAGTCATCATAAATATTACAAGAATTAGTTCAATCAAATAGACATATTGTTAAGGGAATTGCTGCAAAGGCAGAAAATGTCGACACTGGCTCTCCAGGTGCTCGCTTGACATTATGTCACATGATCACTGAAGCCAATTAATGCTGGCTTCATTCTCCCATCCTTTGGATAAATCAAGACATCCGGAGGAAGTGAGAGAGCAGCCGCAGCTCTCATTCCCTCCAGATGTCAATTATGTCCATAGGAGAAGAGAGTGAAGCCAGGGCTGATTGGAGAGGCGCCGCTGACACCGCTGGAACAGCGCCGACACTGGAGGCGAGTATGAGTGTTATTATTCTACTGGGGGGAAACATTGGGATCGAACAGGAGTTGTCCATTAATTGGACAACCCCAACGTTTCCTCTCAGTAAAATAATAATAAAAAAAAGTCATACTCACCTTATCTGGCTCCATTTGTTCCAGTAAGGGCCACCTAGTTGGTCTTCACCAGGATAGAAAGTGATTATGTCCAGGTTTTTAGCTCATCCGACCACTTGGGTCTGTGATTAGCTGCATTGGTCAGGGTAAAACACAAAACATTATCTGACTTTTGTGATTTGCTGCAGTGGTCAGGTGGCTAGAACCAGACATCATCTGAGGTCTGTGATTGGCTGCATTGGTCAGATGACTAGACTGAGACATCATCTGACATCTGTTATAGGCTGCAGTGGTCAGGTCAATAGAACAAGTCATCATCTGAGGTCTGTGATTGGCTGCAGTGGTCAGGTGAATATAACGAGACATCAACTGAGGTCTGTGATTGGCTCTAGGGGTCAGGTGAATAGAATCACTAGCATCAGACACCTGATTTAGCTGGAGGACCTGACATGTCAAATTCAGGCTGACCCAGCAGGTGGATATCCTGTTATTTTTGGAGTCCTATATTTCATATAAAGCATTTCCTCAATGCTTTATATTATGTCTTGCCCATGTAAGAACGAAATACAGTTTCATTTCAATTTTGTTTCACTGATAGCTACAGGTAAGTTCTTGAAGTTAATGAGTTGCAAAAAGAACAAAATAGGCAAATGTAAGGACCTGGTGACTTTAACAAGAGCCAAATTATAGTAAGCATTTCCAAAATGGTATGGTTTGTGGAGCATTCCCAATGGAGCATTCCTATTTAAATCAATAGGGGGTGGATGTGTAGTACCTGGCCGTGGCCACTGTTCTGTCGACAGCGCTGTGCAGCTTCCTAACTGAGCAATTCCAGCTGCTGCCGACACTGGGAACAGCTGATCGACAGGGGTGATGGGTGTCGCACCCCCAACGATCAGACATTGATGACCCATCTAAGGCTGTGTGCCCACGTAGCATTTTTCAAGCGTATATGCTGCGGAATTTCCGCAGCGTAAACGCTTGAAAAACGCATGTATATCCGCACCCCATGGTCCCCAATGGGATTCCGCAAGTTCTATGCACATGCTGCGGATTTTTCCGCAGCGTTTATGCCGCGTTCAAAAATCCGCAGCATGTCATTTAATTTTGCGTTTCCGCAAGCGGAATTGCCTTAGTCCAATGCATAAAAAACGCAAGGCAATTCCGCATGTGGAAAACGCGTGATAAACGCGCGAAAAATGCGCGATAAACGCGTGCGGAATTCCGCATGCGTTTTTCCGGGAAAGGACTTGCATTTATGCAGCAGAAATTTTCTGCTTCATAAATGCAACGTGGGCACATAGCCTAAAGGAAAAGCCAGCAATGTTCAAGTCCTGGATACTCCTTAAGGCTATGTGCCCACGTTGCATTTATGAAGCAGAAAATTTCTGCTGCATAAATGCAAGTCCTCTCCCGGAAAAACGCATGCGGAAATCCGCACGCGTTTATCGCGCATTTTTCGCGCGTTTATCACGCGTTTTCCACATGCGGAATTGCCTTGCGTTTTTTATGCATTGGACTAAGGCAATTCCGCTTGCGGAAACGCAAAATTAAATGACATGCTGCGGATTTTTGAACGCGGCATAAACGCTGCGGAAAAATCCACAGCATGTGCATAGAACTTGCGGAATCCCATTGGGGACCATGGGGTGCGGATATACATGCGTTTTTCAAGCGTTTACGCTGCGGAAATTCCGCAGCATATACGCTTGAAAAATGCTACGTGGGCACACAGCCTAAATGTGCAAAGCAAGAAGGTGTCCTGGTCTAATGAATAACGTTTTATTTTGCATCATACAGACAGCTGCTTACTGCTGGGAAACCTTGGTTCCTCCCATTCATGTGGATGTTATCTAGACACGCACTACCTACCTGAACTCTGCTGCAGGTGTGCACCGCTGCATGGGATCAATGTTCACTAATTACAAAGGCTGCTTTCAGGAGGAAAATATGTCCTGTCTGAGAAACATGACAAGGTGTTGACTGAGCCTCCAAATTTCCTAGATCAAAACGATGTTCTCGAAAAAGAAGTCTGTAACATGAAGGTCGCATTTTCCAACTTATATTAATTGAAGACACTCTATCACAAGGTTTTTGCTATGTAATCTGAGAACAGCATGATATGGAGACAGAAATCTTGATTCCAGTGATGTGTCACTTGCTGCAGTTTTGATAAAATCACTGATTTATCAGCAGAAGATTATCACTAGAAAACCAGGTGACCTGCTTCCAGGTAGTTCTCCATATCCAGGATCTCTGTATAACCCCACCCTCACGACTGATTTACAACTTTCTGCCTATGCACAGTGCACACAGAAAGCTGCCAATCAGTGGTGGGGGTGGGCTTATACAGAGCTTAGCATTCAGAGAACTGGAACATCTGCAGTAGATAAAACCGTAAAAAGAAAAACCTCATCACAGATACCTGTTAAAGCATCTGCCAGATACCTTGGAAAATCTTGTGGATTCCATACTTTATGGGTCGGAGCTGATCTTGTGGCATGGGGGGGTTTGCATAATATTAGGCAGTGATTTGTGAGGGTAGATTGAACTAAACCCAAAAGGAATTTTTCTCCACATTGCTAATCCAAGTAACCCCTACTAAAGGATATCAAAGTCCCCCCAACATAATAAACGTACACTGTATTGTCTGCAAAAAGCATAGCAGCCCCTAAAGACATGACAGGTCCCCCCTGGAATACATGTATCATAGGTTGAGAAGTTAGGTTCTTCAGTGTCACTGACTTATCGGCGCACTACAAAAATGTACCAGTAGGTGGTGCTACAATAGTGCACATTCTTACTTGGCAAAGTCTGTGCATATAAAGTAGCAGAAAATGTACTTAACTGATCTAACATCTGTAACATGATGGAATTATTGAACCCGTCAGATGATGCTTGGAATATTCAGTCTATGAAATGTTGGTGGTCCGTGTAAACTAGACAGTAGCAAGCGATGTTAATGGAAATTGAATATTTTCTTTACAAGTCATTCTATACAACATAGAAGTAAGTAAAAGTGATGGAAGTAACAGCACAACAACAGAAAAAGCTTGGATCATTGTTACCCAGATCACACTCTAATATCAGGTCTCCGAGACATCGGAATGATGGGTGAGATAGTGTTACTTCTCTTCAATAGAAGAGACCCCAGGACTTTTCTAGACACCCTCATATATTGGCATCTTTACTTGGTTCTGGCACAAACACATGCACAAAATTCTTGCAGTGTATAGTTATTATTACATGTATTAACCTTTTTTTCCATCATTAGTTGCCATTACCACCATGGTGGCACTGAACAACAATTGGCTGCTTTTTTTTTTTCCTAAGCTAAAGCAATTTTCCATGGCGAAATCGTTAGGATAAATAGCAAAGTATCACTCCATGTTTCTTGCACATTGATAAATTCTTCAGTAATGAGAAAATAAGGGAATGCTCGTCTAATCGGAGCGCTTTGTACCTTTGGCCAGAATAAAACATGGTTAATAGTTGGCGCCTTTCATATCGTTTTGAAAAAAAGCTGATGTTCTTCAGACTTATTGGAAGAAGCCCGTATACACATGGCAAACACCAGCGTCAGATAGTAACATGAGATTACCACGGCTGGCTTCATGTACGTCAGCCAAATAATACGCTGAAATTAAACAGGCTGCCTGAAAACTGGGGAATGTACTTTCCCTGCATTTTTATAGGGAGCAGTAAGTCCTTGAAAGCAATTTGGGCTTGTTAGTGCGTCTTCCACGCGCAATGAATGATTAGGAGTCGGTGAGATGCTGCAAATCTCATTTATTGCACTTTGGGCCGCAGACCTCCGCATGATGCGCTCCTATCGTTCTGGGGGCAATTACTGTATTTACAGGAACTATCTGACTAGGTCAAAGGAGGTCACAGAGACAGTTATGTTGGGGGCTTGAGCTGTTCAACAGCTGAGATGCTTCATAATGAGGAACAGGTCAGCTGACGCTGCTACTACGCTCCTCCTTCTACTTGGGTGGTATAAGGGTAGACTGAGAGAAGCCAGGCATCCAGTCAGCCAGCATAACAATGGACAAGCTGCATTCAGCAGCTCCCTGAAGGGATCTCTCACTTCCTGACAAGTTGGAATTGGAGAGTCCTAGATGATGTGATTCTTTTTCCACCAGTCCTCCCAGCTGGACGGCTCCTGCATATTCCGACTTGTCAGCCCACCTGACGTACCAATACCTTCCAGTATCACCGTCACCTTACACACAGCTGCTCGCTCTTCACTGTCTATAGACTCTACATGAATATGATCAGGACAGATAGTCTATATTATTTGTAAGGCTACATTCACACCGGCTATTGTGACACCAGCGTTTCTCTCATCTGAGAGAATCAGCCGATGTGTGATCAGAGTGTAATCAGAGTGTGATCAGAGTGTAATCAGAGTGTGATCAGAGTGTAATCAGAGTGTGATCAGAGTGTGATCAGAGTGTAATCAGAGTGTGATCAGAGTGTGATCAGAGTGTAATCAGAGTGTGATCAGAGTGTGATCAGAGTGTAATCAGAGTGTGATCAGAGTGTAATCAGAGTGTAATCAGAGTGTGATCAGAGTGTGATCAGAGTGTAATCAGAGTGTGATCAGAGTGTAATCAGAGTGTGATGAGAGTGTGATGAGAGTGTAATCAGATTGTGATCAGAGTGTGATCAGAGTGTAATCAGAGTGTAATCAGAGTGTAATCAGAGTGTAATTAGAGTGTAATTAGAGTGTAATCAGAGTGTAATTAGAGTGTGATCAGAGTGTAATCAGAGTGTAATCAGAGTGTAATTAGAGTGTGATCAGAGTGTGATCAGAGTGTAATCAGTGTGTAATCAGAGTGTGATCAGAGTGTGATCAGAGTGTAATCAGAGTGTGATCAGAGTGTGATCAGAGTGTGATCAGAGTGTGATCAGAGTGTGATCAGAGTGTGATCAGCGTGTAATTAGAGTGTGATCAGAGTGTGATCAGAGTGTAATCAGTGTGTGATCAGAGTGTGATCAGAGTGTAATCAAAGTGTGATCAGAGTGTGATCAGAGTGTAATCAGAGTGTAATCAGAGTGTGATCAGAGTGTTATCCGATTTTCTCGGATGAGAGATGTGGAAAAAAAATGTCTCCATCTTCTCCATTCTAAAAAAGGGGAAAAAGCACTACATAGAGATGTGCACACCTGATACATATATAATGCAAAATGTTTATTGAACAACAAGGGACAAAAAATGCTTAAAAAAACCAATCAATGGTACATACAATACATCCCTGAGTAGAAATATACCCATATAATAAACAGCAACTCATATACACCAGAAGCAGACAAAATGAATTGGTGAGATCTACCATAGAGTCAATAATAGAATATACATGAATTATATTGCATCACTCCTACAAAGATCTAGCTGTCAATGATCAATGTCATCATACATGTGCAGACGGTTCATGATGTTATATGGAGACCCTTCTAGAACAAATTATAGCTTAGTATCCTATTATTTTTTCAGCATCCCCCTTGGGTCTCCAGTATAGGTGCCAGCAGGTTGTATATCCTTTTTCTTTCTTCCTTACCTTTGGCTCCTTACTAAGTGCTTCTATTTTGTATGCATGATCTAGGGCCCTGTATGTGAATTACCACCTAGAGATGGCTTGCTAAGGTCAGTGATCTGGCTGTATCAAGATACTGCTGTTCCATCTTACACCCGACACTATCTTAGATTGAACACCTTTTGGAGCAATAGGGTACACTATACACCAGCTACATGACTTGCACACTGCCTTTCTCATTACAATCTTCGACTCTGGCTATACTAAGCTATAATTTGTTCTAGGAGGGTCTCCATATAACATCATGAACCGTCTGCACATGTGTGATGACATTGATCATTGACAGCTAGATCTTTGTAGGAGTGTAAGATGGAACAGCAGTATCTTGATACAGCCAGATCACTGACCATACCAAGCCATCTCTAGGTGGTAATCCACATACAGGGCCCTAGATGCCACATGTGAAATTTTTGTGTTTCTTATATTTCATGGGGGGCAAAGATTTTACTGTATTTTTTAGTCACCTTAGGGCAGATGTGGGCAATTAATTTTCCAGAGGGGCAACATGAAAGACCGTGACTGTAGTGGAGGACCAAACCAATAGGCTAAAATTAATTCTGCTCAATATTAATATTAACATATTAATTATAATTATTTTATATTAATATTAATTGTTTAATTTAATATTGAGCAGAATTAAGTATGCTGACTTCCCCCTATACACCGTGTGAGCCCACACACTGGCCCTCTATATACCCTATGAGCCCGCCCACAGCCCCCAATATACCTTAAGAGCCTCCACAAATCCTCCTATATACTGTATGAGCCCCCACATAGCCTCCTATATACAGTATGAGCCCGCACATTGGCTCCTATATACAGTATGAGCCCGTACATAGCCTCCTATATACCGTAAGAGCCTCCACATATCCTCCCATATACAGTGTGAGCCCGCACACAGCCTCCTATATACTGTATGAGCCCCCATATAGCCTCCTACAGTAGTGGCCAAAAGTATTGGCACCCCTGCAATTCTGTCAGATAATACTCAGTTTCTTCCTGAAAATGATTGCAATCACAAATTCTTTGGTCTTATTATCTTCATTTAATTTGCTTGCAAGGAAAAAACACAAAAGAGAATGAAGCAAAAATCAAATCATTGATCATTTCACACAAAACTCCAAAAATGGGCCAGACAAAAGTATTGGCACCCTCAGCCTAATACTTGGTTGCACAACCTTTAGCCAAAATAACTGTGAACAACTGCTTCCGGTAACCATCAATGAGTTTCTTACAATGCTCTGGTGGAATCGTAGACCATTCTTCTTCGGCAAACTGCTCCAGGTCCCTGATATTTGAAGGGTGCCTTCTCCAAACTGCCATTTTGAGATCTCTCCACAGGTGTTCTATGGGATTCAGGTCTGGACTCATTGCTGGCCACCTTAGAAGTCTCCAGTGCTTTCTCTCAAACCATTTTATAGTGCTTTTGGAAGTGTTTTTTGGGTCATTGACCTGCTGGAAGACCCATGACCTCTGCGGGAGACCCAGCTTTCTCACACTGGGCCCTACATTTTGCTGCAAAATTTGTTGGTAGTCTTCAGACTTCATAATGCCATGCACACGGTCAAGCAGTCCAGTGCCAGAGGCAGCAAAGCAACCCCAAAACATCAGGGAACCTCCGCCATGTTTGACTGTAGGGACCGTGTTCTTTTCTTTGAATGCCTCTTTTTTTTTTCCTGTACACTCTATGTTGATGCTTTTTCCCAAAAAGCTCTACTTTTGTCTCATCTGACCAGAGAACATTCTTCCAAAACGTTTTAGGCTTTCTCAGGTAAGTTTTGGCAAACTCCAGCCTGGCTTTTTTATGTCTCGGGGTAAGAAGTGGGGTCTTCCTGGGTATCCTACCATACAGTCCCTTTTCATTCAGATTCCGACGGATAGTACGGGTTGACACTGTTGTACCCTCGGACTGCAGGGCAGCTTGAACTTGTTTGGATGTTAGTTGAGGTTCTTTATCCACCATCCGCACAATCTTGCGTTGAAATCTCTCGTCAATTTTTCTTTTCCGTCCACATCTAGGGAGGTTAGCCACAGTGCCATGGGCTTTAAACTTCTTGATGACACTGTGCACGGAAGACACAGGAACATTCAGGTCTTTGGAGATGGATTTGTAGCCTTGAGATTGCTCATGCTTCCTCACAATTTGGTTTCTCAAGTCCTCAGACAGTTCTTTGGTCTTCTTTCTTTTCTCCTTGCTCAATGTGGTACACACAAGGACACAGGACAGAGGTTGAGTCAACTTTAATCCATGTTAACTGGCTGCAAGTGTGATTTAGCTATTGCCAACACCTGTTAGGTGCCACAGGTAAGTTACAGGTGCTGTTAATTACACGAATTAGAGAAGCATCACAAGATTTTTCAAACAGTGCCAATACTTTTGTCCACCCCCTTTTTTAGGTTTGGTGTGGAATTATATCCAATTTGGCTTTAGGACAATTCTTTTTGTGTTTTTTCATTGAAGACAAATTAAATGAAGAGAATAATACCAAAGAATTTGTGATTGCAATCATTTTCAGGAAGAAACTGAGTATTATCTGACAGAATTGCAGGGGTGCCAATACTTTTGGCCACCAATGTATATACAATATGAGCCCACGCATTGGCTGCTATATATAGTATGAGCCAGCACATAGCCTCCTATATACAGAATGAGCCCCACATAGCCTCCTATATACAGTATGAGCTCGCACATAGCCTCCTATATACAGTATGAGCCCCCACATAGCCTCCTATATACAGTATGAGCCCCCACATAGCCTCCTATATACTGTATGAGCTCTCACATAGCCTCCTATATACAGTATGAGCCCCCACATAGCCTCCTATATACAGTATGAGCCCCCACATAGTATGAGCATCATGTAGCTTCTCATGAACAGCATGTGCCCCATGTAGCCTCTGATATACAGCATTTGCCCCACATAGCCTCTTATATACAGCACGTGCCCCATGTAGCCCCCTACATACAGCATGTGCCCCATGTATCCCCCTATATACAGCACAAGCCCCACATAGCCTCTTATAGACAGTATGAGCCCTCACATAGCCTCCTATATACAGCATGTGCCCCACATGGCCTCTCATATGCAGTATGATCCCCACATAGCCCCCTGTATACAGCATTTGCCCCACATAGCCTACTATATACAGCATGTGCCCCACATAACCTTTCATATACAGCATGAGCCCCACACAGTCTCTTATATACAAATATCCCATACACATGAAAAAAGTAAACAACAACACATACTCACCTTGCTCCATTTCCCCAGGGGCTCTGCCTCTGCTCTCTTTGATACACTGACTCGCTGCAGTGTACAGCTGATGCGATTACATGACATAAACATGACTGCTATCTCACACACTGATTGTCGGAAGATGGAGCCAGCGGCGCTGTCCTCCACCAAATTATTCACTGCTGTCTGCATCCAGAGGATGCGGAGAGCAGTGACAGCGAGCGGCAGCAGCGGATGGACAGTGCGCGGGGAGGGCTCTGTGTGGCTCATTGGCCACTGATCACCCCTCCAGCTGTCTTGGGCCGTGGTCCAGACTAAAACAGCCAGAGGGCTGAGATCTGCCTTAGGGCATTTGAACGTGTTATTGGCCAATTGCTTCTACCATGAACAGCTATAGAGTAGTATTGTTGTATATCACTGTTTCTAATGAATGCTAGTCACATGGGTGGCTTTCTTAGGGGTACGTACCATTACATCATACTGTATGTTGGTAAGGGGTAAAAGGGAATCTGTCACTGTGTTTTTGCTACGTCATCTGAGAGCAGCATAATGTAGAGGCAGAAACCCTGATTCCAGTGATGTGTCACTTACAGGGCTGCTTACTGCAGTGTTTATCTGCTGCAGATCTACCAGTTCTCTGAATGCTGAGCTCTGTATAACCCCATCCACACCCCTGATTGACAGCTTTCTGTATATAGTGTGCATAGGCAGAAATCTCCTGCTGATAAAATAGTGATTTTCTGAAAACTACAACAGCAGCCTAGTAAGTGACACATTGCTGGAATCAGGGTCTCTGTCTCTACATTATGCTGCTCTCAGATTATGTAGCAAAAACCTGGTGACAGATTCCTTTTAACACATGCCCATAGACTTTAATGGCCAATTCAGATCCACAAAACAGATGAGAATAAGACATGCTCTGAGTTTCATGGACCAGAGAAACAGATGCTGCCCGAAAAAAAAACCAAACAGCACAAGCATGTGTGAATAGAGCCCACACATGGCAACATATGCTGCTGGCACTATATAGAGACACAAACTGAATTAGTGTTTGTGCCCTAACTATTATCCATTAACCATGTCTTTATTCCACATACTGAAAAAAAATTACATGAGAAGAAAGTCGGGCTTTCATGGAAACTCTCGAGATTGTGTTCCAACATATCCAACATTACCCAAACCTTCACCTATTCTTATAAGAAATAGAAGACTTGGAGCTATTCATAAGTCCAGTCAGATGATGGACTTGCATTTCCAAAGAGACATATTTCCCATGTACGGTTATATTGAGCTAGAGAATTAATAGGAAATTGATGTAGCATGTTCATAATCCTGAACAACCCCTATAATCTATGATGCATTTGTAAACAGCTGTTGATAGTTTATACTGCTTAAGTTATAAATGAATATTTCTCACGCTTGTGCCATAGTAAGAATATCATCTTAGGGTGCTTTTACATTACGCTTTTCTCCTGTTGTGGGTCCTGTTGGGAGCTTACGTCCGGATACCCCCGCAAAACGGGATTCGGAAGTATGCAGTACATGCTATGTCTGAGTGTCTGCTTCCAGTAGGCATATATGACGCGCCCCCTGGGACATATTCCTTTTTGAGGGGAATACCCGGCACCGGATCAGATGGGGGGGGGTTGTAGTCTCCGAGCGGCTGTGACCCGGTCCCGTGCCCAGGGCGTCAAGCTAAGTGTTATGTGGCAGTCCTTACTGATGTTATTAAAGTTCGTTGTGTCGACTACGCCACCCGTTGTGATGCGGTCACTGTGGCCGCCGCTGCTGCAGGGTCCGCTGAGGCTGATGGTGGGTGCGCAGCTTGGTGGGATAACCCCCAACGGGAGGGGTATAGCCTCAGAGGGGACAGGCGCAGAGGATGGGGGTTGTGGTGGTGCGATGCAGCCGGTAATGATGACAGACTCGGGTTGTGCAGTTAAGGGTCTTTACTTACTGCAGATGTTCCTGGTCACTCTAGCTCCAAGTGACCTCCCGAGCCGTGCTGCGTCCACCAGGTCCTGGATCCGGCCAACCCCCAAACAAGTCCGGAGCGTGGCCCTGAGCTCTCCCTCTGTCCTTCCTTCAGCCGTCCCCACCAGTGATTCACCTAAATCCAGCTCCCTCGGGCCTTCTGTTGGGCAACCTTTGGCCTCAGGTTCCCTGACCCTCCATGTGGTGTGCCTTCAGGGTGAATGTAGTGGGTGACCGTGACAGACTCTGCCCACGGTCTCCGGTCTCTGGCTGGGGAATGTCTTTACCCCCACCAGCTTGGGTTCCGGTACCCTTCTGCTGACTCCTCACCCGGTGTTCTTATTTGGGTTCTTGGGTCCCTTCTTTGTCCCCCTCTGGGTCTTTCTGCACTCCACTCTCTCTCTCCAGGGCTGTTGTTTCTTTCTCTCTCTTGCTGCAGGCTTGTCCTCTGCATCTGACTTCCTCTCTGCGTCTGACCCTGATTCTAGATGGTGCCCACCTTATATATCCCTCTATGTGTGAGCTCAGGTGACCAGCACCCAATGAGCTCCTACCACTACCCAGACTGCTCCCCCTATCTGCCCCTACACTACATGGGATGTTCCTCCCCCCTCCCACTCCAGCCAGGAACAGGCTCGGTCGCACCTGCACATTTCTAAGTGGGAGTGCCGTCGGCCTGCTCCTCTGGAATGGGATGTATGTAGTGCATGCAGTCTATCTGAGCTCAGTTCCACACTCCTTCCTTACCCGGGAGTGGAATATCACACCTCTGGGTTGAGGTGCAATACTCCTGTAGCAGCCGAATCCTCAGGGTGCTACATTCCCCCCTGGTAAATCACAGCACGTCCTCGGGCTGCAAAGACAAAAAACACCAAAACATACAACATTTTTATAAACATGTAAAACATATTAAATATTATACGAAATACTATATAAATATATATATAAACTTTTTCAGGTAAACAACATTCTCGTCGTCTCTTTCTCTCTTCTGTTCCTCTGGTCACCGTGCAACTCGTGACCAGGTAGAGTGCGACAGTCTTCTAGAAAAATGGTTTTTCCTATAAAACCGGTAGGGGGCGCTTTAGCAAGCGCAACTATGTACAGGGAAATTTTGGCCGTTCTCAGTCCCCGGCCAGGTAAAGGGAAAGGGATGGCTGCTCACAGTCCTCAGCCTGGTATGGAAAGGGTTACAGGTAACAGTTCGCTGGTCCCAACGGGGACTATTTTAGCAGCAACAACAGTTCCAGTTTCAGTTTCAGTTCCGATTCACTGTGCCCCGACAGGCAACTATATACAGTCTCCTGCTCTGCCGCACTCAACGGCGTCTGCCTCCTGCTCTTATCTTACGGCTGGTGGTTTCTTCAGACCCGTCCGGGTCCTCTTGCTCCTCCTCCTCGCACCGCAACTCCTCCTCCGTCAAGCGATGCACGTGGAGGGCGTAAGGTCCCTTGGCACACTTGTGCCGGGTGAACGTTACCTCATCACCGACGTAGAGGTCACGGCCTTTGTGACCCTCTGGCAGGTGGGACTCGACGTCCCGTCGTGTAACGAAGACGTCACCCATGGTGTTCCGGTCCCTTATGAAGCCCCACCCATGCTGCGCATTAAACTTTATTACCGTCCCGATGGTACGGGGACGATCTGCTGCACGGGGGTCCCTTCTGGTCCGACTCTTTTGCTCCGCGCTGCGGGTCTGGGCCCATTGCTCTTTGGCCTGCCTCTCCTCCCGCTCTCTCTTGAACTCTGCCAGCTGTTGACGGCAACACTCTGTGCGCGCTGCTGCAGCTGCCCGAGTCTCTCCGGTGAACCCCATCAGATCTTCTCCCTTGGGGTCCCACGCAAATTGAGCCTCTTCTAGGGGAGGCGAGACCCGAGTCACGGGCTTTGGAGCCGGGATCAGGGGCTCACACAGGGGACCTAGTTGCTTCTGCCGCTCCAGCTCCAAGAATCCTTCGGGCCAGATGAAAGGCCGACCGTCCGGCCACGTTAGCTGGCTGAAGGGGTCCTCTCCCAGATGTGGCACCCTAGGTATTACGGGCGCGGGCGCGGTGGTGGTGGCGCCCGGGTTGCCCAGGCCTTGCGGCCAGGCCTGGGGCACCTGGAAGGTGAAGGGCACCGTTAGGACGGCGGCGCCCTGGGTTACCTGGCCTTGCGACCAGGCCGGAGGCTCCGCGGAGGTAGATGGCTCTGCTTTGGATGCGGCGCCCGGAAATGCTAGGCCCTGTGACCAGGCCGGAGGCTCCTCTTCCGGCGCCACGCTCCGAGTCACGATGCGTGACGTCATCGGGGTCGCGACGGCGGCTTCCGGTCGGGGCCTAGTCGGTGGCGATGTCATGGCGGTCTCGGGTACGGCCGGGGGACCTTCGGGCTCTGCGACGGGGAGCTGGGGCAGGTAAGCGGTCTTCCGGTATGGGGTATAGGCATCCCCCTTACCTGCTGCCATGCGTCTCGCTCCCTCTTCTGCGCCGTCTCCGGCCTTGGGTCCTCCCGCGTCATCCGCAGAGGCAGTCGATGTCTTCTTCCAAGGGAGCGGGTTAAGTGGACGGGTTCCAGCTTGCTGGGCCATCTCCCGGCCCCACTCCGCCAGGATCTCCCTCTGCACTCGGGCCATCCTTCCCGCGAGGCCCTCCAGGGCACTCCGCGCGCACTCCCGATCTCGGGGAAGCTGCGCCAGGATCTCCGCTAAGCCTAGCGGGGTTGTTGACTCCAGCAGGCTCCTGACCATCGGGTCGGTGCTGCTCTGCTCTGCTTCCAGCAGGCTCCTGGCCAGCGGGCCGGTGCTGCTCTGCTGCCGCTCCATTCCCGGGTCCACTCTTTCTCTCCTCGACTCCGGGTGAGCTTCTCCGCTACTCCTCATTAGACCTCTTGCCTCCGGGTGCGCTCGTTCTACACTGCTCCAAGCGACACCCATCTTTGCTCTTTTCTTTCGTCTCCTCCCACTTCGAGGGCGGTCCCGGGGCAACTCGGTGACTGTCAGCTCCAGGGGGAGTTCTTTCACGCTGACAGACACCTCCAGCATCACAGTCTCTGTTGGTGGGGGCGGTTTCCACTTTTGGCGCCATTTTCTGTCCCGGCCCACGATGGGAGGTGGCCTCTTGCTCTCCTTTGGCACGCCCATAATGGCGTCCGCTGCTCTTCCAAGGCGGGAAATCTGCGGTTTTGGCGGGAATCGCTTCCCAGTGGCGGGAAACTCTGCAGATGGCGGGAACAAGCTGGAAATGGCGGACAATCGGCGGGAAACGACTGGTGATGGAGTCCGATGGCGTGGACCCTCCGGAACCGGCGGGAGACTTCTTTCTGAGGTAAACTTGCACTTTTCTTCAGGCACGCAGTACCCGGGTGTTGCGGGCACGTAATCCTGCCGACTACGCCAAAGTTGACGCGCCCCCTGGGACATATTCCTTTTTGAGGGGAATACCCGGCACCGGATCAGATGGGGGGGGGTTGTAGTCTCCGAGCGGCTGTGACCCGGTCCCGTGCCCAGGGCGTCAAGCTAAGTGTTATGTGGCAGTCCTTACTGATGTTATTAAAGTTCGTTGTGTCGACTACGCCACCCGTTGTGATGCGGTCACTGTGGCCGCCGCTGCTGCAGGGTCCGCTGAGGCTGATGGTGGGTGCGCAGCTTGGTGGGATAACCCCCAACGGGAGGGGTATAGCCTCAGAGGGGACAGGCGCAGAGGATGGGGGTTGTGGTGGTGCGATGCAGCCGGTAATGATGACAGACTCGGGTTGTGCAGTTAAGGGTCTTTACTTACTGCAGATGTTCCTGGTCACTCTAGCTCCAAGTGACCTCCCGAGCCGTGCTGCGTCCACCAGGTCCTGGATCCGGCCAACCCCCAAACAAGTCCGGAGCGTGGCCCTGAGCTCTCCCTCTGTCCTTCCTTCAGCCGTCCCCACCAGTGATTCACCTAAATCCAGCTCCCTCGGGCCTTCTGTTGGGCAACCTTTGGCCTCAGGTTCCCTGACCCTCCATGTGGTGTGCCTTCAGGGTGAATGTAGTGGGTGACCGTGACAGACTCTGCCCACGGTCTCCGGTCTCTGGCTGGGGAATGTCTTTACCCCCACCAGCTTGGGTTCCGGTACCCTTCTGCTGACTCCTCACCCGGTGTTCTTATTTGGGTTCTTGGGTCCCTTCTTTGTCCCCCTCTGGGTCTTTCTGCACTCCACTCTCTCTCTCCAGGGCTGTTGTTTCTTTCTCTCTCTTGCTGCAGGCTTGTCCTCTGCATCTGACTTCCTCTCTGCGTCTGACCCTGATTCTAGATGGTGCCCACCTTATATATCCCTCTATGTGTGAGCTCAGGTGACCAGCACCCAATGAGCTCCTACCACTACCCAGACTGCTCCCCCTATCTGCCCCTACACTACATGGGATGTTCCTCCCCCCTCCCACTCCAGCCAGGAACAGGCTCGGTCGCACCTGCACATTTCTAAGTGGGAGTGCCGTCGGCCTGCTCCTCTGGAATGGGATGTATGTAGTGCATGCAGTCTATCTGAGCTCAGTTCCACACTCCTTCCTTACCCGGGAGTGGAATATCACACCTCTGGGTTGAGGTGCAATACTCCTGTAGCAGCCGAACCCTCAGGGTGCTACATATACGCCCAAAAATAATGCACGTGAGAGCATACGTTTGCTCTGCCAGCACCATTATAGGTCCGAATTCCGTTTTGCGGGGTAATCTGGACGTAAGCCATCGAGAGTGTAACAAAACGCAATGTACCCTTAGGCGAGTTTTTCTTCTGCAGCATGTTGTGCAAAATTTCCTTTTGTGTACCAGGGCTTGGCATTCAGTACCAGGGCCGGCGTCAGCACCCGGCGCACCTGGGCAAGTGCCGGGACCCTGAGAAGGTGGGGGGGGTCCACTCGCCGTCGGGGACCCCGCCACGCTATGGGACCCGTGAATGGAGGAGAGCGGTGTCACCCCCCGCTTGCTCAGGGCCCCGGCAGCCGGCACAATATTTACCTCTCCCCGTGCCTCCGCAGCAGCTCCGGTCTCTGCACTGTGACATCTCAGGTCAGAGGGTGTGGTGACGTCTTTACACCTCGCTCTCTCCTGAGCCGTCACAGCGCAGAACGGGAAGACGCCGGCGACGCTGAGGAGTCCTGAGCAGCGGCAGCAGGTGAGAAGTGAGGTGAGTATTTGATTTTTTTTTTAATGTATGGAGGCATAGGGCATTATAAGAGGGGGTGATGACATCCTGCATGGGCCATTATATGGGGGGGGTGACATCCTGTATGGGGCATTATATGGCGGGGTGATGACATCCTGCATGGGGCATTATATGGGGGGGGGCTTACATCCTGCATGGGGCATTATATGGGGGGGTGACATCCTGCATGGGGCAGTATATGGGGGGGTGATGACATCATGCATGGGGCATTATATGGGGGGGCTGACATCCTGCATGGGGCATTATATGGGAGGGGGGTGACATTCTGCATGGGGCATTATATAGGGGGGGTGACATCCTAAATGGGGCATTATATGGGGGGGGTGACATCCTGCATGGGGCATTATATGGGGGGGTGACATCCTGCATGGGGCATTATAAGGGGTGTGTGTGACATCCTGCATGGAGCATTAAAAGGGGGGGAGTGACAACCTGCATGGGGTATTAAAAGGGGGGGTGACATCCTGCATGGGGCATTAAAGGGGGGGTGACATCCTGCATGGGGCATTAAAAGGGGGGGGCAGTGACATCCTGCATGGGGCATTAAAAGGGGGTGTGTGACATACTGCATGGGGCATTAAAAGGGGGTGTGTGACATCCTGCATGGGGCATTATAAGGGAGGGGGGTGTGTGACATCTTGCATGGGACATTAAAAGGGGTGTGTGTGACATACTGCATGGGGCATTAAAAGGCGGGGTGGGACATCCTGAATGGAGCATTATAAGGGAGGGGGGGGGGCATCCTGCATGGGGCATTAAAAGTGGGGGAAGTGGAAGTGGCATCCTGCATGGGGCATTAAAAGGGGGGATGACATCCTGCATGGGGCATTATAAGGGGGGGGTGACATCCTGCATGGGGCATTTAAAAGGGAGGAAGTGACATACTGCATGGGGCATTAAAAGGTGGTATGTGACATCCTGCATGGAGCATTAAAAGGGGGGAGAGTGACATACCACATGGGGCATCATAAGGGAGGGGGGTGACATCCTGCATGGGGCATTAAAAGGGGGAAGTGACATACTGCATGGGGTATTATAGGGGAGGTGACATAATGCATGGGGCATTATAAGGGGGGTGACATCTTGCATGGGGCATTATAAGGGGGCGGTGACATCCTGCATGGGGCATTATATGAGGGGAACAGCCTGCGTGGGGCATTATGTTTGGGGAACAGCCAGCCTGCATTAGGCATTATGTGGGGGGAACAGCCTGTGTGGGGCATTATGTGGGGGGAACAGCCTGGGTGGGGCATTATGTGGTGGAACAGCCTGCATGAGGCATTATGTGGGGGAAACAGCCTGCATGGAGCATTATGTGGGGGCCAGTATTCAGTATGGAGCGTTATATGGGGGCTTGTATCCTGTATGGAGCGTTATATGGGGGCCAGTATCCTGTATGGAGCGTTATAAGGGGACCAGTATCCTGTATGGAGCATTTTATGAGGGCCAGTATTATGTATGGAGCGATTCGCTGGTTTCCGAGCTATTGAGGAATTTACAATAGATATCGCTCATGTAGTGTAAGAAGTGAAATCTTCGGCATTGATATATTTCTCTGCGGTATCTGTGCATCATGAATCGTGGTATGTGTTAAAGGGGCCCACCGAGACTCTTTCATCCAGGGCCCACAAAAACCTGGAGCCAGCCCTGTTCAGTACAATCAGTATTCTTGCTGTAAAACACTTTAATAGCAGGGTGCTTACCACTAAATGTGTCTTTAACTATATAAAGTTGCTGAAAAGTTTATGACAACGTTAGCAAATAAAAGTTGTTAATTGCATAATGAAAATGTGTATTTTTCAAAAATTTATCAGTTAATGATTTTCAGGGTCTCTACTTGCTGTCACTCGATGGCAACCTTCACTGCACGGATGTGAATCTATCTTCGTCATACGATGGGCACCTACAGTATGTGCAGGATTATCACAGCAGGCTTCAGCATTTTGTATCAAGACGAGGCAGATTTAAAAAGTTTCTGACACTTTTTTTTTTTTCTTGCCTATACTTTCGGCTCTGTCTGATACTGAAATGTATCATAAATCGATTCAATGAACAGTGTGTGCCTCAATTCTGTTAATTTGTGGGGTTCTTCCAACATTAATGACCTATACTTGATAGTCCGTCAATGTTTTTAGTCCTGGTAAAGAAAACCCCTATAAATTATAATATGCTGTAATCTCGTAATCCTCCTGTTTGGAGAATGCACAATATCACAAACTCCTGGAGCATGGGACATTGGGGCATTTGTACACAGGTACATAGGTATTGAGAAAAAAACATGACGTGCCATAGGAGGGTTAGATTTCATTTTCTTCTACCCTGGATGTTCCTCTAATACTTGTGTATCGTGTTTAGCAAAGGAACCAGACACAGACCAAGGCTGTTCCCCATATGATGAGGAATGTATCCGTAGTGTAAGCTTACACCATGACCATCATATAAGCATTAGCAAGGAAAACTCTAATCAGAACTAGAAACTAGAAGTCATAAATACTGAGACTATAACTATAGGGATCATTATTACAACACTGTGTCTATTGTGGGGGTTTTGGTTTACAATACAGACAAAAAAGTTTCCTTTTTATGGATCCTATACTAATAACAGAAACCATCGGTTTACATCTGTTCTAGGTGCAGCCATTTCTGTACAAGATACAAAACAATGGAGACTTTGGGTCTAGCAAAGCAGCAGGATTCAAGAAACCATCTAAAAAAATGGGTAAAATGCATAAGGGATATGTTGGCTCTATATAAATAAAGAGATTATTATTATTATTATTATTATTATAAGACCGCCATCACATGAGCATAAAATACATGCATTTTCATCATAATAAGTGATAGTGAAAATTGACCGCTAATCATAACTACTTAAGCTGATCATAAAATTATTTTGTTTAAGGGAATCTGTCACCCCCACAATCCAAATTCAGCCACCTAAACATCTATATAGAGGACTATGAAAAGCATACCAGTAACATATCTTTTAGTGGTTTAGTTGCACAAAAATTCACTCGTGATCCATATCTAAATTAGGGAACTTTGTGTAAATTAGTGCTCCCTTAGCATTCCCAATATCCCAGTGCACTCTTACGCCCTCGGATTTGCGTATATAGCAGTGTCCCTGAGCTTGATTGACAGCACTCGCTCTCTTACAGCGAGCGCTCGCTAAACTCAGATTCCAGTTCTTACACTTGCGCACTGACACTGGAGGAGCCCAGTATTGGGGTGACAGTGCGGTTTGGACACGCTCAGATTTCTGGCTCCGGTCTGAAGTTGCTCGCTACACTTCTGAGTGTAGTTAGCAGTGGTCATACATTGGTCAGTGACTCCTGCCAATCTGTAGAAACTGCTCACTACACCCAGAAGCATAAGGAGCAGCATCAGAGAGGAGCTGGAGATCAGCGCGCGCCCGCATCCACACTGAATGCGTTCCTGCACTAAGGCCACTTTCACACTATCATTATTTGGTCAGTATTTTACATCAGTATTTGTAAGCCAAAACCAGGAGTGGGTGATAAATACAGAAGTGGTGACGTGTTTCTATTATACCTTTTCTCTGATTGTTCCACTCCTGGTTTTGGCTTACAAATACTGATGTAAAATACTGACCAAATACTGAGCATGTGAATGTGGCCTAACACTGTGCTCCAGTGTCAGGGCACAAGTGCAGAAACAGTGATTTGAGTTTAGGGAGCGCATGATGTGAGAAAGTGAACTCTGTCCATCAAGCTCAGGGACAGTGCGAGACATGCGAATAGAAGGGCATCCGAGTGCACCAACACATTGGCCTCCCAAAGGGTGCATCGAAGTGATCTCGTTTGCCCTATGGATTAAAAGTGAATTTTTGTCCAACTATACCACAAAAATGTATGCTATCGTAATAATCTTTATAGGGGCTACGTCCCCTATTTAGATGTTTAGACTTAAATGGACTACATCAACATTTCTGTTTTCAGTGCTGCCCTGCTTTTGTCATAAAAACGGTCCTGTTTTAGTTTCCTGGATTTTGGGTGCCCCTCCTGCTAGAATTAAAGAATAGTTATAAATTGTGACTGACACTGATAAGAACTTCAAGGTGGTAACCACAAGAAATTTTTTCAGAAATTCAGTTTTCATTCATGTAAATAGGGTTGTATTGGCAATTGCATGGAACTCTGCAAGCTCTATTCAGATGCATGGGACAGTCACAGAAATTTCTACAATATAACTCCAATATGTGACTTTACCGTTAAAGGGGTTGTCCTGAACTGAATAGTTCTGGCCGCCGCTAACACCAGGAACAGCTGATAGGCAGGGGTGCCGGGTGTCGCACCCCCACTCATCAGACAACAATTTTAAAGTCCTGGACAACACATTTAAATGCACAACCTATGATTCAAAAATCGTATTCAGCTTATGGTAAATCCTATTTGTATATTAAAACAAATACATTACATTATCTTATCTTACATTAAGAAAGGGAACCTGTCATCAGTTTCATACTGCCTGAATCAAGGGCAGCATGCTTTACTCTGAAATTCTGTGGCGCTTCAGAGAAAAGATACTTTGAAAATCTGTCTGATGCCTATGTATCTCAGATGACGAGTCTGAGGGGTCACTGTCTGGCCGCTCCAGTTTACTGATAGACCTGTCAGTTATGTTGTTTGGGACAGGGAAAAGCTGACTGTAAAGTAGGTTTTCTCCTAAATGCTTTGGGATTTCAGAGTAAAACTTACCTGGCTGCATCAATCAGATGACAGGTTCCTTTTAAGTTCTAGTACTGAGTAGTTTATATGAATGAAGAATAAAATCTTGTAAAAGGGCAAGTTTTAGAGAGGGGCAAAATGGACCCTATTTCCAAAGAGGCTCGCGAAGGACAAGGTCCCGTGTAGCAAGCAGGGAATTGAGGCCATTTTTTTGCACACTCGTTTATTATTATCTGTTGAGTAGTATATTGTATATTTTTGATACATTAATGCCATAGTATTTGTACAGAACAACTCAACATCTAATGGAAAAGGCTTCATAAAAAGCTTGTTCTCTATTTAAGTCCTAGATCAAATTTAGCTATGTGTATGGGTTATAACAGACAGTGTGGTGCCATTTGCCCATTAGATAAACTTTATAAATCTGTATATGTGACAGAAGCCAGCAGCAACCAGCTCTCTTACAAGACTGCAGCAAAGCGATTTACAAGTCCAGGATCCTGAACATGTAAACAAATGAGCGAAATCTTTGGAACCGGTGCTTCAGCATTAGAGATTGTGATCTGTAGCTCTACTGTTCTAATACACATAGTCTGCAAGCTGGTATTCCAATAGCAGGGATTAATCCCAGTTATTTCAGGAAATTAACTTTCATTAAAATGTATGAATGATGTTCAGTTCCAAGAGCATAACCTGCCCTGTTCCTGGTGTGAAATATCTGCAGCTACTTTGCAAGATGAAAAGAAGTAGTGACATTATTCATTTTGTAAACTATTAAATCAGGGAATAAGTTGGGTACATTAAAGGGGTTGTCCACTACTTTAGATTACCCCCCCAATGTATCCTCCCGGGGCCCATAAGACTTTTTGTAAATACCTTCCGTTGCAGATAATGCCTGTGAGCGGCGCTATCACTGGCCGCTCACAGGAATCACGTGACCCCCGGCTGCAGCCGGCTCTGACATCCGCTGATGTCACGACAAGTGCTGGCAGCAGCCGGAGTCTTTTTCTTCCTGGTTCCACGGTGGATTCCAGGCTGTGGGCGGGGTTACCCCCGCGTTACACCCGTAATCCACCGTGCGCTTTGCTTCTCCCCATTCATTGGATGCTGGGTGTGATGCAGGGGTGGGGGGTAACCCTGCCCACAACCCAGCAGCCACCGCGGGGGCCCCAGCACTGAGTCACGCCTCACTTGTCATGACGTCAGCGCGGGGTCACTTGATGCCTGTGAGCGGCCAGTGATAGCGCCGCTCACAGGCATTATCTGCAACGGAAGGTATTTACAAAAAGTCTTAGGGGACCCGGGGGGTACATTAGGGGGGGGGGAGGGGAATAAAGTAGTGGACAACTTCTTTAATGTATTTTATACCTAGGTGCACGAGGTGCCACACTTAACGGTTGTTCTAAAGTGAAGTCCTATAATCCAAAGTTGCATTAAAAAAATGGCTTTGAAGAAGAATGGTTCTCTCAAATGAGAGGCCAATATACATATGAAATAAGAGAAATTAAAAAAGTCACATAAAAAATGATGTGGAAAGGCTTTGCATTCCTAAAATAGTTCTCAGTTTTAGACAACACATACCCATTTGTGGGCAAAGCCATATACCCTCTTATGTCTTGTTCTGGGAGACGTGGAGTGACCATGGGGGAGATGCTTCATTATTGACATTGAAACAAGCAGACTGCTTATTTATGTATAGATGCAGCATTTCTATAGTATAGCATCATTGTAACGCACCAATGCTATTCGCAATGGTGGCTGATCATGTATTTTGCGTGCGCAGTGGTTGAACTAGCAAGATTCATACAGTGTGGCATGCCATCTATACTTTGCTACATCTGTATATGGGACCAATATTAATTTAAAATGTCATAAAGTCTATAATGACAGAGCATCATAGTCTAAAGTGTAGTGAACATACAGTAGGTATTCTGGGAGCAGACATTCCTGCCTGCCAACTGGGAAATCTATAGCTGTATACTGCTCAGCCAGACATGTTCTGGGGCTGTCCGTAGCATTAGTTAGGTCTTTCCTATGTATTATAAATAGAGATCACTCCATTTATTTATAAGATGAATTAAATTGATTGTTTTGTGAAAAAAAACCCAACCAACCAAAGCAACCCATACTCACTTATCAATAGAACTCCTCCATAGCTCTACTTGAGTTTCCAAGTGGCCTCCTTGTTTACTCTTCCAGCTAGGAAGGTGCAGAACTGCTTCTGCCAATCAGTGGCTGCAGTGGTGATGCATTGGCCGTATTATGGAACACTATTTGATGCATCATCTATCCACAAATGGTGTGAGGTAGGGTCATAAACAACAATGTAACAAATTCATCACTGTACCAATTACATGATGTCACATGAAACCTTTATAATACCCAGTAAATAATATTAATACAACACATTTTTGGGGAGACGAAATGCTGAATTCAGCATCTTTCCAAACTAGAGTTCCAAATGTACACATATTATGCACATAAAGAGATTCACCAAGTGGCAATAAGGTTCTGAGGTCAGATTAGCCTCTCGGTGTATAGTTTATGTATACAGAAATGTAATCTTCCTTGCAGTAGAGTAGCTACCAGAGGGGGCGGTTGCCCCAGGCACCTGAACAAAAGCTACTGCTACTTTTAACTGTATCGGCAAGCACAGCGCGCCTATACAGTTAGACTCTTTGGTAGAACAGGGGGAAATGGTCTCCCTGCACTGCCGCTCTTCATTCTGTAGGTCTCAAGATGAATTAGGCCTGAGACCTAGATAACGATAGGCCCAGAGCGGAGCGACGCAATGATGTGATACTGCCCGGGACCTGCCGCTGTCTGCTGGACTCACCGACTTTAGATGCGTATATGATCTTTGTTTCTTTATTTTAATATTGTGTGATTATGTCATTATGTATTGGGGCTACTAAGGGGGCCATAAGAGTATGAGTGCTACTACTAAGGGGACCATAATAGTGTGGGGGATACTACTAAGGGGACCATAATAGTGTGGGGGCTTCTACTAAGGGGACCATAATAGTGTGGGGGCTACTACTAAGGAGGCCAAAATAATGTGGGGGCTACTACTAAAGGGGCCATAATATTGTGGGAGCTACTAAGAGAGTGATAACAGTGTGGGGCCTAGTAAGGAGGCCATCATAATGGTGTGAGGGCTGCTAAGGGAGCTATCTTAATAGTGTAGGGGCTACTACTAAGGGGGCCATAATAGTGTGGGGAGTACAAAGAGGGCCATAATAGTGTAGGGGCTACTAAGGGGTCCACAATAGTGTGAGGGTTAGTAAGGAGGCCATAATAGTGTGGTGGCTACTAAGTGCACCGTCATAATAGTGCGGGGGCTACTAAGGGGGCCATCATAATAGTATGGGGGCTACTAAGAGGGCCATCATAATAGTGTGGGGGCTACTAAGGGGGCCCACCTACAGTTATGTCCGAAAGTGTTGGCATCTTGAAATTTTTCCAGAAAATGAAGTATTTCTCCCAGAAAATTATTGCAATTACACTTATTTTGTTATACACATGTTTATTTCCTTTGTGTATATTGGAACAACACAAAAAAACTGAGAAAAAAGGCAAATTGGACATAATTTCACACAAAACCCCATAAATGGGCTGGACAAAATTGTTGGCACCCTAAACTTAATATTTGGTTGCACATCCTTTGGAATAAATAACTGCAATCAATCTTCCTATAAGCATCAACAAGCTTCTTACACCTCTCAACTGTAATTTTGAACCACTCTTCTTTTGCAGAATGCTCCAGATCTCTCATATTTGAAGGATGCCTTCTCCCAAAAGCAATTTTTAGATCTTTCCACAGGTGTTCAATGGGATTTAGATCCGGACTCATTGCTGGTCATTTCAAAAGTCTCCAGCGCTTTGTTTCCATAAATTTCTGGGTGCTTCTTGAACTATGTTTGGGGTCATTGTCCAGCTAGAAGACGCATGACCAAAAATGCAAACCCAGCTTTCTGAAACTGGGCACAACATTGAGACCCAAAATTCTTTGGTAATCTTCAGATTTCATGATGCCATGCACACAGTCAAGGCACCCAGTGCCAGAGTCAGAAAAACAACTCCAAAACATCTTTGAATTTCCACCATATTTTACTGTAGGTACTGTGTTCTTTACTTTGTAGGCCTCATTCCATTTTCGATAAACAGTAGAATGATGCGCTTTATCAAAAAGCTCTATCTTGGTCTCATCAGTCCACAAGACGCTTTCTCAGAAGGATTTTGGCTTACTCATGTACATTTTGGCAAACTGCAGTTTAACTTTTTTTATATCTCTGTGTAAGCAGTGGGGTCTTCCTGATTCTCCTGCCATAGCATTTAATTTCATTCAAATGTCGATGGATAGTTTGCGCTGACACTGATGTACCCTGAGCCTGCAGGACAGCTTGAATTTCTTTGGAACTTGATTGGGGCTGCTTACCCACCATCTGGTCTATCCTGCTTTGCAACCTTTCATCAATTTTTCTCTGCCATCCACATGCAGGGATATTAGTTACAGTGCCATGGGTTGTAAACTTGATTATGTTGCGCACTGTTGACAAAGGAACATCAAGATCTCTAGAGATGGATTTGTAACCTTGAGATTGTTGATATTTTTCAACAATTTTTGTTCTCAGGTGCTCAGACAGTTCTCTTCTCTTCTTTCTGGTCTCCCTGCTTAGTATGGCACACACAGACACACAATGAAAAGATTAAGTCAACGTCTCCCCTATTTATCTGGTTTCAGGTGTGGCATCACATGCTTGAAACAAAGTTGTTTACCCCTAATTTTGTCCTGCCCATTTTTGAGGTTTTTATGTGAAATTATGTCCAATTTGCCTTTTTTCATGTTGTTATAATACACACAAAGGAAATAAACATATAGTTAGGTCCATATATATTTGGACAGAGACAACATTTTTCTAATTTTGGTTCTAGACATTACAACAATGAATTTTAAACAAAACAATTCAGATGCAGTTGAAATTCAGACTTTCAGCTTTCATTTGAGGGTATCCACATTAAAATTGGATGAAGGGTTTAGGAGTTTCAGCTCCTTAACATGTGCCACCCTGTTTTTAAAGGGACCAAAAGTAATTGGACAATTGACTGCAAGGCTATTTCATGGACAGGTGTGGGCAATCCCTTCGTTATGTCATTCTCAATTAAGCAGATAAAAGCCCTGGAGTTGATTTGAGTTGTGGTGCTTGCATTTGGAAGGTTTTGCTGTGAAGTAAACATGCGGTCAAAGGAGCTCTCCATGCAGGTGAAACAAGCCATTCTTAAGCTGCAAAAACAGAAAAAACCCATCCGAGAAATTGCTACAATATTAGGAGTGGCAAAATCTACAGTTTGGTACATCCTGAGAAAGAAAGAAAGCACTGGTGAACTCATCAATGCAAAAAGACCTGGGAGCCCACGGAAGACAACAGTGGTGGATGATTGCAGAATAATCTCCATGGTGAAGAGAAACCCCTTCACAACAGCGAACCAAGTGAACAACACTCTCCAGGAGGTAGGCGTATCAATATCCAAATCTACCATAAAGAGAAGACTGCATGAAAGTAAATACAGAGGGTTCACTGCACGGTGCAAGCCACTCATAAGCATCAAGAAGAAAAAGGCTAGACTGGACTTTGCTAAAAAACATCTAAAAAAGCTAGCACAGTTCTGGAAGAACATTCTTTGGACAGATGAAACCAAGATCAACCTCTACCAGAATGATGGAAAGAGAAAAGTATGGTGAAGGCGTGGTACAACTCATGATCCAAAGCATACCACATCATCTGTAAAACACGGTGGAGGCAGTGTGATGGCTTGGGCATGCATGGCTGCCAGTGGCACTGGGTCACTAGTGTTTATTGATGATGTGACACAGGACAGAAGCAGCCAAATGAATTCTGATGTATTCAGAGCCATACTGTGTGCTCAGATCCAGCCAAATGCAGCCAAACTGATTGGTCATCGTTTCATACTACAGATGGACAATGACCCAAAACATAAAGCCAAAGCAACCCAGGAGTTTATTAAAGCAAAGAAGTGGAATATTCTTGAATGGCCAAGTCAGTCACCTCATCTCAACCCAATTGAGCATGCATTTCACTTGTTAAAGACTAAACTTCAGACAGAAAGGCCCACAAACAAACAGCAACTGAAAACCACCGCAGTGAAGGCCTGGCAGAGCATCAAAAAGGAGGAAACACAGCGTCTGGTGATGTCCATGAGTTCAAGACTTCAGGCAGTCATTGCCAACAAAAGGTTTTCAACCAAGTACTAGAAATGAACATTTTATTTACAATTATTTAATCTGTCCAATTATTTTTGGTCCCTTTAAAAACAGGGTGGCACATGTTAAGGAGCTGAAACTCCTAAACCCTTCATCCAATTTTAATGTGGATACCCTCAAATTAAAGCTGAAAGTCTGAACTTCAACTGCATCTGAATTGTTTTGTTTAAAATTCATTGTGGAATTGTCTAGAACCAAAATTAGAAAAATGTTGTCTCTGTCCAAATATATATGGACCTAACTGTACAGTACAGACCAAAAGTTTGAACACACCTTCTCATTTAAAGATTTTTCTGTATTTTCATGACTATGAAAATTGTACATTCACACTGAAGGCATCAAAACTATGAATTAACACATGTGGAATTATATACTTAACAAAAAAGTGTGAAACAACTGAAAATATGTCTTATATTCTAGGTTCTTCAAAGTAGCCACCTTTTGCTTTGATGACTGCTTTGCACACTCTTGGCATTCTCTTGATGAGCTTCAAGAGGTAGTCACTGGAAATGGTCTTCCAACAATCTTGAAGGAGTTCCCAGAGATGCTTAGCACTTGTTGGCCCTTTTGCCTTCACTCTGCGGTCCAGCTCATCCCAAACCATCTCGATTGGGTTCAGGTCTGGTGACTGTGGAGGCCAGGTCATCTGGCGTAGCACCCCATCACTCTCCTTCTTGGTCAAATAGCCCTTACACAGCCTGGAGGTGTGTTTGGGGTCATTGTCCTGTTGAAAAATAAATGATGGTCCAACTAAACGCAAACCGGATGGAATAGCATACCGCTGCAAGATGCTGTGGTAGCCATGCTGGTTCAGTATGCCTTCAATTTTGAATAAATCCCCAACAGTGTCACCGGCAAAGCACCCCCACACCATAACACCTCCTCCTCCATGCTTCACAGTGGGAACCAGGCATGTAGAGTCCATCCGTTCACCTTTTCTGCGTCGCACAAAGACACGGTGGTTGGAACCAAAGATCTCAAATTTGGACTAATCAGACCAAAGCACAGATTTCCACTGGTCTAATGTCCATTCCTTGTGTTCTTTAGCCCAAACAAGTCTCTTCTGCTTGTTGCCTGTCCTTAGCAGTGGTTTCCTAGCAGCTATTTTACCATGAAGGCCTGCTGCACAAAGTCTCCTCTTAACAGTTGTTGTAGAGATGTGTCTGCTGCTAGAACTCTGTGTGGCATTGACCTGGTCTCTAATCTGAGCTGCTGTTAACCTGCGATTTCTGAGCCTGGTGACTCAGATAAACTTATCCTCAGAAGCAGAGGTGACTCTTGGTCTTCCTTTCCTGGGGCGGTCCTCATGTGAGCCAGTTTCTTTGTAGCGCTTGATGGTTTTTGCAACTGCACTTGGGGACACTTTCAAAGTTTTCCCAATTTTTCACACTGACTGACCTTCATTTCTTAAAGTAATGATGGCCACTCGTTTTTCTTTACTTAGCTGCTTTTTTCTTGCCATAATACAAATTCTAACAGTCTATTCAGTAGGACTATCAGCTGTGTATCCACCTGACTTCTGCACAACACAACAGATGGTCCAAAACTCATTTATAAGGCAAGAAATCCAACTTATTAAACCTGACAGGGCACACCTGTGAAGTTGGATGGTACTAAAGGGGCCATGATACAGAATTGGGGCTATATAAGAAGGCCCTCCTACAGAGTGGGGGCCCTCCTACAGAGTGGGGGCTAATAAGGGGCCCTCCTACAGAGTTGGGGCTTCTAGTGGGGCCATCAGAGTGAGGGCTATTAAGGGGGCCATCTTACAGAGTGGTGGCTACTAAGGGGGCCAATATACTATGTGGACTACTGTCTAGGTATATGTGTAAGTAGCAAGAGGTTAAACTATATATTTTATTTAGAATAGTTAAAATTCATAAGTAGAACACCCAAAAGTGCAAGACATGGACTAAACGAATAACACACATAGATAAAAATGTAGTTTAACCTCTTGCTACTTACATATCACAGATTTGGGGTTACCACTACGCTATAAATTTGGACTACTGTAGACGCCATCATACAGTTTAGAAACTACTGTAGGGGGTCATCATACAGTCAAAGGGTCAGTATGGGGGTTACAGTGGGGACTTTGTACAGTGTGAGAGTCATCAAACAGTATGAGGGCTACTAAGGGGTCTTTATACAATGTGGGGCTACTAAGGGTTCATTATACAGTGTGTGAAAGGAACTGTGGAGCCATCATAGAATGCAGGGACTACTGTGGAGGCATCATATAGTTTTAGGGGCATTATACTGTCTATAGTAGAATTGAAAGAACATCATACTGTACAGAGGGGAGCTGTTTGGACATCATAATGTGTATAATGGAGTTGTGGTGATATTGTGTATAGGGGAGCTGTACAGGAGGGGTCTCAGGACATTATTAATGTTAAGTGGACACTTATTGTTATAGGGTCACTTAGGGTATTGTGACTGACTAATTGGCACATAGGGGACATTATTACTTTCTAAGGGGCAAAATGTGGGCACTGTTTTCTAGGGCACTTACATAGGTTATTCATATACTCTGGAGGTCAGTTTTACCATGTAGAGGGCACAAAGAAGATGTTTTACTTTGTAAGTGGCACAGTTGTGGCATTGCTATGTGAGGCACCAAGAGGAGTATTGTTTTTGTACCACAAAGAAGGGGCAGTAATAGGGACACATATGGCAGCAGCCTCTCAGCATTGGGGTATCAGCAGGATGAGGAGTTTGTGCAGGTTGGGAATAGATGGAGACGGTGGAAATGTGAGAAGTCAAATGTGTCTTTGTTGTAATCTCTGCAGACGAATTGTGGCTGGAGAAGTCGTCATGTTGGTCTGGGCCAGATGGAAAAGACAGGATGTAGAACAGTTTTTGCGTTGTTTTGTGGCAGACAATCAAGAGGTGTGGTCTGAGTTTCTGCCTCTCGCAGAATTTGCTCTTAACAATCATACGTCCTCCTCTGCTGGGCGTTATCCTTTTTTTTGTTGTACTGGGAGACATCCGTCTTTTGGTTCGTTATCCAAATTGGCGTCGGCAGTGCCGGAGGAGGAGAATTTTTCCGGTGATTTGGAGAGAGTTTGGACTAATGTACGTTGCAACCTTCAAGAGGCTAACAAGAAGTCCAAGAAGTATTTTCACAGGAAACGTAAGAAGGTTTTGTTTACTGTGAGTGACATGGTTTGGTTGTCCTCAAAGAACCTGCGGTTGAGGATTCCCTCTAAAAAACTGGGTCCTAAGTTTGTGGGTCCATTTAAGGTGCTTCAGGTTGATAACACGTCTGCTGTTAGGTTGGATGTCCCTACTTCCTGGAAGTTGAATCCTGTGTTTCATGTTTCCTTGTTGAAAAAGGCTGATGTGTCAGATAGGGATGCCACTGTCACAGTTCCTCCTGTGGTGGAAGACGGCGAATATGAAATTTCTCGTATCTTGAATTCTAGATGGCATAGAGGGAGATTACAGTATCTTGTCTCCTGGAAGGGTTTCGGTCCCGAAGACAACTCCTGGGTAAGGACGGATGATGTCTCTGCTCCTAGGCTTGTTAAAGCTTTCCACAAGAGGTTTCTGGATAGGCCTAGGCCTGGAGGATCCGGAGGATTCTCATAAAAGAGGGGGTACTGTTAGAACCCTCCTGTTTGTTTTTTTACCATCTTGTGTTTTGCGGTCACGTGACCATCTGCCTTTATATTCCAGCTCCGCTCTTTTGGCTGTTCTGGACTTCAGTGTTTGGCTGTCTTTCTAGCAAGGTGCTTCGGTGCCTTTCTCTGTCAGTTCGCTTGGTCCTTCTGGGACCTCTAGTACCTTTTTGTCAGTTTGTCTTTTTGTGTTCTGCTACAGCTTCTCTGTTTAGGAGGTGTCCCATTTTTGTCCTAGTCCTTAGTTCTTTTAGGGACCCCTCCCCTTATGCTATAGGTCTCCTTTCAGACTAGCCGAGGACTAAGGCGGGTCTGTTCGCTAGGAACAGGCAGCCTGCTACATCGTAGAGATTCAGCTTAGTCTTACTGTAGGGACAGCTTTCCCCTATCTTTCCTTAGTACATGTTGCAGATCATAACACTCCTTCTCTGACTGAAGTGAACTCCCAAGATGGCTTCTCCTTTTTATATCCTCCTTTTCAAGTGCTCCCCTATTCTGCTTCCTCCACCCACACCCACTACATGGTTCCCCCTCTCTTGGTTCCCCCCACCCCAGCCAGGGACAGGGCTCAGCAGAGGAGCAGCGCAGCTTGCCCCTCCTGCTGGTCTGGAGTAGTGTAGTGTTGGATGCAGGTGTTTGGGTCCCGGGCAGTACTCCATCCTTACCTGAGAGTGGGATACCACACCTCTGGGTGAGATGCTGCACCTCTGTGGCGACTGAACCCGCAGGGGCGCCACACCCCTATACCTATTATTAGGGGGTGCCACCATAGTTGTAATCAGGGTTACCTGGTTAGGGGCCCACTCAGATGTTTCGCCCCCTCCTGAGCTGAATCCCTAGCTACGCCTCTGCTTCTTGGAAAGCTCTGAGATTCACTACAATTCACTATATTATACATAGCATACAAAACTTTAGTGTCAGGTTCCAATGTTATTTTAGACTGCATATCTTTTCAGAATATAGGCACACATAGTGTACAACTTCTTTAACCCCTTCACTCCCCAAGTCTGTTTTCAACTTCATGACCAGGCCAAATTTTACAATTCTGACTAGTGTCAGTTTATTATATGGTAATAACTCTGGAACGCTTCAATGCATCCCATTGATTCTGAGAATGTTTTTTTTTGTGACATGCTGTACTTCATGATAGTGGTAAAATTTGTTTGATATAACTTGCATTTATTTGTTGAAAAATCAGAAATATGGCAAAAATTTAGAAAATTTTGCAATTCTCAGACTTTTAATTGTTATGCCCTTAAACCAGAGAGTTATAGTTCATAAATAACATGTCTACTTTACATCAGCACATTTTTGTTGGGAAGTTAGAAGGGTTAAAAGTTGACCAGCAATTTCTTATTTTACCAACAAATTTACAAAACCATTTTTTTAGGGACCAAATCACATTCAAATTGACTTTGAGGGGCCTATATGACAGAAAATACCCAAAAGTGACACAATTCTAAAAACTGCAACCCTCAAGGTGCTCAAAACCATATTCAAGAAGTTTATTAACCCTTCAGGTGCTTCACAGGAACTGAAGCAATGTGGAAGGAAAAAGTGAACATTTAAATTTTTTTCACAAAAAATTTGTTTTAGATCCCAATTTTTTTTATTTTCACAAGAGTAAGAGGAGAAATTGGACCCCAAAATTTGTTGTGCAATTTCTTCTGAGCATGTCGATACCCCAAATGTGTGGAAAATCTACTGTTTGGGCACACGGCAGGGCTCGGAAGGGAAGGAGCGCCATTTGACTTTTTGAACGCAAAATTGGCTGGAATTAAGAGCGGATGCCATGTCACGTTTGGAGAGCCCCTGATGTACCTAAACAGTGAAAATCCCCATAAGTGACCTTATTTTGTACATTAGACCCCTCAAATAACTTATTTAGATGTGTGGTGAGCACCTTGAACCTCCAACAGTGATTTATAATGTTCAGCCGTGAAAATAAAAGATCACATTTTTTCCATAAAAATGTTCTTTTAGCTTCAATTTTAGCATTTTCACAAGGGTAATAGGAGAAAATGGACCCCAAAAATTGTTGTACAATTTCTTCTGAGTATGCTGATACCCCATAAGTGGGGGAAAACTACTGTTTGGGCGCACAGCAGGGCTCAGAAGGGAAGGAGCTCAATTTGATGTTTTGAAATCAAAATTTGCTGGAATCATTAGCGGATGCCATGTTCCATTTGGAAAGCCCCGATGTTCCTAAAAAGTGGGAAACCCTACACAAGTGATGCCACTTTGGAAACTAGACCTCTCAATGAATGTATATAGATGTGTGGTGAGCACCTTGAACCCCCGAGTGCTTCACAGAAGTTTATAAATTTGAGCTGTGAAAATAAAAAAAATCACAGTTTCCCACAAAAATACGCTCTAGGCCCCAAATTTTGTATTTTCACAAGGGTAACAGGAGAAAATGCACCATACAATTTGTTGTGCAATTTCTCCTGAGTATGCCGATACCCCATATGTGGAAATAAACTACTGTTTGGATGCACGGCAGGGAAAGAGCGCCATTTGACTTTTTGAATGCAAAATTTGCTGGAATCATTAGCGGAGACCATCTCGCGTTTGGAGAGCAGGAGAAATTGCGCTATACAATTTGTTGTACACTGATACCCCATATGCGGTCGAAAACAACTTTTGAGGCACAGTGCAAAGCTCAGAAGGGAAGAAGCTCCATATTGGAGTTCAGATTTTAATAGAATGTTTTGAGGGTGCCATGTCACATTGGCAGGGCCCCCAGAATGGCAGAAACCTCCCATAAGTGATGTCATTTTACAAACTACACCTCTCAAATAATTCATCTAAGGATGCAGTGAGCATGTTGACACCACATGTGCCTCGCAGAAATTGAGAATTGGGCGGTGAAGAAAGAATAATTACATTTTTACTGCTAAAATTTGGCATAAACTGTCACCTCTTCTGGCAGTGAGTGCCAGTGTCAGCTGTCATGACAGCTGAAAATATGGCGGCCATTGCGTGCGCACAGATCATGTGCCATGCAAAATCGACTGCACGTATGCATATGTCCAAGATCGGTAAATGCCTAGCAACCTGGATGTATGGATACGTCTAAGGTCGTGAAGGCGTTAAGATAAAAATTATCAGCAGGAAGATTTTACCTACTACATCTGTGAATCTACCGCATACTGTAGTTTATTACAGCGATTACTGTATGTGGACAACTGCTTGTATAAAGAGAACTATCTGGCTATCATCTTGAAAACTGTGGATGGCTGTACATTTCTGTGTTGGCCAGTACCGGAAAAACGTAGTATACCATAGCATCAATTTGAACACTTTGCAGTAGCTTTCCAGTTTAACTAATACACAGGGGTCCCGATTGGGGAACTTTGACTTTTCACGATGTGATCCATCCTAATAGAGCAAAAAAGACAGGGTTCAGCAAGTGAAACATCCTCTTTAATCTTCTGTGCCCTGATGATAGTGATAGAGATTGTACTCCTGCTTTCCCAGGTGGAGGTCATGTAAAGCTTAGAAATCTGTATTCACTGTACGCACTTCTTAAAATGTCTTGTACTTCATATTTCTGTGAGAAGGTGAACAAGCTCCCCACATTCCCCCTTGAAGATACATGTATTGTTGCAATGTATACTAATGTGCAATGTATATTGTGGCAAGCGTTATTGGTGATAGTGTTGTGTTCTGCCTGACAGTAGGGAAAGTTAGGGATAATGTTTGGGACTAGCGCAGAGTGGGAGGGGGTAAAGTGAAGGGACACAGCCAGTTTCCAGTCAGGACTTTAGATAGGGACCAGCGTGTGCCAGAAGCACTAGTCAGCAGAGCTGCATGATGTGCATGTACTTGACGTGAGTGGAGACTGAGACAGTGGATAGCGAGATCCAAAGTAAATAAAATAGAAATGACAAGGTGACAGAGTGATGCACAGGTGACGCGTCCTGGGACACGACTCCTAGCAGTACGGCCCCGAGTTTATAACTCAGAGAGGTAACGGGCCAGGATAGAACAGATAATGTGAGAGGAAGAGAGTACTCCGGTTGAGAGTTCCACGTCATCAGCAAGCTGAGAAGCTAAGTACCGGCGGCCATATTGGCAAACTAGTTCCATTAAGAGGGAAGAGAATGCGTAACCGCGGGTTTAGAATAGGACTCTCACTAACTGGCCTGCAGTAATATGCTGGGTGGTGGTGAAGACAGAGAAACTTGAGGCAGGAGCAAGTAAACTTGAAGAGGTAGAGAGACTGTGTGTGAAGATGCTCCGTATTGTGACAGAAACATTCCTGAAATTATGCACCCGCTATCTATTTTACATAGTTCCCACCAAGTTAATGTGGAATAAAAGACTTTATTTTTGAGTGGTGGTCTCCCTCATTGAACTTCCCAACATCCGGTCGTGGCCAACTGAAGTCATCAGTATCATGCAGCTTGCAAGGGCGTAGAGCTCCCATAGACGAAGCCCAAACACCCAGCCAGGACCCCCATCTTCATGTATCGAGCTGGGGCGTAATAGACAAGTACCTCGCCCACGGCTATCGCCCTGTGTCATGTTACATTTCCATCAGTAACAGGTATTGTACTCCTGCTTTCCCAAGTGCAAGTCATGTAAAGCTTAGAAATCTGTATTCACTGCACAGGTCCCTTAACCCTAGAACGCATGACCATAAAAATCTACTTTTTCACATACCTGGGGCCTTTTAGGCCCGTGTGCAAATAACATGGAATAACTCAAACAAAAATGACAAACAACTATATACCTGAGGAATACCTAGAGTTTCAAAATTCTAACTAAAGAAATCTTGCAGAAAATAGAAAACAATTAACAGGGCGGGCCTGCGGGGCCCCAGGTATGCGTTCTAGGGTTAAAATGCCTTGCATTTTGTATTTCCATCATTTTCCATTGTGCAAGTTTTATATATTAATTTGAATTGACTCTGAACTAGTGGGTGGAGACTATCTGCTATGTAGTCTCCTATACACATCACAGCACATACACAGGAAGACAGAGGGATTTCTGCTCTCCATTCCTCAGTTAAGGCAGAGACAGAAACAGCAGCAGAGGTATGGACGACATATTACATCAGTACTGATCAGTGTAGATGTAAATCCAGCTCAGGGATGAGGTTATAGACTTGTTAGAAAGCTTGGCACAATCTTTCTGTGTCTTTCTCTGCCTCTTTTCTCACCCTGCTTGTCACTTATCCACCCTCCTCTCTTCATAGCCATGTAACAGGCTTGGTAACCTGATACCACATTAAGCTGGCAGTCCATCTTGTCTGGAGCAAGATGGAGTTGATCTGTTTTTCTGAGTAGATGGTGAGTTTAGAAGGCAGGGGGAGAGGAGGATGTGGCTGATAAGTGGCGAAGGAAGCAAATTTCTCTGATAAGATACATTACAAAGTTTCTTATATTCGCTTGAACTATTGATTTTTTTGCAAAGTTTGTTCAAAGCATTGTTCCTACATAACGTAAGCTTTGGAACGAATAGATTGTAAAATTTACCACACATTTAAATATCAGCATCAGATAAAAATTAATTCACTCAACAACTATTTCTCCTTATCTCCAAAGAGAACAAAAGGTTGAGCATGTTGAAATTAAACATGAACGAGCCTTTTTTGTTGAGATGCCTCTGTGACACCCCAGGGGTCTGGTTGCCACAGTGATAGAGATATTACGTCTGAGAGCAGGTGGGAGGTCTCTTGGTCAGGGATCCTATGCATGCCACACCTCCTGCCCAGTCCTGGGAGGGGAAGAACTTCCCCTATATAAACCTAGGGCTGAGGCAGGGTTAGTGAGTAGAGAAGAAGTAGAGAAGAGGAGCAGCATAGGAAGAAACAACAGGAGCTCTGTGGGAGCAGTGCTACAAGGAGTCAGGGGCTGGCAGCTGCAGAGCTCGCCCTGACTGAGAAGTTATCACCGGACCCGGAGTCCGAGGCTGTGGGGACTAACTCCTATCCAGCAGCAGAAACCGACCGGCAGGGGATTGCAGGTCCTCTGGCCCAGAAACCTGAAGGCACGGTCACACGCGTGGGACCAGCACCGCCGTCGTGGAGCGAAAGCTACTAGAAGGCCCCGAGTCACCGGCCATACGGGTGAGCACCACACGGTACACTCAGGGACGTGGGCTACTTATACCCGCCTCTAGCAAGGTAGCCAGAAGAGTATCGTTAGTTTGGGAGGCCTACAACTCCGCCTGGCCAGGGGAGATCCCATCTGCTCAAGGACTGACCAGGCCCCAATCACTAGCCAGTACTCCGGGAGGGTCTATCTTTGTCACCAGTAAAGACCCTGAACTACACCGTACCGTCTCCGAGTGGTTCCTGCTACCTCCATCATCCACGTCGGCTGCCCTGAGGCCATACCCCTCCCGTTGGGGGTTATACTATCACGCTGCACAATCCTACCACCGGCCTCAGCGGTCTGCCCTGCAGCAGCAGCTCCTTAGCTGTACTCAACGGGTGGCGTAGTCGTCCAACATCTACCGCTGATACAGCGCCACTTAGTCTGACTCCCTGGGCACGGACCGGATCACCGCCACGAGACTACAACCCTCAACAGATCCGGCTCCGGGTAAGCTCCCGCGTGCGCAACGCTGCGCGACACAGGCCCAGGGGTGCGTCAACTTTTGGCGTAGTCGGCAGGATCTCGTGCCCGCAACCACCAGGTACTGCGTGCCTGAAAAAGACTGTTCAAACTTACCTGTGGTGAAGATTCCCGCCATCCGGCGCCATCTTCCGCTTCCTTCCCGCCATCGGTGGAGTTTTCCCGCCATCCAGCGCCATCTTCAGCCTTCTTCCCGCCACACGTGGAGTTTTCCCGCCATTGGACGCCATCTTGAGGACGCCGCGCGGGAAGAAGAGGGGCGTGGACTCCGAAAGCGCGCGAGAACTGAAGCCCCGCCTCACGTCCGAACGTTGCGTAAGGTCCTGGAAGGAGCCCAGCATACGCCGACGTCACAGGAGCGCGACGGAAGGTCCTCAACCCTGACGATCCACTGCGGAGCCGCGGCCTACGGAAGAGGATCATCGCAAGGTAGGCCACGGTCCACTAGGGGGGAGAAGGATGTCGGATACGGAGGAGAGCTTCACCGCTTCAACACCCGCCAGCGCCACCGCTGTTGCGGTCATGCCTTTCACCATGCCCTATATCCCGGGGGCAGCCTGGCTACCCCAGTACTCAGGGGAGTCACATACCCTGCATGACTTTAGAGAAAAGCTGGATAGCCTCTTCCAGGTGTACCCCCTCACAGAGGAGCAAAAAGTGAGCATCCTGGTGGCCCAATTAACCGGGGCAGCCCAAAGGGAGGTAAAGTCCTGGCCACCTGGGGGGAGGACTGTCGCAGGGATACTAACCCGGCTGAGGGACACCTTTGATACCCGCACCTCAGCCGAGATCAAGCTTAGATTCTACGGGTGCAAACAGCGGGCACATGAGAGTATAAGGGACTATGCCCTGAACCTACAAGAGGCCCTGAGAGCCATTAAGCAGACCGACCCTGACGGCGTGGGAGACGAGGACAGGCTGTTGACTGAACAATTTATAGAGGGTTTATATTGCAATGCCCACCGAACCCAGTTGCGAGCAATGGCCTTACAGGACCCTCATCTGGGATTTGCACAGTTCAAGGACAGAGCCATCCGGGTGCTTCGAGAACCGGCACCAGGCGGCGTTGTGACCCACAGACGCCCCACTACCACTTACCACCAGGAGGCGGCGCCCTTGTCGGCAGGGCCTGTGGGAGCTGATGCGCAGGCTTTGAACAATTACCCGGCTCCAGACCTGCACCATCAGGTCCAAGAGCTAGCTAAAAGCGTTGCTGCGCTAACCCGAACTGTGCAGTCTTTACAGGTTTCCACTCCAGGGAAGATCCAGCTGGCATCCGGACCGGAGGACACCCCGTGGCGTCGACCAAGGAGGACCCCACCGGCCAGAGGAAGACCCAGCGACCGATACAACGAGGACGGACGACCCATCTGCCGCCGCTGCAATCAACCCGGACATATGGCAAGGTACTGTCCTTTAAACTGGCACAACCTGGGGTAGAGGGCCAACCCCCAGGAAAAAGATCACCAGGCCCATCGAACTGGCGCGACAAATATGTGGGAGGACGTCCAGTCTTACCCGTGGTACTGGATGGCATTCCTATGAGTGCCCTACTGGACACCGGGTCACAGGTCACCACCATCCCGTACGTGCTCTTCAAGCAGTACTGGAATGACTCGGATATCACCCGCTACCCTGACGACGACTTGAGTATCATCGCCAGCAATGGTCAGCCCGTGCCACAGATTGGATTTAAAGAGGTGACCATTAAAATCGGTAGAGTCGAATTGGCAGCACAGGGACTGATCATTGTAGACATTGACAAACACGAGAGTCACCCAAAGATAACTCTAGGAACTAATGTAATTGAAAATTGTCTTGCAGAGGTGATTTTCCTTTTACAGCAGGTTGCCAAGAACGCCAGCTCCGGCCAGCAGCGAGTGCTCCAGAAAGAGATCCGGGCACTGATGCGACGGCAACAGCTAGAACTCTCCGGTGGTGAGATTGGTAGCGTGCGAATGTGTGACCCTTTCCCTATTGCCATGCCCCCGAAAAGTGAAATGATGATTTGGTGACGGGCAGCTATTGGTCTGAGAGGTAGAGATTACCAGGCAATGGTAGAACCAGTTTACTCAGACAGTAGGCCCACCATTTTGACAGCACGGGGGGTGGTCAATGTACGCCATGGGAGGGTGCCCGTTCGCATAATAAATATCGGGAAGAGGGAAGTGTACCTGCCCCGGTATGCCACGCTAGCCAAATTGTATACCATCAATCAAGATTCCATACAGTCCGTAGAACCCTTGCCTCCATCTTCCCCGGAGGAAGGTAACGGCTCTAAGAAAACAATGGAGGACTGGTGTCAGCAACTACATTTGGGTACTGACTCCACTCCCTCACACCAGAAACAGGGAGTCTATCGGGTGGTTCAAGAGTACGAGAGCGTGTTTAGTAAACACCCGTTAGACTTCAGGCGAGTCAAGGGGGTAGAACACCACATCCCCACGGGAGACCATCCTCCCATAAAAGAGAGGTATCGACCCGTACCCCCTGCACACTACCAACACGCCAAGGGGATGCTTAGAGACATGAAGGAGGCTGGGGTGATCAGGGATAGCTGTAGCCCCTGGGCAGCTCCACTAGTCTTAGTCAAAAAGAAAGACAACACCATGAGGATGTGTGTAGATTACCGGAAAATCAACCGTATCAGACACAAGGATGCGTACCCCTTACCAAGGATAGAGGAGTCTTTGGCTGCTTTAAGATCTGCTAACTTCTTCTCTACCTTGGATCTCACTAGTGGGTACTGGCAGGTTCCTGTAGCAGAGGCGGACCGGGAGAAGACCGCATTCACCACCCCGATGGGACTTAGCGAGTTTACCTGCATGCCGTTCGGACTCTGCAATGCACCAGGAACCTTCCAACGATTAATGGAGTGCTGTCTGGGCCACAGAAACTTCGAGACGGTCTTGTTGTACCTGGACGATGTCATCGTATATTCCAAGACGTATGAGGACCACCTGAAACACCTGGCGGAAGTGTTCGAAGCTCTGGCAAGCTACGGCCTAAAGGTGAAACCCTCCAAGTGTCACCTCCTGAAACCAAAGGTGCAGTACCTGGGACACGTGGTGAGCGCTGATGGAGTGGCTCCCGACCCTGATAAGATCACCGCAATTAAGGAATGGCCAAGTCCCTCCAGTGTAAAGGAAGTGCGGCAGTTCCTCGGGTTGGTAGGCTATTACCGCAGATTCATCCCCGGTTTCACCAAAAAGGCAGCTCCTATGCAGGACCTCCTGATAGGCCAGTCCCGGAAGGCCAAGAACCAGAAGCCACCCTTCAGATGGGAGAAGTTAGAAGAAGAGTCCTTCCGCCAGCTGAAGATGGCCCTCACGGGGGATGAAATCCTGGCGTACCCTGATTACAGCCAGCCCTTTATCCTCTACACCGACGCAAGTAACATCGGGCTAGGAGCCGTGCTGTCCCAGATCCAGCAGGGGAAAGAACGAGTAATCGCTTACGCCAGCCGAAAACTGCGACCCACCGAGAGAAACCCTGAGAATTACAGCTCATTTAAGCTAGAGTTCCTGGCAGTGGTGTGGGCAGTCACCGAACGCTTTAAGCACTACCTCGCTTCTTCCCGGTTCACCGTGTACACGGATAACAACCCGTTGACACACCTGGACACGGCAAGACTCGGTGCCCTAGAGCAGAGATGGATGGCCCGTCTGTCCAACTACGAGTTCACAATCAAATACCGGGCAGGACGCTCCAATACCAACGCGGACGCCCTGTCCAGGATGCCAAACCTACCGGACGTAGGAGAAGATCCAGAGGGACTGGAAGAAGTTGAACTCCCCGCGTTCCACCGTCTTGGGACTATCCAGTATTCCCATCGGGTAAGGAGTAAGCAAGCCGCTACGTTTAACCCCTTGCCTCACTACAACTGGGAGGAAACGCAAGACAGTGACCCTGCCGTCTGACTGGTGAAGGAGATGCTGACTCGGCCAGAGGCTCGCCTTGACCCAGACGCTCCGGAGGAAGCCAAGCAACTGTGGGCTGAGAAGAGTCGACTGTTCCTTTACAAGGGGAAGTTGTGCCGCAGAATGGTTAACTCCCGGACGCATGAACTAATCTGGCAAGTAGTGGTGCCACGGAGAGACGCAGCCATGGTGATGGAGGCATACCACGACGGGGCTGGACACTTCGGATGGAAGAAGCTGGAGTTCCTGCTGCGCGGGCGGTTCCACTGGGTAGGCATGAGGGGAACCATCGAGAGGTGGTGCAGAGACTGTGGCCCGTGCAACCTAAGAAGGAAGGACCGTGCCAGCCAGAAGATTCCCCTGCAGTCCATCGTCACCCGGCAGCCGTTGGAACTGGTAGCCTTGGATCATGTAAAACTGACCCCAAGCAGAAGTGGCTACGTTTACGCACTAACCATCGTGGATCACTACTCCCGGTTCTTGGTTGTCGTCCCCGTCAAGGACTTAACAGCTCGAACAGCAGCTAGAGCCTTCCAGCAGCACTTCTGCCGTCCACACGGGTACCCGGACCAAGTGCTGACGGACCAGGGACCTGCCTTTGAAGCGGAGGTCTTCCAGGAATTCTGCAATCTGTATGGCTGCCGGAAGATAAGGACGACACCCTATCATCCGCAAACTAATGGACTTTGTGAGAAAATGAACCAGGTGGTAATGGATCTTCTGAAAACGTTGCCCCTGGAAGAACGCAGTCTGTGGCCTGAGAAGCTGCCCGATCTGGTGGACCTATACAACCACATCCCGGTAGGTTCCACCAACTGTACCCCGGCTTACCTGATGAGGGCAAGGCCTGGTAAGCTACCTGTTGACCTGGAGATGGGAGTCCTGACACCCGAGGACACTTCACCAGAAGCAGACTGGGACACAGAGAGGCAGCAGCAGTACCGGAAAGTACAGGAGAGCGTGGAGCGAAGTCTCTGTCAAGCTAGGGAAAGACAAGAGAAAACTTACAACCAGTATGCTCCCGCTGTTCCCCTGGTACCCGGAGAGCAGGTCTTGAAGAGGAAAAGGCGGCTCCACAAGTTGGATGACCAGTGGGAGAAGGACCCGTACATCGTACTGCCCTCAAGCCACGACAACCCACAGGTCTGTACCATACCATCAGTAAAGACGGAGGGGAAACCGCAACCATTGTATCCCGGGATCACCTGAAGAAGTGTCCCGAACAGCTACGGAACCCTGAAGAGGAACAAGAAGACCCTCGACCCGTAGAGGAAAGGGAAGACATGGTTAGTACTGTGCTCGGAGACTTCCCTCGGTCTTGGACTCAAGTCAATGGCGCAGTTGTGGTACCCGTACTCACCTTCCTCCAACCAGCATCCCAAGCACCTACGGAGCAACAGGTAGAGCTGGAAGAACAGCCGGTCCAGGAGGCAGAAGACTCCACACAAGCAGAACAGGAGGATCAACCCTCTGCTTATAGTGAGCCTGCCGTACCCCTAGTGAGCCAAAGAGCCGGTAGACAGCTGCCCAGTTTACCCTTGACAGCTCCTACACCCTGTAGTTCAGGGCTAGACAGTCAGCTCCGTAGGTCCACTAGGGCCACTAGAGGCCAGTTACCCGCACGTTGGAGGATTTGAAATGTATAAATTGTTTTATTTTTGGTTACCTGTTTTTCTTGTTGCTTGTAAATAATTATGTGTTTCTAGTTATTTTTAGGAGTCCTTGGTGGATTTACCGGGAATCCTTGTACAATTGGTTGGAGCGTAACCCAGGAATGGACTAAAGACTGTTAAGGACTCGGGGCAGGACAGACCCCTACCTGGTTACGTCTCCCTGTTTTGGTGAAATGGACACCTTTGTTTTCTTCAAAACTGCACCCGGTTGCGGACACGCCGTAACCATCTTTATGTGTTTTTCTTATTGTATTATTATTGTTTATACCTTGTTATGTTTTTCTAAAAATATGTTTAGTCCCGGAGTCCTAAATTTCACTAGGGGGGAATGTGACACCCCAGGGGTCTGGTTGCCACAGTGATAGAGATATTACGTCTGAGAGCAGGTGGGAGGTCTCTTGGTCAGGGATCCTATGCATGCCACACCTCCTGCCCAGTCCTGGGAGGGGAAGAACTTCCCCTATATAAACCTAGGGCTGAGGCAGGGTTAGTGAGTAGAGAAGAAGTAGAGAAGAGGAGCAGCATAGGAAGAAACAACAGGAGCTCTGTGGGAGCAGTGCTACAAGGAGTCAGGGGCTGGCAGCTGCAGAGCTCGCCCTGACTGAGAAGTTATCACCGGACCCGGAGTCCGAGGCTGTGGGGACTAACTCCTATCCAGCAGCAGAAACCGACCGGCAGGGGATTGCAGGTCCTCTGGCCCAGAAACCCGAAGGCACGGTCACACGCGTGGGACCAGCACCGCCGTCGTGGAGCGAAAGCTACTAGAAGGCCCCGAGTCACCGGCCATACGGGTGAGCACCACACGGTACACTCAGGGACGTGGGCTACTTATACCCGCCTCTAGCAAGGTAGCCAGAAGAGTATCGTTAGTTTGGGAGGCCTACAACTCCGCCTGGCCAGGGGAGATCCCATCTGCTCAAGGACTGATCAGGCCCCAATCACTAGCCAGTACTCCGGGAGGGTCTATCTTTGTCACCAGTAAAGACCCTGAACTACACCGTACCGTCTCCGAGTGGTTCCTGCTACCTCCATCATCCACGTCGGCTGCCCTGAGGCCATACCCCTCCCGTTGGGGGTTATACTATCACGCTGCACAATCCTACCACCGGCCTCAGCGGTCTGCCCTGCAGCAGCAGCTCCTTAGCTGTACTCAACGGGTGGCGTAGTCGTCCAACATCTACCGCTGATACAGCGCCACTTAGTCTGACTCCCTGGGCACGGACCGGATCACCGCCACGAGACTACAACCCTCAACAGATCCGGCTCCGGGTAAGCTCCCGCGTGCGCAACGCTGCGCGACACAGGCCCAGGGGTGCATCACCTCCATAAACATTAGGTTTGTTGGTCCCACTGGAATCGGCGGTTCAACTAACTTTCATGTAATGTACAATGTAAGAGCACCTTTAGTCGGGGAGAGCTCTCAAGAAAATACAGAAACTAGGGAGTCAGAGATTTTTGAAGCTGCTAACATTACGCAGGAAGCTCTGCTGTCACAATGTTGAAGCAAAGTAGAAGAATGTGTATGCTGTAGAAGTAGACCTTGCAAATGCTATATGGCTCTTAGAAAGAGAGATGCCAGCCATGGTAGCACTTATCCCCTTTGCTATTGGTTACACAGAACTCGTGCAGGACATTCATCTCTGCACTGTTAAGAAACAAAAGTAGGTAGTTGCCCTATGAAAATGAATGGGAAGGGGGAACTAAACTATAGAAGAACCAAATACTGTAAGGGCTGGAGACTTTTTGAGCTTTGCAATACAGGTTCCATTTTTTATGTATGCACTACCAAACGTTAATGTGATTCTCTAGGCTTTTTTCTAAACTCTCTCTTCTCCAATCCATCCTGCATGCAGCAGTCAGGGTCATATGCCTGTCCAACCACTACACCGATGCCTCCACTCTGTGCCAGTCATTGCACTGGCTGTCTATCCTCCACAGAATACAATATAAAGTTATCACTCTCATTCACAACGCTCTCCACAGTTCTGCACCACCCTGCATCTCCCCCCCCCCGCATCTCTGTCTACCCCCCTACCTCTGCCCTCTGTTCCGCTAATGACCTAAGACTAACATACTCAATAACCTGAACCTCCCACTCCCATCTCCAAGACTTCTCACATGCTGCGCCAATTCTTTGGAATGCACTACCCAGGACAATTTGATTAATTCCTGATATCCACAGTTGTAAGCGTGCCCTAAAATCTTATTTCTTTAGATTTTTCTATCACCTCAGTTATCTACCTATTCACTTTTTGCCCTTGCCAAATTTTGTTGAATTATGTGTTACTCTGTAATGTCTAATATTGTCTGTACAAGTCCCCTCTAAAATGTAAACTGCTGCGGAATATGTTAGTGCTATAGAAATAAAAATTATTATTAAGAATTCTTATTCCTGTTTATTTATGGCTTATTTACATAACATGCTTAAATGTTTGTGGATCAGCGATTCTTTAATAGCCTGCTTAAATAGGCCATCCATGCTTATGATGCACACCGGAGATCAATCGATTATTCTGTGAGCATAGGCTGTCATTGTACTAGGCAGCACAAATTCTGTTTACACAGTGCTGAGCCTGTACATGTACACAGTAGCCAATCTGAGGAAGCAGAGCTGCAGGAAACCAATGATGAGAGGCGTGTCTCAGACCGCCCTCAGACCCCATGAAGGCACTGTAACAAACCTGTAGTCACAGATCACAGATCTAATGTTTTCAATAAAAACAACTAAGTTTTAAAGTACTAAACTTGTAGATTGAGTGTGTTTTACCTTTACTGTCTTTCCTTATGAGTACTTATAGCATTGTTACTGAAGTTACTCTCTAACTAAGGTAGCCCTAAAACTAAACAGCGATGTTACCCATAGTAACTAATGGAATCCTCCTATTATGATTTCATGGTGTCCTCTGGAAAGATTTGGCCTACACTTAAGACGGACAGCCACAGGTTGTCATTTGAACAAGTCAAACTAAAGAAATCTTTTTTTTTTCGTACAGAATGCTCTTTGTTTAATGTGGACTGCATGGACATGGACATACAGGGAATATGTTTAGACTAGCTACTGCCTGGCCCACGACAATTCCAAAAAATATATTTATTTTACCAAAATACACTCTTAAGTAACATTAAAAAATAAAAAGGTAGGACCATGAAACGTTGCTAGGGTAACAAATGTGCTGAGATGACATTCCTAAAAAACCACTTAATGGACTGAGGCAGGAAAGGAAGAGGCCTCAGAGCTGCGAGAGAGGACGCTGACACCCTACATCTGCATTCCTGCTCAGCCACCCAGCACGAAAAGAGAGATATACACAGTATGGGACCAAATGCTGCAAATACAACATCGAAAAGAGAAGGCTGGAGATGCTAATTCTGTAACATTAGAAAAAATAAGTAACGTTATGTAAGACATTCAGGTTGGAGAAAAGGAAAGAAAAAGCTGAAAGGCACAAATAAATGCACTGTGAAGCAGAAGACATAAGCAGTGCGGCGCAATGGAGACATAAACACTTTGATAACACATTGTACAAATGGATTTCTATTTCAGAGTAAGCAATAGAAGTTGAAGCAAAGTTCTGTTATTTTACTAATTCTGTTACATGCGAGGTGGGTGTTCGCGGCTAGTTATGGTTTGGAATCAGATATTATAAAGACAGCTATGGGTAGGCTTGCCGCTGCATTTCTGTTATGACATAGCGCAAGCTGGGTTTGTTTTGGGAAGAAGCCAAACCAGTAACTGATGGCTAGTAATTATTTCAGAAGTACTTAACCAAAACAGCCCAAAGAGATTTTGTGCAACAGAGAATGGTTGTTTCATAGCAGAAAATGGGAGTGATATTTAATTAATTTCTAATGTATTTAGATTAGATTTCCCTTGTGGTTCCCAATTAGCTTTTTCTATCTACTGCACATCAGATGCGTTTCCCTGGTGGAAAGTGGGAAGGTAAAGGACCAGAAGCATTCATTTCAAACAACTTATTTGGTCTGTGGTCAGCTGTTAGTAGTAAATTCTCCTGTGTGGCCAGGGTTAGTATTTGAGGTGGTCAAAAGAGTTTTTACCCATGACCCACGGCTATTTGTGATGAGACACAAACGTATCACAAAATGTGGAATAACAATGTAGATAAATCGTAACATGCGATGCTCTGTATACAGTCTGAATGTGCCTCGGAGAATGTTTGACTACCATAAATTTTTTTTTTGAGTTTTTACGTAGCGGAAAAAAACTGTTTAACTTCAACAGGTAATCTTTTTCCTGCCCTAAACTTTATTTTAAGAATTTTGGAGCTAATTCATGCAGGACAAAACAGACCAGATTGTCAGTATTGGAGAATTGATCTGCTGCGGTGGGGCCCTATATTAATGGGAGTTCGTAACCCCTAAAATGCATTTTAAATGGGCTATATACAGTGTTGTAGGGAACTTAACTCCTATAACAACAATACTAGCACTTTACTTGTTTCTGGTACAGTGACTGACAAAATAACTTTTACTTCATATGCAGATGAGGAGGCTTTAGTGTACCCTTGGTGTAGCCAAGAGTTTGGTGCATAGTTATGCCTCCTCATTTGCATATTGGAGCCCTTCCCCCACTTCTGATTGACATTGCTCGCTTCCCAGCGAGCAGTGTCTGAATGCTGCTGGCGTGTGTCCGGTTGTGTGCGTTCTCCTCCCTGCCTCCATTCTTTTGACACAGCTCGCTGCACTTCCAAGTGTATTAATGTAGTGAGCAGCATCAGTAGAGAGGAAGAGGGAGGAGAAAGTGCGTGGCCACTGCATGCGCGCATAACCGCGCGCATGCCAGCAGCATTCAGACAGTGCTAGATCCTGGAAGCGAGCACTGACATTCAGAAGTGAGGGAAGAGCCCCAATAAGCAAATCAGGAGACATAACAGTGCACCAAACTCTTGGCCACTCCAAGGGTGCACAGAAGCCTCTTGATTTGGATATGAATTAAAAGTTATATTCTTAGGAGCTGTACCAGTAATGCGGGGCTAAATCCCCTATAAAACTGTAAAGGCCATATAAAATGCACTTTGGGGTTGACAGACTTTCTAGTGTTTTTTTCCTGTTCAATTTCTGTATAAATCTTCCATTACTGCACTTACTGCATTACTTATGGACAGGGTTCACATAATTTACTCTCAACATTTTATGTAATTTAGAATATTATTAATATTTTAGCTCTTGCAATCAATCACAGCCATTTTACTAATATCTAAAAATAATAATGACCATATAATTTATCATGTAATTTAGTTTAATTTTTCGGCTTTTCAATAGAACCTGTGCATTCATGCATATACAGTGAAATTCCTTTAAAAATGCAGCCATTAATTAAAAAATTCTGATAATCTGGGATTTGTCTCCGATACAAAACTACATGTACACTACAAAAGTATTGGAAAAAAAAACATTATTGTCAGCTAAATTTTGCGTAACTGATCATTTTTCTTATCGGCTAACACTTTTTTTTTTATTAAAGTGGTTGTAATTTTTTTGTAGTTTACAGATAGGCGCTGTTAACCCCTTTGTGACCTGAATAGGCCTTGACTGGCCAGTTTTCTTCTCTCCTCTTTTCTGCAGCAATATTCTTTTGATTTTTCACTGACGTGGTTGTATGAGGCTTTGTTTGATGCAGAACAAATTGTATTATTATTTAGAACTGCTTTGGGGTACATATAAATTTGTATGCATTTTAAATTTTCTGCAATGCAAATATAGAAAAGAAAGCAATTTTTGGATTTTTTTTTTTTTTTTTTTACATTTTTTACTGTTCAAGTTTTTACACCAAATAACCCAATGAATGAAATCTTCAGGTTATTATGGTCGTGTGGATACCAAATATGTGTAGTTTTTTTTTATATTAGTGTAATACATTGTAATTTAAATGAAAAAAACATCAGATTTTTCATATTTTTGGTTGTAAGGACTTTTTATTTTCTGCAAATGTTTAATACATAATTTTTTATTATAATTTGTCCCCCAAGAGATCATAAAAGATCTTGAGGGAACACATTTGTTTTTCTTTATTAATCATATATTTCACTACGTTGATAGAAGTCGCTGGAAGAGCTAATCTGGGTTTCCTAGGACCCCGCAGCTCTGCTATGCAGGTCAGACACTCGGCGATCATTTGATCACCAGGTCCTACAGATCAATGCATCTGCACTGAGCGCTATGGAGCTTGCAAAATAGAAGACAGAAGTGGTAATAAACTGCTTCTAACTTCTCCCCAGGGTTCACGGCTGTGTCTAACTTGATGTGCTAGATTTCAAGTGCAGGAGTTTTAACCCCACGCCATGAATTTCTAATACTTTTTTGTTATCGGAGTCAAAAATAACAAAATCAGCCTTACTTACCACTTGTTGCTTCACCGCTGCCTCTCCGTCGCTGCCCTCAGTCTTTGTTGAGATGGCTGCAGCAGTGATGTCAAGACTGGTGTTGAGCGATACCTTCCGATATCGGGAAATATCAGATCGGATTGGATCGGACTGATACCCAAAAAATATCGGATATCGCCGATTCCGATACCGGAAACCAATGCAAGTCAATGGGACACAAATATCGGAATGAAAATAAACCCTTTCTTTCCTTGTAGGTTAATTCTACATGAAGAAAAACAACTAAGAATAATGTAGAATGTAGTACATGAAAAGCCGGCAATTCAGCAGCGGCATACACCGGTACCCGACAATTTAGAACAGAAAGAATAGAGCATCACACATAGATTAGATAGATAGAAACATGTCAGTCACATATATAAGAAGTACAGTGACAGTGTTGCTTACTGTACTTGTCATTTAGTGTTAAAGGATTTATTAAAAAAAATAATAGTGTTTTCATGCACCGTCTCTTTAAAAAAGCCGGCCGGCAATTCAGCATCGGTACCCGACAATTTATAACAGAAAGAATAGAGCATCACACATAGATTAGATACATAGAAACATGTCAGTCACATATATAAGAAGTACAGTGATAGTGTTGATTACTGTACTTGTCATTTAGTGTTAAAATAAAGGATTTATTTAAAAAAAAATTGGCGTGGGGTTCCCCGTAATTTTAGTCTCTAGTGGAGGTTAAGCAGACGGCTGGGGCAGATGTTTGAAGCCTGGGAAGGGGGTAATACCCACGGAGCTTCCCAGGCTACTAATATCAGCCCCCAGCTGAATACCTAGCCTTTACTAGCTGTTAAAATGGGGGACCCCCCAAAAAAATGACGTGGGGTCCCCCCTATTTTAATAGCTAGCAAAGGCTAGGCAGACAGCTGGGGGCTGATATTAATAGCCCAGGAAGGGTGCCATGAATATTGGCCCCCTCCCAGGCTAGAAACACCAGCCGTCAGCCGCCCCAGAAATGGCGCATCCATAGGATGCGCCAATTCTGGCACTTAGCCTCGCTCTTCCCACTGCCCTGTAGCGGTGGCAGTGGGGTAATAGGGCTGGGGTTGATGTCTGCTTATAATGCCAGCTGACATCAAGCCCAGGTTAGTAATGGAAAGGCGTCTATAAGACACCCCCATTACTAACCCCATAGTCAGAGTTAAAAACAAAAAACACAACACCCAGAATAAAGTCCTTTAATTGAAATAAACACACAGTTCTTTATTGTTCTAAATTAAACCATACTTACCATCACGCCCATTCCAGCTGAAGCCAACGATCTCCTGCAATAAAAATAAAATAAAAAACCAACATCATCCTTACCTTTCCATGGTTCCCAGGATGGCTCTAGCTCTTCTACATTGACATGACAGGCTGGATCGCAGCTGAAAGCTGCCATCCAGCTTGGCATGCCGCAGACATTGAGAAGCGCAGGCATGCTTGCGCTTCTCAGTGTCTGGCTGTGACGGCATCCAGATGAGTCGAGTTCATGTCCAATGAACTCAGCTCACCTCATGCACGTCACTGACAGCGTGGGAGAATTCTCCTGCGCATGCGGTGAGCATGAGAGAATTCTCCTGCGCTCACGGCAAGCGCAAGCCGTCCTGGGAACCATGGAAAGGTAAGGATGAGGTTGCTTTATTATTTTACTTTTATTGCAGAAGACATCGGCTTCAGCTGGAATGGGCGTGATGGTAAGCATGGTTTAATTTAGAACAATAAAGAGACACTGCAGAGCGCAGGCATTATGGGAACTTCCGATTCCGGTATTCGATATTCTAAAAGTATCGGAACTCAGTATCGGAACTCCAATACCGCGAATATCGGTCGATACCCGAATTTCAGTATCGGAATTATCAACACTACTCAAGACTACATCATGTGGCTGCTGAGCTCAGAGATTGGCTGCATTGGTCACATGCTATAATTGTGACATTACTGCTCCAGCCATGTCAGCAAAGACCGAGGTCACAGTGTTGGGGAGGCAGCGCTTGAGTAATAGGGGGTAAGTAAGGTTATTTATTTATTTTTTTAAGGTGGACTTAAAGAAACTAAAAGTGGACAGCCCCTTTAAGAAAGTCAATCTATATTTTGCACATCTGAAGGCTGGTGCTGGCGTTCCTTTCAAAGAACTAGCTTGTTCTGAAAGGTTTTGTGTGATAAAAAGCATTCATGCAAAACATCTCTCATTTCACAGGAACATATTTAACGCCCAGGTTTTTCTTACACAATAGCTATTGACTTCCAGCTCTACAGACTAATTACTAATCATTAGGTGTCATTGTGAGACACACAAATGGCCATTGCACGCGACATGCAATTCATGGAACCAGAAAAGGCCCATGAATCCAGACTTCACAAGTAGCTGGAGCTGATACATGTATCCATCAAAAGCAGGACCAACATGACTGTTCATAGAAGTACTGCTAAGTTATGCTTTATCTGGTCTCCAAAGGATTATCTAGGCAGGTGTTATAACAAGGAGTGGTCTCACAAAGGAAAAAAGTAGATACTGAACTCAGATTAATGACTTAACATAAGGGCTGATGGCAGTATGTCAGTACACACAGTCACTTCTGCTCAGTGCAACAGACAAGCACTCTGCATGCTGTTCTCTGTTTACCCTTAAGTTACATTTTATTTTATTTCCCTAATTCCTCAAACTCCTGATATACAGCATCTATTCACCTGAGTGGGACAACACTGCATTACCTTAGAAGAGTATTCACAAGTTTAGAAGTTATGCTAAATCCACGGGGATAGGGAATAACTTTTCGATTGCTGGGGGTCCGACCCCTGGGACGTTACTGATCCCGAGAACTGAGGCTCCGAAGAGCTCTGTGTGAATGCAATCTACCGATCCATTCATTCTCAAAGGGACCACTGAAAATAGCCGAAGGTTGCGATCAGCCGGTGTTCGACGCTCCTATAAAAATAAATGATCTGGCAGTGCTTCACCTCTGCTACATTCACATGGACATGGTTCTCGGGATCGGTGGGGATCCCAGAGGTCAGACCTCCCCCAGGGTTTGGGAAGTTACCCCTAACCAATGGATAGGTGATAACTTGTAAACTGGATAATACCCCTTTAAACTAATGTCCTATACTGATGGTGGGCCATCAATTTCTAAATGAGTTAAAGGGGTTGTCTGGCTTTAGGCTACAAGTCTGCAGTGACTCTATGTGATTGCAGACTTGTGAATCCTCACAATGCATGCACTGTGAGCTGTGAGGATTCGTCGTTGTCGGGAGTGACAGATAAGTTACTGTAGTGCAATATCTGTAAAAGGTAATGCTACATACCTTCAGAGGTCTTGTGTAATGCATGCCTCGAAGAGTCAGAGCTGTTTCGCAGCAAGTGGGGCTTACATAATATTAGCTAGGTGGTTTTAATGTTATGACTGACTGGTGTACATAAGCCATAGTATACATGCCCAAATTGTGTTTCTAAGGCTTGTGAGTGGTCAGGTTACTGGTTGAGAATCAAATTTGGTGAGTTGGGATGAAATCTGATCATAGTTCTTGAAATCATCAAGTTGATGAATGCTCCTGTAAGAGTGGTGGACTGAACTATCGCATTCCTACCCCTGAAGTCACCAATCACATGATGTAAATAGTGTTATGCGTCTTTTTTATATCTTATGTAACGTATTGTGATGTGATAATGTATAGAGCATGAGTAATGTAGAAGTAATACATAAGTGTAACATGTATATTGCGAATAGACTGTGATATGGTAGTGTACATACAGCATAGGGTAAAGCCCCCGTCTCACATAGCGAGATCGCTAGCAAGATCGCTGCTGTGTCACGGTTTTGGTGACGCAACAGCGACCTCGCCAGTGATGTCGCTATGTGTGACACTTTGCAGCGATCAGGCCCCTGCTGTGAGGTCGCTGATCTTTGCAAAGTGTCCTGGACCATTTTTTGGTCCTTGCCCTCCCGCTGGTCAGCACACATCGCTGTGTGTGAACAGCGGGACCAGCGATCAGGCTGGTAACCATGATAAACAGCGGGTTACTAGGGGCACACGCGCACTTAGTAACCCACTGTTTATCATGGTTACAACTCTGCTACGGTGAGCGGTAACCTCCCGCTCACCGTAGCAGAGTGGTAACCATGATAAACAGCGGGTTACTAGGTGCGGCTGTGCCCCTAGCAACCCGCTGTTTATCATGGTTACCAGCCTGCTCCTGCTTCAGCAGCAGGCTGGTAACCAGGAGCAGGACATCGTGGAAAGATTCTTTCCACGATGTCGCTGCTCCCCTGATCGCTGGTGAGCCTGCCTGTTTGACAGATCACCAGCGATCACTTAGCGACGCACCAGCGATACTGGCCAGGACACATCATTGTCGGGATCGCTGGTGCGTCGTTATGTGGGATGATACCCTAAGATATAGGTTTGGATCTAGGACATAAGATAAAGACAATAGGCTTAGTGCATACTGGTATAAGATAGTAACTGTAGTTAGCATGGGACATAGGATAGGGTACAGATAACATTTGGAAGTAGCCCACAACGGCATGTGGCTAAAGCTAGCAGACTACTTCCTGATAGTCAGATAGAGAAGTACAATAACTAAGGTCAATTTCAAGTGCAGTGGGCTGCGGGCATCAGTGAGGATCTATCGTTCATGGCAGTGGGAGGCCTTACTAGAATCCCTTGCGGACATTCCTGCAACATCCGGAGCCCAGGGCTCAGTATAGGTACTAGGAGGAGTGACGTATCCTCTGGCGTACAGGGGATGATGGATGCGGAGCCGCAAGAAGGGAAGGTAGCTGATCCCGGGTGCACTGCGGGACTGGATAGGAAATCACTGGGGCAGACAGGAACAAGCAACATAGGGAAAGTCCAGGAGGAACAGATAGTTATGCTGGAAATGGACTGTTTTAAGGAAATGTACTGTGTTAAGGAAACAAGGAACAAGAATTGGTGTGCCCGATACTGCGTTTTGCAATCTGATGAACTTGAACTGCCCATTAAACCTTTGTTGGTTAATACAAACTGTGTGCCCCCTGAGTTATGTGCGCCAGCTCCAGAATATGGAGGCCTGAAAGTGGCGGAGGCCTGTGGCCTACACGTGAGTGTGATGCATCCCACTCTGGGCAGCACATTGGGACTGGGAAAGTGCCAGAGAATAACAAGACAGCAGTTTGGTCATGGCTACCACTCTCAGTCACTTTACACTCCCATCCACCAAGCTTCTGTTATCAGGACACAGTCTAATGAAGGCTTATTCAGACTTAGGCCCTGGTTCAGCTTTGTCATCAGAATAATGGCATAAAAAAGCTATGAAAAGCGTAACATTTTCGGCCAACTCAGAGTTACGCAAAAATTTTGAAACTTTAGGCATTGTCACGTCAGTTTTGCCCATCCTTGCCAAAATGAGCTCAGTAAGGACAGGATGAGGGTATAATGGGGGTGTGACGCCACAGCTCATCTAGTTCATGACCTCACTGACTGGAGTAAGATTTGCGGTGAAGCACAACGTCACTTGTCAGACTCTCCTTATTCGTCAAGAGTAGAGATGAGCGAGCCTGAACTTAAAAGTTTGGGTTCGTACAGAACACTTAGTGTCCTGTGCTAAACTCCAAAATTCCAAACACGAACTTCTCCCAGAAGTCCATTTTAATGTTTGGAGTTCTGGGGGAAGTCCGAGAGGAGATACAGAGAGAGAATTTTCCAGCTCCAAAGTTCGGGTCTCCTTTGATTTCAATGCGGTTTGGTTTCAGGTTCAAATTCGGGTACAGTTCTGGTACCCAAACCGAACTTTGGACTAAAAGTTTGGTCGAGTAGCAGAGCCCAAACTTCCACTGGTCCGCTCATCCCTAGTTCAGAGGCATGTGTCTCTTAATGAATCAAGAGCATCTCATTCCACCACGTGGCCTATACGTTTCGAGCACTAAGGCTCCTAGTTGAAACGCGTAGGCTGAGTGTTTCCTCCTTTTTATCCACCCTTTATTGATTTTTTTAAGAGCAATTAATAAATGATGAAGTTTAGAAGTTTTCTTCACTGCGGTTGCTGGATACCTGCCTTTCAGCTATTCCTACCTGGGAGCCGGGGAGATCTCTCTCCTTGCACCGTACCCTAATAGATTGATTCAATTAATTCAGACACCAGTGTTTCATGTGCGAGTTCAATCCGTGTTTTTCATTGATATAAATCATACCTGTTATTGTCTATGGAGCTGTTCATAGATGGACCAACCACACCAAATCATGGAGACATGACTGATTTTGATCTGTGTCACTGACCAAACTTGCCAAAGTAAGTCAATGGATCTGTGAAAAAAAATCCAACTGCACTCGGATGCCATTCATGTGCTGTCCGTTTTTCACGGACTGTTTGATAGGAGAAGCTTGAGAAACCTCCATCTTTTTTTTGCATATGAGAAAAACGGATGAAACTGAAGGTAAAAACTGACACACTGAGCAAATCGGGTCAAAAACACTGATCAAAATTGGATAGTTTTTTGCGTACAAGAAAAATCACTGCAATCTGAATGATCCCTTGCATTCTTTTGTGATAATAGTGCTGTAATCAATGTGATTCTTGCAGTCAGATGTAGAGAGACCCTGACAGAACACAGAGTAACCTGACTGTGAGCTTTATGTGACTGATATCATGCCATCATATAAGCAATGTTTAAAATATATATTTCATCATACTTTATTTGATGGATATAGGGTGGACGATTGGCACTTAAAGATGACCATGAGGCTCCTCAGCATTGTGAAAAGCTAAGCACTATGCAAGAGCCGTGGACCCAGCTATATAGTGCTCACTACCCGCTTATGAATCAATTTTTGAAGAAACGCATCGGGAGAAAATGGATCCTTTAATTCTTGGATATAATTTGATGCTAATCTCCGCCTTCTCTCTACTGAAGGATCCCATATGACTAATTTAAGCATCCTCCAACATGGGTGATATTGTTCCTTTTTTACTTCATGGTGAATCTCTTTTCACGCAGAGTTGTAATTATACATACTTATGTTGGACGACTCTATGTCATGAAAATTGACTTACCTACACATATTGTGCATTGGTTGTGTTGTTTGTAGGCAGTGATGGACTGTGTTGGCAAAGGCCCTCCAGTGACATTTATTCTTGGGGCCCCCTGTTCAGCTACATGCAAAAATAATCTGACCTTAGTACGCAAATTAACTTTTGATTGTACGTAATATTAATGAATGATTAGATTATACCTTTTTTTTTGCAAATTGTGAATCAAGTGTAATAGCACTACTCATTCATTAGCAGTCCATCACAGGGGCCTACCGGAGGATTCTCCTATTCTCCTATGGGCCAGTCCGAACCTGTTTGTAGGTGTATATTTTTTGTCCTTAACTAAGGTAATTAGTTATATTAAAAGTGACATTTTATCCTACTTATTGCCAATAACAGGCGCTGACTGCGCTGCTGTAGATGAGAGTTAAGCCCCCGTCACACTAAGCGAGATCGCTAGCGAGATCGCTGCTGAGTCACAAGTTTTGTGACGCAACAGCGACCTCAGCAGCGATCTCGCTATGTTTGACACTTAGCAGCGACCAGGCCCCTGCTGTGAGATCGCTGGTCATGTCGGAATGGTCTGGACATTTCTTTGATCGTTGAGGACCCGCTGGGTAGCATGCATCGGTGTGTTTGACACCTTACCAACGACCTTGTTGACGACTCAGACACAGAAACACATAGGCGTGCATCGTTATACCGATCGTTACGCGTTACGGGTCGCCACATCGTTGCTGAGTCGTTGGGAATATCTGACTGCTTGACATCTCACCAGCGACCACATAGCGACGCAGCAACGATCCCCGACAGGTCGTATCGTTGTCGGGATCGCTGTAGCGTCGCTTAGTGTGACGGGGCCTTTACACTCCCTCTTCACTAAGGTGAAGAGATATCACTGTATCTGAGCTGTGCTCGTGGGAATAAAGAAGCCTCGATGGTATAAAATTAAGGGTTTTATGCACACCAACACATTTCAATGGCAGACTGCCATCTTTTTCAAGGTAAAAAACCCCAAAAGTTTACTTTATTTGGTGAATTATTGATGAATTATTTTGAGTATCATGTGAGTGGCCTGATTAGTGCCTTATTGATGTCTGCTGCATTGCACTGTATACCTGACATATCCAGAGACATATGGCGATGGGTAGAACAGTTCGATATCTGTCCACTGTCCATGTGAGAGTCCTTGTAGATTTTTAGGACTGGTCTGGCAAAGTATAAATAGAGTAGCCGAAGTTGTGAAAACTGTTGCATTGTTTTTTGAAAACACGCGTATTCATTTTTGGAAAAGCGACTTCCATCTGATTACATTTGTCTCCAATTAATCTCCAAGCACACAGCGAGCTGCAGCTGCATGTAAAGGCAAATTGGAAAAATCTGTGAAGTGGGGGAAGGGAGAAAGTCTGTGTGTGGCATTGCAAGACCTCAATGATTCACTGGCTGCCCTCCCTCCCTCCCCCACCCCACCCCTGCCGCAAGCCTGGAAAAAGAAAGCGTAAAAGAAATATAAAACGTAGTGGGAGAGTGAAAGGGGGAGAGGAAAAGGCCCAAACTGCAGAAAGGAGAGAGAGAGAAAAGGATGAAAATAAAAGCGTTTTCAGGGCATTTTAATGCGTGGTGGTATCTCCTTTTCAGAGCTCGTCTGGTACCATTGTGATTCTGCTCTGTGAATAAGGGATAATAGAGGGGACGGGGCAGCTACAGGCAGGGCGAAAGGTTACCGCAAGAAAGAAAAGAAAAGTTGAATAATATTAGAACAGTTAGCATTAAAAGAGACACTTAACACATTGACGTCTGGAAGACACATTAAGTCCTCCATAATACCATCAGATTTTCTGCCACTTGAAAAAAAAATGCATTTTAAAAGGTCTGTGTTGTTTTTTATTTGTCATTTTTTAATTTCTGAGTCGAAGGAAAAAAATACTATCTGCAGAGCCTGCCGTACTTACAAAAAAAAGGGAGGGAGGAAGACAAACTTTGCCTTTGGTGCCCACAGCAACCAATCATAATGCAGCTTTCATTTTGTATTCTGCTTTTAAAAAATGAAAGCTGTGCTGTGATTGGTAGCTATGGGCAGCAAAGATAGTTTTACTTTTAGTTTCATAAATCTGCCTAATTGTTTGAAGTGAATTTTAGATTTTAACTAGTGATGAGCCAGTATGTTCGGTTAACCCTTTCGGCGGGTATGCTCGAGCGAGTACCAAGTATCTTCATCGTACTCGGTGATATGTTTGAATCGCTCCCGTGTGCATGATTTGCGACTGTTTGACAGCTTTATTACATGTGAGCAATGCTTAGGAAACAAGCATTCCTCACATGTATTAACCCCTTACTGGCCTGGGGCGTATTAGTACGCCCTAGGCCATCACCCCCGGTTCAGCACGGGCTCCGGTGCTGAGCCTGATTCTTACAGCTGACATGTGCCCGCAACAGCGGCGGGTGGAATCGCGATCCACCCGCGGCTGTTAACCAGTTAAATGCAGCTGTCAATCTCTGACAACGGCATTTAACAGCGCTGCGCAGGAAGCGCGTCACTTACCCCGCCCTCGGTGACCCCGTCACGTGATCGCGGGTCACTGATGGGTGGGCACGGCAACCCAGGGTCTGCAGCAGACCCCAATGGTTGTCATGTAAAGATTGCTATGAGCGCCACCTAGTGGTCGGTGTTCATAGTACAGGAGCATTTCTGCTACATTGAGGTGATCTGCTCATCACCTCTATGTAGCAGAGGCGATCAGACAGTTGCTGCTTCTAGTCTCCTATGGAGATTATAGAAGCAAGCAAAAAGTTTCAAAAAATGTTTTTAAAAATATTAAAAACATTTAAAAAATATAAAAGTTTAAATCACCCTCCTTTTGCCCCATTCAAAATAAAATAATAAAAAATAAACCCCACATACACATTTGGTATCGCCGCATTCAGAATCGCCCGATCTATCAACATAAAAAAAGAATTAATCCGATCGGTAAATGGCGTAACGAGAAAAAAATTCCAAACAATAAAATGCAATAATGGGCGAACAAAACATCGTATCTACCCCAAAATGGCATCAATAAAAACGTCAGCCCGGCGCGCAAAAAATAAGCCCTCACCCGGCCCCAGATCCCGAAAAATGGAGACGCTACGGGTTTCGGAAAATGGCGCCTTTTTTTTTTTAGCAAACTTTGGATTTTTTTTTCAGTACTTAAATAAAAAAGAACCTATACATGTTTGGTGTCTACGAATTTGTAATGACCTGGAGAATAATAATGGAATGTCAGTTTTAGCATCCAGTGAACGTGGAAAGAAAAAAAAAAAAACAACAACTGTGGAATTGCATTTTTTTTGCAATTTCACCGCACTTGGAATTTTTTTCCCATTTTCCAGTAGATGATATGGTAAAACTAGTAATGGCGTTTAAAAGTACAACTGGTCCCACAAAAAATAAGCCCTCACATGGCCATATTGACAGAAAAATAAAAACGCTACGGCTCTGGGAACAAGGGGAGCAAAAAACGAAAATGCTAAAACGGAAAATCCCAAGGTCGTTAAGGGGTTAAAGCTGTCAAACAGTCGCAAATCATGCACATGGGAGTGATTCAAACATATCACCGAGTACGCTGAAAATACTCGGTACTCGCCCGAGCATACTCGCCAAAAGGGTTAACCGAACATACTCGCTCATCACTAATTTTAACATAATAAAAAAAAAACACAATGAAAAACAATGTTGGTAAAAAGTGTTGCAGATAGATGTTGGCAGCTTTTTCAAAGCCATAAAACGACAACATGAACAAAAAAAAAGTGAAGAAAAGAGTGTAATGGAAGCCTAAAGGTAAGACAGCGAGATAAAGGGGCTTTCTGGGAATAGGGTTTTGCACCCAATTGGCTTTAGACAATCACTGAGCTCGGAGGCTTGTGCTGTCTAGATAAGCAGTGCTGCCGAGCTCAGTGATTGGCTGTAACAGTGCCCCGTAGTCATGACTTCACCAATACAGTCTGTATACAGAGACCAGAGCAGCAGCGGAGAGGCCGCACTGAACCTGGAAGAGGGGTTAACCCAACCTACTACTAGCCGATAAGCTGAAGGACTCTATTCCAGGAAAAGCCCTTAAAGACTATGTTCACATGGTGCGTTTTTGCAGTGTTTTTTTTTTGCTGCATTTTTTTATGCAAATTTTAAGCTGTTTTACAGTACCAGCAAAGTCTATGAGATTTCAGAAATCTCATGCACACACCTTGTTTTTTTTTTCCTCACTATTTTGTCAAAGAGTTGCGTGCAGCATGTCACTTCTTTCAGCATTTCTGACTCATAGAAAGCAATGGGTAAGTGCAAAAACGCTGCAAAAATGCAGCAAAAAACGCACATATCAGGTTTTGCAGCGTTTTTGGTGCAAAAACCTGAGGAAGTTGAATCAGCTTCTTATTTTCTGCACTAAACTTTATGAGCATGCACAAGAGACGAATGTACCCTGACAAAACCGTAGCAAAAAAACTCAGCAAAACCTGCAGTTTTGACGTTGCTTCTTTACTGCCAAGAGAGCAGGTTTTGCCTGCGTAAAAGAAACACAGCAAAAATGCAAAATGTGAACATATTCAAATAATAACAATGGAATAACCAGAGTAATTATTCTTTGTGATCATCAACAGATCAGAGTGAACTTACACTGAATGAATATCTGCTAATGAGAGTGCATCGTAGCATCATATCTACGGCTTGTAAAAACTACATGATTTTCCCAAGTTTTTTTTTTAATATAGAGACACAAACAGGGAAAAACATGTAAAAAAAAATCCACTAGCGCATGCTGCATGTTAAAAAAAATACCAGTGACTAGATAAATGCAACAAAAGTGTGAAAAAAAACATAAAAATATCACTGTTTGTAACGCTCTGCATATTTTACTACTGACTCAGAGATAAAATCTGGCTACTGTGCTTTGTGCTGTAAAAAATAAAATAAAAAAACATCAAAAATGCGGTCGTGAAAACACGAGAACATGCTTACCAGATATATGGTGTAATTAAATCTGTATATTCAGACAAATATCATTCTAAATTGGGTATGGCCAACTGATCTGAAATTTGTCTAATTTGACAGAAAACGAATCTGAGGTGCGTAAAATTTTGTCTGCGAATAACAGTAATTGTTGAGTGCAAAAAAAATCTTAAGGATATCTGAAAGATCACTAATTATAAGCAGCAGAAAGGTTTTGTTCTAGGCTGATTCTAAAGGTCCCCATACCCATAGGTCTAATGTCGGCCGAACTCACCGATATTGACGGGTACGGCCAACAATGTCATGTGAATGGGGGCTGTGGCCAACTGATGGTTGGGAGAGATGTTGATTGCATATGTCCAATTTTGGACTATCGATCGCATTGTTCTTCCGGAGATAAACCATTGGCTGACATGTCAGCCGGCGGCTTTCTCATAGAAAACACAGGAAGGATTGGCAGCACGAATGCTCCTGTGTATGAGAGAGTCGGCTGAGATGGACACCATTTAAGGTGTATGGCCAGATTAACTGATGAGGAAGATGAGAATTGCCTCTATCCTAACAGGGTATCTATGGGTGTAAACAGCCAATTTAGACCAATTCCTTCAGGAAGATTGGTCAGAAATCTGTGTGTTGAAGCCCAGCCAAAGGCCAGGGCAACATGGTGACACATGTCGCATGACATTCAAATCAAAGTGTCGCACTGCAACATCATATCTAATGATTGCCAATGGTGTTGAACTGCGACCTCAATTGTGTTGGATTTTCTGTCGCTGGTCACAAGACACACGCGACGCACTTGTTATAGACTTCAATGCTAGTCACATACGACTGCAACTAGCTTGAGACCTGCCACTTGGACAATTTTTAAGGTATAATCACAGCTTTAAAAGCAACTTGTCACCATGTAGCCCAAGCTTAAAGGAAGTGTTTCACAAACATTTTTATATTGCTCTTTGGCATTTTTCCACAGTGAAAGGGAATCTGTAACTAGGTTTTTGTTACCTCATCTGAAAGCAGGATTCCAGTGATATGTCACTCACTCTGCTGCTTGCTGATACAATCATTGTTTTATTTGCTGTAGATCTAGCAGTACTCTGAATGCTGAGCTCTGTATAACCCCACCCACACCACTGATTAGCAGCTTTTTATGTACACAGTGCAAAGGCAGAAAGCTGCCAATTAGTGGTGGAGGAGGATGTTATCCAAAGCTCGTGAATATTGAGGACTACATGGAAGCCAATTTACTAATCTACTAGTTATAATCTCCTGCTTATAAAATAGTAATTTTATCAAAACTACAGGAGGCAGCCAGAAACTGACACATTGCTGGAATCAGGGTCTCTACCTCTATTATGCTGCTTTCACATTAGGTAGTGATTAGTGACATTACCTGATGACCGATTCCCTTAAAGTAGCAGGGAATGATTGACAGCTCTCTTTGTTCCCACTTTCTTACCATTGCAGATGCCCTTTGTACCTCATGTTAAATTTTCCCACTCGAAGGCCAAGTTGTTGGTACCCATAAATCCACCTCCTTTCCCCCACGTACACAGTTACCAGTGCTGTGACTTATCATAATCATCCTTTCTTAATGAAGAATAGTATACGGAGCATATGGTATTCTGTAGATGTTTCTTGTTAGAGAATTTGATGAAAATTCTACTGTACATGTACATTTGTTTTTCGAGTTAAGATTCCCAAATATGATTGTTCACATGCAAGTGTACTTATATTGCCCTTCAGGACCCATTTCTAGGTGTTTTTAATAATGATCCACACATACATGTGTAGCACCCTGAGGATTCGGCTGCTACAGGGGTATTACACCTCAAGCCAGAGGTGTGGTATTCCACTCCCGGGTAAGGATGGAGTGTGGAACTGAGCTCAGTAGGCTGCATGCACTACACACATCCCATTTCCGGGGGACAGACCAATGGTACTCCCACTAGAGAAATGTGCAGGTACGACAGTGTCTGTCCCTGGCTGGAGTGGGAGGGGGGTGGAACATCCCAGTAGTGTAGGGGCAGATAGGGGGAGCAGTCTGGGTAGTGCTAGGAGCTCATTGGGTGCTGGTCACCTGAGCTCACACATAGAGGGAGTATATAAGGTGGGAACCATCTTAGATCAGGGTCAGTCAGTCTGTCAGTCTTTTGTAGAGTGAGTCAGAGGAAGAGAGCAGAGGAGAAGAGCAGCTCCAAGGCCCAGAGAGAGAGAGGAGAAAGAAGGACCCAGAGGGGGAGAAGAGAGAACTCCAAGAACCCAAGATTAGATCAGCGGGTGAAGAGTTGGCACAAGGGTACCGGATCCCAAGCTGGTGGAGGGTCCTAATCCTTAGCCAGAGACCGGAGGTCGTGGGCAGGATCTGCCACGACCACCCACTAAATCCACCCGGAAGGCAAACCAAGAATAGGGTCAGGGAACCCAGAGACAAGGGTTTACCAACAAGAGGCCCGAGGGAGCCGGACTTAGGTGGATCCCTGGTGGGGAAGGCCAGAAAGAAGGAACGTCAGAAAGGGAGCTGAGGATCACGCTCCAGAATTACTTGGGAGTTGGCCGAGTCCAGGACCTGGTGGACGCAGCACGGCTCGGGCGGTCACTCAAGGCCGGAGTGACCAGCATAACAGCAGTAAGTAAAGACCCTGAACTGCACAGCCCGACTCTGAGTCTCATTACCATCCTCACTGCACCTCCACAACCACCATCCTCTACACCTGACCCCCTGAGGCTATACCCCTCCCGTTGGGGGTTATACTATCAGAGCTGCACAAACACCACCAGCCTCAGCGGACCCTGCTGCAGCGGCGGCCGTATTGACCGCAAATCAACGGGTGGCGTAGTCGACATAAAAGAACATCCAGCAACATCTGTAGGACTGCCACACACTGAGCTTGACACCCTGGGCACGGACCGGGTCACCGCCACTCGGAGACTACAACCCCCATCTGATCCGGCTCCGGGTATCCCCCAAACAACACTGGCCCAGGGGGCGCGTCACATGCATCAGTGTAAATCAGGTCCCACTCTGAGCATATTCAATGCATCATACTTAGTGTCGGACTGGGGTGCCAAGGGCCCACTAGTAACCAACTCCAGGGTCCCACTTGTCAGCTACATGCAAATGTGATATTATTCTCAATCACAAATTTATATAACAATGAACTGGGTAGATTGTTAAATGAATAAGATGCTGCCTTTGTCTGTATGTGGAACCCCAGGGGTCTGGTTACCACAGTAATAGCAATATTACATCTGTGAGCAGGTGGGAGGTCTCCTGGTCAGGAATCCTAAGCATGCCACACCTCCTGCCCAGTCCTGGGAGGGGAAGAACTTCCCCTATATAAACTGGGGCTGAGGTGGGGTTAGTAAAGAACACAGACAGAGACAGAGACACAGTCTGGTCTGGTGTGGAGCAGTTGCAGGGAAAGTGACAACAGGAGCTCTGTAGGAGCAGGAGTGAGTGCCAGAGGCTGGAAGCTAGATAGCTCGCCTTGGCTGAAGAGATCTCACTGGACACGGAGTCCGAGGCTGTGGGGACTGTTCCATACCCAGCAGCAGAAACCGACCGGCAGGGGATTTCAGGTCCTCTGGCCAAGAAACCCGAAGGCACGGTCACACGCAAGGGACCAGCACCACCGTCGTGGAGCGGAGGCTACCAGAAGGCCCCGAGTCACCGGCCATACGGGTGAGCACCACACGGTACACTCAGGGACGTGGGCTACTTTTACCCGCTTCTAGCAAGGTAGCCAAGAAGAGTACAGTTAGTTGGGGAGGCCTACAACTCCGCCTGGCCAGGGGAGATCCTGTCTGCTCACGGACTGACCAGACCCCGACCGCTAGCCAGTACTCCCGGGAGGGTTTATCTTTGTCACCAGTAAAGACCCTGAACTACACCGCACCGTCTCTGAGTGGTTCCTGGTGCCTGCGTGCAATTCTACCATCCCCATCATCCACGTCCGCTGCCCTGAGGCCATACCCCTCCCGTTGGGGGTTATACTACCCACGCTGCACAACTGTACCACCGGCCTCAGCGGTCTGCCCTGCAGCGGCGGTTTCGTAACCGCATTCAACGGGTGGCGTAGTCGAACAATATCACATCTGCCACTAAAAACATCGCCACTTAGTTTGACACCCTGGGCACGGAGCGGGTCACCGCCACGAGGACTACCACCCCCAACAGATCCGGCTCCGGATATTCCCCAAACATGGCCCAGGGGGCGCGTCATGTATGTAGTGATTCAAGTATATAATACCAAGTACTGCTCATAGAAAAGGGTAATGGTCTACTCTTGCACAGGGGCCCACCGGAGGATTCTCCTGTTTTCCTGTGGGCCAGTCCAAGCCTGCTCATACTTACAGTCAGGCCAACTGCATCACATCTTTGTCAAATAAAGGGATTGATATTTGGACATCAAGAGGTCATATGCAAACAAGTGTGCTATGGACTGTGGTCTGTGTGAGATGACATGACCTTGCAGGATGTGTTGTACCTACTACTGTCCGTGTGACACCTCTACGACCCATATATCTACAGCTGCACAGACTATATTGTTCCTTTTGCTACTTACATCACATTCTGAATGTCTTCACAATAGGATAGTGCTAAAGTGTAATAAAAGTGGACGAACTTGATGAGAGTGAAAGTGGGAGATTATCCCCAGCATAGAGGATTGCTTAGGTGTGGGCTTTGTCATGCTAAATGTGTACTTGGTTCTTGTGGTTTGAATTGCAAATGTCCATTAATTAGAAGTGAATGTAGCATTATAGCTTTATTTGTACATCATTACATAGGAAGTATCACTTCCCACACTTGGGAAAGCAGCTGTCTCTTGGAGTTCCTCTTTCCTATTAAATACTATGTATAGGTATAAGTAAATACATAGAAAGAATATCCTTACAAAGTCCATAGATGAATCCTTATGCAAAATATAGCCATGCAAAATTATGATGTCACTGACCAATGCTTCATACCATGAATAGTTATCATTATATTCTGGACTTTTACTAGGTTTGCTTATATAGCACTGACTTATTCTTAAGGGCTTTACAGACATTGTCATCACTCACTGTCCCTTCAGGACTCACAGTCTAAATTCCCTATAAATTATGTCATAGGAGTGTGGGAGGAAACCCACACAAACACGGGGAGGACATGCAAACTCCATGCAGATGTTGTCCTTGGTTGGATTTGAACACAGAACCCGCCACTGCAAAGCAACAGTGCTAACCACTAATTAACTAGTGTAAGTGCAAAAGAAGATCAGTGACGATCAACATAAAAATATTGATTATTGCGACTAAAATTGCTAATTCTTACACTATTGTTTTCCCCATTGCTTATATGGTGCTAACATATTCCACAGTGCTGCTCAGAATTTGTCTCTATTCATACAACCCCTGGCAAAAATTATAGAATCACCGGGCTCAGAGGATGTTCATTTAGTTGTTTAATGTTGTTGAAAAAAAGCAGATCACAGACATGGCACAAAACTAAAGTAATTTCAAATGCCAACTTTAGGGCTTTAAGAAACACTAAAAGAAATCAAGATTAAAAATGTGGTACTCAGTAAGGGTAATTCTTTTCAGACCAAGCACAGGGAAAAAATTATGGAATCACTCAATTCTGAGGAAAAAATTATGGAATCACCCTGTAAATTTTCATTTCCTAAACTAACACCTGCATCAAATTAGATCTGCTCGTTAGTCTGCATCTAAAAAGGAGTGATCACAACTTGGAGAGCTGTTGCACCAAGTGGACTGACATGAATCATGGCTCCAACACGAGAGATGTCAATTGAAACAAAGGAGAGGATTATCAAACTCTTAAAAGAAGGTAAATCATCACGCAATGTTGCAAAATATGTTGGTTGTTCACAGTCAGCTGTGTCTAAAATCTGGACCAAATACAAACAACATGGGAAGGTTGTTAAAGGCAAACATACTGGTAGACCAAGGAAGACATCAAAGCGTCAAGACCGGAAACTTAAAGCAATATGTCTCCAAAAAAGGAAATGCACAACAAAACAAATGAGGAACGAATGGGAGGAAACTAGAGTCAATGTCTGTGACCGAACTGTAAGAAACTGCCTAAAGGAAATGGGATTTCCATACAGAAAAGCTAAAAATAAGCCATCATTAACACCTAAACAGAAAAAAACAAGGTTACGATGGGCTAAGGAAAAGCAATCGTGGACTGTGGATGACTGGATGAAAGTCATATTCAGTGATGAATCGTGAATCTGTATTGGGCAAGGTGATGATGCTGGAAATTTTGTTTGGTGCCGTTCCAATGAGATTTATAAAGATGACTGCATGAAGAGAACATGCAAATTTCCACAGTCATTGATGATATGGGGCTGCATGTCAGGTAAAGGCACTGGGGAGATGGCTGTCATTACATCTTCAATAAATGCCCAAGTTTACATTGATATTTTGGACCGTTTTCTTATCCCATCAATTGAAAGGATGTTTGGGGACGATGACATCATTTTTCAAGATGATAATGCATCCTGCCATAGAGCAAAAACTGTGAAAACATTCCTTGAAAGAAGACACATAAGGTCAATGTCATGGCCTGCAAATAGTCCGATTCTCAATCCAATTGAAAAGCTTTGGTGGAAGTTGAAGAAAATGGTCCATGACAAGGCTCCAACCTGCAAAGCTGATCTGGCAACAGCAATCAGAGAAAGTTGGAGCCAGATTGATGAAGAGTACTGTTTGTCACTCATTAAGTCCATGCCTCAGAGACTGCAAGCTGTTATTAAAGCCAGAGGTGGTGCAACAAAATACTAGTGATGTATTGGAGTGTTCTTTTGTGTGTTTGTTTTTCATGATTCCATAACTTTTTCCTCAGAATTGAGTGATTCCATAATTTTTTCCCTCTGCTTGGTCTGAAAAAAATTATCCTTACTGAGTACCACATTTTTAATCTTGATTTCTTTTAGTGTTTCTTAAAGCCCTAAAGTTGCCATTTGAAATGACTTTAGTTTTGTGCCATGTTTGTGATCTGCTTTTTTTCAACAACATTAAACAACTGAATGAACATCCTCCGAGCCCGGTGATTCCATAATTTTTTCCAGGGGTTGTATTAGTCCTTCTCTCAGAGGCATTTACAATATAGTTTCCCTGTCAAACACACAGCAAGCTCATTTTAATGCTCACACCTAGAAACCCAGAATGTAAAGCTATAATTAGAGATGAGTGAACACGAACTGTAAGTAAACTGTAGTGTCCGGTGCTGAACTCCGAACATGGACTTCTCTCGGAAGTCCGTTTTAGTGTTTGGAGGAGAGAAAGAGAGAGAGAGATTGACTTTCCAGCTCCAAAGTTCCCGGGTCGCCATTGATTTCTATGGGGTTCGGGTCCGGATTCTGGTTCAAGTTCGGGTACAATTCTGGTACCCGAACAGAACTTTGGACTAAAGTTTGGTCAAACCTGACGAAACCCGAACTTCCACGGGTCCGCTCATCCCTAGCTACCATGCTAACCACTGAGCCACCTTGAAACATGTAAAGCAAGGCAATTCAATTCTTACCAATATACTGTTTTACCTATTATGATTGTTCGATTGCGAGTTTTAAAATGTATTATTATTTATTTGGCCTTAAAAATTAAAGGTAAGATATGTACAATAATCCATTAGTCTAAATACTAATCATATGGATACATCTTATATCTTAGATTTCCTGACATCATTAAAATGTATCCAGGTGCTTTTTGTATGAGAGTCGTCATAGTAATGGTAATATTATACTAACTAGGCATAAAACATTGTAACAAGAAATAGATTGGTACACTACAATCGGTGATATATAATGTCAGCATGTAATGTCCATATTAGCCCCCTGTGACTCCCCACCATGATCTGACAGCTTTGGTTGTCTCTTACGAAATTGGTATGATATAATTATTAGTAGTACATTGCTGATAAGTCATTCCTACTCTCAGGACGGGCGTCAGCACCCAGCACACCCAGGCAAGTTACGGGGCCCTGAGCCAGCGGGGGGACCCACTCGCTGTCAGGGACACCGGCGCGCTATGGGGCCAGTGAGTCGGGGAAGCCCAGTGCCAGTGCCCATGAGTGGGCCTACTCGCTTGCTCAGGGCCCCGGAACTTGGAATTCTTAACTCTCCCCATTCCCCACAGCTACAGTGTCTTCCACGTCTTCTGACTGGTGACGTCTGCTGGCTTGTGACATCTCAGGGCAGAGGGTGCAATGACGTCCCTACAGCATGCTCTCTGCTATGAGCGTCATAGAGAGTGGGAAGACGGTGACGCTGAGGAGTCCTGACCAGCCGCCAGCAAGGAACGAGGAGAGGTAAGTATTTGATTTTTTTTCCTGTACACAGCATTACATGGGGCCCATAATGTATGGGGCATTATATGGGGCCCATCTTGTATGGAGCATTATATAGGGCCCATCTTGTATGGAGCATTATATGGGACCAATCATGTAGGGAGCATTATATGGGGCCCATTATGTAGGGAGCATTATATGGGGTCTTTTCTCTATGGAGCATTATATGGGGCTCATTATTCTGTATGGAGCAATATATGGCGCCCATTATTCTGTATGGAGCATTATATGAGGCTTATTATTCTGTATGGAACAAAATATGGGGCCCATTATTGTGTATGGAGCATTATATGGGGTCCATTATTCTGCATGGAACAATATATGGGGTCCGTTATTCTGTATGGTGCATTATATGAGGCTCATTATTCGATATGGAGCAATATTTGTGGTCCATTATACTGTATGGGGGACACCTCCACTTGAAAAAACTGTATGCGAAACACACGTCGGGGCTGTGCTGACAGAGTCCCACCGAGTCTTTTCCTCCCACACTATGGGTAAGCATTACAGCAACTAATCCTCTGCTCCTCTCTGTGTTTATGGCCATTGTGTCTACTATTACACATAGTGATTGGACTCATTGGTTTAGTAGATACCAACATATTGCTTTTTACTCTGAATTGACTTGGTATTTCTCTGTCTGGTTTTCCTCCTTATCTATGACATCTCATTATATCGTTTGATATCCATTTTTATGAAATTGTCTTCAATAAATATTATGTTTTTAATCTACTGTGGTGGTTTATGGTTACTCCCATTCTTCCCCTTTCTTTGATTGTATCGAAGATTATGTGGTGCCCATTATTCTGTATGGAGCATTATATGGGGCCCATTATTCTGTATGGAGCATTATATGGGGTCCATTATTCTGTATGGAGCAATATTTGGGGTCCATTATACTGTATGGAGGACTATGTGGTGCTCATAATTCTGTATGGAAGACTATGTGGTGTCCATAATACTGTATAGAGGACTATGTGGTGCTCATTTTACTGTATGGAGGACTATGTGGGGCCATTAAACTGTATGGAGGACTATACTGTCCGGTCTGCACGGTAGGCTACGAGGATTCGCTGGTTTCTGAGCTATTGTAGAATTTACAATAGATATCGCTCATGTAATGTAAGAAGTGAAATCTTTGCCATTGTACTATGTATATATTTCTCTGCTGTCTCTGTGCATCATGAATTGTGGTATGTGTTAAAGGGGCCCACTGAGACTCTTTAGCCCGGGGCCCACGAAAATCTGGAACCAGCCCTGCCTACTCCCATGTGTTACAGATTTCCTTCTTCACACTTTCCCTTATTCTATATGTGATATAACAATCTTACAAATTCACCTAGAGGTCAGAAAATACAACATTACTCCCTGAATCATACACTGCGGGTGAGGACCCAAATTTGACCCTTAACAATACCCATACAGCGGGTACTGTGAAGTGTTATACAATCTAGTCATAGTTGTCCATTTACACAGGTGTGAGCAGAGACAAAGGTCAGACATACTGGAGAGAATGCCATGCAGTGGAGAAGAACATGGGGTGATGCATAGAAGAAAGGACATTGGTGCATGTTCTTCCAATAGACCATAAAAATAGCGTGGCCCGTGTCTATTGATGGTACCCAACTTTTACACACCTGATATTCTACTATTGCACAAATATGGACAAAGTCTATCTGTGCCTTCATTTTGGTGAACTTATTACTTCCCTGTATGTAGGATAAAATATTTCAGCTTAAATGGGTAGTCCGGGAGTTACATATTACATAGTACAGGTCATCAAAATTTAAGCCTCAAACAACTCCTTTAATTTAAAGGAACACTGTGAACTTTGCACATCCCTTGAAATCTCACACTAAATCGTCCAATGCCCTAATTCTGTGACATCAGTTACTCATTGAGCTGTGCATATTTATATTTTATGAGCTGTGTTGTCCTTTATCTTTTTTTGGTATCCATCATAACTAAGGTTTTTTTTTTTTATATAATTTTTGAATTCATTTATAATTTGTCATGTTTGATGTTTAGTAATTAGACCCTATAATTAGGGCAGATTCATATAGCATTAAAGGGTTAATTTGCCCTGTTGACTTTTGTAGAGCAAATCTCTTCAACAGCAAAGTGTGTGCCAGTGAATTGCCGCTTTAGAAGTCAGGACGGCAGAGCCAAAGCCTTAAAATCATACAGTTAAACCCAAGGCACTCCAAGATCCTCCAAGCAGTTTGCAGGGCCACTTAGAAAGTTTGTCTTGTAATTGAGCAAATTGTTTACTCTTTTCTTCCAACTTTCTCCTCCCCATCTTTGCTGGCATTTTCTTGAATACCCCCCTTTTTGTCCCAGTGGTCAGCATTCTGCACAGACATATAACCATGCCAAACAGCCCTCTGCATGACAATGGTTGGGCTCTTCTGTGGCTTGTAATTGGACGGGGCTAAGGGTCGGTTTTATTAGCTGTGTGATTTAAAGCTAAACCGTTGTGACTGTCTTTTTAACACAAGCCTGTGCAAGCAGCGGGCGTGGGTTGAATCATAATGACAGGGAAAATATGCCAAAAAAAGGAGGGGTGATGCCTTGTATTAGTATTCCCTCCATATAGATTGTGAGCTTCGTAGGTTAGAATAGTTCTTCCCTTAGATCCAGTTTCACTATTTACAGAATTAAATAAAAAATACAAATGGAAGATATTTGTACGTTAATAAAGACTTAATTGATTAGATGTAGCCAATTTATATAGTTTACAACTACACAGGTCGTGATTCTTGTATGCACATGAACTCAATGACTCTTACTTCTGCAGAGTATGGACATGCCCTTTGGGAAGTATACTGCTGACATTCAGGGACATATTATTTTTCTTTCAGGTCACTTAGGTGACAAATATCCTTTGTAGATAAATGTGTTGTTGCACTATATCACTAAATTGAGCTACTTACTACACATAGTATAAGTATCCATTTTGTACTGTTGTGTCTCAAAGCGGTGTTACGGGATTTTTTGCAGTCAATGTGATATCATAGTAAAATAACCATAATTGACCCTTTAAAACCTCCTTGTTCCATTATCTTCACTTTGATGGTGTCCGCTAGCCCTGCAACTGGTCACATGACTGCTAAAGCCAATCACTGCATCTCGTATGTATGCATGGCCCGAGACCACTGAAGCCAATGATTTGCTGCAGTGGTCACGTAACTAACTGCAGGACTGGCTGGGACCAGGGAAGTGCTGGCACTTTTCTAAGGTTAGATATTAATTTTTTTATGTTATCATATTACCTGCAGTTACACAAATATGATAAAATCCCCATTTAAGAATAAGACTCCATTCAAAGATTTAAAACCAAACACAGTATTTTTAAAATGCCTAAAGGGAAACAAAAAGGTAATATTCTGCCTAGCCTACAATATCCAACACAGCATCAAATTTGTGTCTGTTATTGGTTATGGACAATCAATAGAGTATCAATCAGGAAGAAAAAGAGCATAAGGCTGCCTGCCCACTATGCGTTTTTCAAGCGTTTTTGCCGTGGAATTTCCGCAGTGAAAACGCATAAAAAACGCTTGGTAATACGTGCCCCATGGTCCCCAATGAATGATAATCCGCATGTGCTGTGCACATGCTGCGGAAATATCTGCTGTGGATTATCATTGCAGAAAAATACGCAGCATGTCCATTATTTTTCCGGACATGCAGCGTAATTGCCGCCATTGACTTGCATTGAATCGCATAATATCTGCATGAGCACAGGCGGATATTAAGCGATTCAATGTGCGGATGGTACCCAGGTTTGAAGAAGAGGAGACTCTCCTCCAGACTCGGGTACCATAGTACCTGTTAAAAAAAGAAATTAAAATAAAAAATATAAATTTTTACTCACCTTCTGATGGCCACCGGTCTCCTGTATGGTGCATCCTGGCTCCCCGGTGGCTAGCGATGGTGTAAGAGGACCTTCCATGACGTCATTTAGTCATGTGACAGGTCACTGATGTCGGCAGTCGGGTGACCTGTTACATGACTAAATGACGTCAAGGAAGATCCTTTTACACCACTGCGAGACATACAAGAGACCAGACGCACCAGAGAGAAGATTGCGGGCAATCAGAAGGTGAGTATAATGTTTTTTTTTTTAGTTTTTTACCATTTTTATTCTTTTTTTAACGATTAACTTGGTCACACTATATAAATCCATGCCGTTTGCATGGATTTATGTAGTGTGACCAAGTTGTCAACCACTTTCCAAGTGATGCTAAAATCGCTTGGAAAAGCGCTTGATAACCTGCATGCGGAAATGCATGTGAAGAACGATTCAATTCCGCATGTCCCTGGCAGGAAAAACGCATGTACAATAAGCATGTACAATCCACATGTACAATCCGCATGTACAATCCACATGTACAATCCGCATGAACAATCCGCATGTACAATCCGCATGCGTTTTTTCCTGCCAGGGAGAAGCAGAAAAAATATGCAGCATTTTTGCATCGTGGGCACATAGCCGAAGGCTGATACAGCCTGAGCCACACAACTGCCATCAGTAGAGCTTCATCTACAGAACTGTGCAAACGTTTTAGGTGTGGAAAAAATGCTGTAATTAAGAATGTTTTTATTTTTATTTAGTATGACTTTTAGCTCAGTTCATGCTCTAGAGATACAGGTGCATCTCACTAAATTAGAATTTCATCAAAAAGTTTATTTATTTCAGTTCTTCAATACAAAAAGTGAAACTCATATATTATATAGAGTCATTACAAACAGAGTGATCTATTTCAAGTATTTATTTCTGTTAATGTTGATGATTATGGCTTACAGCCAATGAAAACACAAAAGTCATTAACTCATTAACAGTAATAAACCCTTGAAATAGATCACTCTGTGATGACTCTATATAATATATGAGTTTCACTTTTTGTATTGAAGAACTGAAATAAATTAACTTTTTGATGAAATTCTAATTTAGTGAGATGCACCTGTATGTAGTTGTTGCAGGCCGTTTGGCTTTCTTTCTTTCTTTCTTTCTTTCTTTCTTTCTTTCTTTCTCTATGTCTTCTATCATGTATTTATTTTATTGTATCAATAGGTTTCCTAATGTGTTCTAATTATTATGTATCCTTATATTTCTTAATAAAATTTGCAATATTTTTATACATTGGATCATATTGTTCCTTCTTGGTCACTGTAGGTTTAGTTCTTTAATTTGAAGGGATCTTTATACACTGCTCAAAAAAATAAAGGGAACACTCAAATAACACATCCTAGATCTGAATGAATGAAATATTCTCATTGAATACTTTGTTCTGTACAAAGTTGAATGTGCTGACAACAAAATCACACAAAAATCACCAATGGAAATCAAATTTATTAACCAATGGAGGCCTGGATTTGGAGTCACCCCCAAAATTAAAGTGGAAAAACACACTACAGGCTGATCCAACTTTGATATAATGTCCTTAAAACAAGTCAAAATGAGGCTCAGTATTGTGTGTGGCCTCCACATGTCTGTATGACCTCCCTACAACGCCTGGGCATGCTCCTGATGAGGTTACGGATGGTCTCCTGTGGGATCTCCTCCCAGACCTGGACTAAAGCATTAGCCAACTCCTGGACAGTCTGTGGTGCAACGTGACGTTGGTGGACGGAGCGAGACATGATGTCCCAGATGTGCTCAATTTGATTCAGGTCCGGGGAACGGGCGGGCCAGTCCATAGCTTCAATACCTTCATCTTGCAGGAACTGCAGCCACATGAGGTCTGGCATTGTCCTGCATTAGGAGGAACCCAAGGCCAGCATATGGTCTCACAGGGGGTCTAAGGATCTCATCTCGGTACCTAATGGCAGTCAGGCTACCTCTGGCGAGCACATGGAACAAATACAATTAAGCTGCAAACATTTTTACTATGCAAAAAGTCACAATTTGTGAAAAAATTAACAATAAAATGGGACATTTGACACATTGGTCTAAGGGTGCTTTCACACTGCGTTTTGGCACTGTTCTTTGGTCCCGTCGGGGCGTACATGACCGAAAATGATGCACGACAGAGCGCACCATTATAGTCTATGGCTCTATTGGTGCATACCCCCAAATTTTGTTTTGTGAGGGGTTCGGACATAAGCCTAGATGGGACCAACGAACGGGTGCCAAAACGAAGTGTGAAAGCACCCTTAGGTTCTTATCTATCATTGGGTATTGTACATGCTTAAAAAGTTGCATTGATGAAATTTGTGTCAAATTTATCATTAAGTTGTGTCATTTGATAAATATAGAGTGGCGGAATTGAAGTAAGTACTTAATTTTTTATTATGGCTTTTTTTGCCCTGACAGCAAATTCTATAATGCAGAATTATTTATACCCCCCCCCCAAAAAAAAAAACCAAAAAAACATATCCTCCAGGAAGAAGCTAGATGCGAAACGTGCGTTGGGGCTTTTGATACTACTCAGGTTGTGTTTACCGACCTTCCCTTTATGTTTATGCTTACTTGCCATGCTTTATCTTTCTATTGCCATGTTAACACAATACTATTGTGCTTAATTGTTGCGCCGCTACTAAACCTTTGTATTTCACTGTTGCATGGCACTGTTTTATTGCACTGCACTTTACTTATACGTTTGATTCAGGTCTGAATATTTATTATGGTACTTTAAATTATTATCCTTGGAGACTATTTTGAGGAACCCATATATTGCATTTGCACTTATTTATGATATATATTGAGTATTTTTCATTTTTCCAGCACCATTATTCATATTACTAGATGGTGGCCCGATTCTAACGTATCGGGTATTCTAGAATATGTATGTGGCCGACTGGGCGCAATCAGCAGAGAGGTCTTTAAATTTGGCGCCAAAACCGCGACCAATCAGCAAACTGTGTTAGTGAAGACCGGAGAGCATGTTTAAATTTGGCGCCAAAATTGCTGATTGGTCGCGGCCGGCAGTCGCAACCAATCAGCAGAGCGGTCTTTAAATTTGGCGCCAATATTTGCTGATTGGTCATGACCGCAGACCGCGACCAATCAGCAAAGCGGTGTTTAAATTTGGTGCCAATATTGCTGATTGGTCGCGACCGCCGACCGCGACCAATCAGCAAAGCGGTGTTTAAATTTGGCGCCAATATTGCTGATTGGTCGCGACCGCCGACCGCGACCAATCAGCAAAGCGGTGTTTAAATTTGGCGCCAATATTTCTGATTGGTCATGACCGCCGACCGCGACCAATCAGCAAAGCGGTGTTTAAATTTGGTGCCAAAATCGCTGATTGGTCGCGGCCGGGGACCGCGACCAATCAGCGAACTGTGTTAGTGAAGACCAGAGAGCGTGTTTAAATTTGGTGCCAAAATTTCTGATTGGTCGCGGCCGGCGACCTCGACCAATCAACCAAGCAGTGTTTAAATTTGGCGCCAATATCGCTGATTGGTCGCGGCCGGCAGTCGCGACCAATCAGCAGAGCGGTCTTTAAATTTGGCGCCAATATTGCTGATTGGTCGCAACCGCCGACCGCGACCAATCAGCAAAGTGGTGTTTAAATTTGGCTGCAAAAATTGCTGATTGGTTGCGACCGCCGACCGTGACCAATCAGTAAAGCGGTGTTTAAATTTGGCGCCAATATTAGCCGCTGATCTCCCGACGGTAGCCGCATGGAGGTCAGCGGCGCAACCAATCAGCGAACCGTGTTAGTGAGGACCGGAGAGCTTGTTTAAATTTGGCGCCAAGATCGCTGATTGGTCGCGGCCGCCGGGAGATGAGCGTCTGCTCGCAGCAGAAGTATCCGGACCGGCGGCGCCGCTCCCCAGTCCTCCCTTCACACTTGCCGCATGGAGGTCAGCGGCGCCACCGGTCGGGGTCCTTCTGCTGCGAGCAGCTGGGAGATGACCGGCTAGCACCGGTCATCTCCCGCCTGCATCGCCGCTGACCTCCGTGTGGCAGATGAGCCGCTAACGGCCGCCATCTTTTTCTGAAATCCCGCATCACTGATTGGCCGCGGCCAGACCAATCAGCGACGCGGGATTTCCTGGACAGAAGGACAGACAGACAGACAGACAGACTGGATAGGACGATTATATATATTAGATGTATGCACTTTAGATATATGGCTCATATACTCTCAACTCCTCAATGTATCTGCCTGCCAGTGCAAATATAACTGTTGGAATTGTATAACATGGTAATATGTCTCTCAACTTCAGTAATCAGGTAGTGTGTGTATATACAGTACAGACCAAAAGTTTGGACACACCTTCTCATTTAAAGATTTTTCTGTATTTTCATGGCTATGGAAATTGTACATTCACACTGAAGGCATACTGAACCAGCATGGCTACCACAGCATCTTGCAGCGGCATGCTATTCCATCCGGTTTGCGTTTAGTTGAACCATCATTTATTTTTTAACAGGACAATGACCCCAAACACACCTCCAGGCTGTGTAAGGGCTATTTGACCAAGAAGGAGAGTGATGGGGTGCTACGCCAGATGACCTGGCCTCCACAGTCACCAGACCTGAACCCAATCGAGATGGTTTGTGGTGAGCTGGACCGCAGAGTGAAGGCAAAAGGGCCAACAAGTGCTAAGCATCTCTGGGAACTCCTTCAAGATTGTTGGAAGACCATTTCCAGTGACTACCTCTTGAAGCTCATCAAGAGAATGCCAAGAGTGTGCAAAGCAGTCATCAAAGCAAAAGGTGGCTACTTTGAAGAACCTAGAATATAAGACATATTTTCAGTTGTTTCACACTTTTTTGTTAAGTATATAATTCCACATGTGTTAATTCATAGTTTTGATGCCTTCAGTGTGAATGTACAATTTTAATAGTCATGAAAATACAGAACAATCTTTAAATGAGAAGGTATGTCCAAACTTGCGGTCTGTACTGTATATATGTATTTTTAGGACTAGTTCCTCCTTGAATTAGGGTCACATTCACTATACTTAATTCATCTTTAGGCACTCCCCTTGTCAGTTGAGGTCTATGGTGGAAAGGTTGTTTTTATTGTCCTGAAGTTTTGTAGCATTTTCTGTATATGTGCTCCCCTGTTTTTATATTTTTTTGTTACTGTTTTTTGTCTATATTAATAAAGAAATGAAAGAAATTTAGATTTGATTGGTCTTGAGCTTCCCTTCTTCATAGGTTTTTGCAGAATAATTTATGTGTGGTGTTTTTTAGAGTAGAGTATGGTGAGAAAATACTAATTTCATTGGCTTTGGTTAGATGTTGTTTATGAGAACTTGTACACAGTATTCAATTTAGACCTGGTGACCTGGTCAAAAAACTATCTTTCCATGGATAGGTCCTTTGCAATCTGTATATTATGTCCCAAAAATAAATACTTCCCACTTTCCTATATCACAGTTACATATATTATATGCATTTGGTCTGTAAGTTTAATGAAGTTCACCAAGATGTCAAATGTAGAAACACATGGAAAACTCAGATCGGCGCCTGCCAATTTACTTCTCGGCTTCATCGTTATTTCTGGAGCCACTCATTGTTGTGCTAGCACTGGATATAGGGAAGTATTTTTAGCTTTACCTATCACTCTGACTTGGAGTTTATTTTAAGTTTTAACTTTTTGTTAAAATAATACATCTAACCCCAACCTTTAACCCTTTCATTGCTGAGACATACTAGTTCTTCGTTGCCAGGCAAGAATTATGGCTTTTACTAACGGCAAAACACTGACTCACGTGCTATGTTAAGTCTTGTCTTCAATAGTCTTGTTGCAGTTGTCAATGTGGTCATTTATATCTTTCATCCATGTGACCTTTGGCAGGATAACTACTTTTTTGTTTGAGACAATAATGACATGTGGTCCACCAATTCAATTTAGTTTATTTTTTTCTTGAGATTCAGAGAATTATCTAATCATATCATTTTTTCCCCCCAAAATATAAACTATTCACTCCTTCTTGTACCATGCAATCCAGCTTTGATAATAACTAACAAGGATGTTACAGCTGCAGCCAATCAGCGGTCGCATGGAAATGGCTCCCATTGCTGAGCAGTGATGCCAATAGTTTGGCACGTGACCTCAACAGTAGATATATATTTTCCACTTGGAAACAAAGAATGAGATGACTGCTGGATCCCCTGGGGGCATAAAGAAGTGAGTGGTGTTTATTTCTTTATTTTGTAACTTTTGCAGAACTTTTTTTTTTAAGTAAAAATTGGGTAACCATTTAAGGGACTAGAATTAAAGGGAACCCTGATGGACCCGAAATGCTACTATTGCAGTATGGATGCAATTCCTTTCAAATATGTGTTTGATATGCCTTACCAATGGCGCAAATTTTTGAAGAATGTACTTTTAGCCTACAACGTCACATATGGTAATGAGGCAGGACTAGTCCAGTAGGGCATCTCATTTTCAGGACTAGTCCAGTAGGGCATCTCATTTTCAGTACTAGTCCTGCCTCACATTATTATTTACTATGCTCGATAACATATTCAACAGCACTTTACAGACATTCTCATAAAGTTCCTATTGGGGCTCACAATCAGATGGTCTTTGGAGTATGGGAGGAAATCAGAGTGCACACGGGGAGAACATACAAACTACTTCCAGAAGTTGTCCTTCTAATCATGCCCCTCTGGGCGTGATTGATAGCCTGCATACAATACTGGTGGATACTGGTTATGGTAGGACCTTTATTCAGGCGGTCAATCATGCCCAAGAAGGCGTGATAAGAAGATTGGAGGCTGGACTAGTGCAGGAGAAGGGATGTCTTGCTGGACTAATCCTGCCTCATTAGCATAGGCAGCACTGCATGATAACAGTAAAATCTTCAAATATTTCAGTGTTAATAAGGAACGTCAAACATGTTATCAAAGTAAAAAAAATCCACATGCCATGGTAGTCATTAGGGACAGTCATGGGACCTGACAGGTTGCCTTTAAGCATATTTGTCAAAAGTTTATCTTTGTACTATGGAATTAGGATGCGAGTGCAATAAAAATATCACATTATTTTATATAGGGAATGCAGAATTAAAATGTGCTTGCACAACTATATACCAAGAATGGGAATTGTAGAACATGTGTCGTGGGTGCTGGAGGTGGGGAGGGAATGTGCGCCAACAAGCTATAATTTTTTTGGGTCAAAGTGATAAGGCTTGATCAACAAACTGAATCTTTTGAAGAGAAACCTAGTCATGAGCCTGAACCTTTTGTGGACTTAATATATATATATATATATATATATATATATATATATTATGACAAATGTTTGTTGTTTTTTTTTGCAGGAAACGCAAGCACAATTTGAGAATTTAGTGGCATGTATGCATCTTGCTATAAGACCACACAGACTCATTAGTACTTCCTACTGACACTTTGGTTAAGATTTCACGCCTAGCACCTGGTGACAAAGCTGTATCCTCTTGACTAGAAGCCTAAAGCAGAAGACCATTAACTGAATCAAATGCCCTGTGGGAAAACTTACATCCATACAGTCTGCACTCCTGACAGGTTACACCTTACGTGGCATGTCAGGTTATATGCATAAACAACATAATGAGAGAAAGGGGGGTTCCTGTCACGGTCTGGGTCAGGGTCTCTTTGCTAACTGGTTGGTAATTTAATTCATAAACGTACTCTTGATTTGATTTACTATTTTAAAGAATCTATCAAAACTATTAGTTATACATAAACTTATTATGGATCTATTTTTATTATATTTACTGACATAGAACCATAATATCCCATGGTGCTTTACAGACATCATCATCACTATGCCCATAGAGGCTCACAATCTAAATTGCCTATCAATATGTGTAAGTAAGGATTGTGTGGTGCGAGGAGACCAGAAAATCTGGAGGAAACCCACGCTATACAAAGAGAACATACAAACTCATTGCAGATGTTTTCCTTGGTGGGATTCGAACAACAGTGCTAACCACAAATCCACCTTGCTGCCCATTTATCAGTAGAGATGAGTGGATCAATTCGCAGAGGATTGACATTGACATTGAGTCAAATTTCCTGAATTTCGCAAGTTACAGCAAATATGATCACTCAATAATTCAATTCGAGAAGTCAGAGGGGGTGAGCTCAAAACTCATTCCACAAAGGGATAGAAAAAAGGTCTAATCTGATTGTGGTATACTGCTGCAGTACTGAATCACATAGGAAATGGGAATGGTAGTCTGCGTCTGTGAATAATAATCCAAAGATTCAAGTGATATAGGGAAGTGCTGTACCTGCATAGTCACTGTGAATTGATTGATCTGTAATATACTGCAGTAACAGCACACACTACACACGAGACGTGTATTAAACCCCTCAGTGCTAATTATGCCAAAACCAAACCAAGGCTTGTGTGTTACAGAAAGTAACCCATATTTTTCTATTAAAGCCAAAAGAAAAAAATTCATAATCTAGAAAAGTAAACGCAACTGTCTACCTGACAAAGTGTACATGTTGTAAACATTTTTTTACACACTTCTTAGTTGTAATAGTGCAATATTAGGACCGTATACGCCACCCAAATACCGATGTTAGTTACCACTGGTCACCATCCGTTTTCCTCTAGCCAGATAGGTTGCCATCATTTGGAAATTAATAAGGTGAATTTTCATTAAAGAGACCCTGTCATCAGAATACTACAACCCTAACTAATGTTAGTAGAGAGCATTTAATCCTTGTTTAATCCATTTCTTACTTGTATGATTTTATTTCAACATCTTAAAGAAATACTGCATTGATGTTTAAGTCTTAAGTGCAGAGGGAGGGCACTGCACTTTTTTTTAGCTCTCTGGCCTCTCTTTCTTTTCCCTTCTTCCCCACGACCTCCAATCTCTAACGAACAGGTCATTCTTCTCTCCGTGACCTGCTTCCACCACCCTGGGGAACTTTATTGCCTGGGGAAGTTTATTCAGAGGAAGAGGCACATTAGCAGTAGGCTTCTGATGACATCTCAAGAGCCAGACATGTGCCGCTCCTCTGAAAAGACAAATTTTCAAATCAAATTTTTGGGCAAAATTAGGTTATTCAAGTTTCAAATGATCCACCCAACTCTAGTTATCATTGCTTGGCAGGTCCATTGCCTGTAACATCTATTCTTCTAGTGCACTATATTTTCACTATTCAGCACTGAAACATACAATCTGATAAGACATAACACCCATAATTAGCCAACATTGTCAGCATTACAATGATTATGTAATATGGTACAGTGATTGTTATCACCATTTGCTCCAAGATCAATGCTCCACAATTATCAAGCAAAAAAAAAAAACCTGTAAGCAAAAAAAAGGGTTTAAAATCGAATGAATGAATGTATGTATGTACCTTATGCTGTTTGAAATTGTATAAATAGAAGAAATGTGGGTGCTGCTCCGAGGTAACTGGAAGCAAATGTTCTCTATCTGCTAAAACCAGTACACCAAAAGGCAAGTTGTCTGAAAATTAGAGTAGGCTACACAAACACCTTTTGTACCTTCAAGTACAGGACAGAGATCACAGACCACACACATAGTAATCTACTGGACAGATACCTATATTGATCCATTGGTCAAAACATATCAAAAGCTAATACCAATATGAGTTGTCCATCATCAAGAGGAAAGTGGAGAACTTGAAAGACATCTAATATGTTCTTGAAAGTTTGAGTCCTTCATAGTGAGATTTTCATATGTCTATAAGCACGAGATTCCTAAGATTTTATTGGGTTTGTCTTCAGTAGTGATGGGCAAACCCATGGATGTTTGGGTCCGGCGGGTTCAGCCGAACATCTATAAAAAGTTTGGTTCGGGTACCAGAGGGGTACCCAAACTCAAACCTAAACCCGGGCCCCATTCATATGAATGGGGGACCAAACATCTGTCATCTGCGTGACAGCACGGGAAACACAGGCTCTGATTGGCGGTAAGATTGTTACTGCCAGTCAGAGCGCTTCGGGCTAATGCTGTCAGATGTCTGCGTGAATCTGCAGCTGTGACTGTGACCGGCGGTAAAAAAACGCTGGTCACAAGCGTCGTCTGATGAGAGTACTACTCCCATCAGCCTACGCCTGCTGTCGCTGAGAGTAGGCGCCGCTGATGTGAGTATTCATCAGCCGACGCCTGTGCTTCAAGTAAAAAAATAAAAAAATAAAAGTTGAAATAAATAAATAAATAGTTATTTAAATAAAATTAAAAAAGAATTACACTCATCTTAACACCTAATACCTATATAAGCCTGATGAAGGTGCTAGATCAGCTCAAAAACGCATAGCAATTTAATAAATAATAAATAATTTTTTACGCTACCCATTTCCAATTTTTGAATCCTTGGCAGCGCTATTTTGAGCCCCCAGTTTTTTTCTTAGTTCTTTGTGTCCTGGAGAGAAGTCACAACAGTGACTGCTGATGTGACTGCTCTTCAAGTCTTCTGGATCGTTGTAGGACAGTATGGATTATCTCTTCACAGGTGAGGTATATGGTTTTTTATTTTTGTTTTTTTTTACAGGGGACAATGGCTTCGGGGATTAGATGTTATTTGAGTATAACTGTGTTTTTTATTTTTAAGTAAATGTGTAAAACTGTGTGGACTATTATTTAAAATAAAGTTTTTTTTTAGGCTTTTTCTTTATTTATAAACTTTAACTATGGAGTTAGTAATGGGGGTGTCTTATAGACTAAGGACAGTGCTTTATGTCAGCTGCCAATACAAGGCTGACATAAACCCCAACCCTATTGCCTTACTTGCTACAGCACCACGGCAAGTGGGAAGAGCTGAGGCTAAGCGTCGGATTGAAGGAAAAACTTGCATCTTTAATACTGAGGGAATAACTTTAGAATGGAGGGGTACAGAAGAAAAAGAAAAACTGTTCCTGCATCAATGAAGCAGCACCAATTGGACAAGGTACTCAATTTAAGTTAAATCTTATTCAGGACCATTCATGGTATGTATGCATGGCCTACTTCATACTTAGTAGTTTTGAGGACTTTAATGAATGTTTCTGATAGTTCTCAATAAGCTGGAATCTTTGTAAAGAACAATGCTGGGATGCAAAGCCTGATCAAAATGCTAAAATGCATAGTGTGTGTGAATCTTATTTCCTTCATTCACTCTCCTACTTTCAGCCTCTTCTCATTGTTATCTCAACCTTACCTAACATTTGATCTAATTATCTTGTTTAGATCCTTGTAAAGCAAGTCAGTAACAACCAGGAACCCAATGGCATTAAATAACTGGTGTAGAGTGATTAGATATAAGAGGAAAATCTGGACTTGAATGTCAACTTGAGCTCTGCAGCCACTTTAGCTTTCTCGATAGCTTTTCAAATACTAATTATTTCAGTTTGTTTGTCTCTTAAGAGCAACTCAAGGAGCTGTTCCCTCTGGCATCCGACCTTAAGTACCGAATTTTGTGTGTGTGAGAGACTGAAAGGTTGAGATTGTATGTTTTCAGAGACTTTTTTTATTGTTAATTTCCCTTTGTTCTCTTTACCCTGTTGAACATGCAGAGCCTCTTTATAAAGCTTTCATTCATATTGTGCTTCATACTAACTGCTCCATAAGATCGTAGTGCTAATAATTAAACTTCTGATGGGCTGTGAAATCAATCACATAACACCAAGCATTTAGTGAGCATATTCTTATTCTGATATTTTTAATTTCCTAAGCGTAAAGATGAGCAATCATAAATTTTTTGGTTAAAAGTGGCATCACTAGCACCTGGTACCATTGATATATCTGCATCCTTAGCCTTCATAAGTTCCCCATGGTGCTCCAGGTATCTTCAGAGTTGGTGTTACACAGGGCTGCAAGTACATAGTATAACAATGAATCTCAATCAATTATTTTTTTAGGTGGTTTGCAACACTATAATGCATGGGTGCTAGTGTGGCACCCCAGGAGTCCGGTTGCCACAGTGGCATTGCCTCCATCACAAGAGGTGATGCCATGCCTGGAAGCAAGCAGGGGTCCGCTAGTCAGGTATACTAGCATACAACACTTTCCTGGCTTCAGACCAGCAAGGGGAGCTCCTCCCCTTAGCAACTGGGATTTTGAGGCAGGGTTAGTTAGAGTTAGTGAGAAGAGTTGAATATATGACAGCGAAGAGGAAAAAGACCTGGGGAGTGGAGCTGCATGGCAGCTCACCCCAGAGAGGAGCATAGAAGAACCGGACACCGGAGTCCGAGGTTGTGGGGCACGGAAGGCCCAGCAGCAGAAACCGGAGGGCAGGAGACTGCAGGTCTCCTGGCCCCATCAGACGCCTGGAGGCTCAGCAGCACATAGGGCCCAGCACCACCACGTGGGAGCGACACTCCAGGAAGGCCCGAGCTGCCTGACATACGGGTGAGCACAAAGACGTTTTACTCAGGAATGAGGGCCACAGCACAGCTATAAGCAGCAGGGCCAAAGAGATTAGCGCAAAGGGAAGGCCTCCAACTTCACCTGGCGAGGTGGATTCCCAACTTGCTTCCAGGCCGCCCGGACCTCTACTACCAGCTAGTACCCATGCCCCGGTCCGCCTACCCACCGCAAGTAAAGATAAGAGGAAACCGCCATTAAGTTGTGGACTGATTATTATCTGCGCCATCCCCTGCACTACACTGCACAGCAACATCTATAACGTCACCCTTTCCTGCCCTGGAGCTAAGCTCTGCCTGTGGAGAGCTGAACCAACTCTGCTGCGTCACCATCAGCTCCAGAGGATCTGCACCGCAGCGGCGGCTCCATATAGCCGCATACCACAGGTGGCGTCACGAACATTTATATAAAAACTATAATCCCCTTTCAATAATCCCCCTTTTATTGACCGCCCTGGGTCACGGACCGGGTCACCGCCACTGTGACACCCCCAGCACCGATCGGCCCGGCTACCGAGTACCCCACAGCCCAGGGGGCCCGTCACTAGAGATGAGCGGATCAATCTAAGGAGGATTTAGTTTGAATCAAATTTCCTAAAATTCACAATTTCACGTGAATTCAAACATCTATCTATGTATTTTTTATCATTTATATACTAGGAATATCTATGTATTAGCTTAGGCAGTCACCTTTCTATATCATGTTTAGTTCACCGCGTAGGGTGTAACAGGGACAGGTAGGGACAGCCGCCGTTGAGTGGGGGCGCCAAAAAGCGTTATTAGGGTGCCAACCTCCGCGTCAGGCAGGATCATTTTAGAGACATATTAGGGCTATATAAGTCCTTGCTATATCTTGGAGCAATTATCCTCCTCAGGGAGATGTGCCATTATTAAATCTCTGACAACTATAGAAATATTCTATTTTATATACACGGGCATAGGTGTGTTTTAAATAGTATAAAAATAACAGTATTGTTTTTAGAGGGTATATATGATTACTATCTTACAGATTATCACACCTTGTACATTGGTGGTCAGTACCTGGGCGATCACAGATCAGCGGTTCCCAGCGGAGCACAGTTTGTATGGAAGAGTCATTTTTTATCTCCAGAGTCAATGGGTAAGTTGTTCACTCCTGCAGAGTGTTAGCTCTTATGATTAGAGTGATCCTCTCTCTCTCTTGCCTGCAGACTGTAAGGTCTTATGATCAGCAAGGTACTCGCTCCCTCTCTCCTATAGAGTGTAAACTCTTTTGATCAGCAGGGTCTGGTTTCCCTTTCTCTGGAAAAGTAAAGTTTATGCTCTTACGGTTGGCATGGTCCTCTCTCTCCTGTAATTCTGAAGAATGTAAGCTCTTATAGTAAGTAGAGTCCTCTCTCTCTCCTGTAGAGTGTAAGCTCTTATAGTAAGTAGAGTCTTCTCGCTCTCCTGTAGAGTGTAAGCTCTTATGGTCAGCAGGGTCCTCTCTCTCTCCTGTAGAGTTTAAGCTCTTATGGTCAGCAGGGTCCTCTCTCTCTCCTGTAAAGTGTAAGATCTTATGGTCAGCAGGGTCCTCTCTCTCTCCTGTAGAGTATAAGCTCTTATGGTCAGCAGGGTCCTCTCTCTCTCCTGTAGAGTTTAAGCTCTTATGGTCAGCAGGGTCCTCTCTCTCTCCTGTAGAGTATAAGCTCTTATGGTCAGCAGGGTCCTCTCTCTCTCCTGTAGAGTTTAAGCTCTTATGGTCAGCACTGTCCTCTCTTTCCTGTAGAGTCTAAGCTCTTATAGTAAGTAGAGTCTTCTCGCTCTCCTGTAGAGTGTAAGCTCTTATGGTCAGCAGGGTCCTCTCTCTCTCCTGTAAAGTGTAAGATCTTATGGTCAGCAGGGTCCTCTCTCTCTCCTGTAGAGTTTAAGCTCTTATGGTCAGCAGGGTCCTCTCTCTCTCCTGTAGAGTATAAGCTCTTATGGTCAGCAGGGTCCTCTCTCTCTCCAGTAGAGTTTAAGCTCTTATGGTCAGCACTGTCCTCTCTTTCCTGTAGAGTCTAAGCTCTTATAGTAAGTAGAGTCCTTTCGCTCTCCTGTAGAGTGTAAGCTCTTATGATCAATGATGTCCTCTCTCTCATCTTTAGAATGTAAGCTCTATTGGTCAGCAGGGTCCTCTCTCTCTCCAGTACAGTAAAGCTCTTATGATCAGCGATGTTCTCATTCTCTTTGCTCTCCTCACATGTATTTTAAAAGCAATTATCAAAGTGAATTTATACACCGCAAATCTTATTTTTTGAGAAAATTCGGCAAAGTTGGCGAATTTGAATTTTAAAAGATCCACTTATCCCTAATGTGTGTTAATAAGTTCCTGTCATTTTCTGACATATGGTGAGAAAAATACCACATTTTATCAATTTGTCCCGTTTTGCGATTATCTTTGCTAAGAATAAATGAGGAATGTATGTGGTTAGTCAAGGTTCTGTTAATTTACAGTACCAGTATCTCTGTGATCCACTATAAACACCTATTCAGTAAAGTGCTTACAAATGTGTAATCAGTATATAACATTATTAACCTTTGAATTGCATATCATTGGTTTATTTATTTAGTACCAATTGCCACAGAGTTTTATCCTTTTGTGTATTTTAGCCATGTTGTAAAGAATTCTATCCCTGTCTTTCAACGAGATGTAGAGGAAACCTTGATTGACATCTACTGTTTGAGACAAATGCTTCCCATCCCATAATTGCCATTCCCTTCAAGACATGGAAGAAAACTAAGGCCAAGTGTGAAAAGTTCTGTGTTTTTTTTCTGCTACTTTTTCTTCTTCTGCACCAAAATATGTGAAAGTGTGATAGCAATCTACTCTAGTTATTGCATTTTTGCAAAATTTTTATGCATTTTCCCTGTTTTTTAATAATGTTTTTAATGCATTTTTAGAGCAGAAATGCTGGGATTCTGCACTTAAGAAGAACCTGCCACCTGGATGTTATACCCCATACTAATGGCATGTATATAAAGGTGCTTTTATATCCTTACTTTGCTTGTATTAGCTGTTTTAGAGAAATCTATAGTTGATATTTTTGCTAATAACTTACAAGTGCATTGTGGTGGGCACTGCACTTACAGCTCTCCTGCGTCTCTCCCTATTCCCGCCCGGTGCCTGCCTTCTGCCCCAGACTGATTGACAGGTCACTCATATATCAATGACCTGTAAGAGACAGGAGGCAAGCAGCGGGCAGAGATTAGGGAAGAGAGGGCAGAAGAGCGGGAAGAGCAGTGCCCACCCAACTGCACTTGTAACTCATTATCATACAATTTCAACTGTAGATTTCTCTTACACAGTAAAACAGATTTCCACAAACAAGGTAAGAAATTAATCAACATTAAAGCACATATGGGGTATAAAAATCCTGATAACAGGTTCTCTTTAAAAATGCAATTGCTGATTTATGTTCATTTTCTCAGGTTTCTCATAAAAGGTTTTAGGGAAAAAACACACCAAAAATACACAGTAGGCCTAAGTTTTCATGAAATCACATTCACTTTGCTTGAACTGTTAAACACATTAGATTTTCTGCCCAGACAAAAACATCAGTGTAAAAAACGCAGCATTTACGTTACATGAGAACATGACCTCAAGTTACTATGAATCAAAAATTTAATATTCCCAAAAGTTTTTTGTCCAGAATGAAAATATTGAAGATGTTAATATACATTTTTCTTGAAGATGTTTGAGTGTCTTAATAAAGTAAATAAAGCAAAAAGTTATTGTATTTTCAATAAAAAAGTGCTAGTGTAATTGCATACATTTATTAGTTATTAATATTTTTGATTGAATATAGCATATGTATGGATTTATCATTTTGTACTTTAACTGATTTCCTAATCGCATTTAGGGTATGATATCTATACTTGGGGAATAAAAATGAAATAATACATAATACAATACAGTTTTACATTATTGTAAATTTTTTCCATTGATCAACCATGGCAGTCTAGTTGGATAAGCATTTTTGAAATCCCATTAGAAACTGGTTCTCTAAAGGTACGTTAAAAAGGTTATCCTCTACTTTAGCATTGATGACCTATCCATAGGATAGGTCATCAATGTCTGATCGGTCGGGATCTGACACCCAGCACCACCGCCGATCAATTGCCATCAGTGTCGACGGTGGCCTCCGGCCGGAAGTACTCGCTTGCGGAGCTGCTCCGTCTTCTGATAATGGCCATGGCAGGGTACTACACATCCGCCTCCTATTCAAATCAATAGGAGGTGGATGTGTAGTACCCTGCGGTGGCCACTATCAGAAGACGGAGCAGCTCCGCAAGTAAGTACTTCCGTCTGGCGGCTGCCGCAGACACCGATAACAGCTGATCGGCGGGGGTGCCGGGTGTTGAACCCCGACCAATTAGACATTGATGAACTATCCCAGGGAAACGTCATCAATACTTAAGAAAAAAATGAAACTACAGTCTCTTCAGGACAAAATTCGAATTTCATAAGAGGGTGATTTTTAATTAGATGGAATAGCCTGCAGTAAAACAGATAAATCTGAATAGTAGCATAGGAATGTTAAATGCTGTTTTGAAATGATTACAAATATCCGGATAACAGGATATCATACAAATTCGTATCAAAGTTGTCATTTACCCTCTGTGTAATCAGAAAATGACCTATTGTTTAATTTACGTTTTTAACTCATACTTTCTGTTTTGTATAGAAGACTTTTCGGCAGCCTCATTATCATCACAGACAGAATTACGATGACAGGTAATACCTCTATTTCACAGGTGAATCCACCATTCACAACAGGTGATGTCACGGCTGACCCTGCTTCCCCTCCCACCGCAATGATCTTTGCAAATGCTCATTACACTCTTCAATACAAAAGATAATGACTGAGTCTGTCTATTGCTACTAATATTCATTTGGATTTCCTGAACAAAAAGGAAGTTTATGCCTAGAATAGCCCATGACTTGTATATTTTTTTTTATTACAAATAGAGATATAAAGAAAAAAAACAACATTCCAAAAATTCTTTAAAAACACAGTTAACCTGTTTAAACATCAGGTTATTTTCTAATAACATATTCCCTTTGTAACATACCTGGCGGCGTCCTTGCATGGTGGTCCATCTCCCACTGTGCAAGAGAGCGCACTTGATCTCCTGTCCAGAGTGTCTCTCTGGCTTCCCTCCATGCTGTCTGTTTGTGTCTGTCTCTGCTGCTTAAGGGCGGCGCCCGATCACTTCCTGCTTTTTGTACCTGCTGTGGGTCACACCCCTTGTGCGTCCTCAGCCTATTGCTGTCTGACACTTGCTATATAGCTCAGCAGCTCCCTTCTATCCCTGCCTGAGCATAGTGTTTTCCTTCAGTGTGTGCTTGCACTCTGAAGGTGCCAGGTCCCGTCTTTGTTTCCTTGTCTGCCTTTCCTGGAGGCTGTATTTCCAGGCCTGTCTGAACTTAGTCCTGTATGTCTCCTGCTTTGCGGTATTAGTTCCCGTGTCTGAACTAAGTCCTGTATGTCTCCTGCTTTTCGGTATTTGTTCCCGTGTCTGAACTGAGTCCTGTATGTCTCCTGCTTTTGTATCAGTTCCCGTGTCTGAACTGAGTCCTGTATGTCTCCTGCTTTTGTATCAGTTCCCGTGTCTGAACTGAGTCCTGTATGTCTCCTGCTTTGCGGTATCAGCTCCCGTGTCTGAACTGTGTCCTGTATGTCTCCTGCTTTGCGGTATCAGCTCCCGTGTCTGAACTGAGTCCTGTATGTCTCCTGCTTTGCGGTATTAGTTCCCGTGTCTGAACTGAGTCCTTTCTGTGTATCTTGTCTGTCCTGTCTGAACACGCTCCTAGCCTGTTCCTCCCGCCTTCTAGGGGCCGATTACCTGGACCCGCTCCTGTATCTTGTCTGTCCTGTCTGAACACGCTCCTTGCCTGTTCGTCCTGCCTCTCTGGGGGCAGTATTCCCAGACCTGCTCCTGTATCCCGCTGCAGTGTCGGTCTCCTCCGTACACTCAGTTCCAGTCTGAACTCTCTCCTATCCTTTACCTGTTTTGCCTCTATGTCCGTTCCCTTCCTTTTTCTGCAGAGTCTGAACTCGTACCTAACTCCTGCCTGTTGTCTCTGTACTCCCGTTTGTGAGTTTGTGGTCCACTCGCTACTTCACTGCAAGTACCCTGTGGGTGTCTGGCTCTGTCTTTCCCTTCCTGTCTGTTCCGTGTGAACAGAGTCCTGTCCTGCCCTGCTTCTGCCCGCTGCTCTGGCAGTCCTGTCCTGCCCTGCTTCTGCCCGCTGCTCCGGCAGTCCTGTCCTGCCCTGCTTCTGCCCGCTGCTCCGGCAGTCCTGTCCTGCCCTGCTCAGCCTTGTCTGCACTCTAGCTGTGCTTGCCTGTAACCCTCTGCCTGTATTGTTCCTGAGTCCCGGTGTGTACTGGGTCCTATCCCGCCTGTGTTCCTACCTGCTAGTGCCTCCCTGTCTGCACTCTAGCTGTGCTTGCCTTTACCCCCCTGCCTGCATACCCGCCTGCCTATACCCACCAGTCTGTGTGCCAGCCTACCAGCCTGTTCCTGTATTCCCCTGTGTGGGTCAACAGCCGTGTCCGGGGTCTGTCCTGGAGTAGCACCTGGTCCCTCTGCTCGGTTCCTCCTTGGTGCACTGGCGTCGTATGCCGTCGTGCGACCCTGGTCGGATCGGGTGAATACTTAGTTACGCCCCTCCAGGCATTCACTCTCCGGCACGGTCCAGTGGAATCACTACCAATCACACGCACACGCCGCTAGCCCGGGCGTGTGTATAACACCCTTTATGCAATATCTGCCAGAGGTTCTGGGATGCTCTAAATGAACATGGCTTCTGCCAACATTTACATGTTACTCTAAGGCTGTGGCATGTTATATAATTAGGTTAGTAATTCTTTCGTGACATTGTGGTCCTTGAGAAGGGGTTAGTTCCAAGAGAAATAACCAAAACTCCATGACACACACCAACCTTTATGGATAGATTGAGTGGAAATCTTGAGCTCTGGGAACTCTAGTAGCTAACTACTGTACTTGCAGACGCTCACATCTGATATGCGTTTGAAATACGTTAGACGGGAACCAGATGAAGGGTGGTTTAATTTGTTTGCAGAGGTGGACTAGCTAGTCTGCCTGTTCCTGTGCCATACATTCAGGGAGGTTTGCTATGTTATTCCAGGTGGTGACATTTTCTCTCCTAGACGGTTGGAAGCTTTTTTTTTTTTTTTTGCTTCTTTTACGATGTCCTAGCAATTCTTAACTCATTTGGTGCTGAACAGTTATGGTGGTGTCTGTATCATTAAATTTTTTTCGTCAATGTCTTCTTCATAGATATATCATAGTTGTTACAAATTGCTTTCTAAATAGCATTATATGATGCCAACTCGATTATTATGCATTCCCACTATGTGTGCACAATGAATTTATGTGGAATGTGAATGAGAACTTTTTCTGAATAAGGAGTGCTGACAAAAGTCACTAGTATTTGGGCTAACTATAGAAGTTAATGGACCACTATCACTACTCCTTTAATCTCTGCAGTTTAAAGTGGTATTTCACCACTACACAGATGTGTATAGACGAAAGTAAATATATCTTAGCTATATTCACACATGGTTATTTTGAGGTGTTCAGAAATAATGAGTTTTTCTAGCAGAAACCTTTCCAGGCAATGCTTCTTCTTTGTTTTGAATTTTAATGAATTTGGGAGAGAAAGGACATGGAATTGTAATGAATTGAGGGGGTTGGGGGGCAAGGAATTGTGCTGAATTTTTGGGGTGAGGTTGAAGAGACGTCATGGAAATAATATGATTTGGTTAGGATATGGAATTGTAATCAATTGGGGTGGTAGGGGAGAGGACATGGAATTGTAATGAAAAGGGGGGAGATTAAACACAGGACAAGGACTCACAATTTATTGGGAAGGAGAGCATACAGGAGAGGGATTAGTAATGAATTAATAGATGAGAAGCACAGTGGAGGCAGAGAGGAGACAAGACAAGGATTTGTAGTGAGTTGGGGGGCAGAAGAGCACAAATGGGGGTGGGAGAGTGGGGAAGGGCATGTGACAGAGACTGGTAATGAATTATATGGGAGAGGCATAGTGGCTAATTAATTAATATTTTTATTGGAAAGGGGAAAATGGCTAATTATAGTTTATCGGGGAAAGGAGGACAGTGCTTGGCTATCAATTTATATTTTGAATGACAGGTTTTGATCTTGATATTTTCAGTGGTACGGTTATCAGGACAAGTGGCAGCTGGAAGATGTTGACGTGAAGGTCTGACCAGTTGGAGAAGAAACAAAAGAAAATGACTAATCAGAGATCTTCTAATTTACTGGATGTAAATATTTATTCTGTATCTACACTGTATGACTGGCAGAGAGATGATCACCATCCCGTATTACATAGCGACCTCTCTAATAATGTCGAGCCTTTTCTCTTACTGTATAGTGCCATCCCATAATTCATAGTGTCTTCTGCTAATAAGCATAGCACCATCTCTTAGTATTACTAAGTGTTCTCTCTTGTTTTGTATAGCTTCATTCTTGGTGTCCTCTGTTATTATTTACAGCACTGTCCCTTAACCCCTTCACGACATGGCCAATTTCTGTTTTTGCATTTTTGTTTTTACCTCCCATTCTTCCTAGAGCCATAACTTTTTATTTTTCTGTCCCAAAGACATTTGAGAGCTTTTCTGTTGCGGGACAAGATGTATTTTTGAATGACACCATTCATTTTACCACATAGTAAAAGAGGGAGAAAACTCAATTCTGACATTGTATTTTGGGAATTGTTTATACGATGTACATTTTGTGGTAAATATGACCCACAATATGATTATGCTCATCAGTACAATTATGGCGCTGCTAAACATGTAGAGTTTTTTTTATTATTTTAGTCGTGAAAAAATAAATCAGAAGTTAGCAAAAAAAAATAATTAGGGGTTGTGTCGCCATTTTCCAGTACCGTGAAATGGTTTATTTTTTATGGGTTAGATGAAGTTTTTATTGATATCATTTTGGGATTTTGATCAATTTTTGCGGCATTTTTTGTGGAATTACAGCAACCAAAAAAATTTAATTTGGGCGTTCTTGATTATTTTTTTTCGTTAACGGTGTTTACTGATCAGGTTAAATTTTTTTAGATTTTGATAGATCGGACTTTTCTGAACATGGCAATACCATATATGTGTGTTTTTAAAAAAATGTGTTAATATCTTTATTTTTAATGGTGAAAAAGGGAGGTGATTTGAACTTTTATTTTTTTTTATTTTTTTCAAAACTTTTTTTTTTACTTTTTACTTTTTCTTATTAGACAGCTGTCATCATTTAATCACTTGTGCTATAGTACCATAGATTTGCAAATAGCAAAAATCACGGTTTCCTCGAAAGCCCTACCAGAGGCAAGGCTTCAAAGAAGTTCCATAATGACAAGGGTCTTCAGCAGACCCCTGGCCATCATAGCAACCCATCAACGTCCTGCGATCATATCATGGGTGCTCCGATGCGAGCATGGAATGTTGCGTCCCCATGCCGGCGCGTGTTAAATGCTGCTGTCAGATTTTGACAATGGGATTTAACAGGTTAACAATCATGGGCTGAGCTCCGCTCCACTCGCGATTGTTAGAGGCAGGATGTGGTTGAAACACACAGCCATGACCTGCCGGGTATGGGGTGATCTCACACTGTGAGCCCATTTCATACACCCGCTTCCGACTTGCACCGTACATGACATGAAGCGATTACTACATAGCATACTCTCTTATTAAGTATAGGACATGTCCTATTAAATAGAATCCTTTCTTGTTTGTATAGATCTGTCCATTACTATATAGTGTCATTTCTTGTTATGTATAGTGCTGTCCCTTATTAAATAACATCCTCTCTTGTTATGTATAGTCCCAACCTTTACTACATAATGTCCTCTTTTGATATGTAAAGTGCCTTCCCTTATTATATAACGCCATGTCTTGTTATATATATTGCCATTACATATTACACAGCACCCTCTCTTATTATGTATTGTCTTGTTCCTTATTATTAGTATTCTCTCTCATAAAATATAGTACCATGCCTTAATTCATAGTGTCCTCTCTTAATAAGCATAGTATAGCACGTCTTTTACTATATAGTGTCTTTTCTTAACTACAGTACTGTCCCCTATTACACAGCATCCTTTCTTAAGTATAGAACCATCCCTTATTACATAGCATCCTCTCCTATTAAGTATAGTGCCATTTTTTATTACACTGTGTGCTCTCTTATTATGTATAGCGCTATTCTTTAGTATATAGTGTTAGCTTGAATTATGTACTGTATAGTACCATAGATTGATTGGATTAATTAACCTGGATACTGCAATACACTTTTGTCTTATATATACCATATACTATTTGGTCATTGTCCATCAAACATTTCTTGTGAGACTTCACTATACCGCATCTCTTCATCTGTCTGTCTCCATACATTTTGCGTCTAGCTTTTATGACTTAATGATATTCCCTGATGAACCTGACAAGGAGAAATGTTGGTTTCCCAACCTTTTAACTTATAATTGTGATGCCCTGGCACAGGAGGATGCGGCAAAGTCTCCCCTTCCTCTCCTGACGGCCACGGCGATGGTTTTCATTGTAATTTGTGCGAGCAAATGCGTCAGTGGGAGACGGTAGTGACCCGGCACTGGAGCGTCTGACGTCCCTTCCGCAGGATGCAGCCTAGTGAGCGTGGCCATCCCAGTGGCGGGAGATTGGAAAAAGTAGCAGACGGAAAGCACCACCAATGCTATAAGATGTGAATGGCCTATACCGTTCCTCGCCTGCAGAATGGAAGAAGAAAGCCAAGCCAGGGATCCTGCTGAGGAAGCAGCCCCTCCATGCATGGCAGTTCCTGCTTACTGGGGTGGGTAAGTCAAATAATCTTCCGAATTCAGGTCTAATTCTGTCTCCTTTTGAATGCGTTTTGTTATAGGACAGACCTAAGAAAGCACAGAAGAAAACAAAGAATAAAGAATGTGCACTTTGTAGAGCCAAATTACTACCTTCAAATGATAAAAGGTTGTGCCAACATTGTATTGAAAAAGCATTGGCAGAAGAATCCTCATCCCTTATGAAGAATCTGAAAGCGATAATTAAAACAGAGGTCAGGAATTCGCTTAAGGGATTTAAGAGTAGGACCCCTTATGTTCCTACTAAGAAGCAGGATGATTTTTGGGATACAAGTTTCGCCGATGAATTGGATGATGATGAATTAGGCCGGCGTCCCACTAGCGTATGGCATCCGATGTGGTATGTTAATGACACTCGGCTCCTGCTCTGCTGTGAGCGGGAGCCGAGTGTCAGTGCTCTGTGCTCCGATTTTCTTGCACAGAGAGGATCGCAGCACAGCTGCGGAAGGGACATAGACAGTAACTTCTCCATCTCCTCTGTTGGCGTCTTAGGGAATCGCACTGCACTCGGATGATATCCGAGTGCTGTGCGATGTTTCACACGCATCCATAGGCTTAATTGGGTGTGTGCGATCCAAATTCAGCATGCAATCGCAGCATGCTGCGATTTTTTTCCAGTCCAATCGCGATCCGATCAGAGCTGGAAGAAAAACCACCACTGAACGCACCATCATAGGATTAAATTGGTACGAATGCAATTTGATTTTTTATCGGATTGCATTCGTCCGGTTTAATCGCAAGTGAGAGTGAGCGCTTAGAGAGATTCTATTCCGATGTTTCATCTTCATCTTTCTCCTCAGATGATAATGAAGGCCGTCCTTGCTTTGCAGCAGGAGATACAGATAAATTAGTAAAGCTGTTTAGGGCCACAATGAAAATTGAGGACGTTAAGGAGCCCAAAACCATACAGCATGTGATGTTATGGGGTTTGGAGGTGAGAAAGCAGAAATGCTTTCCAGTGCATAAAAACGTTTCCTCCCTGATAAAGAAGGAGTGGAAGAAGCCTGATAAACAAGGATTCATTCCCAAAGGGGTTAAAAGAAGATACCCTTTGAATCAAATATTTGTGAGTGTGGGGAAAAGGTCCCCAAAATCAATGTGACTATTTCGCATGTATCCCATCTTACAAATTGACTTTGCTCTTTGATGACAAGGGCCTCCTGAAAGATCAGAATAAAAAGGCAGAAAGTTTCCTCAAAAGGGCCTGGGAGTCGGGTGCAGAAGCATTTAAGCCAAATATTGCAGCAACATGCACAGCAAGATCTCTAACTGTATGGTAAGATTAGCTGCAATCTCAGATTAAAAATAAATTTCAGTGATTTTAACCAGTTTTACAACCATTCAAAAAGCGGAAGACTTCTTGACTGACGCCTACACAGATGCAATAAGGTTTACGGCCCGCTTGTGCTCATTACCTAACTCCACGTGCTGGGCTCTTTGTTGAAAAATTGGTATGGTATCTTCAATCTAAAAGTAGGCTGTGCGGCATTCCACGTCAGGGAGAATTCCTTTTCAGACCAGTCATGAATGAGATCCTGGCAAAAGCAGCAGTTACCAGGAAAGGGTTCCCTGTTGATTCCTTTCAGAGAAAATCCTTTCATCCTTCTGGAAGGAGACAGTTTGCATCCACAAGGACCAGAGATTCAAGATGGAACACCCCAAGAGCTAAGGGGAAAAGCTTCAATTATAACCCCTTTCTCACTGATCCCCCCAAAAGATCTGGAAGAAATTGACGCCAGGCCCCAGGTAGGTGGAATGCTATGACGGTTTCTTCCTGCCTGGTTAGGAATCTCAAGTAACAAATGGATTTTAAATACCATAGGTCAGGGTTTGAAGCTAGAATTCAGCTCCCGGCCATCAGAAATATTCTTAGTTACAGAAATCCAGTCTTTGAAAGCAGGTCAACAGGCCTTAGAACAGGAAGTCTTGTCCTTGGTGCAGAAGGGGGTCCTTGCTCAGAAAAAGGGAGAAGATACTACAGTCCTCTCTTTTTACAGAAAAAAAACAGGCCTCTCCTTGAGAAATATTGTGAACCTTTAAGATTTAAATCGTTGTTTAAAGGTCAAACATTTCAAAATGGAAACTATAGGAATGACAGTAAAACTTTTTATTACAAAAATTCCAAAAAACCTTTTGTAGTAGGCTCGTTCCTGTGGAATTTTCTCCAGGAGTCAATAAATTGTTTTAAAATATTAGATCTCCAGGATGCATATTACCACTTACCTATTCTTCAGAAACATCATCATTTCTAAGGCAGGCAGTAAATATCCAGGGAAGCTGACATCATTTTCAGTTTTGGGGCTTTTCCCTTCGTGTTGTCCATGGCCCCAAGATAATTGCGGAGATGTCAGCCCATATCAGAGAAAGAGACATATTTTTCCTCCCATATTTAGATGACTTTCTGATAGTTGGAAAGACAAAATTAGACTGCAGTAAGGGGGTAAAACAACGTATCCAGTGTAGACAAAATAACCAGAATTGTTTCCAGTCTGATCAGGAATCCAATAATCTCGCTGAGGGGAGCCGTGTCCATCCTAGGGTCCCTGTCATCGTGCATTCCGGCAGTTGCATGGGCACGGGCTCATTTCAGAAAGCATCAATGGGAAGTTCTGAAAGCAGAAAAAAGATGACAGGGACACCTAGACAAGAGAATTCAGATTTAAAAAACAACTTTGGAGTCCCTAGCTTGATGGCTCTGCCGGGAAAATCTTTTACAGGGAGTTCCCTGTGAAATCTTGAATCTGTCAGTTTTTACCACGGATGTGAGTCCTTTCAGTTGGGGGGCACATCTGGAAGACAGAGATTTTCAGGGGCAGTGGTCACTAGGTCTGAGTCAAGCGTCCTCAAATCTGGAGGAACTGCCAACAGTCAGGTTGGCTCTGGTAAAAGCCCTACCTGGACTAGGCCGAAATGTGAAAATTCTTTAGGACAACAGGACAGCAGTGTTCTATATAAACAAGCAAGGGAGCACAAAGTCCGGGTCACTGATGACCGAAACCAGAAAACTCATGGTGGTGGCAGAGGAAATTCTTCTGTCTCCATAAGCAGATTATCTAAATGGAAAAGACAATATCAAAGCAGACTATCTAGGCCGCCACCAGTTAAGTCAGGACAAATGGTCATTGAACCCTGCAGTATTTCAGAAGATAGTCTTATTATGGGGTCAGCCTCTGATAAGCCTTTTTGAGACCAGAGTCAACAGGAAGGTTCCAAAGTTTTTTCCCTCAAACCCAGGGAATCCAACTGTGAGGTCAATGCATTTCTCCTCAAATGGTCTCCGGAGTTAGCTTATGCCTTTCTGCCAATCTCCCTGATCCCATTAGTTTTAAGGAAAATTCTATCGGACCAAGCCAAAGTAATCTTGATAGCACCCTTTTGGTCGAAGAGAACATGGGTGACTTGGTTAAGGCTAATGACAGTGGGGGATCCATGGCTTCTCCCAGAAATCCCAGACCTCCTTTCCCAGGTCCAGTATTATGAGTAAGAAATTTCCATCTGAAGGTGTGGTATTTGAGTGGCAGCTCTTTGAATCAAAGGGATTTTCTAAAAATTTAGTTTCTACCCTGATAGGATATAGGAAGAGGGTGAAAACATTTTTTTAACAGAAAATTGACGACCACCCATGGGTAGTGAAGTTCATACTTTGGTGGGTAGGTCTAGACCAGTGGTTCCGCCATGAGACATTAATTGAGTCTTTGATGCCCTAACTAGATCCCCATGTAAGCCATTAGATGAAATACAGCTTAAAGTTCTAACCTTTAAAACTATCCTACTGGTGGCCCTTACCTCAGCTTGAAGGATAGGGGGATTACAGGCTCTATCAGTAAACTAACCATTTACCAATATTCCCCCTGACAGAATGGTCATTAGAACAGACCCAGCTTTTCTCCCTAAGGTGTTCTCAATCTTTATATTTCTCAAGATATCATATTACCCTAATTTTGTAATGACCCCAAGAATGAGTAGGAGGCTAGATTCAATTCTTTAGATGTCAGGTGTTTAATTCAATACTTAGAAAAACATCTGAGTGGTGGAAAACTACCTCTCTTTTTGTTCTTTTTCAGGGTCCATACAAAGGCCAGGCGGCATCTAAAGGGACCCTGGCTTGATGGGTTAGATTGGAAATTTCATTAGCTTATTCGTCATGCAGATATTACGCTCCTGAAAATTTAAAAGCTCACTCTACAAGAGCGGTATCTACCTCGAGGGCAGAAAGGGTCAATACCTCTCTTGAACAGATTTGTAGGGCGGCAACATGGTCTTCACCATCTACCTTTTTTAAACACTCCTGGTTGGATTTAGGTTCTTTTGAACAGCGTGAAAGGTTCTTCAAGCTGTGGTCCCTCACTAAGGACTTCTTTGTTATCTCTCTCTATGGTGCTGCCGTGGGGATGAAGAAATGATAATTACTTACCGGTAATTTGATTTTCTGGAACCCATGACAGCGCCCTTCCTAATTTCCCCCTTCCAAAGGTTTTGGGTTTACTTTACTCTTCCCACTTTTCACTGGGTGCAGCAGGAAAAAATGTTTTGGGTAGTTAGTAGGGAAGTATTTTGCCTATTGTAAATATAAATATATGTGTGTGTTCTCTACCTGACTAATTAAGCGCAGGTCCTCTCATGCTCTGTAAACCACTGAAGCGGGAAGAGAAGCTCCGCCTTTTAAATATATAGGTTTCCTGTCATTGTGGACGGATCCTCTCTCTTTCTATGGTGCTGCCATGGGTTCCGGAAAATAAAATTATTGGTAAGTAATTATTGTTTTTGGAACTGATAAGAAGGGATTTGAATTACATGTGTACTGGTGACAGTGGTTTATCTTTATATTCCTAGCCCTGTCACCCCTCACCCTTTTTTAATTTCTCTTTACCATACTTCTACATATGCTATACCCGTGAGTATGAGTTATATAGCAGGGAAAGGATAGGAGTAGATCCAATTTTTTCACAGACAGATACCTCCAATTCAGCATATGTTTCTCATGGTGTATATCTTTTGACTTCATCCACTCTAAGGTTAGTACACTTTTTATTGTAGTTAACCATAAAGGTAATGCTATATAAAATAAAGGTTATGTTTTATAGCATATTGTCTATGGATATTTATTACACCCAGGGTTCTCTATTACAGCATGTATAGTAGCATCCCCTGTTACACAGCATCCTTTCTTATTAATTTTATTACAATCCCAATAATATATAGCGCCCTCTCAGTTTCCATAGCACCGTCCTTTATTACATAGTGTCCTCTATTATCATGTATAGTGCCATACCTTGTTACATAGTGTATTTTTTGTTATGTATAGTGGCATCCCATATAATATAGTGTCCTCTTATATTTAATATACCATAGTCTCTTATTAAATATAGTGCCGTCCCGTTATTACATAACATCCTCTCTTGTTGTGTATAGTGCCATTGCTTGGTATATAGTGTCTCTTATCATACATAGCACTGTCCCTTATTGCATAGTATAATCTCTTGCTATGTATAATGCTATCCCTTGTTACATACTGTTTAATCTTGCTAGGCATGAAGACGGTTCTAAGTATATAGTGTCATCTCTTGATATGTATAGTTGATGCCCAATATTACACATCTTTCTGTCTTGTCATATATAGTACCAGGAGTTAGTACAAAATGTCCTCTTTTTTTACGTATAGTGCCATCTCTTAGTGTCCGCATATGTTATGCATAGTGCTGTTCTGTTATTGCCTAGTGTCCTCCCTTGCTATGAATATCGTCGCTTCTTAATGTTATGGGGACGGTTGCAAACAACTTTATTAATAGTGGAAAGCAACCGAACCCGGGGTCCGCGATGCAGCCTAGAAGACTTCCGGGTAAGAAGGTAAAACAACCAACTAATATATAAATCCCTCCAGTGTTACTGCACACCGAGATGGGAAAAGGGATTCGCACTATCTCCGTTAACTGCACGAGAGATGTGCGACAAATAACGTAGCCGTAGCCCTGTTAACTGCACAGAGGCTACGCAGCAGACGCTAAGAAGTGTGTGTGACTCACGCCGGCGTATACGTGCTCCCAGCCGGTGTGCGACCGGACTGCGGAGTAACTCTCCACGTGGCTAACAGGCGGTGCCAGGAATACGGAGTCCGCAGTCTGCTCGGGTGTATAGTGACCCCATTGTCGGAGCCTGACTGTCAAACGGAACTACCTGCCTCCCTCCAGCTAAGACTGCCTATCCCCAGCTAAACCTGCCTGTCCAAAGCTAGAGCAGCAAGAGAGCACCTGGAGCTCAAACAGACAAGCGTCCACACATGAACACAACCTTAGCTCAGTGATCAGAGCGCGCCGCCATGCTTGTGGGCGGCCTATTTACAGACTAAGCCATGCCCACTGTCGCATTATTGGTCGCACTACTAATGACGTCACCTGCGGCCAGTCAGGCGGTGCCAGGTCAGCTGACACCAAAGCACCAATCACGATCCGCCATGTCACGGGCATGCTCAGTGCAGTGCATCCTGGACTTAGGCTGTAGCAGCCCTTGTTCCCCACTGCAACCTATGTTTAACACTACTAGGAACAAGGACCCAAGAGACAGCCTGTACTTCTTGTGCACTGGCTAGGTGTTGGGACTGATGGTGATGCTAAACAACATCTGCCCCAGCTGGACCAGAATGGGAGACCACAGATGATTCTGACCCAATTTCAGGTCCAGCAACCACCTGACACCCAACATTATCCCCTCCACTTGATGCTCATATTCCTCAATAAGCAGATGGGCATGAATGTGGTCCACCGGTTCCCAGGAGTGATCCTTAGATCCATGACCCCTCCAGTGTATTAGGAGATATTTTTTTCCACGAACCATCTTAGACCCCACAATAGCCTGCACCTCGAGATCATCACCCCTGGTGTCTGTAGCAGGTTGGGGTTCAGTGAATCTTGTCAGGCGAACGGGCTTAAGGAGCGACACATGAAAAGAGTCGTGACTCCACAGGTGTCGTGGTAACTGTAAACGGTACACTACGGGGTTTACTTGGGCCAAAATTTTGAAAGGACCAATAAAGCGGGGGGCAAACTTAGCAGTTCCCCCGCGTACTTTGATATTGCGAGCCGCGAGCCACACTCTGTCGCCCGGATAGAATACGGGGGCTGGACAACGAAGAGTGTCAGCCGACTCTCTCATCCGATTCTTGGAGGCCAATATAGCATCCTGGGTATGGTCCCAAATCTCCCGCACCTCTAGAGCCCAATCTCTGACCCCAGGTTCCACAGAGGGAACTGGCATAGGAACCAGAACGCGGATGTTGGCCATTATTCAGAAGAAGGCGGAGTGTGATCTGTGGAATCCGCCACAGGTAACGGATGGAGAAGATCAGCCGGACTTTGACGGGATGATTTATCTCTCGCACAGGAGACACACGCTAGAACATATTCCTTAATGTCCTGGCGCCACCGGGGCCACCAATACGACCGTTGGAGAAACTTCGTGGTACGTTGGACCCCAAAATGACCTCCGATCTTAGAGTCATGTGCCCAGGAGAGCAGCTCATTTTGTAGATTAGGAGGAATGAACATCCTCCCAGAAGGAACCTGGTTTAGGGACACTCGAGCCACCATCCGCATACTTCCTGAAGGAATGGTAAGCCTGGGCTCGTCATCGTCCTCAGCCGTATCCATGGACCGGGACAAAGGGTCTACGCGAGGGTTCTTTTTCATATAATCTGACAAGACCTGGGTCTCGGGGACAGACAGAGGATCTGTGCCGGGGACCAAATCAATAGGACAGCCATACGGTCGGTGGCAGGGGTAAAGTGTCTGCAGCCTTTTTGGGAAAGACTTCCGCAAAAGTCTGATATTGCACAGGGAGAGCGGCCAAGTCGGTAGAAGGCTCAGAGACTACCCTCCGGGTGGCTGTAACCATACACTGAGACACACAATTCTCACTCCAGGAAGAAATTCTCCCCGTATTCCAGTCAATGTGTGGAGTGTGACAACATAACCATGGAAGACCCAATAGCACCTCATCCAATCCACCGGGAATAATAAGAAATGAGACAACCTCCCGGTGACCCTGAGGGAACGACATGGTGAGGGGAATCGACTGGTGAGTGATTTGCGTGTCCAGCAGTGAACCATTGACTACTCTAATGTTCATTGGTTTTGGCAGTAACTCCATAGGAATGGCGTGCTTCTGGGCAAACGTAGATGACAAAAAATTGCCATCGGCGCCAGAATCCATCCACGCCTTGGCAGTAATCGTGGTTGTTCCGAAGAGCAAAGTCACCTTATACAATAATTTGGAGGAAGAAGCCCCGGAATCGAACACACCTCCTCCAACGGCGGTTAGACACACTCGTTTTCCCGACTGCTTGGAACCCTTATTAATTGGGTACTCTAAGAGAAGTGCTGGTCGGGAACGAGAGGAGTTAAACTCAGGCCGGGATATATCCATAGCCTCAGGTTCCGGGTCGGGAGTCGCGGGTTTGGAAATGGGTCTAGAGAATGAAGGTGCCAACCGAAACTGAGGTCTGGAGACCTCCAGCTCTAACTTGTGTTCTGCATGACGCAAATCTATTCGGTTAGCGAGAGAGATTAACTCCTCCAGGGAGGTTGGAATCTCTCTGGTAGATAGAGAATTTTTAATATGCCCAGCCAGACCCTTCCAGAACACCGGGATTAACGACCGCTCAGACTAATCCAATTGGTGGCGGTGGCCGAACCCTGGACCAACGCAAGAAGCTTAAGAGCCGTATCATGCATGACCTGAGGACCTAGGAAAACAGTCTTTAGGGCTGTAAGAAAGAGACCCGCATTAGCCACTACCGGGTCACTCCGCTCCCATAGAGGGGTAGCCCACTCTAAAGCCCTGTGAGAAAGTAACGAGATGACAAAACCCACTTTGGCTCTTTCGAAGGGGAACCGTGCTTCCATCATCTCTAACTGAATGGAGCACAGATTAATAAAACCTCTGCAGGATCTGCTGTCAACAGAAAATTTTTCTGGGAGAGCAAATCGGGGTAATGGGGCAATTGCGGCAGCCGCAGCATTCACCGCAGCCGTGTTAACCAGATTGACCGCCTGAGAAGCTGTCTGGGTCATTACTGCGGTGATATCAGTCACCGGGGCAGCTTGTTCCAGAGTCCTAAGTCTGGCTTCAAGTTGCTGTATATAGCGCTGCAGTTGCTGGTTGTCAGCTATGTTCGGCAAGACCCTGGCGCTCTGATACTGTTATGGGGACGGTTGCAAACAACTTTATTAATAATGGAAAGCAACCGAACCCGGGGTCCGCGATGCAGCCTAGAAGACTGCGGCCGAACACCTTCCGGGTAAGAAGGTAAAACAACCAACTAATATATAAATCCCTCCAGTGTTACTGCACACCGAGACGGGAAAAGGGATTCGCACTATCTCCGTTAACTGCACGAGAGATGTGCGACAAATAACGTAGCCGTAGCCCTGTTAACTGCACAGAGGCTACACAGCAGACGCTAAGAAGTGTGTGTGACTCACGCCGGCGTATACGTGCTCCCAGCCGGTGTGTGACCGGACTGCGGAGTAACTCTCCACGTGGCTAACAGGTGGTGCCAGGAATACGGAGTCCGCAGTCTGCTCGGGGTGTATAGCGACCCCCTTGTCGGAGCCAGACTGTCAAACGGAACTACCTGCCTCCCTCCAGCTAAACCTGCCTGTCCGAAGCTAGAGCAGCAAGAGAGCACGTGGAGCTCAAACAGACAAGCGTCCACACATGATCACTCCCTTAGCTCAATTATCAGAGCGCGCCGCCATGCTTGTGGGTGGCCTACTTAAAGACTAAGCCCTGCCCACTGTCGCATTATTGGTCGCACTACTGATGATGTCACCTGCGGCCAATCAGGCGGTGCCAGGTCACCGGATCAGCTGACACCAAAGCACCAATCATGGTCCGCCATGTCACGGGCATGCTCAGTGCACTGCTTCCTGGACTTAGGCTGTAGCAGCCCTTGTTCCCCACTGCAACCTATGCTTAACACTACTAGGAACAAGAACACAAGAGACAGCCTGTATTTTTCGTGCACTGGCTAGGCGTTGGGACTGACGGCGATGCTAAGCAGCATCCGCCCCAGCTGGACAAGAATGGGAGACAACAGATGATTCTGACCCAATTTCAGGTCCAGCAACCACTTAATACATAGTGCCATCTCTTGTTATGCATAATGTTGGACTTTTTTTACATAGCATCTTCTCTTATTATGTATTGTGTTGTTTCTTAATATATAGTGTCCTCACTTGTTAGGTATAGCATCACCTCATTATTACAAATCATCCTCTTTTTATGTTCAGTGCAATCAATTATTACATTGTATCCTCTCTTATTAATTATAGTGCTGTCCCATATTACATAATGTCCTCTTTTATTATGTATAGTGGTGTTCCTAAGTACAGGGTGGGCCATTTATATGGATACACCTAAATTAAATGGGAATGGTTGGTGATATCAACTTCCTGTTTGTGGCACATTAGTATATGGGAGGGGGGAAACTTTTCCAGATGGGTGGTGACCATGGCGGCCATTTTGAAGTTGGCCATTTTGGATCCAACTTTATTTTTTTCAATGGGAAGAGGGTCATGTGACACATCAAACTTATTGAGAATTTCATAAGAAAAACAATGGTGTGCTTGGTTTTAACATAACTTTATTCTTTCATGAGTTTTTTACAAGTTTATGACTACTTATAAAATGTGGTCAAAGTGCTGCCCATTGTGTTGGATTGTCAATGCAACCCTCTTCTCCCACTCTTGACACACTGATAGCAACACCGCAGAAGAAATGCCACCACAGGCTTCCAGTATCCATTGTTTCAGATGCTGCACATCTCGTATCTTGATGGTATGGTGTGGTTTATGGGGTACAAAGATAGTGGGGCCATTCTTCATCAATGGAAACCTCAATGCCACTGGATATCTGAAATTGCTACATGATGATGTGCTGCCCTCTTTATGCACTGAAGATGGCACGTTCCCTACGTTTTTCCAACAAGATGGTGCACCACCACATTATGGGTGTCAGGTCCGAACATTCCTACATGAACAGTTTCCTGGAAAGTGGATTGGTCGTCGTGGGCCAGTTGAATGGCCACCAAGGTCTCCCGATCTGAGCCCCTTAGACTTTTATCTTTGGGGTCATCTGAAGGCAGTTGTCTATGCTGTGAAGATACGAGATGTGCAGCATCTGAAACAACGGATACTGGAAGCCTGTGCTAGCATTTCTTCTGCTGGTGATGACCAATTTATTTCACTGACAGAATCTGTCAGTGAAAAAAAATCACAGAATGCTGCAATTTCATTCTGAAATCAGATGCCACTCACCCATTCAAGTCTATGGGTACGTGGAAAACAACAGACTGTACTTGGATGACATCTGAGTGCAGTCCGATTTCCGCGGACTCACACAATGGAAAAGATGGAGAAATGTTGTTCTCCATCTTCTTCTCATCAGAGAGAACCAGATTACACTATGCTGACACTCAGATCAAACTCTGGTCAGAGTTTGATTGGAGTGTCAATAGTTTAATCGACCCAATTTTCTTGGATAAGAAAATCTATGGTCGTGTGAGCTTGGCCTTAGGGCTCTTTCACACGTCAGTATTTCCGGTACGAGTGGTGATAGTTTCCATACGTACCGGAGACACTGACACATGTAGAGACCCATTCAAATCTACGCACATGTCAGTGTGTTTTCATGGACTGTGTGTCCTTGTGATCCACATGTAGACATTTCCATTTTTGGCCGGCAGCACGGATCACACAGACAATTCAAGTCAATGGTTCCGTGTAAACACGTGCCACACACGGATGCCATCCATGTGACAAGTGCCTGCGCTTGGGAATCAGCGTACAGTTAGCCCTGTTCCCAAGAGCTGGGTGCTGAACGCTGCTCTCATCATTGTTCCCTGCTGCTGCTGTGATCAGCACCAGCATGGGTTAATGATGAGAGTTGTAGTCTGCTCTCGGTGTCTCCACCTGTAAAAATAAGAATAAAATAAAAAAATTCATATACTCACCTGTCCTAAGTGTCCACCGCTGTAATCTATGCGACCGCTCAGCAGAGGAGCCGGGGAGAATGACTCCTTCTGCGAGCAGGCCGTGGAGCTGCGCTCAGCGAGCGGTGTCCTGTCACTCACCGATCTCGGCGCAGCTCTGGGGCCACTCACTGCAGAAGTCATTCTCCCCGCCTCCTCTGCTGAGCGGTCGCATGGATTACAGCGGGGGACACTTAGGATAGGTGAGTATAAGGATTTTTTTTATTTTATTCTTATTTTTACAGGTGGACACTGCGGAAGCAGACTACTACTCTCATCATGGTCCCTGCTGGTGCTGATCGCAGCGCCGGCAGGGGACTATGATGAGGGCGGCGTTCAGCACCCGGCACTTGGGAACAGCGCTAACTGTACACTGATTCCCAAATGCCGGTATGTGTGCTCTTGATGCGGCACACGGGCGGCACACATGTGCCACACAGGTGCACACGGACACTGATATCTCCTGTATGGGTTTTTCCGGAACCGGAAATATCCAGACATGTGAAACCGGCCTTAGATGCAGACCTTGATGATGGGGCGTTTTGGAGCAGACATTCCTGATTCATTGAGAGGCCCTCTTTTTTTACTTTATTTTTTAATCACCCTAAGGGACTTTAACCTGCGATCGCTTATACCATATATTGCAAAACTACTGCATTTCAATATATAGTATAAATTGTGGTTTCCTATATGATTGAGTTTCAGAGGAGTACCAACATGACGGCGAGTCATGGTAACCCCATTGGTTCCCTGCCATAACAGGTCGGTAGGTGTTAGTGAGCAGGTGCTCTGGCGATCATGCTATTTAAATGCTGCTGTCAGAAACTTACAGTGGCATTTAAATAGTTAAACAGCAGCTATCTCGACAAGCACTGATTGCTGCTGTTATAGGCAGGTTACAGTTAGTTTTTACAGCCGGCACCTGCCCTGTATGGAGCGGGCACAGCTCTTGAACCCGCTAAACCCATGCACACTCTGACATACATATATACATGTACAGCAGGGTGCGCAAAGAAGTTTAGAGTCTGATTAATAACGGTATTTCATTTTTTTTTCAGAAATCTACTGTAATTTCCATTGAAATATGAATTGTTTGTAAAGCCAAGCTGCAGTATGTTATATTTGGAACATCAGGCTTGATAAATATGTAACATCTGATAAAATGTACTGAACTTTGTGCTGTCTTGTTAACCTGGATGGATGGACATAAAAACGTAATGCTATAACATTTTCACCTCTCAGTAATGATCCAGGCAGAGTTTACTGTTTCCACTACTGAGAAATATAACTTATTAAAACAGAAGGTGAACAGTATTTAAAAAAAATCAAAAAGTTTTACGTTCAATTGGATTTTTCATTAGAGTCCCGGAATTATAATCCTCCCTTTTTGATTAAATCCCTAAGAAAAGATTTAGCATGTGGAAGAATAGGCTAACCATGGTGAGAAGCAGGTTGCTGTAATGTATGATGGAAGAGAATATAATACAGCTAAGCCTGGACCGGCTACTGAATAGAAGGGGCCACTAAGGAATTGTTAGCTACAAGGAAGGGTCTCAGTATTATCAGCTTTGATCTCCGACTTAGAGGGTTTTGAATGGCTGGGAGAAATGTTAATCTTCCAGACCACACCTTCAATCCATTTTTCCTCACTATTATACATATGAAGAGGACAGACGGTAGTCTTTTAGCAATGAGGAAAATCAATGATAAAGTGTTGTGCTTTATGGCTATTACAATACAGTAATCAGGGATTAGATTACTTGAAAGTCTTTATTGCTACACATGTAGCCCACCTTATGTGAATGTGGTATTTTATTTATTAGCTTCCAAGCTAAAAAATGATGTAATCTAAGAGACCAATTTACCTGCAATATCAAAATTATCGCAATCAGGGTGGTATGTATCATTAGACACAGTGGATCTATGCTCGCAGTTTATGATGTCAAACATTAAAGACTTTATTTTCAACTTAAAGGGAATCTGTGAGCAGGTTTTTGCTACCTCATCTGAGATCAGCATAATGTAGGCATACAGACCCTGAATCCAGCGATGTATCACTTAGTTTACTGGGTGCAGCAGTTGTGACACAATCAGAGTTCTTAGATGTAGCATGAAGCAGAGCTCAGAAAGCTAACCCCGCCCACACCACAGCTTTCTATGTACATTGTTTATTGACAGTGAGCTGCTAATCACAGGAGGGGGCGTGGTCGGTTTAACAGAGATCTAGTCTGGCAATGATAATCTTCTTGTAATAAAACCTTTATTGTAAGTAAACAACAGCACACAGCCTAATAAGTGACACATCCCTGAATTCAGTGTTTTAACCCGTACATCATGCTGCCATCAAATTACACAGCAAAAACTTGCTGACAGATTCCCTTTAACAACCTTGGGTCTTTCTGTTTTTGTGTTTTCATTTTTTGCTCCCCTTCTTCCCAGAGACAGAACTTTTAAAATTTTTGTTCAATATGGCCATCTGAGGGCTTATTTTTTGCGGGACAAGTTGTACTTTTAAACGCCATCACTGGTTTTACCATATCGTGTGTTGGAAAACGAGAAAAAAATTCGAAGTGCGGTGAAATTGCAAAAAAAATGCAATTCCACAGTTGTTTTTTGGGTTCTTTTTTTACCATGTTCACTGATTGCTAAAACTGACCTGCCATCATTATTCTCCAGGTCATTATGAGTTTGTAGACACCAAACATGTATAGGTTCTTTTTTATTTAAGTGGTGAAAAAAAAATCCAAAGTTTGCTAAAAAAAAGACACCATTTTCCCAGACCCGTAGTGTCTCCATTTTTCGGGATCTGGGGTCGGGTGAGGACTTATTTTTTGCGCGCCGGGCTGTCGATTTTATTGATCCATTTTTGGGTAGATCCGATGTTTTGATTGCCCGTTATTGCATTTTATTGCAATGTTGCAGCGACCAAAAAAATGTAATTCTGTCGTTTAGAATTTTTTTCTCGTTACGCCGTTTACTGATCGGATTAATTCTTATTTTATATTGATAGATCAGGCGATTCTGAACGCGGTGATACCAAATATGTGTATGTGTTTTTTTTTTAAATTATTTTATTTTGAATGGGGCGAAAGGGGGGCGATTTAAACTTTTATATATATATATTTTTTTTTTATATTTTTAAAAGAATTTTTTTACCCTTTCTGCATAGAAGACTAGAAGCAGCAGTTGTCTGATTGCTTCTCCTGCATACAGGCGATGAGCAGATCGCTTGTATGCAGCAGAAATGCTCATGTGCTATGAGCGCTGACCACTAGGTGGCGCTCATAGCAATTGAGACATGACAACCACAGGGGTCTGCTGCAGACCCTGGGTTGTCATGCCCACTCATTGGTGACCTGTGATCACGTGACGGGGTCACCGATGGGCGGGGCTTAGGACGTGCTTCCCGGAAGCGCAAGTTAAATGCCGCTGTCAGAGATTGACAGCGGCATTTAACTGGTCAACAGCCGCGGGTAGATCGCGATTCCACCCGCTGCTGTTGCTGGCACATGTCAGCTGTAAGAATCAGCTGACATGTGCCCGGTTCAGTGCGGGCTCAGCGCCGGAGCCCCCGCTGAACCGGCCTTTCCGACCTGGTGCATACTATTACTGACCAGGTCGGAAAGGGGTTAAAAGCTCTTGTTTTCTTAAACCGGCACTTACACAGTTCTCTGTAAAGTTTTAGGTTGTTGTAGAAAATATACAGCAAAGTAAGAATTCTTTCAAATATAGACGTAACAGTTAATTTTATCAATCAATAAAATGCAAAGTGAATGAACAAGAGAAATCTAAATCAAAATCAATATTTGGTATGGCTACCCTTTTCAAAACAGCATCAAAGCATCAATTTTTCTAGGTACACTTGCATGCAATTTTTGAAGGAAATCGGCAGGGAGGTTGTTCCAAACGTCATGGAGGACTAACCACAAATCTTCTATGGATGTAGGCTTGCGCAAATCACTCTGTCTCTTCAAGTGAACCTAAGCAGACTCGATGATGATCAAATATTTCTTTGATATAGACTTTTCTTTTGATCACTCACTTTGCATTTTGTTAATTGATAAACAAAAATTATTAACACTTCTATTTTTTTAAAACATTTTTACTTTTGTATAATTTTTCTACACCTGCCTAAAACTTTTGCACAGTACTATATATAGATACATAATACAATTATACCTATTACTTTCTTGACTTCCTTATCAATCAACTATTGCTTGAGCATAGATGACTTGTTATTCTTTTTTTTGCCTATAGGCACTGCAATGGCTATGAACATCACCAACAAATTTCAGCACATTCAACAATTTATTTGTATGGTCACTCTTGAAACTAACGATTTATACAGTGACCCCTCCCCCCAAAAAAAGACCACCTCTTTGTGAAAATTACCTTTCCATAAAGACCATATTTTTCTGTGGCCGATTTCTGGTGCAGGGAAGCAATTGGTCACATACTGAAGGAGAGGAATATGTCAGAGGACAGAAACTGACCAGCTCTGTTTCATGATGAGAATCAGATCCACCAGACTGATAAAAGTCATTCTATTTTTTCTTGTATGGAAGTAAAGAAAACCAGATGTCTGAATGAGGCCTTATTATCTGAAAAATCTAAAACATTTTCTTTGAGATGACCATCCCTACAATGGACCATTTTTTTGTGCAATTTTGGTGGTCAACCAACTGTACTTGATATAAGGGACACCTCCCGTCCTTACCTGTGGTTTGTTTCTTGTCCACATAAATAGATAGCCATTTGCAACAAAATACAAATAATGTTTTAGGAGATATTTGTAATTATTTAAGGTTTTCTATGTACAGTAAGGGCCACAATCACAAAGCGAACATCTATATAATATAATCTGGTATTTACTATGAAGCTGATGTAGCGCACCTATTGCTTCTAAGTTTAGTAGCTGTTCTAGGTGTTGCAAACTAGAATGTAAGCAGTACTAATATAAAGAAATCAAAGAATCGAGAAGAGAGAGGAATTTATGAATGTATAGAGCCTATGTTCCTTACTATAATTTGACAAAAGGCGACTCCACCTGTTCACGCATGTGTGGATCACTTCAGTGACAGCTATCAGGACAGGTGGCGGAAGAGTTTCTGTGTGTTTTCTCACCATAGTAAACATCTCCCAGGTGGGAAATCTACTTCCCAGCCTCTCGAAGACAATATGAAAGGAGGGCACAAGTGTAAGCTTCCTCTGAAAGACAACATATGTTACATTTCTGCTTTAACGCTGCTTTATATTAAGACTAGTCACAAAATTTGGATACATACTGTATATGTAACTGTTTGTAGAAATAACGTTTTGATTACAACTAAACTTCGATATCTCCTACTATGTAACATCTACTCAATTAGAATCTCATTACAGTAACTGTAAAAGTGGCTTTACATTTCCCTGACTCAGCACACACAATTTAAAGAAACACCTCTTTATTTATCTCTCCTTACAGTTTGGGAACATGAAACCTGAAATGTTTGATTTTTTAAATAATTGTTTATATTGTTTAAATATTATATAAACAGTATAAAAATAATACAGTATGTTGTTTAGTAATGCAATTAAATGCCTTTTTGGGTTACATATTAAAGGGAATTTGTCACCAGGTTTTTGCTATATGAGAGCAGCATAATGTAAGGGCAGAGACTCTGATTCCAGTGATGTGCCACTTACTGAGCTGCTTGCTGTCATGTTGATAAAATCACTGTTTCCTTTGCTGCAGATCTAGCCGTTCTCTGATTGCTGAGCTCTGTGTAACCCCGCCCACACCACTGATTGGTGCCCATGTACAGTGTACATAGAAGACGGCCAATCAGTCATGGGGGCAGGGTTATACACAGCTCATGAGTATAGAAGACTACACGACAGCAGCTCCACTAGATCTCCTGCTGATAAAACAGTGATTTTATTAATACTATACTCAACAGTCCAGTAAGTGACACATTGCTGGAATTATGGTCTCGGTCTCTACTTTACTTTGCTTTTCAGATTACATGGCAAAAAACTGATAACAGATTCTGTTAAGTAGTGGACAAGAATTCTTGTAGTTCAATTATGGGTCCAAAAATTATCAAATTAAGCAAATTTTCTTAAAAGCTCATCAGCTGATGCTAATCTTCTCAAATGAAGGCTACGCTTGATTTAATAAGGAGTTCAATGCTGTCTTTAAGAAAAGAAGGTAAATTGAATTTAACCATGATATAAAAAAAAAGAGTAAGGTCCAGGTATATAACTATATAAGAGAATAACTACATCAAAGTCTACTGCTTGAGAAACAGATGCCATGCGGGACCTTAGTTGGAAGTTTCCTTAAATAGTATGTACCAAATACCAGTGTCATCTGGAACAGTAAAAAGACAACTCTGGTATGCTGACCGCACTGGTAGAGTTGTGATGAAAGCCATAATTAAAATTAGAAACAAGATGTTTGGTGAGAAAAAGAACACTGGCTTTTGGTGGATGACTGGAAAAGAGTATTATGGACAAATAAGCCTAAATCTGGAGATGTACAACAGCTATAGGCAAAACCCGTGCCTGTATATTAACTCTCCCCTATGGAATATGTCTGTTGAGGAAGAGTTGGATGGTTGTCCGGTTCTGCTGAAATTATTGGAATTAATCAGATGTGAATGGGACCCTTTATGCCCAAAAACAAACATCAGATTTTCATCTATTTTCAAAAATTGCAGGCCACCCATTGCGTATGCAAGGAATATTTGGTTGACAGCAATTCCTCTCAATTCAAGTTTGCAATATCTGCAAGTAGAGAAATGTTGATATTTCTGACAAATTATTGCCATTAAAATACAATTAAATTTCCAATTTGATGCAAAATGTTGTAGGCTAGTGTATGTGTGAGTCTGTCTCTACCTGACTGTAGTTGTTCTAAGTCAATATGTACTCTTCAGTGTTGCTTACCTACAAATAATCATAAAAAACGAGCACCAAAAATACAGCTACAAAAGTTAAATTTGAAATGCTGCAATGTATGAACGAAGAAATCTACAAATCTAAAAGACAAAACTTAGTTCATGCTGGATATTTTTATGCAGGGGAAAAGAGTAAACACATCACAGATCTTGTTTTGTGCCTTAAGGTTCATTTATTAGAATTTACTGGCTGCAAACCAGGGCAAACAGTAGTGCAAATAAAACGCTTTGAATACATTACTTTATCAAACAATCATTCAGTGTCTTCTTCCTAGGTAAATCATGTATTACATTTCTCTGCTCTGTAGCCAAGTGTCTGTTATGACTCCATCCTGGTAAAAAATATTATTTGTTTATATATATTGTATATCAATATGTAATTAATGAGTGTAGAATTAGATCATAGGAAAATTCTACAGAAATACCTTTAAAGATTGTAAAAGAGTAGCAAGACAGCGTATAGAGACTTAAAGGCCATGCAATGCTCCGTTGGGAATTAAAATATGCAAATAGCCTCTTCAGAGAGGAAGAGGACTTGAACTCCAGAAACTCTATTTGCAGGCACCTGTTTCGAGTTGTTTGCCCCTTCTCAGTGCAAAGCAGGAGATCTAATTTTGCTAAGTGAGAGGCCTCTGACTGCAGTCTAAGATGCAACACTTTTCATTGTGGAGAGTGCCAAGCTGGGCCATGCAAGGCTCCTCTGGGAATTTAAAGCCATAAACCTTCTATTGGCCTAGATAAAATCATTTAATGGTGCTTATTCAGGTGCCGCCTTCATTGGCTTCATGTGTGAGAAGGACTGTGCTAGTATATAATGTACAGTATGTATTACAGATGGTGGGTTCCATCAAAAAGTGGGTCCAGGGTCGCTGTCTCCTGCCCCAAAGCTAGTTACTACCACTACTACCAACAGAGGCCTACTTGGAGTTCCTTTACCCCTGTACTAATACTGTAACTGGGTTTCCATCTACCATGTGCCGCTTACAATATTGATGGTTTTCTGTGTTGCACGGGGGTCTATGTGTTCTTTCATGCACCTGGCAATGCCTGTCTCCTACCTCCCCCAGTCCTATAGCTATGGCCCTGTCAACTATTGTAGATGTGCTTCATAAGTAAAAAATGTATGGGACACATTGAAACCATTTTTTCGCAAAGGACTTATATCATGAACTTGTAGCATGTGAAAGATGACACAAATAATTTCCAATAATATTTCAACATAAGTTTTTAGTAATAAAACATCTTGATAGCTACAGTCAGCTAAAGACTTCATGTCACTTGGATCTATCACAATGGTCTTCCTTTTCGAACAAGTCCAAGTACATTGGAATTAGCTATAAACTTTAAAATGATAAGAAAAGCAGTGGCACTGAAAGGGCGAAGCCATGCTGTTAACACAAGGACCCCAGAGGAAATCTGTGGACAGCAGTGTTTAGACTTCATGCAGTCTATAGTAAATATGAAATATCCATGTCCTTCACGGGCCTGTGATGTAAATCTCCCCCACAGTCAATGCTCACTGCCCCAGTCTCCTAGCCACAGCCCCTTATGTCAGAAAATAAAATAAACTCATTTTGTTGGTATAACCTTCTAACAATGATGTTTATGTTTTTACAGTCCTTCTCATTTTCATTGGTTTGTAACATCCGTGTCCTCTATGCATCTCAGCTGATTCTGTATAGAATAAAGCTAGTTTTGGGTTTTCTTCACACAATGTTCGACATAACAAAACTGATATATGCCCCTGAATCTGCATGTTGTGCTGTATTATAGAATAGAGCAAAAATAATCTGGATAGGTTTGACTGCATAATGTAGATAAAAGTATAAAAGAGAACAAATATCCTTTTGGTTAAGACCAATACCAATCTACTGTATGTCTACTGTGGATGCTAGTTAGACTGAATAATGGGCTAGTCATGGAGTCATTTTAATCCAGGCACAATGGGGCATATTTATCAAAACTGTCTACTTCAAAGACAATGAAAGACTATACCGTCTTAAAATGCGACAAATTTATAAAAGTGGTTCATTCTGTTTGAGAAATCTGTCTATTGTAAGTTTATACCACCTATTCGTTGGCTTACTTTGTTCCAGAAATGTGCGCCATCATTTTTGCCCATTTTTTGCGCATTGTGTCGCACATGAAGTCATTCCCCTTTAAGTGAGGTCATATCTAAAACACATCATAAATATGGTGCAAGTCATGGAATACAGTTTTTGAACCAAAATTTTGCCAGAATTCTGGCACTTTTAGCTTGATAAATATGCACCAATATGCACAATGATTTAAAGAGTTGAACCATAAACAACATTTATCATCTTTCCACAGGAAAAGTATATATTACTAGATGGTGGCCCGATTCTAACGCATCGGGTATTCTAGAATATGTATGCGGCCGACCGGGCGCGACTAATCAGCGAAGCAGTGTTTAAATGGGTTGTGCACTACTTTAAATTAACCCCCCAATGTATCCCCCCAGGGCCCCTAATGAATTTTGTAATTACGTCATGTTGTCAATATTGCTTGTGACAACATCGCTGACCACACACAGCCAGCACGTAATTCCCCCGGCTGCAGCCGACTCTTGCTTCCGCTTACATCACGACTATTTGTGGCTGCAGCCAGGGGTCTCCTGTTCCGCGTACCACGGTGAATGACGGGCTGTGGCCGGGGTTATCCCCCATCGTGTCACACCCAGCATCCACCGCGCGCTCTGTCAATGAATGCGCGTGCGGTGGATGCTGGGTGTGACGGGATGGGGATAACCCCGCCCACAGCCCATCACTCACCGTGAAATGCGAAACAGGAGACCCCTTGGCCGCAGCCGCAAATAGTCGTGACATAAGCGGAAGCAAAAGCCAGCTGCAGCCGGGGGTCACATGCTGCCTGTGCGCGGTGACCCGAGTATAAGCCGAGACCCCTAATTTTACAACAAAAAACTGGGAAAATGTATTGACTTGAGTATAAGCCTAGGGTGGGAAATGCAGCAGCTACTGTTAAATTTCCATATCCTGGTATGTAAGGCTCCCTCATCTCCTAATTGTGGTTTGTAAGGCTCTGTCATTCCCCTAATCCTGGTTTGTATGGCCCCCTTATCTTGGCTTGTACGGCCCCCTCATCCTGGCTTGTATAGCCTCCTCATTCTCGCTTGTATGGCCCCCTCATCCTGGTTTTGTACGGCAGTGTGTTGCGGTGTCTCCCGTTCCCGACGTTGTCTGTGAGATTCCGCATCCTGGGCTTGTCTGGCGGCAGTGTTGTGGTGTCTCCTGTTGCCGACGTTTTCTGTGAGATTCCGCATTCTGAGCTTGTGTGGCAGCAGTTTGTTGTGGTGTCTGTTGCTCTCGACGTTGTCATTTCCTTGCTGCTTCTGCTGCTTTTCTGTCATCCTCAGTGGAGTATTTTCGCTTACGACGCATTGGAAGACAGGAAGTGTAAATCGTGATAATGTGCAGTAAAGAAGTATCTGTTCAGCACGCTGTGACTGGCAGAACGTGTTCAGTAAACGTGACAGAAGTACGTCACACTGTGACTGACAGAACGTGTTCAGTAAACGTTACAGAAGTACGTCACACTGTGACTGACAGAACATGTTCACTGAACGTGACAGAAGTACATCACACTCTGACTGACCGTGTTTAGTAAACGTGACTGAACTATGTCGCACTGTGACTGACAGAACGTATTCATTAAACGTGACAGAAGTACATCACACACTGTGACTGACAAAACATGTTCAGTACGTCATGGGCAGTTTGTGAGTCACATGACCACATGGGCGGAGTCAGCCCTGCTATCTCCCGACGGTGGCGTACTTATTGGCAGCGGCCAGACCAATCAGGGACGCGGGATTTCCTGGATGGACAGACAGACAGGATAAGCCGATTATATAGTAGATTATCACTGTGATGCCAACCAACTATGAAAATTGGGGATCAAGCCATCAGTTGGAATAGAACAGTTATCATACATGCGTACTAGTACTCTTTTTAACATCTTTGGGACTGACATACAGTAGACAGCCAAGCTATATCCAGCAGTGGAGCCCCCAACATTTACCTACCCTGTGATAAATGTTATTTATAGTCAAGCCCCTTTAATTCTGCCAATTACATCCACAATTAACTGTTCAGCCATTAATTGTGTCAATGTGATCACTAAATACCATTGAAATTTAAAGGAGTTGTCCACTACTTTCACATTGATGCCCTATCCGTAGGATGGGGCATCAATGTATGATCGGCTGGGGTCCCGCACGTGGCACCCCGCCGATCAGCTGTCATCAGTACCGGCAGCGGCCGAAAGTGCTTACCTGCGGTGCTTGGCCGTCAAGTTGTAGTGGCCGGTGCTTGTTACTGCACATCCGCCTCCTATTCAACTGACTGGGAGGCGGATGTGCAGTACCTCACGGTGGCCACTGCAACTTGACGGCCGGCGCGTGCGGGACCCCGGACGATTATACATTGATGCCCTATCCTGTTGATAGGGCATCAATGTGAAAGTAGTGGACAACTCCTTTAAGGATTTCTTTAGGTACAATTCTTGGCTAGAAATCAACACATCCATGTTTCTCCATATTACTTATCTATTAGGAAGCCATTTCACTAGATTTGGGAAAATTATTGCAGGGATTTGTGACCATTCATCCACAAGATTATTTGTAAGTTTGTGCTCCAGCTCCAATGATGACTGATAAGTGGTTCGGACTCCCCCACCAGAGAACCAGAGAATCTTCCGTTTTGCCCTGGCCTCTCATTTAGGGGCATCCAAAGTAGTAGACCTCTCGGCCACTATGAAGCACTCTCATCACTGCAGGCACCATTTGTCCTATTATAGTGCTGTATCATAACTTGATCCATGTCTCTGAAAAAAACATCTGTGTATGTGATGAAGGTCCGAGTCAATGACCAAAACGTTGTACACTCATTTTTGGATTGCAAATACATTTCCTACTATTTCATATATATATGAGTGCCTAGTTCTTTGGATTTATAGTGCAGTATACAAGGTTTGGACCTCTACTAGCGCACCATTCTGTCTGGAGTGCCCTGGTTTAAAGAAAAATACTATAGGGCCCCTGAGTTGCAGGACCCGGTGCCCTTCCGACTCTTGTCTGAATTTCAACAGTATCTGCATCCAAACTATGTATAGGGGAGCTATGGGATCCATCATGCTATAATTAGGTGAACCCACTAATTAGAATTTTTCCATATAGTGTATAATCTAGAAATTCACACAGTAATAATATAAAGCCTATTTTTAGAAAAATTAAATACCTAGGGCTTGCCAGTTAACAGTCTTTAAACATTATTAAAGGTAGCAGTGCTCTTATTTCAAATATGTACTACAGACCGCACACCATGCAACAAACCTCAACCAAATACTTAGCTCATGGCTGGTAGAAAATACATGAGTGGATTTGTTTTTATCCATGAATGTGCTCTACCCTCCTATCTTCCTTAGATACTTCTAGCCTGGTATTCCTGGAGGTGGAGGTACATCCCATTTCTTGGCAAGCGAGTTCAGGGCAGACTGTGTCTCATTTTGGATTCTTGGCTGGGGAACAAGCAGGGGAAGAGCTTGCTTGCGTCTAAAGACCTCAGCACTGCTCTTAGATTTATGCCCATAGGCTTTCAACTTGTGTGGGCTATTCTGAAGTCTAAGCGAGAAACCTGGGAATGTACAAGTTTTAGCTCTGTGCTCCATCGCTTATGAGCGGAAAGGGTGTGTGGTGCACAAGTTTACAGGGCCGGGACAAGGTATTTTGGTGCCTCAGGCACATGAAGCCCGATGGCGCATCCCCCCACATGAACCCTCAGCCCCCATGTAAAGAAATGGGTCAGAAACTAAGGTAACAGGACAACTAACTCATCCCCCTCCCTCTCTGATGAATCAGGTAACAAGCTCTGATGACCATTTCCACTAGAATTGTTACCTGTTTCACAAAAAAATACCAGCAAAGGTCAAAATAGTGTCGTATTTTAGAGGTGAGGCTAAACCGGGAGAGTGTTTTCATAGTTAGATACGGAATAATTAAGGTATTTTGGTGTCCCAGGCTGGTGAAGTAGATGACTCCCCCACATGAAGCCTCAGCCCCCATGTAAAGGAATGGGTCAGAGACTAAGATAACAGGACCCCTAACACACCACCCCTATCCCCGATTGGTCAGGTAACAAGCTCTGACAACCACTTCCCCTAGAATTGTTACCTGTTTCACCAAAAGTACCAGCAAAAGTAAAAAAAAGTGGTGTACTTTAGAGGTGAGGCTCAACAGGGAGTGTGTTTTCTTAGTTAGATATAGAATCATGCATTACTTGCAGACCACTTACACGATACCAAGGGAAAAATAGTGATATTCATCCCTGACATCCTATATTTTAAATGTCAAACCCAAGGACAGTCATGAAAACTAATATTACTTAACTATAATGGGGGCCATTTGGTTTCAACTAAAGGGGTTGTCCGATCTAAATTGTCTCTGTGTGAATGCAGGCTTATGAATTCCCCCAGTGCAAGCACTGTGTGCTGCGATGATTTGCCGATTTCTGAGCTGGGACCGGTGGGTACATATGCGTTATGCATACTTCCGGCCAGAACCTTTCTTGTGGGCAGGGCCTCGCTCCATTCACTTGTATTGAGTGAGACTGCAGCCCATATGGTGATACAGCCATCAAGTGAGCACGGCCTCACTTGATACAAGTGTGTGAAGTGATGCCACACCCACTAGACGGGCTCTGGTTGGAGTATGCATAATGCATACGTGCCCGGCGGTTCCGACTCAGAAACTAGCAAATCCTCACAGTGCACAGTGTGTGCGCTCAGTCTGCAGTCAGACAGAGTGACCAGACAAACCCTTTAGTTTTGCAGCATTTGGCGGATACCTCAATGGAAGCTAAACAGACCCCATTATAAAGGGATACCCATGATGGTTTTTATATCCATCATGCAACAAATACGGTTTGCAACAAAACTGATGGTGGTTCTGGTGCCATATTCCTGTATGGATAGCTTTTCTGTTGATGTATTCATGTACTGATGGTGATTCTGGTTTCGTATTCCTGCACTGATGGTTGTGGAGACATCTTCATGTAGTGATGGTTGTTCTGGTGCTGTATTCATGTATTATTGATGGCTTTGGTGATGTATTCATCACCAGAACCATCATAAGTACATGAATGCAAAACCAAAATCATCATCAGTACATGAATACATCACCTGAGCCATCATCAGTACATAAAAACGGCACCAGAACCATCATCAGTAAATTAATAGGTCACTAGAACCATAATCAGCAGATAAATGCATCACCAGAACCACTATCAGTACATTAATGCATCACCAGAACCTTCATCAGTACATGAATACATCACAAGATCCACTGTCAATGAATAAATACAAATCCAGTACCATTATCAGTACATGAATACATCACTAGAACCACCATCAGTACATGAATACATCACCAGAATTACCATCAGTACATGAATACATCACCAAGCTTAGTACAGCAATCAATTGTAATGTCAAGTCAGGCCCATATGCAGTAAATTCGTATCTCTTGAACCTACAACTCGCAGTATGTCCTTAACAAAAGTACGGAGATGTTGGGAATTGTTGTTATCAATCATTATTAGACTGTGGACCATATAGGACTCACAGTACTGGTGAGATGTAGTCAGTATCAATAAGCAAACATTTACATCAAGGTACCTTATAGGTGACATTTTCTCTGATTGAGTAGTTTCTTTCTTTTAGTCTCCATCTTTTTTAGATGCCATAGTGACTCTTCACATCCGCAGCTTGTCACTGTAGACTTCTCTCTTCTCCAGTCTTCTGCAGCACACGCCGATATGGTGCCCTTAAAAATAAGAATGTTATTAAAATGCCCTCTGCATAAATATATCTGTCCATATTATCACCTAAATAAACCTTCCATGGTATATGGCCTCCACACTATGTGCCTTTATGCGCTACACCCACCCGCCACACTGTCCACCTTAATGAGGTATAACCCACCCACTGTCTGACATTGTCAGCTACAACAACCCCACTGACTGCCATTATCAGCTATAACAGCCACACCATCTGCCCCTATGAACCATGGCCTATGCCATCACTGTCCCCTCTCCACTGTTTTCCCTTATACTCTCTATAGCTCCACACTGTCCCCTGCCCATGCTAACCTCTCTCCATATTGCGCCACATTTCACATTGCCCCCTCTACATATTCATAGTGTGCCCCTTTTTCACACTATTTCCTCCTCCAGCCCACCATGTTGTCCTCTCCAAACTGAACCCCCTCCTCACACTGTCCTCCTACACAGTATGATGTCCACCACAGCCCCCCACAGCACCACATACAGTATTATGGCCCCCAGTCATATATACAGTATAATGGCCCCACAGCTTCTTATATACAGTATAATGTTTCTCATAATGTTTCTCACCACAGCCCCCCAATATCCAGTATAATGTCCCGCCGGAAAGAGAGATTTATCCAGCACAAAATCCAGGGAATTAATTAAAAACTTGAAATTTATTTAAACATGATTAAAAAGAGTACATGTTAAAAAATGCTCTAAACAGCATGCTATCTGACGCGTTTCGAACTGTGTGTTCTTATTCATAGTACTGATGACATGATACTATGAATAAGAACACACAGTTCGAAACGCATCAGATAGCATGCTGTTTAGAACATTTTTTAACATGTACTCTTTTTAATCATGTTTAAATAAATTTCAAGTTTTTAATTAATTCGCTGGATTTTGTGTTGGATAAATCTCTCTTTCCTGCCATTGATCCACCCTGCTGCCAACACAGGCTCGAAATCCCTGCACGTCCTGAGGAATTCCACTTCATATGGTGAGCTGGATGAACTTTTTCATTTTTAGTATAATGTCCCATACAGCCTCCTATACAATATGGTCAACACAGCCCCTAATATAAGGTGACCAGCAGCACCCAATAAAGTATGGTCACCCTCTTATGTCCTCACAGCCCCTGTTGTAATGTTCCCATAGCCAGCCCCTCTTGCAATGTTCCCATAGCCAGACCCTCTTGTAATGTCCCCCACAGCCAACCCCTCTTGTAATGTCCCCATAGCCAGCCCCTTATGTCCCCATAGCATATGCAATAAGCCTAAACTACATGGTGCTACTTGTGGTGGCCAGTGGCCCCAAGATTATGAAACAAAATACTGAGGCCATGTAGTCACACCCTAACCCCATACTGCCATGTGAAACATATGTATGTCACAAGTTGGGTGCGGGTGTATAGAGCGGGCTCACGAGGCAGGTGCTGTGTTACACACCTACCTATAACAGCAATCAAAACTATCTGAAAATAAAGACATAAAAAAAACCTTAAAGATGAGGGTATTTGGTATTGCTGCATCTGTAAAAGTCTTATGTGTCAAAGTATAAAAATAATTTACCCATAATATGGTAAATGCCATAAAGAAAAAAATAAAACCGACAGGTTTAACTTTTTTTGGTCACCGCACTTCCCTCAAATATACAACCCCTGGCAAAAATTATGGAATCACCGGGCTCAGAGGATGTTCATTCAGTTGTTTAATGTTGTTGAAAAAAAGCAGATCACAGACATGGCACAAAACTAAAGTACTTTCAAATGGCAACTTTAGGGCTTTAAGAAACACTAAAAGAAATCAAGATTAAAAATGTGGTACTCAGTAAGGGTAATTTTTTCAGACCAAGCAGAGGGAAAAATTATGGAATCACTCAATTCTGTGGAAAAAATTATGGAATCATGAAAAACAAACACACAAAAGAACACTCCAATACATCACTAGTATTTTGTTGCACCACCTCTGGCTTTAATAACAGCTTGCAGTCTCTGAGGCATGGACTTAATGAGTGACAAACAGTACTCTTCATCAATCTGGCTGCAACTTTCTCTGATTGCTGTTGCCAGATCAGCTTTGCAGGTTGGAGCCTTGTCATGGACCATTTTCTTCAACCTCCACCAAAGATTTTCAATTGGATTGAGATCCGGACTATTTGCAGGCCATGACATTGAACTTATGGGTCTTCTTTCAAGGAATGTTTTCACAGTTTTTGCTCTATGGCAGGATGCATTATCATCTTGAAAAATGATGTCATCATCCCCAAACATCCTTTCAATTGATGTGATAAGAAAACTGCCCAAAATATCAATGTAAACTTGGGCATTTATTGAAGATGTAATGACAGCCATCTCCCCAGTGCCTATACCTGACATTCAGCCCCATATCATCAATGACTGTGGAAATTCTCATGTTCTCTTCATGCAGTCATCTTCATAAATCTCATTGGAATGGCACCAAACAAAAGTTCCAGAATCATCACCTTGCCCAATGCAGATTCACGATTCATCACTGAATATGACTTTCATCCAGTCATCCACAGTCCACGATTGCTTTTACTTAGCCCATTGTAACCCTGTTTTTTTTCTGTTTAGGTGTTAATGATGACTTATGTTTAGCTTTTCTGTATGTAAATCCCATTTCCTTTAAGCGGTTTCTTACAGTTCGGTCACAGACATTGACTCCAGTTTCCTCCCATTCGTTCCTCATTTGTTTTGTTGCGCATTTCCTGTTTTGGAAACATATTGCTTTAAGTTTCCGGTCTTGACGCTTTGATGTCTTCCTTGGTCTACCAGTATGTTTGCCTTTAACAACCTTCCCATGTTGTTTGTATTTGGTCCAGATTTTAGACACAGCTGACTGTGAACAACCAACATCTTTTGCAACATTGTGTGATGATTTACCTTCTTTTAAGACTTTGATAATCCTCTCCTTTGTTTCAATTGACATCTCTCGTGTTGGAGCCGTGATTCATGTCAGTCCACTTGGTGAAACAGCTCTCCAAGGTGTGATCACTCCTTTTTAGATGCAGACTAACGAGCAGATCTAATTTGATGGAGGTGTTAGTTTTGGAAATGAAAATTTACAGGGTGATTCCATAATTTTTTCCTCAGAATTGAGTGATTCCATAATTTTTTCCCTCTGCTTGGTCTGAAAAAAATTACTCTTACTGAGTACCACATTTTTAATCTTGATTTCTTTTAGTGTTTCTTAAAGCCCTAAAGTTGCCATTTGAAATTACTTTAGTTTTGTGCCATGTCTGTGATCTGCTTTTTTTCAACAACATTTTGCCAGGGGTTGTATAATAAAAAGCCAGCAAAATTTCAAGTACCAATAAATGGTACCAATAAAAACTACAGCTCAACATGCAAAAGACAAGTCCTCATACCGCTCCGTTGAAAAAAAAAAAAAGATATGGGTCTCAGAGGTGATGACACAAACCAATTATTTTTAACATGGTTACAAAATATGTTATGTTTTCGTAACCTCATAATCATACTGACCTAAAAAATCATGTCATATGTTCAAATTTGTCGCAAACTGAATATTATATAAATAAAGCCCAAAAACAAGATGGAGTTAAGTTTTTTCATCCCATTCTGATTGTTTTTCCCCAGTTTTAGTTTTTCAATACATTATATACTCAAGCCTACAACTGGTGCCACAAACAACAAGCCCTCATATGGCTATGTTGATGGAAAAAAAATTCTGGGTCATGGAAGAAGAGGACTGAAAGGGGTTAGAATATGCAGTTAGATATTGTATGATAAGGTATCAAAAGAGGGTTCCTGACAACTGTAAACACATTTCTTTGACTAAATAGCAAAACAGCTCCTTTACGTAACTTCCAGTGGAGGAGAGGAGGAATTAAATTAAACTGATAACATGTCAATGCTTAATGAGCAAAAATATTTATGAGAGCGAGTGTGTTGACTTCCAAAAACCATGGAGAGTATTTATATAAATTGTGTGAAATCACAGCAGGTGACCATTAATTACTACCCTTTCCCATCATTAGCAAAATGACCGTCTCATCACAGACTGCAATAAAACTTACATCTTACAGTGATGCAGTGATTATAAACTAAGGTCAGTTTTACTTCTTAATGAGCCTGACCTGATGCACATACAGTGTCGGTCAGAGGTTTGGACACACCTGTCCATGCAGAGGTTTTCCCTTTTTGCATTGAAATGTGCACATTGTAGATTTAGACACAAGGCAGCAAAACCAAGACAGAACTCATATAGAAACAAATAGTAAAGAAGCACGTGTGAAACAATTTAGAATATGTTTTAGAACATAGATTACTCATTGTACCCCACCTTTTAGTCTGGTGACAGCTGTACACTCCCTTGGTATTTTCTGAAGCAGATAGTCACTTGGGATGTCTTTTCTAACAGTCTTGAAGGAGTTCCCAGAAATGCTGAGCATTAGTTGACTTCTTTGCCTTCACTGTGTGATCCATCTTATCCCAAACCATCTCATTTGCTCAATTGTGCTGAGGTCAGGTGATTTTGGAGGCCATGTCATCTGACGCAGTACTCCATCTCTGACGCAGTACTCCATCTCTCTCCTTCTTGGTCACATAGCTCTTAAATAGCCTGGAGGTGTGTTTTGGGTCATTGTCCTGTTGCAACACAAATGTTGGTCCCACTAGAAGCAAACCAGATGGAATGCTTTGGTATTCATGTTGGGAAAGTGTGCCTTAAATTTGGAATAAATCACCAACAGTGTCACCATTAAATCACCTCACACCATCATACATTCCCCTCCATGCTTCAGGTGGGAATTATATATGTAGAAACCACTTTTGCGTCTCACAAAGACATGGCAGTTGGTACCAAAAATCTCAAATTTTGACTCATCAGACTGCAGTACAGATTTCCACTGATCTAATGTCCAGTCCTTGTGTTCCTTGGCCCAAACAAGCCTCTTCTTGTTTGCGGTTCTCAGTAGAGGCTTCTTTGCAGCAGTTCCACCATAAAAGTCTTCTTTTCGCAGTTTCCTCTGGACAGTTGAGATGTGTCTGCTATTTGTATGTGCATTGTTTATGATGGCTGTTATATGATGGTCGCAAACACCAGGCCGGTGATTCAACAACTAAACTCCTGAGTAGGCATACCTGTTCATTGGAAACCATTCCAGGTCATTACCTGATGTAGATGCATGAAAGAATGCCAAGGGGATATAAAGCTGTCAAAGGAGTGAAAGGGGGGTTCGTTGAAGAATCTAAAGTTTTAGGCTTTATTCACACATCAGTATTTCATCAATATTTGCCAAAACCAGGAGTGCCTCCAAAATACAGAACATGAGTCAATCTTTCAATTATAGTTTTTTTCGGTAAGTTCCACTCCTGGTTTTGGCACACAAAAATACTGATGAAAAATACTGACCAAATACTGACATGTGAATAAGCCCTTTACACATATTTTGATTTGTATCACACGTGTTTCTATTCTCCTTGTTTCCCAATGTATCCCTTCATGATTTTGCTTACTTGAGTCTGAAACTACAATGTGCACATTGCAATGAGAACAATGAATTGCGTGAAATCATTGTAATCTGCTAATGACTGATCACAGTGACAGAATGTTTTGGATTGTCAGCCATTGTTTTTACCATCTCATTTGTTCTTGGCGTTCTAGGATTGCTGGAGAATACAAATATTTTAACATTGGGCACATTTGATGGTGTGTATTTCATTTGCACACAGTTCTACAGTATACATATATATATAGAAATATATATACATTCATAATTCTGGTGTTTTTTGAAGACCGGTAATCAGATTATTGTCAGGCACACTCCTAACAGTAATGGCTCTATTCACATCAGATTTTCAGCCCATTTTGCTAGCATATATTAGGAGCCTTTTCCAACGTATACCTATGAGAGACAGCTTTCAGGCCATCCCACTGCATGGACTACATTGGTAATAGAATCATTGTAATAAGCTTTATTGCTCAGTATATGAATTTTCATTAGATTCTCTACTTTATACTACTAAAAAGTTACACTGACTATGTACGGCCTGTTCCAGTTGTACGGACATTCGATTGCTGGCGCCAATAACTGGCATTGGTCACCATGGCGGTCAGTGATTGGCTGTAGCAGTCAGATGTAAGTCCCGCTGGACAAGGAAACAATGAGACCAGCCGATAACCCTGGCAGCATAGAAGAGGTACAGTGTGGATAAGTAGGGTGGATATGCTTTTTTTGATTTTTATTTTTTCTCTCTTTAGAGCCTGCTGAAAAGCTTCTTTAAAATAAAAGTGATCAGGTTAAAAACCCCTTTACATACATTACTCAGTCTGACATGCACGCTTATATGATTTCCACAATCCTGTTTGAATATACTTTTCATACAGAATTGCTGCAAATAGCTATATTTTTGGCTTGCAATCTATTATGGGAGCCTTTTTGTACTTGGCATGATTCTTTGGTGATATAGTCCCTAAATCCTACATGTTATCCAAGATCTAGAAAGTGGACAAACACTGACAAATGTGTGTGTTTAAAGTAACTACCTGAAATCAATTAGTCCTTGAATCTATGGTCTAATCTATGGACACCCAGAAATTATTTCATAGTCATTATATTGTGTGTGACCTCTTGAGCAGCCCTTATACACATCTGTGAGTAACCCTCCTCCTTCTGTCTCCATGTGCTACTTCTAGTCATGACCTCTGTTTTTTCCCTTTTTCAAACAACCCCCTGGGGTCAGACTGATTGGTTTAGCCCTAGTTGTCCAGAAAATAACATTTCCCTATTTCCATGATCTGAATCCAGCCCAATTCAGTCAGGTACGGAAATCATATTATATTGATCATATATTAATATATTTCATAAATATATAAATTATATTATATTGCTAACTCCTGTGATATAAAAATAAAGAAAACGTATTAACATCTGCAAACCTATGGACCAAATATACTGGTACACTTAATGCATATATTATTATTATTATTATTAATAATAATAATATTTTTAAAGAACGGTTAATTCCTGGGTGCTGTACACATGAAGAGGATTTACATACATAATATAAAATACCATTTCATTGCAATATCTGTAAAAACCTCCCATTCGTTATGTTTCATGTATCATACTGGTGTCTTCTTATGAGACAGAGGAGCTTCTTGGCCCCTTAGGTGCCAGGGTCTGGATTCAACTATGAATTCTGCCAAAAATAGAAAAAGTGTCAATTTAGCTCACCAACCATGTGCTAGTGATAAGTATGCCAAGAAAACTTGCAGGGTAGACAATCTGTGGTCTAGGTGTCTGATTAAAGATTTTTACTACCCGAAACGCGTCAGCATTGTTTTTTTTTTAATAAGTTCACATTCAGACAATTTTTTCATCTTATATGATTAAAGGCCAAGTTTTAATTACTTTACTTTGGAGCTGAAGAACATCCCCTTTGGACCTTTATGAATTTTGCCCCTTATAACTTATAACTGTGCCTAAGGGTGTTCTATACTCTACGCATTATTACCCAGCTACATTATATCCCAGAACATAGCTTTGGATTTATTAAATATCTATGAGAAATACATATGAAATTGAGTTTCCTTTAAAGGGAATGTGTTATCAGAAAAAAAAAAATGAAATCAGGTTTTTGTGCTACATGTATTTTTTTTTTAATGTTTGCAATTTTTTTCATATCTTGATCTTTATTAAAAAAAAACAACAACAAGTTAATAATCTTGCAATTTTCAGACTGGCCACTTGGGTTAATTTAGACTCTATACTTACTGTGCTTTCAGGAGGAGTTTACAGCATATCCTTATCATCAGGGGCAGTGTTACTATGAGAGTTATCTGGGTAAACAGCTAATAAAATAGGATCCACCAATCAGAATACACAACATCACAGCTGACCTGGCTCCCCCTCCCCTCACAATGACATTTACACACACTCATTAGATGCTTCAATATAAACGATAGGGCTCCAGTCTCTTCAATGTGGCTAATGTGCATGTTGATATCATGAAACAACATGAAGTTAGCATCTAAAAAAGCCCAGTAGCCAGTGTGAAAATTACAAAATTTATAACCTGTATTTTTAATAATGAGTACAATATGGAAAAAATACACGTAACACAAAAACCTGATTTACACAATGGGTCATTATTCGATGAGAACCTGTCAGGATGGATTTACTTCTGATTAAGTCTTAGTACAACCATAAAAACAATGCCTATTTTGCATTAATTCAATGTGACAGTGCTGAAAAATCGAGCTTAGAATCCACATGCAAATTAGCCTGGAAGTGGAGTGGGGGTGTGTCGAGGGAGTTGGACCATATGGAAACACCCACTAAGCACTTTAAGTAATAAAGCTTGATTTCTCAGCACAAGCATATTGGATTATACAAAAGAGGTATCACTTTTATACCGGCTTCAGTAGTAAAATGATCCTGACATGTTCCCTTTAAAGCATTTTCGAGACTTGCCAAGCAAACCATTATGTTCTTGTAGACTAAACTGCCCTTCTCGAGACGGTATTTTCAGAGCATTCTTATTGTATTTATTAGCCGCACTTAATTGGTACCTCCTGAGCGCCCATCAGCATTAATGACAATGCATACTTTTCTGATGGTTCTAATTTACTATCCCTTTCCCTGTCAAAACACAGACTGCCTTGTGAACTTTCCTAGAAGTGTGGAAGGCCCCCCCCCTTCTCTTTTTTTTTTTTTCAGTGCGCCCCTCCTCAGAGCTCTCCTGAGCTACTAATCTCTGCAGGATAGACAGCTGCCTGAAAGCAGATTGTGTATGGTTCAGGGAGTCTGTAAGGAATTTGATCCTGTAGAGTAAAGGGGCACAGAGCCAGTGAGTATTCAGGGTGGTCCAAGAAGGCAAAAGAAAGGCAGACGAAAACAGGGCAGGTTATGTATTTGCCTATATACACCTTCTTGTGAGTATGCTCTATGATAGGGGAACATGTGCCTATGTGTACATTTTTGGGAGATTACATGTATTAGTGTGGATTTTAATCCTCACGTTATTCCCATAGCAGGCAGACTCTGATAGCTGTAGAAGTTCAGCCAAGTGGCAGCCTTTACCATTACTTACCCCCCTGTAAACCCCACAAAAGTCAACGCATATTGAAATGAACTAAAACCAAGCATTGTAGTATCAGTGGTTATAGCTGAAGAGCAAATGCGCAATAGTAAATTTAGCCAAGCTGAAATTTTCAAGGAGATTTGATGAATGATATTCGCAATCTCTGGAACAGACCACAAACTCCCAGTTGCTTCTTAGCAACAGACTACGACTACGCTTACTGCACATACTGACAAAATATAAAATCTCAGCAAATACGACCAACATTACAACATATATTACACTCATACTCCACCTCAAAATAGTCTGTACTTACACCATTCAAGTTCTTTTAAAGGGTATTTCTGTTTGTAAGAATCGTAGAATCCTCCGTCTATAGGTTTTCACTAGCAAAATATAATAAAATCAGCATGACTTACTTTCTCCCGCACCAGCTCTTGCTCTCCACCGCTGCTCCAGGTGACTGTTTACAGGCCGCACCGATCACCACAACTACAATGCACGAGACCACTGCAGCAAAGCTCACAACATCTACATAGAGCTGTTTGAGCATTGATTAGCTGCAGCGGTCACATGCACTGTAGTCATTACATCACCATTGCAGACTGTAAAACAATAACTTGGAGTAGCGGCAAAGAGCTGACGCTGGAGCTGGGGAAGACGAGTAATGCTAATCTTATTATTTTTATCTAGTGCAAGCCTATGGGCTGAAGAAACTGGAAAACAGAAAAATGATTTGGAAATTTAAATTACTGGAGCTTTCTGAGGCCGGCTTTATTATGGTCACATATTAACCCCTTAACGATTGAGCCTATTTTAATATTAAAGGATCACTCCGGTGACATTTTTTATTTTTCCCTTTGGTAGCAATTAGGTGTGTATGAGTAATGAGTGCAGTAACATACTCACTAGTCGCCATTTTTTTCTATTTTCAGTGGCACTCTGGTCCACTCCGGCGTCAAAAGACCACATTTGTGACTTGCCGAATCACCCAGTGTCTTCGGTGTGGAGCGAAGGTCACTTTTTACATATTCTCAATGCAAGTCTGTGGGATTCAGAACGATACTGAGCGAGGCTACAGAACCTCATTGTAACAGTAACCGCCGATCCTCACAGCAGACACGGTGTGATACTGCAGATTACATATTTGGTTATGTGATGCCGAAACGAATCGGCATGTAGTGTAGAAGATCGAGGCTGGTGAGTGTATTACTGCACTCATTACACATGCTCACATCATTACTGCCAAAGGGATATATAAAAAAAGTCACCGGAGTGGTCCTTTAAAGCCCACAAGAGCTTTTTTTTCATTGCCTCATTTAAAGAATTATAATTTTTTCTTTAGCTTTCTGTTAACATAACTGAATGCGATCTTTTTTTTTTTTTGCAGGACGAGTCATACTTTTAATAGAACCATTTTGAGACACATATTTATCAATTAATTTTAATTATTTTTTGGGGTGGAAAGAAACCATTTCATTGCTGTTTTTGGAATTGCAAACCCCCTACCAGTGCCCCCGAAAGCCACAATATAAGACCACAGTGTCTAAATGATGCAGCAATAAATAACACTAATTAATATAATAAATCCCCAAAACATGACCAAATAGTAAATTATACTGTACCACAAAAATACGCCTTACAGTACTTAATACTATGTACAGTGCCAAGATGTTGCACTGAAATCTAATATACTGTACTGTGTACAAATGATATTTAAACTGTATACAAGCAATGCTCTTCACAATAATATGCATGCTTTCTCAGCACACTCAGGAGAGGAAAAGGGCAAGGGAGGTTCTCTGACATATTTTACAATGGGAATTTGTGGTTCATTTGTATTGTTCCTGGGAGTCCAAAAAGTTTTCCATGCCTGATATTAAAATTAGCATGATATGAGTCCAGATCTAGCTGGATAAATTGCTCATCTTAATATTGGAAATATTCAGCCATTCTAACTTGAAGTTTTAAAGTAAGTACATCAACCTCAACTCCTCTAAAGATTGAAAGCCAACAACTCATTTACTATGCAATTACAATGTGCCTAAGTGTCTCCATATAAGTCACACCAAAGGCCTGCCTGATTTACATAGAGGGTTAAAGGGATTGTCTGGCCTTAGGCTACAAGTATGCAGTCACTCTATGTGACTCCAGACTTGTGAATCCTCGCAGCACACACACTGCGCTCATTGCTTACACAGCACAGAACACGCTTTGTTTACTTCCAGTCACATTCCAACTAGACGTGTCTGGTATCGCTCAATACAGTTCTATTGAGTGAGGTCGCGCAAGTCTAGTCGGCACGTAACAGCATGTATGCAAATTGTATACTTGCTGTCATGAGCCTGTCCCTCTTAGTGCCGGAAGCGAAGAATCCTCACAACGTGTAGTGTGCGCACTGTGAGGATTCACAAGTCTGCAGTTACATAGAGTTGAATACAGACTTGTATAGACAAAATAGACAAAAGTACTGCAAATGCGTGTCACTCCAAGTATCTTATAGAACTATGATCTTTTTTTACCTTTGCCTTTGTGGCAGTCAGAATCACAGCTTTGGCTTCCACGTTTGCACAATATAGCATGATAGTCAAACATCATTAGAAGACAACTCAATGGTCTTCTAGTAACTACATTGGTTTCTAAGAAAAAATTGTAAAGTTCCAGATGTACCAAAGTTCCATTTCCAGTCACTGGTGAGCAAGACCTCATGCAAAGATCTTATAGTATTTAGTCCGATATCTGGAGAGAATTACAATATAAAATCATTACATTCTGAACTGTCCACAAGCCGATAAGAAGTGGATACAGGACTTATGTTAAATGAGTATTATCTGTCCGAGATCAGTTACTGTCAAATTACCATTCCGTTATGAAGCAGATGCTTCCTGCACAACATCTTAGGAGAAAGGCAGAATCACACCAGTTGTTCACACCTTCCTAATAAGTTGACACAAGGATTTAAGAGTTTATAATAGAAGGTTTCCTCCTAGAATTGGGGTGTGCCATACAATTACTTATCTAGGTGTTTACAACACATTGATGAGGGATTTTCAGACTTTTCTGAGGGATTCTTTCCTAAGCCCTTTCTAAGGGACACCAACCCTAATAAAGCCTTCTACCACCAGATGGTTGGTGAATCTTAAGACATGAATCAAGTGATGTCAGTGCTCAGTAGGGTTTTACTTTCTAAGTTAAGTCTGATATTGTTCTAGGTAGGGAGCAAATAGATAGCATAATGTAAAATGTATCATTTCTGAAAGTATAAAACAATTATATCTGTCCGCAGCAATAGAAGAACTTAAACTATTTGATTTTACATAGTCTCCTTCCAGCTGGAAAATAAATTGAGATTATGAAAATATCCATCACTGTCTTTGATGTGTGGTTTACAAGGCCTATTTACCATCTGTTGCATGTTTCTTTCTTGGTTTCAGTGGTGGACATGAACTTCATGTTTGATACATAATTGTAAAAAAAAAAAGAACATGTTGCTTCCTGCTTGTTCAAAGGCTGAACGTTGAGAGCGACGTTTTCTCAATGAGCTGTGGAAACTCACATGTCATAACCTCCAAGTCTGATGAATGAGCTCCATTCCAGGTTGTTTACAGACAATCTACAGACCCCAAAAATATACAAATAAAAAACAAGAAGAAAGGCAACTGAACTTACAGGAAAATGGCTAGCTGACCAAATACTGACTTGTGTATATTGAGAAGCAATGGCCCTTACTATTTCCCATGCTATCAGTAAATTAAAGGTGGAATAAATACCTTGAGTTTAAGATGTTAAGTATAACCAAAATTTTGAAAATAAGTGACTCATCAGATGAATTCTGCATGTATTTGTGGACCTCCTTCATTAAAGAAAAGAAACAGCCCAAAAAAAAGACAACAAAAAATCCTATTGGTCTAATATATTATTGAATAAATAAATCAATTAAAATTAAAACACTAAAAACGAAACGTGTCTCACAAACAGGGATACAGAATAAGCCTGATCAGATCAGGTCAATGAAATGTGACCTGATCGTAGAAATGTGCAAACGTATAAGCATAGTATAGGTGAAGAAATGGTAACAGTCTAACAAATACATTTTATCCAATTTCCCACCATTCTTTTAGTCTGCTAAGGTTCAAATTACCATGTAGGTGCAGCCTGCAGTATAGTCAAACTTGTATGTGGGTAGTAATTCCTTATAGCATGAATATTCCACTGCAGCAATTTGTCAGGCACTATGTCTCTCCCCCACGATGCGTGTTCCGCCCTGCTTCTTCTGGGGCATGATAAATGTAATATGAAAATATTAAAAATGGACCACACAAGGCAGACTGGAAGCTTGTTGGAGAAAATGCCATAGAATTATAAAAAGTAACACTCCTGAGATCAGTGATTGGCTGCAGCGATGTTGTTGCAGCGTCAGTCAAATGATAAATACTGGGAAAATGGTTAAGACTCAGCACTGTACCGGGGAAGGAAAGTAAATCTGTTTGTTTTTTAGACCTAACTGAGTCTGTGGACAGGTAATTGGTGAAATTGGACAGCCCTTTTAAATGCATAATGTTTCACCTAAGGCTACCTTACACAGTGACTTGTGTCTGTGTGTCCCAGTGAAAGTGATCACTTTTTTGCCCCCACAAGTTACCATGTGACACCGGCTGGATTTTTGTGCATCCCCATTCACTATTATTATTTGCAATTTGAGCAGCCTAAAAATGTGGCTTTATGTCACACTGCCACAAGCCGCTGTGTAGACTTAGCCTAAGAATGGGAAATCTATGTATAAAGGAAACAAAATCCTATGAAAAACACAAGATAAAAGTCAATTTAAGTCGAAGAAAAGAAGCCTAAGGTAACTAAACAATCTCCGAGCAATGCTGCCATTGCTACTACTACCAGTGAGCTAATCTTAGCTGGGTCAAAGAGAATGACGACACCATAGTAAAGGGATAGTCCGGTCTAAAATGAAAAGTCTGCAGTCAGTCTGTGTGATTGCAGACTTTTGAATCCTCCCAGCGCACGTACTGTGAGCTGCAAGAATTCACCATTCTCTGACCTGGGAACGGGGGTCCGGTGTGCGATATCCATATTCCCGCGACCTCACTCAATAAAAGTGTAAAGAACGATACTGCGCCCCATCTAGTGGGCTCGGCTGTCCAGTGGGTGCAGCCTTGCTTAATTCAAGTGTATTGAGTGAGGCCGCGCGCACTAGACAGGTTCTGGCCGGGAGTATGCATATCGCATACCTGACCGCCATTCCTTTTAGCCCAGACAACCCCTTTAAATGTAAAAATTGATATATTTGTGTTATTAATCAATTCTATAGACATCATTATATTGATTTGTCCATTTGGGCCAAATGGTTTGATCATTCAATAGATTCTTGTGGCTGGGAAAGAATATCATGCTATTGAGTTAAAGGGGCATTCCCATCTCCAAGATCCTATCCCAATATGTAGTAGGTGTAATAATAGTAATATTAGCAAATATCTCCAATTAGAAATGTAGTATAGTATTTTTAATTCACTATCTCTCTTTTCTCATGGGCAGGCATCGCAGGACCTTAGGTATCCATGGTTACGACCACTAGCAACTAGATAACTAACTGTGACTTCATCAGTGGATGTAACCATGGATACCTAAGGTCCTGTGATGCCTGCCCATGAGGAAAGAGAGATAGTGAATCAAAAATACTATACTACATTTCTAATTGGAGATATTTGCTAATATTACTATTATTACACCTACTACATATTGGGATAGGATCTTGGAGATGGGAATACCCATTTATAGGAGCTCCAAGTGCTTTCAAGACAATTCACATAAAAAAAAACCCCAAGGGCAAAGTCATGAGAAGCGTTTACTGTATATATGAAAAGGATCAGCTCTTCAACACATGGGTCAGCGGAGAGGAGCCATGGCAAAAGAGCCACTTAATCACTTGCCTTTAAAAAGCGATAACTTTACTGCAAAAGTATATAAGAAAGCAAGTCAACAAAGAGCATAAGAGAAAGCTGCTTCCCTTGTTGGTACTGAGTGTTTGTTGAAGGACTTAGCTCTTAGTGCCTGCAATACAAACTCAAACACAGCACTCACAGGGCGAAGTGAAAGTTTCCTCTAAAATAACCTCTCACAGGACGGTTCTGCTATGAAGGGTACAGCTAAGGACACAAGTCGAAGATGAGGATTTTTGTCTCCTCTGCAATGGTTTCAAAAAGAAATAAAGTTATCAGTGTCTGAATATCAGTTTGCCAAACCCAAGAAGAATTACTTCAATAAAATGTCAAAAATATTTATAACGATGTCATTGCAGATGCTTTACTAACTGGAGAACCCTAATCCTATTTGATTTTCATGTAGTGTGAAAATATGTGAACAAATTTAATTTGGACCCAGTTCATTTAGGGTTCTAGCTCTATGGTATACTGGCAAGAGAATTGCCATTTAATAAAATGTTGAGCATCCATGGCCCTAGATCACATGACATTGCGGATTGGTACATTTTTAAAGCTATATAATATCTTTGTCTTTTCCAAGAAAACGTTAGAGACACCTAACCTCTCTTCACTAGTGATGGGAATTTGCAAGAAGTAAAGAGAAAAGAGATGAAGAACAATGCATTATTTTACTATGGGTAGAAAGAACTGCTAAAGAACAATACAATCAATTAACATAATAGGTCAATGGAGAGATCCTAGACACTGTATGGGGACATTCTTCTTTCAGTGCCATATACATGGTGACAATTGGAACAGCTGAGCACACAAAGTACATTACGTGTCCCTATTTCTAACAAGCTGAAAATCTATAAGGACATGTCGCCTGTATGAAACATTAAAAAGATAATACAAATTATGACATGACTAGGCATACAGTTTTTTTCTACGAACACGAAGTAGCTGGAGGGTAATTTTGCTCTTCCATCCTATAGGATATAGGGGCAAATAAGAACCGGCATTTTTTTTTTGCAGGTTTACTAAGTCACAAAACAGTTTTGAGGTGTCCTACAGAGGTTGTCTCATTAAGGTTATAGATCAGCTGAATTCTCGGGAGCCCATATGGGGCAACTACTTTAATGACCTTGAAGCATTTGTAGAGTGTGTAAAAGTACTAAATTGTACCTGAATATTTCCGGCTTTGCGGTTTTAGATCATAGCTTGCATGCAGTCAGCTAAGCTTCTTCTAAACTATTATCTTCCACCAGACTATCGGTTACCATCATATCAAGTTTAGTCAGGCACAACATTACTGTACATAGTGACTGACCATAGACTGACATTTAACAGGTCTATAACTGGCTTTTTGGACATCTCTTAATTTGCCTCCAGAGGTTGTTTCCTGAACCTTTAAAAGTGACCTTGTCCCAACCTTTCTCAGCTTAGTCTAGTCATCCCAGGAATGCCTGTTGCTCCCCTGGGCAGAGTCCATCCTGTCTAAAGTATCCATGATGGCAATCAGTATTCCAGAACCTCCCATCAGTTAATACAATGACTTCTAATCACAATTAACTACTTGACACCTCTCCTTAAGGCATAACATGAAGTCCTACTGAAATTGGGTTAATGCTGGAATGTCATGTGTGGGATACTGACTAATTTGCAGCAGCAAGCTTCCTAATGTAACCTTTTGTTATGTGTCTGATGAATGTAGAGAAACAATAGCCCCCCAGGGCAGGACTTTCCTTGCATGTGAATAGGTGTACAAATGGTTCCAGGTGTAGAGCAACAAGTGCCCAGATAGTTCAGATTAGGTTTTTTTTAAGATTTTTTAAGTGGACTTCCTAAATGTGTGAAATGATTATCAGGTCACATGGAAATATAGCATAGATTTGTAAACTAACCCTATATCCTCTCTGCATATGCCCAATAGTCATTACCAACATTCGGATTAAACATAGTAGGTCTTCTGGTTTACAAGATCTTGGTTGTGGACTTTAATATAAGTTATATTTAGTAATATAATAAATATATAAGGGTAAAACTGGCAATATACGCTATAGAGCTGTTGGCTGACATTTATCTCTACCAAACCTGTGGCTTGGGTGACTCCTGAATTATTTACTGATTTACTGTTTTGAGAACAAAAGCATCTGATATGCTGAAATCCAACAGCCCGGTCTTTCTTGCTGGGTAAGGACTGGTCACCCTTATACAATTTAGACAGTCAACCAGTCCCTTTCAAAATAACTGGTTTGGCTTACCTTAAAGTGTTGGCCAATAAATAACATTCATAACAAATCCACAAGTTAAGGGATAAATGTATCACCTGTTGGGACCCCCACCAATAACGGGAACAGGGGTTCCTTGTACTCCATTTGAATGAAGGTGTGGTGATTTGCACACTAACACTCCATTCAGTGTCTATGCTAATGATGGAAAAAGACAAGTGTACTGTTTCTTAGATAGGTTAGGGTCGCAGAGGTGTGCCCCTAAAGACTACACATTTATCACTTATCCTGTGCTTTGGTGATGGTGAGAAATGTCTTTTGTTGACCAACCCCTTAAATCTAATGTACATGGCTGTTTTGACAGATCAGTAAATTTCTGCACTAATTATTTCACACATTACGGATAAAATAATTGTTTTTCATTGGCGGTAAGCCATAATCGTTAACATTGAGAGAAATAAACACTTGAAATAGATCACTCTGTTTGTAATGACTCTATTTAATATAGGAGTTTCATTTTTTGTATTGAAGAACTGAAATAAATTAACTTTTTGATGATATTCTAATTTAGTGAGATGCACCTGTATGTCCAGCAGTGGAGCCCCCAACATTTACCTACCCTGTGATAAATGTTATTTATAGTCAAGCCCCTTTAATGCTGCCAATTACATCCACAATTAATCATTCTGCCGTTAATTGTGTCAAAGTGATCACTAAATACCATTGAAATTTAAGGATTTCTTTAGTTACAATTCTTGTATTGAAGAACTGAAATAAATTTACTTTTTGATGATATTCTAATTTACTGAAATGCACCTGTGTCTTGCATACAGCCATTTTCAATTTGTAGAGAATTTAAGGCTGTGTGCCCACTATGCATTTTTTAAGCGTCTCCGCAGCGCCAATTCCGCTGCAGAAACGCTTAAAAAATGCTTGGTAGAAGGTCTGCCATGTTCCCCAATGATAATCCGCTGCGGATTATCATTGTAGAAAAATCCGCAGCACTACCAATTATTTTGCGGAATCGCAGCATTTTCGCTGCCATTGACTTGCATTGGAATGCATGACATCCGCATCACTACATGTGCACATGCGGATATCATGCGGTTCAATGTGCGGATGGTTCCCGGGTTTGGAGAAGAGGAGACTCTCCTCCGGACCCGGGTACCATGGTACCTGTAAAAAAAAGAATAAAAAATATACATTATACTCACCTTATGATGGTCTCCGGTGTCCTTATCCGATCCGTCCTGGCTTGCCAGCAGCTCGAGATTGTCTAAAAGGACCTGCCATGACGTAATTTAGTCATGTGACGGGTCACGCGACCGCTGACGTCGACGGTCGCGTGACCCGTCACATGACTAAATTACGTCATGGCAGGTCCTTTTAGACCACCGCGAGCTGCCGGCAAGCCAGGACAGATCGGATAAGGACACTGGGGTCCATCAGAAGGTAAGTATAATATTTATTTTTCATTTTTTACCATTCTTTCGGTCACACTATATAAATCCATGCCAGTTGCATATAGTGTGACCAAGTTGTCAAGCACTTTCCAAGTGATGCTAAAATCGCTTGGAAAGAGCTTGTCAACCCGCATGCGGAAAATGCATGTGAAGAACGCTTCACTTCCGCTTGTCCCTGGCAGGAAAAACGCATGTACAATCCGCATGCGTTTTTTCTGCCAGGGAGATGCAGAAACGCTCAGGAAAAATCCGGAGCATTTCTGCATCGTGGGCACATAGCCTAATACTGACTATTTGTACCATACTTATCCCATACCTGATGCATTGATCATGAAATTTCTTTTGTGTAATTGCCCCCATGTTTTTCATACAGATCTTTTTATATGTATATATATATCAATAAAAGTATATTTAGGCTGTGTGCCTACGATGCGTTTTTCAAGCGTTTACGCTGCGGAATATCCGCAGCGTAAACGCTTGGGAAACGCTTGGTAAACCTTACCCCATGGTTTCCAATGCAATTCCGCACTTTCAATGCCCATGCTGCGGATTTTTCCGCAGCGTTTATGCTGCGCTCAAAAATCCGCAGCATGTCCATTAATTTTGCGGAAGCGCTGCGTTTTCGCCGCCATTGACTTGCATTAGAACGCGCCAATTCCGCAAGACTGCATCTGTACTTGCGTAATTGGCGCGTTCTAATGTGCGGATGGTACCCGGGTGTGGAGGACAGGAGACTCTCCTCCACACCCAGGTACCATAAAAATAAGAATAAAATAAAAAATAAAGATTATATTCACCTTCCGACGGCCCCCGGACTCCTTCTCGTCGCTTGCCGACAGATCGTGCAGGACTGAAGGACCTGTGCTGACGTCACAGTCATGTGACGGCAAGTCTTTCAGTACAGCGTACCGCGATCTGCCGGCAGCCAGCACAGCAGCGCAGCAAGTCTCGGGGGCCATCGGAAGGTAAGTATAGGTTTATTTTTTTATTTTTAACCATTCTCTCGGGTCACACTATATAAATCCATGCCGTTTGCATGGATTTATATAGTGTGACCTAGTTGTCACAAGCACTTTCCAAGCGATGCTATAATCGCTTGGAAAGTGCTTGATAACCCGCATCCGGAAATGCAAGTGAAGAACGCTTCACATCCGCATGTCTCTGGCAGGAAAAAGCATGTACAATCCGCATGTACAATCCGCATGTACAATCCGCATGCGTTTTTTTCTGCCAGGGAGATGCAGAAATGCTCAGGAAAAAATCCTGAGCATTTCTGCATCGTGGGCACATAGCCTTATAGATTATTCTCTCATGGCTATTCATTTATTTGTAGGTTTGTTAAGCACACATAGCCGTTAACATGCATGCCTCTAATATGGCCCATGTGCATTATGGATCCTAAGTTTTATTGTCTATTAGTCAAATTTTGGGGTTTTCTTTACACCTGAAAGTGGAACTCCACACCATGTAAAAGTATACCTGGAATGAGTTTATGAATGAAAAAAATGAAAAACTCCTATGTACTTCTCATGCTCCTAATTAGAAAATACATCATACCTAATTTAAAAATGTTCTACAACAGAGAAAGTAGAGACGTTGATCCATTCTTCAAGTGACTCCTCAAAACTGTTCTTTTTTTAACCTGTTTTTGCCCTGTCTTTGCTGTATTACATAATAATTATTCATGTTTGAAATATGACACGTTGACTATGATATTTCATATAAAAATTCAGCAAGTTGGCTAGAGAGGAAACCACTGGATGGAATATTGTAATTGACATATTAGTAACAAACCGATGATTAAAATAAACGTGGGAACGTCCTGACTCCTTATCTGACGTATTTTTTGCCTTTATCCTAAAAAGTTAATTACAACACACGTATAGAGATCTTTTTTTTTAACCAGAAGACGGAAGGGGTAATCCAACAAATACTTTGAAAATGTTTGTAAGACCAGACAGGCTTCAAAAATATGAAACGACTTTGTCTGCGGTGTAACGCAACTCAGACTCTCCCACTTCACAGGCAACTGGTCTAACCACAAAGGCCACCAGACCTTCTCCTTTAATGCTGCTGCCATTTTACTTCTAAACGTGGTTCTGAGGCTGCCGCCTATGTTTGTTTATGTTTGGAATTTGGGCATATTTCCCGCAATGCTAAAAAAAAAAAGATGCTGAGTTAACTCTATGTAGAAAATCAGACGCAGCTACTGTAGCGTTCAGAAGATCTGACGAATTGTCATCTCTCTGGTTGAGATCAATGCCTTCAGCCACTACTTCCTCTCATCGTGTTTGCATACAGCACGCCATAAGTGCCTTACAAACATGTGCCGCACAACTGTTGACAGAACAAACAGTATTGTCTAAGGACCTGTCAATGTTTGCTCTTCTTATTAACTTTTTTTGTATTCTGGAGGCTACTAGATGTTTTTTAGGTTAAATTAACCAAAATCTGATGATATAGGTGTCCACTTGTAACAGTTTTAACCACATCAGAGACACTGCACAGCCTTTTTATTCTACCTACATGATCACTGCCATCTATATAACAACTGTACATGTGCGAGTTCCCGATTTCCAGAATGCTTTTGAGTATTTTAGTGTCTACCGCCACTTTGTGGTACTTGAATATTAATACTTAAAAATGCTAATAATATAAAACATAAACAAATTGCTTGGCGTGATAAACAGGATTGTGCCCTATGGATAGTGGGGATCCCCTATTTGGGCTATCTTATAATACAAAGTGCATATAGGGGTCAAAAATCAGTTATTATCTTTGTTTTTCATTCTAATTATTTATATGGAAATATATTTTTTTCTTAAAATATGGAGCGCATGTGATTTAATCAATATAGTAAAGGGTTCTTTACAGTTACAGTAGACAAGTTAGCCATATGAAGTATGACAGCATATAAAAAGGACTAACTGTTTATCTTGTGATTAATGGTATTAAGAGTTATACTGTATTTAGAAAGGACATGTCAGCTCTCCTGACATGCCTGTTTAGTAACTTTTTTTTAGATAGATAAAATCAGCACTAGCGAAATAGGGTACTGAGCCCCCCAGGTACATACTAATCTTTCAATATAGTCCAAAAATAATGGAGGCAGCACACCATATGTAGTAGAAAAATATCAATTCTATTTAATAGCCCAGGTGGCGATGTTTCGTTCATTAGTAGTAGCTTGAAAAAGGTTCACACTGCTGAACTGAAACGTCGCCACATGGGCTATTAAATAGCATTTATATTTTTCTACTACATATGGTGTGTGCCTCCATTATTTTTGGACTATCTGTCTCTATCTATTTATACAATGTTTGCACTTTATCTACGTTAGGATTTAAATTATTGGACATTATGTATGGAAGCGGTGACCCCGATTCATCAATTTTTGTGTAACATTTTTCGGCAATAAAATTTTGTATTTTAGGAGTTTTCATTTTTTACCGCAAATTTGTTACGGCTTTTGAGTCATTTTTACACTATTTCTTTCAATCCTTTTCATTTTGGGGGGATTGCTCAGCAATGTGGGCATGATTTTCATTATCCAGATGTTATTGGCTAAGACATTATTTGTGACTTTTTCAAAAAGTCACAGAATGTTTGCACCATTGTACTCTAGTACCCTAGCGGAGTACAAAAAGCAATCTATTTTTTTCTCATGCAGTTGAAGACAAATGTGCAACATTTTAAAGCTTATTGAAAGGATTGGGCAACATTTTACTCTAAAAAGGCGAATATAAACAAACTTTAAATTTGTGTTGAATTCATGAAACATCTTGCATCATTAAGATTCATTTGGTGCAAACTCCACCAGTGGAAACAGAAAGACAAGACAGAAAAATGACTTAATAAAATCTGGGGTCTATTTACGATGTGATATGTTAAGATACACTTGATCCCGAGGGAAATTATAGTATCACAGCAGCACAACATAAACAAGAAGATGAATTACTTAATTAATTAATTTTATTTTTTTTTAACTTAAACATTTAAGTTAATTAATTTTATTTACAAACAAGGAAAATTCAACTATTGTGCATTGGTCTTTATGCAAGAAGTGTACATTAAAATTAAAGTGAAAACTGACTGCTCCAACCTAGAACTTCATGATCATGTGTGAAGCTTCATGCATAGTGATAATGATAATCTTTATTTCATATAGTGCTAACATATTCTGCAGCGCTTTACATACTTTATCATGGCTGTCCCCATTGGGGCTCACAATCTAAATTCCCTGTCAGTATGTCTTTGGAGTGTGGGGGGAAACCGGAGACCCTGGAGAAAACCCACACAAACACAGGGAGAACATACAAACTCCTTGCAGATGTTGTCTTTGGTGGGATTTGAACCCAGGACCCCAGCGCTGCAAGACTACAGTGCTAACCACTGAGCCATGGTGCTGCCCCATTCTGACCTGCCCGATTAGATTCATTGGGGGCTGTAAAGACAAATACTGCAAAATGTTGCATGAATATTGGAAGCCATGAAAGGCCTCAATCACACCTCCATGAAAAAAATGGTACCAGTGCCATCAGTGTTTTTGATCAGTTTTTCATAAGTGTTTGGTCCGTCTGTCCGTATTTATCATCATTGTGTCATCAGTGTTTTTCACAGATGGATAAATAAATCACAAATCTTCTCCTATACTTTGCAATGTTAATTACGGACAGCACATGGATACCATACATGTGCTGTACCTGTTTTTCATGGACTCCTAGACTTGTATTGGCTCTTTTCATCAGTGACACTGGAAAAAAATGGACATGTCTCCATGAGTTCTACATGGACACACAGTCCGGAAAAAAAATGATGTGAATAACACCATAGATTATAATGGGTATGTGTGGTATCCGTGAAACATTGGGATACGCCACACATGTGCAACACGGATGTCTGAATGAAGCTTTTGATTGGGGCTCAGTAGCTCTAAGTTATGGCCTTATTCACACAGGACGTCACTTTGACGCAGGGTAAGGTTTTAATATTAGAGGTTAAGACCATTCCGATTGTGGTACACCTTGGCGCTGGTGTGATGGCTTTTACGCTTTTTTTGATCAAAAACGGTGTTCCCTGTGTTATTTATACACATTGTTGCTTTTACTTTTTTACTTACAGCAGGGTACTTGTTGATTTTGTTTCTGCCTTGAGTTTTGTGTGTTTGATGGACAATGTGAACATGCTCCTATTTTGCATGCATACACCAACTTGTACTTCAGTTATTTTTTTCAGTTTAGCTAACGCTTTTTTGATTGAGGCTCAGTAGTTCTAAGTTATGGCTCTGACGCTCATAGAAGATATCATAATGTCGCACAAATCCATGTGTTCATGTATGCAAAAATGTGTATCTAAAAACTCCCATTACATACATGAATGGGATAAAGAAGATGCTGTCAGTTTATAAGGCGGACTCAGCTTCTCTTACACTCCATAAAAACCTTAATTATTCTGGATGCATAACAGCCAATGAACACAATTGGACCGCTATTAATTTCTGCATATGTTTAATATAAAAATAGTTTTAAGAACCATGGAATTTGATTTTGCAACCAAGCCTTCTCATCCCGCGTGAATTAGAAAAAATGCTGCAGTTAGTTTTAATACTCAGATACAATACATGTACTGTGTAGGGTTTGGCTTACATTTTAATAGGGTTTCGATACATTAAAAAAAAAAACTTGTATTCAGGCGATACATTATATTATATATTCTTGTAAATGGCTTTTGTTTCAATTTATTTTTATACTTAATGTTACCAAGCCCTCATAGTAGGGAACACTTTGGTATCACATAACAGTGTGGTCTCAGAGGGTTAACTGGAAGCTCTCAGATCCCAATGCAAAATTTGGAACCGGGCCTCCCACTGTGATACAAAACTTGGGGCAGAGGGACATTTTGGTCCCTTTAAGGCTCCAAAGCCCAAGTGCACCTGATTGCTTTGTGTACTATATAGTTATGATACATATAAGGATACATTTGACCATTTTTATGGTATTTATTCTGCATAGCACCAAACTTGTAAAAACTTTAAATGTGTAGGTGCCACCGGTTCCATGGTGTCCCCCCAGTCATTCAGACAAAATCAGAATATTATGTAACGGTTGCTATAACTCATCTGGCAGGAACACGTACAGTTCTGACAAATCCGCTTCATATGTGAAGCATAGAACGTCTACATACAACGGTTAATAAACAAGCCCGGTCTAATGGATCCGGCGTGTGTATCTGATGCACGCTCTGTTTATTCCTATTGCTGAACTGTAAACATAGGGAAACAGTAGAGCAGCAGGCGCAAAACGGGAATCAAAGCAAATAATCCTAAAAAAGGCAATCACAGCGATGAGTGCACAGAAAAAAGCTTCCACTGAAGTCGGGGTCAAATTATGCTGTTGTTTTTAGAAACTACCGTCCTCATTTTTTCTGCTGTATGAACTCTGCCATAAGGGTGGTTAGTCAGCAAAAGGACTATATACTATATCATAAATCTTAATGTTTTAGTGGATCAGCTAAGAAATCAAGGTCTTCAGCAGAAAAGACATACTGTATATATACAGACAAACTGACTTAAGTCTTAGGGCATGTGCACACGATTAATTGGCAGGAAAAACGCAGTGTAAAATACCCACATTTTTGTTGCATTTTTTACATGCAGATTTTTTCCCCACTCATTAGTATGGGTGAAATCTGCAGCAAAAAACTGACAAAATTGACACGCTGCAGGTTTAAATCTGCAAGGATAAAATAAGCAACGTGTGCACGAGACTTCAGGAATATCATTCACTTTGTTGGTACTAGGAGATCCTTCAGGTTTTGTGACAAAACTGTGCTGAAAAAAAATGCAACAAAAACACAACATGTGCACAAAGCCATAGAATTATTAGTGATTTTACATAGAACTGGCTGTAAGCATGTATTTATCAGTATTGCTACAGTGTATAATATATTAGGCAGATGCTGGTATTATTCCACACAACTACATAAATATTGCTGAAGTTAGATAAATTATGTGAATATTTGAAAACCGCGATCTTGCCCTTTCTTTAGCTAAATTAAGTGTAATTTTACTGAGAACTTCCGATTTCATTATACTATCATAGGTTGGGCTTAAGGAGCTCTTGACCAACACTGGCCGTCTAAGTGAAGAGAGAATTGCTATAAGGGCCTCCACATGAACAGAACAACCTATCTACAAAATATGGGCCCACTTCAATCTCTCCACAATTGTTAGAACAGTCATTGTAAGTCAGAAAGGCTGAAAAACAGAACATCAGACTTCCACATAGGCATTAGTATCCCAAAATCTGAATAGTGGAAGTAATGAAGAGGTTGGCCAAGTGGTCCTTCTCTGCCTCCGCCATCTATCATAATAGTGACGCACTTTGGAGGGAAAGCATACTAATCATTGTTTACCAGTCAAGAACCCTCTTAATGCCGGCCTTTCAACTTCAGATAAGTTAGGGATTATGAGAACACAGTGACGAGAAACTTGGCTTAGCCAAATACTCAAAAGTAAAAGTACATAAAAAAAATAAAAAAGGACTAGTGACAAAAAAAATGAAGAAGATTGCTGACTGACGGCAGGCTAATATACACAGAGATGAATTTGCCGTTTAACCCTTTCGTGTTGCTTAGTTGGATAACTTTTCTACATTGGGATAGCATAATGGGTTTTCCTGCATCCCTGCGTAATATCACAAATAAGAAAACATGAAATCATTTTGGCCTTTGTCCAAAGACTGATTCAGCTCTGTTACATCTGCACGAGATTTATATACCACTACGACAACAGTCTCTACCGCAATATAAGCACACCGCCTCTTTGCATCATATATCGCGGTTTAGAAGTAAAAGGATGGCTTTCTGCAATATTGATTTCTAAGTACAAAGAGCGTAAATTGAGGGTCCTAAAGTGTGAAAGTGAAAGAATCCTAAAGGGAATTGCACATTTTATTGGATACTGCTGTTATAGACCGTACTTGCTATTTATTCTGACAGCCCTGTTAAGGAGGCTGCAGAATTATATCATTAGGCCTGTAATTGCACATAGCAGACCCCCCTGTAAGACAACAGGTGAAATTTTACTAGCCAACACCACGACTAGCAATTCCAAATATACAGCGTTCTCGCCAGCCCTCAAAAGAAAACCAGTCAGTGCATCAAGGAAGTGGAGGCTAATTGTATAATGAAGTGCAGGCAACTTACTGTATATACTCATTGATGTGTAGATAGATAGACAGACAGATAGACATGTACTGAAAAAAATGGAGCACATCTAAGAAATAAGGGTGCAAAGCCTCCTTGACAAATACCAAACCATCAAGATAAAAAGAAAACTGGAGGCAGCACAGGTAGATGAAAGAAAGAAAGATATGGCATAGATAGATAGATAGATAGATAATAGAAAGAAAGAAAGATATGGCATAGATAGATAGATAGATAGATAGATAGATAGATAGATAGATAGATAGAAAAAGAAAAGCAGGCAGCACTCCCAAATTATGCAAAGAAAAAGTGGATCTATAGTTATCCCATGGAACCATTAAACCAGTAACATTTTCTTAATAATTTGCGATGACAACCTCTTAGTTTGTCACATACTATTATTTCACCATTTATTATATTAGTATTGGAAAGAACAGATGTAGCAGAACTGAGTTTGTCATTTGATGGCCCGTAATGTAACGATGATGGATGACTGTATCTAGGGTTTGTCATACGACGGAATGTAAATATGTTGCATTATTTTAACTCTTAACTCTTAAGTTCTGACACCACACAGAATAAAGAGTTATCATGAAATATGTGCAGCACTGCTACATCTGCATCCTAGTACTTTATGACTAAACTCCAGTAAGCACAGTGTAGCGCCATGTGCCTGGGTGTGCACTGCTCTCCCTGACCCTCTATAACTGTGTGCATGAACATTTCCCAATAATGACATTTTATGGGCAGTAACTATACTACGCTAAGTGATCATTTACCCTGAACACCTACTATCATTATATTTGGAAATCTATAGTCAATTAATACCCCTCTAAGTTCTTTCCATACCTGACAATTATCACACCGTAATAAGCTCCAAAACAATCCAGCTGAGACTTTATTACTTGCTGCCCAATTCTTCTTTACATGGAGACAAATGTCTTATAAAAATCCACGGTTTTTCCAAGAGTTGATAAAAGTGTCAAATCCGGGGTTAAATAGAAAAAAAAAAAGTAGCAAAAAAAAAAAAAAAGATGTAATAATCTTCTAATTCATTATTGCTTTTGTTCGAAACATCCTTTTCCTTCGGGGATTTTAACCCTTTAAGACGGAGAGAGTTTTCAGCAAAGTTTGTGCTTGTTTTGTCCTCTGGCTGTAATTATAAATATTTCATTCTCACAGGAGGACCACCCTGAAGCAAGAAAGGAGTGATCTGATTTCCATGAAATCTGCCTCCTCCATAAGTCTCTAAGTGAAGCAGTAAGTTTTCCTGCAGTTTAATGGTCTTGTTGTTGTTTAGCTGGAAAAGGTGTCTGGATTTGTCTTCTTTTTTTGTCTCTTTTGCTCAGTTTTTAAGGATATGTTGAAGGCTGAGCAGTCAGACTAGGCACTGTGTGTGGTTGGGATGGGGAGACCCAGAGGATTCTCAGCTCTCAGCATGCTGTCTGTGGTTACTTGGGCTGGAAGGAAGATGTGGCATGGATAACATGTGGGATGCGGATTGGAATGCTCTAGAGTGAGGGGGTGGAGGAAAGCCCATTCAACCAGCCACATTCCAGTGGGAGAAGCACAGACAAAAACAAGGCACTGAAATGTATACATGATAACCTTTCTCAAAACCCCGACTGACATTTAATAATTATTCAGACTCATTAGAGTTGGGATTATTACTATGGTTAATGCATCTTTCTTTTCATATTATATAAACATACTATTTCTAATGCAAATATATACATTCTAAATGCATAATATATAGTGCTAGGCTGTACATTATCTACATATAAATGATACATAGTCTCATATGTAGTATCCATATACATACACACATTGCTATGCTGTTTATTATATACAAATTGTATAGTGGCACACTGTACATTATAGAAACAAGAAATATAGTGCAATACTGTATATTAGACTAAATATAGTCCTTTGCTGTACATTTTATATTAATATTTATCTATACAAGTATAGCTCAGGTGATATACATATTATTTAGTGATTTATTGTACAAACATTAAATACAAATATAACAGATGATATTATACAAATATATAGTTCAACTGTATATTTTCAATAAATATAATAAATGAGAGCAATGTACATCATGTAATATATGGTACAGCTTTGTACACTGTACACAAAATAGAAAAAAAGTCACTCCTGTGGCCATATGCATGTGGTCCTCTTTCCTATATGATGCTTTTCCTATGAGCCAATTTATCTGGGTAAAGAAATCCTAATAATAATTGTATTTCTATAGCACCAACATATTCCGCAGTGCTTTACAACGGGGATAATTACAGACAATGTAAGAGGACCTGCTTTTGCAATGTCTGCTTCTGTCGCCAGGCGAAGCCGTATTCATTCTGTGGGGGGTGCTGGTGAGAGAAGAGACGCCAGAATCAGAAGCTCCGGTCAGCACAGGCTCTGGTCAGCTAATAAGATTAGGGTGACTGGCACATACAGCGCTGTTTAGTTTGGCAGAATGGGTGTGTGTGCTGTCTAGCTGGGGTTTTCAGCTTTCTGCTCCAGACAGTTAGAAAGCACCGCACTCTACTTAAGCTTCCAGCTTACTGCTGGAAGCTGCCAGATATAGCCTTGTGCTCCTCTGGTTCAGTCCTGGCAGTTCAGCTTCAGTATAGTGTGTTTGTTTCCTGTTTTTGACCTCTGCTTGATTTATTGACTATTTATTTGCGTCTTCTGATGTTGTACTTTCCTAGCCCTCTTGGTTCTGACCCAGCTGCCTGGCCACTTCTGCCAGCCTGCACCATCATACAGCAGCTTATTCTATGGCTCCAGCGCAGGTGCCCCTGTTTATGTCCAGATCCCTGTACAGGGGCTAAAGGGTGAAGGCCAGGCCAACACCTGGGATATGGTAAGCGGAGTGGCATGCGCTAAGCCTGTTCGTGGTAGCCATTTTAGAGCTCCCAGGCGACCACTGACAGAGCTTCATTACAGTTAGTCTTAGATCATTAGCAGAATGGAGAGCACTGTTAGGGTGGCAGACAGAAATGTGAGATGTAGGGCAGTGCAGAACTGTGGAGAGCTTTGTGGGTGAGAGTGATAAGTTTATATTGTAGTTTGTAGTGGATAGGTAACTAGTGCAATGACTGGCACAGGGTGGAGGCATCAGTGTAGGGGTTGGACAGAAATATGACCCTGGCTGCTGCATTCAGGATAGATTAGAGAGGAGAGAGTTTAGTAAGAGGGAGACCAATTAGTAGAGAGTTGGAATAGTCCAGACAAAAATTAATCAGATTCTGTTCCTGGATAATAGGGCTAAGAGAGCTGTTCATGTTAGTAATGATAAGAGTGCTGTCCCTGGGTAGTGGGGCTAAGAGAGCTGTCCATGGGTAGTAGGGCTAAGAGAACTGTTACTGAGACGTAGAGCTAAGAGATCTGTTTTGGGTAGTAGGGCTAAGAGCACTATCCCTGGATTGTGGGGCTCAGAGTGCTGTACCTGGATAGTAGAGCTAAGATAGATGTCTCTGGGTATTAGGGCTAAGAGAGCTGTGTCTGACCTCAGAGTCCAAGATGAACTGCTCCCTATGCTAAGTACTGGGTGGCTGCATATGCTCTGATTCAAAGATGGAACCACACAAAAATGCTGGCTGACTGCATTCACTTTTTGTGGTGGCTTACTGTGTTTGCTTTTTGTGCTGGCTGACTGGATGCACTGCGTTAACCTTTTGTGCTGGATGACTGCCTTCACTGCGTTCACCCTTTGTGCAGGCTGACTGCATTCATGGTGTTTACTCTTTGTGTTGGTTGACTGCATTCACTCTTTGTGCTGGATGACTGTGTTCACTGTGTTGGTTGAATGCGTTCACAGGGTTCACTATTTATGCTGGCTGACTCCGGTCACTGTACTGGCTGACTGTTTACTCTTTGTGCTGGTTGACTGCATTCACTGTTTATTCTTGCTGACTGCATTCACAATGCTGGTTGAATGCGTTCACGGGGTTCACTGTTTGTGCTGGCTGACTGCGTACACTGTTTGTGTTGGCTGACTGCGATTACTGTTTATGTTGGCTGACTTCGATTACTGTGTTCACCGATGGGGCTGGCTGACTGCGTGCATGGCGTTCGTTGTTTGAACAGGCTGACTGTGATCATTGCATTTACTATTTGTGCTGACTGACTGTGATAACTGCATTCACCATTTGTGCAGGCTGACTAAGATCACTGCTTTCACTGTTTGTGCTGGCTGACTGCGTTCACAGTGTTCACTCTTTGTGCTGGCTGACTGCGTTCACTGTTTGTGCTGGCTGACTGCGTTCATAGTGTTCACTCTTTGTGCTGGCTGACTGCACTCACTCTTTGTGCTTGCTGACTGCATTCACTGTGCTGGTTGAATGCATTCATGGGGATCACTATTTATGCTGGCTGACTCAGTTCACTGTTTGTGCCGGCTGACTGCATTCACGGTGTTCACTCTTTGTGCTGGCTGACTGCATTCACTGTTTCTGTTGGCTGACTGCGATTACTGTGTTCACCGATGGGGCTGGCTGACTGCGTGCATGGCATTCGCTGTTTGTACAGGCTGACTGTGATCACTGCATTTACTATTTGTGCTGACCGACAGCGATAACTGCATTCACCATTTGTGCAGGCTGACTATGATCACTGCTTTCACAGTTTGTGCTAACTGACTGAGTTCACAGTTTGTGCAGGCTGACGGCGATCACTGAGTTTACAGTTTGTGCAGGCTGGCTGCGATCATGCAGTCACCATTTGTGTTGGCTGACTACGATCACTGCGTTCACCATTTGTTTCACCATTTGTGCAGGCTGATTGCGATCACTGTGTTCATGGTTTGTGCAGGCTGTGTTCACGGTGTGCACTGTTCACTCTGACAAAGATGCCACCTGCTCCTTGTGCTGGCTTCTACTACTCATTGCATCTGGTCAGATTCAAAGATCGCATCAGCTCCCTGTGCCGGCTCCACCCCACTCTGCTAAGCACTGGCTGGGGTGATGTCGAACGCAGCCAGTACTTAGTAGAGGGGGTGGTGCCAGCACAGGGGAGGCTGCCATCTTAGATTTTGAGCTCCGGCGCACACTTCAACACTGCTGCTACCGGCTCTCCACTTTCCCCGTACAGAGAGCTGGTCGGAGCAGTGTTGAATTGTGTCCTGACCTCGTGGGCCGCATAAAATTACATGGTAGGCCGGATTCGGCCCGTGGGCCTTGAGTTTGACACGTATGCTAGGGGAAGTGTTTATTTATACCAATTTGAGATACCCATTATATTTACTTGGCTCTTTTAGCTATCGTGGCTGTCATATAAGATGTATTCCAGTACCAGTTTTTGGCTTAAGAAACAGGTTCCGTTGCAGTTTGCACATTTTTAAATGTTTTATTTTTCTGTTTCATAATAAAGCTATACACTACTGTTCAAAAGTTTGGGGTCATTTAGAAATTTCATTATTTTTGAAAGAAAAGAACATTTTTTTTCAATGAACCTAACATTAAATGAATCAGAAATACACTCTATACATTGTTAATGTGGTAAATGACTCTTCTAGCTGCAAACGTCTTCTTTTTATTGCAATATCTACATAGGTGTATAGAGGCCCATTTCCAACAACCACCATTCCAGTGTTTTAATGGTACATTGTGTTTGCTAACTGTGTAAGAAGGCTAATGGATGTTTAGAAAACCCTAGAAAACCCTTGCACAAGTATGTTAGCCCAGCTGAAAACGGTTTGGCTGATTTGAGAAGCTATAAAATTGACCTTCCTTTGAGCTAGTTGAGAATCTGGAGCATTACATTTGTTTGTTTTATGAAACTCTCAAAATGGCCAGAAAAAGAGAACTTTCATGTGAAACTCGAGTGTGTATTCTTGTTCTTAGAAATGAAGGCTATTCCATGAGAGAAGTTGCCAAGAAACTGAAGATTTCCTACAACGATGTGTACTACTCCCTTCAGAGGAGAGCACAAACAGGCTCTAACCAGAGCAGAAAGAGAAGTGGGGGGCCCCGCTGCACAACTGAGCAACAAGACAAGTACATTAGAGTCTCTAGTTTGAAAAATTGACGCCTTACAGCTCCTCAACTGGCAGCTTCATTAAATAGTACACGCAAAATGCCAGTGTCATCGTCTACAGTGAAGAGGCGACTCCGGGATGCTGGCCTTCAGGGCAAAGTGGCAAAGAAAAAGCCATATCTGCTAAAAAAAAATAAAAAAATGGTGCCATTTTCCAAGACCCGTAGTGTCTCCATTTTTCAGGATCTAGGGCCGGGTGAGGGCTTAGTTTTTGCGTGCCGAGCTGAAGTTTTTATTGATACCATTTTGGGGTAGATACGATGTTTTGATCGCCCGTTATTGCATTCTAGCGTTTAGAATTTTTTTCTCGTTATTCCGTTTACCGATCGGATTAATTAATTTTTAGATTGATAGATTGGGTGATTCTGAATGTGGCGATACCAAATATGTGTATGTGTTTTTTTTTTTTTTATTATTTTATTTTGAATAGGGAAAAAGGGGGTGATTTAAACTTTTATATTTTTTAAATATTTTTAAAAACATTTTTTTTCACTTTTTGCATGCTATTATAGTCTCCATAGGAGACTAGAAGCAGCACTTGTCTGATCGCCTTTGCTACATAGAGGTGATGAGCAGATCACCTCTATGTAGCAGAAGTGATCCTGTGCTATGAGCGCCGACCACTAGGTGGCACTCAAAGCAATCAGTACATGACAACCACTGGGGTCTGCTGCAGACCCAGGGTTGTCATGCTCACCCATCAGTGACCCGCGATCACGTGACAGGGTCACCGATGGGCGGGGTAAGTGATGCGCTTCCGACGCGGCGTTGTTAAATGCCGCTGTCAGAGATTGACAGCGGCATTTAACATGTTAACAGCCGCGGGTGAATCGCTATTCCACCTGCGGCTGTTGTGGGCACATGTCAGCTGTAAGAATCAGCTGACATGTGCCCGATTCAGTGCGGGCTCAGCGCTGGAGCCCGCGCTGAACAGGGGGGTGACAGCCTGGGGCGTACTAATGCGCCCCAGGCTGTAAAGTGGTTAATGAACACAGCATTCTTTACAGCACAGTGAGATGGAGGAGTGGGGGAGGGTTTGCTGAGGGAGATGATCCCTGTGACACCATTTCTTACAGTCCTTATCTTTCTGCTTGACAATACTCTGCACTGCTAGTTCAGGAACTCTACCTGACCTGTGCTTAGCTTCACTCCTGACTTAAATACTTTTCACTTGCAGGGACGCTTCTGTGAGATGGAGAACACACACACCACCTTTCTCTTCGGCTCCAACCTGACAGTAAACAACTTCCCCACAATCCCCCTGGGGCTCTGCTAAAACCCTCCTTGTCTTCTGTGACTGTGTTAACCCCTCCAGTTGCTGGATGCTTCTGGAGCACAACACTTTCTGTCTCATGTGTTTGTGTTACTTCTAATAGTTGCTGAATGCTTTTAAAGCAACAGCACTACTTGTGACTGTCACACTCTGCAACAGCACTACTTCTGCATGACACAGTTATACTCACCTCCTATGCCGACGCTATTCCAGTTGTGTTGGCCCTCACGGTCCCAGGGGTCTCGTGCGGTTGTTATGACACGTGATCCTGGCGCCCAATCAACGCTGGCGTCACTGTCCCCACCTTCATACGAATTGAACATGAAGAGGAAGTCAGAGATCAGCTGCAGCCCTGATCTCCTCTTCATGTTCAATTCGTATGAAGGCGGGACAGTGACGCCAGCTCTGATTGAGCACCAGGATCACGTGTCATAACAGCAGAACAGGAGCCCCGGGGACCGCGAGTGTCAACACCGCGGGAATAGTGCCGGCACGGGAGGTGAGTATAAGCTATTTTATGTTATCGGGGCCAAACATTTGGATCAAGAAAGGGGTTGTCCTGGTAGTGGGCAACCCCTTTAAAGAAGGGAAATAACATTGTGTGATATATTACAATTGTCTACTTTATATAATTTTATATTGTTCACAAAAAGAAATGAAAAAGATTTTGATCAAAATATATGCAAGCTCACAACCCACGTCAAGGGTCCTCATTGTCTTGTAAGTCCCTAGACTAAAAATCTTACATTGTTTTAATTTTTTTGTTGCACGTTTTTAATCTTTTTGCAGAATAGATCACTAAGAGGGTTGACAAGGAGATCTGTCCCCCTCAAGAAGACGTTGTGGCAAGCGTGTAATAAAACTTATTTTGTGTCTGGTTATATTTGTGCATAATATAAAAATGTATTTATCCCTATGGTCGTTGTTTGTGTTAGGTTCCGGAAGTGTTAACTGCGAGGCCAGCCCCTGGAGGGGAAAAGGTGTCCCTATAGGGAAACCAGTTGGAAGGTTTTAGGGATATAGGAAGTAAGTATTCAGTGTCGGAGAGGAGGTGAAAGGGAGAAGACAGGTTTACCAGTGGAGGAACTACAAGGCTCAGCATGGAAAATAGTTACAGAGGTGGCAGGATATCATGGGCAAGTGAGGACCCCTTCAAGAGGAATAGTTATAGGCTGTGTGCCCACGATGCGTTTTGTAAGCGTTTCCGCAGCGGCAAAAAACGCTGCAGAAACGCTTAAAAAATGCATGGTAGAAGGCCTGCCATGTTTCCCAATGATAATCCGCATGTGCTGTGCACATGCTGCGGAAATTTCCGCTGCGGATTATCATTGCGGAAAAAAACGCAGCACTACCAATTATTTTGCGGAAGTGCTGCGTTTTCGCCACCATTGACTTGCATTAGAACACATGGATTCCGCTTCATTAGATAAGGACATGCGGAATGCACGCGTTCCAATGTGCGCATGGTACCCAGGTCTAGAGGAGAGGAGACTCTCCTCCGGACCCGGGTACCATAGAAAACTGTGAAAAAAAGAATAAAATAAAAAATAAAGATTATATTTACCTTCTGACGGCCCCCGCTGCACTCGTCCTTTCAAGCCGGCAGCTAGCGATGAACTGAAGGACCTGCGCTGACGTCATAGTCATGTGACGGGTCACGCGACGCTGACGTTGGCAGGTCCTTCAGTGTACCGCTGCCGGCAGCCAGGACGGAGGGAATAAAGACTGCGGGGGCCATCGGAAGGTAAGTATAGATTTATTTTTTACTTTTTACCATTCTTTCGGTCACAGTATATAAATCCATGCCGGTTGCATGGATTTATATAGTGTGACCAAGTTGACAAGCACTTTCCAAGTGATGCTAAAATCGCTTGGAAAGCGCTTGTCAACCCGCATGCGGAAATGTAAGTGAAGAAAGCTTCACTTCCGCATGTGTACACCCACAACACTCGTTTGTCTATAAGGTGCCAGGGTGTAGAGAAGCAGCAGCTCGCGCACGACTACCACTTTGTGCACCTTACACAGCCAGGCCCTTTAAAACCCTGCTGTTCTGTTCGGGTCTACTATACACTTATAATGTTCCGGTCATTTTTGACGGGACCTATTAAAGTCTTGATTTTTAGCTAATTTAAGTGTTTTATTTAAATACCTGTTGCATTATTATACTGTATGTGAACATAGTTGTTCATAAACAAATGAAAAATGAAATCAAAAACTTAATTTTTATTTTTTTTGTATCAAAAAATGTTACATGGCCTTATTGCAATATTCATGCATATTGCACATTTGCACATAAAAAATATATATTCTTTATATAACTGTAAACTATAACTAATAACATCAAATTGTATGTAAATATATTTAAAAAATAAATAAATAAATAGAAAAAATAAAAAGTTCAGTTTTTTCTATATAAAATGGTAAATATGGTTCACGGTGCTAAATTTACTGTTTGCATTCGTCACAAGTATAATTTACATGTCTTTTGCATAAGTACTTTGCACAACTGCAACATATCACATTTGTTTTGTGATTACTTGATGTTGGACAGAAGGCGCATAGTTTCCATTTTAGGCTGGTTGCGTTCTTGGTGTAGGCAGTGGAAGCCATTGGTTCACTTTCTTTAGCATGCTGTTGGATCCTGTGGACAATGGCTGCCACTCCATCATCTCTGTGTGTTACTTTTCTTTCATCGATTTATGGGCTAACCAGTGATTTTCCCAACTCCTCTATAAAAATTCTTCTACCCTGAACAGCAGGGTAAATAAGATACAGCGAAAAGATTTTGCACATAACTATACTGGAAGCGAATCCATCCGCTGTATTGTAAGTTGAAAATGTATGTATGTGTAAATCTGCCAAAAGGGCCTAGATAAATTGATAAATAGTAGTAGATGCAATATATAGTCCAAAATGAGATTATAACTCCTTTATTTCACTCAAAAAATGGCTGGAGATTAGTATAAAAGGCTATTGGTCATTTTTTGACTGAATAGTACAAGTGTAAAAAAAAAATGTGGAGCAAAAAGTAAACAAAAAAATAAAATAAAATAAAATACCCATAGTAAGAACCCCTTAAATGAGGAAAAGTCAATTAACCACAAGTTTCAGAACCGCATAATGAATATTTAAAAAAATATTACATTTCAAATTCGGTCATTTTTGACCTAACAGAACAGCAGGGTTAAGTGTTGGCTTGGGGAATTGGGGTGTCTGTCCATTGTATATATATATATATATATATATATATATATATATATATATATATATTTATAGTATGGGCAACACTAATGTACAGTCATATGAAAAAGTTTGGGCACCCCTATTAATCTTAAGCTTAATGTTTTATAAAAATTGGTGTTTTTGCAACAGCTATTTCAGTTTGATATATGTAATAACTGTTGGACACAGTAATGTTTCTGCCTTGAAATGAGGTTTATTGTACTAACAGAAAATGTGCAATCTGCATTCAAACAAAATTTGAAAGGTGCATAAGTATGGGCACCCTTATCATTTTCTTGTTTTAAATACTCCTACCTACTTTTTACTGACTTACTAAAGCACTTTTTTTGGTTTTGTAACCTCATGGAGCTTTGAACTTTATAGCCAGGTGTATGCAATCATGAGAAAAGCTACTTAAAGTGGCCACTTGCAAGTTGTTCTCCTGTTTGAATCTCCTCTGAAGAGTGGCATCATGTGCTCCTCAAAACAACTGTCAAATGATCTGAAAACAAAGATTATTCAACATAATTGTTCAGGGGAAGCATACAAAAAGCTGTCTCAGAGATTTAACCTGTCAGTTTCCACTGTGAGGAACATAGTAAGGAAATGGAAGAACACAGGGACAGTTCTTGTTAAGGCCAGAAGTGGCAGGCCAAGAAAAACATCAGAAAGGCAGAGAAGAAGAATGGTGAGATCAGTCAAGGACAATCCTCAGACCACCTCCAGAGAGCTGCAGCATCAACTTGCTGCAGATGGTGTCACTGTGCATCGGTCAACTATACAAGGCACTTTGCACAAGGAGAAGCTGTATGGGAGAGTGATGCGAAAGAAGCCGTTTCTGCAAGCACGCCACAAACAGAGTTGGCTGAGGTATGCAAAAGCACATTTGGAGAAGCCAATTTCTTTTTGGAAGAAGGTCCTGTGGACTGATGAAATCAAGATTGAGTTATTTGGTCATACAAAAAGGCGTTATGCATGGTGGCAAAAAAACACAGCATTCCAAGAAAAACACTTGCTACCCACAGTAAAATTTGGTGGAGGTTCCATCATGCTTTGGGGCTGTGTGGTCAATGCTGGCACTGGGAATCTTGTTAAAGTTGAGGGACGCATGGATTCCACTCAGTATCAGCAGATTCTTGACAATAGTGTTCAAGAATCAGTGATAAATATGAAGTTACAAAGTGGATGGATCTTTCAGCAAGACAATGATCCAAAACACCACTCCAAATCTACTCAGGCATTCATGCAGAGGAACAACTACAATGTTCTGGAATGGCCATCCCAGTCCCCAGACCTGAATATCATTGAACATCTGTGGGATCATTTGAAGAGGGCTGTCCATGCTCGGCGACCATCAAACTTAACTGAACTGGAATTGTTTTGTAAAGAGGAATGGTCAAAAATACCTTCATCCAGGATCCAGGAACTCATTAAAAGCTACAGGAAGCGACTAGAGGCTGTTATTTTTGCAAAAGGAGGATCTACTAACTATTAATGTCACTTTTCTGGTGAGGTGCCCATACTTATGCACCTGTCAAATTTAGTTTGAATGCAGATTGCACATTTTCTGTTAGTACAATGAACCTCATTTCAAGGCAGAAACATTACTGTATCCAACAGTTATTACATATATTAAACTGAAATAGCTGTTGCAAAAACACCAATTTTTATAGAACATTAAGCTTAAGATTAATAGGGGTGCCCAAACTTTTTCATATGACTGTATCTGTGTGACTGGCGCCCTATACAAGCCTTTATCTGTGTACAACCTCCCCATCCATGAATGGTAGGTGTCTGAGTGGTTGTTCCATCCGTATTTTTCACCTGTGCTGCCTCAACCTTTATCATGAGGGCCTCATGCAGTGCATTTAAAATGGTGTCATGGTCTTGGTGAATATGGTTGCCTTTTTCTGTGATGTTTTATTCTCAAGGCCAATAGAGTTGAGCATAATGAGGAGTAGCTGGTGATCAACATTGTCTATTGCTGAAATCCGGAAAAATCAGCGGAGAGTAGAGACCATTAGATTTAGCTGTTAGTAGATTGTTAGAGACTTCAGTAAGGGCAGCTTCTGTAGAATGTAAAGAGTGGAAACCAGACCAAGAAGAAAGCTATCAAAAAGATAACGGATTTAAGTGAGCATTCTAGGAGTTTAGAGATGAAGGGGAGATTGCAGTAAGGCCTGTAAATAGCAGAGCAGTTCTGATCAGTGGATGATATTTTAAGTAATAGAGCTATGATGGCATGCTTGAAGGATGAGGGGAAAATACCCAAAGAAAGAAAGAGGTTAAAGGTAAACTAATACAATAATCATTCTTTCTGATGGTTATTCTCAAAATCAAAAGTTATCCCCTATCCATAAGATAGGGACTAATTGACTGACAGCTGAGAGTCTGACTCAAGGACCCTCAGCAATCTTGATAATGCTGCACATGATCCTGGAAACTCTGACTTGAAAGGACCAGAGGTGTGTATGTGTGGCACCCCAGGGGTCTGGTTTCCACAGTAACGGCAATGTTATGTCTGAGAGCAGGTGGGAGGTCTCTTGGTCAGGGATCCTGTGCATGCCACACCTCCTGCCCAGTCCTGGGAGGGGAAGAACTTCCCCTATATAAACCTAGGGCTGAGGCAGGGTTAGTGAGTAGAGAAGAAGTAGAGACAGAGAAGAGAAGCAGATATAGGAAAGAACATCAGGAGCTCTGTGGGAGCAGTACTACAAGGAGTCAGGGGCTGGCAGCTGCAGAGCTCGCCCTGACTGAGAAGTTATCTCCGGACCCGGAGTCCGAGGCTGTGGGGACTAACTCCTATCCAGCAGCAGAAACCGACCGGCAGGGGATTGCAGGTCCTCTGGCCCAGAAACCCGAAGGCACGGTCACACGCGTGGGACCAGCACCGCCGTCGTGGAGCGGAAGCTACTAGAAGGCCCCGAGTCACCGGCCATACGGGTGAGCACCACACGGTACACTCAGGGACGTGGGCTACTTATACCCGCTTCTAGCAAGGTAGCCAGAAGAGTATCGTTAGTTTGGGAGGCCTACAACTCCGCCTGGCCAGGGGAGATCCCATCTGCTCAAGGACTGACCAGGCCCCAATCGCTAGCCAGTACTCCGGGAGGGTCTATCGCAGTCACCAGTAAAGACCCTGAACTACACCGTACCGTCTCTGAGTGGTTCCTGCTACCCCCATCATCCACGTCGGTTGCCCTGAGGCCATACCCCTCCCGTTGGGGGTTATACTATCACGCTGCACAATCCTACCACCGGCCTCAGCGGTCTGCCCTGCAGCAGCAGCTCCTTAGCTGTACTCAACGGGTGGCGTAGTCGTCCAACATCTACCGCTAATACAGCACCACTTAGTCTGACTCCCTGGGCACGGACCGGATCACCGCCACGAGACTACAACCCTCAAGAGATCCGGCTCCGGGTAAGCTCCCGCGTGCGCAACGCAGCGCGACACAGGCCCAGGGGCGCGTCAACTTTTGGCGTAGTCGGCAGGATTTCATGCCCGCAACCACCGGGTACTGCGTGCCTGAAAAAGACTGTTCAAACTTACCTGTGGTGAAGATTCCCGCCATCCGGCGCCACCTTCTGCTTCCTTCCCGCCATCGGTGGAGTTTTCCCGCCATTCGGCGCCATCTTCGGCCTTCTTCCCGCCAGCCGTGGAGTTTTCCCGCCATTGGACGCCATCTTGAGGACGCCGCGCGGGAAGAAGAGGGGCGTGGACTCCGAAAGCGCGCGAGAACTGAAGCCCCGCCTCACGTCCGGACGTTGCGTAAGGTCCTGGAAGGAGCCCAGCAGACGCCGACGTCACAGGAGCGCGACGGAAGGTCCTCAACCCTGACGATCCACTGCGGAGCCGCGGCCTACGGAAGAGGATCATCGCAAGGTAGGCCACGGTCCACTAGGGGGGAGAAGGATGTCGGATACGGAGGAGAGCTTCACCGCTTCAACCCCCGCCAGCGCCACCGCTGTTGCGGTCATGCCTTTCACCATGCCCTATATCCCGGGGGCAGCCTGGCTACCCCAGTACTCAGGGGAGTCACATACCCTGCATGACTTTAGAGAAAAGCTGGATAGCCTCTTCCAGGTGTACCCCCTCACAGAGGAGCAAAAAGTGAGCATCCTGGTGGCCCAATTAACCGGAGCAGCCCAAAGGGAGGTAAAGTCCTGGCCACCTGGGGGGAGGACTGTCGCAGGGATACTAACCCGGCTGAGGGACACCTTTGATACCCGCACCTCAGCCGAGATCAAGCTTAGATTCTACGGGTGCAAACAGCGGGCACATGAGAGTATAAGGGACTATGCCCTGAACCTACAAGAGGCCCTGAGAGCCATTAAGCAGACCGACCCTGACGGCGTGGGAGACGAGAACAGGCTGTTGACTGAACAATTTATAGAGGGTTTATATTGCAATGCCCACCGAACCCAGTTGCGGGCAATGGCCTTACAGGACCCTCATCTGGGATTTGCACAGTTCAAGGACAGAGCCATCCGGGTGCTTTGAGAACCGGCACCAGGTGGCGTTGTGACCCCCAGACGCCCCACTACCACTTACCACCAGGAGGCGGCGCCCTTGTCGGCAGGGCCTGTGGGAGCTGATGCGCAGGCTTTGAACAATGACCCGGCTCCAGACCTGCACCATCAGGTCCAAGAGCTAGCTAAAAGCGTTGCTGCGCTAACCCGAACTGTGCAGTCTTTACAGGTTTCCACTCCAGGGAAGATCCAGCTGGCATCCGGACCGGAGGACATCCCGTGGCGTCGACCAAGGAGGACCCCACCGGCCAGAGGAAGACCCAGCGACCGATACAACGAGGACGGACGACCCATCTGCCGCCGCTGCAATCAACCCGGACATATGGCAAGGTACTGTCCTTTAAACTGGCACAACCTGGGGTAGAGGGCCAACCCCCAGGAAAAAGATCACCAGGCCCATCGAACTGGCGCGACAAATATGTGGGAGGACGTCCAGTCTTACCCGTGGTACTGGATGGCATTCCTATGAGTGCCCTACTGGACACCGGGTCACAGGTCACCACCATCCCGTACGTGCTCTTCAAGCAGTACTGGAATGACTCGGATATCACCCGCTACCCTGACGACGACTTGAGTATCATCGCCAGCAATGGTCAGCCCGTGCCACAGATTGGATTTAAAGAGGTGACCATTAAAATCGGTAGAGTCGAACTGGCAGCACAGGGACTGATCATTGTAGACATTGACAAACACGAGAGTCACCCAAAGATAACTCTAGGAACTAATGTAATTGAAAATTGTCTTGCAGAGGTGATTTTCCTTTTACAGCAGGTTGCCAAGAACGCCAGCTCCGGCCAGCAGCGAGTGCTCCAGAAAGAGATCCGGGCACTGATGCGACGGCAACAGCTAGAACTCTCCGGTGGTGAGATTGGTAGCGTAAGAATGTGTGACCCTTTCCCTATTGCCATGCCCCCAAAAAGTGAAATGATGATTTGGTGCCGGGCAGCTATTGGTCTGAGAGGTAGAGATTACCAGGCAATGGTAGAACCAGTTTACTCAGACAGTAGGCCCACCATTTTCACAGCACGGGGGGTGGTCAATGTACGCCATGGGAGGGTGCCCGTTCGCATAATAAATATCGGGAAGAGGGAAGTGTACCTGCCCCGGTATGCCACGCTAGCCAAATTGTATACCATCAATCAAAATTCCATACAGTCCGTAGAACCCTTGCCTCTATCTTCCCCGGAGGAAGGTAACGGCTCTAAAGAAACAATGGAGGACTGGTGTCAGCAACTACATTTGGGTACTGACTCCACTCCCTCACACCAGAAACAGGGAGTCTATCGGGTGGTTCAAGAGTACGAGAGAGTGTTTAGTAAACACCCGTTAGACTTCGGGCGAGTCAAGGGGGTAGAACACCACATCCCCACGGGAGACCATCCTCCCATAAAAGAGAGGTATCGACCCGTACCCCCTGCACACTACCAACACGCCAAGGGGATGCTTAGAGACATGAAGGAGGCTGGGGTGATCAGGGATAGCTGTAGCCCCTGGGCAGCTCCACTAGTCTTAGTCAAAAAGAAAGACAACACCATGAGGATGTGTGTAGATTACCGGAAAATCAACCGTATCACACACAAGGATGCGTACCCCTTACCAAGGATAGAGGAGTCTTTGGCTGCTTTAAGATCTGCTAACTTCTTCTCTACCTTGGATCTCACTAGTGGGTACTGGCAGGTTCCTGTAGCAGAGGCGGACCGGGAGAAGACCGCATTCACCACCCCGATGGGACTTAGCGAGTTTACCTGCATGCCGTTCGGACTCTGCAACGCACCAGGAACCTTCCAACGATTAATGGATTGCTGTCTGGGCCACAGAAACTTCGAGACGGTCCTGCTGTACCTGGACGATGTCATCGTATATTCCAAGACGTATGAGGACCACCTGAAACACCTGGCGGAAGTGTTCGAAGCTCTGGCAAGCTACGGCCTAAAGGTGAAACCCTCCAAGTGTCACCTCCTGAAACCAAAGGTGCAGTACCTGGGACACGTGGTGAGCGCTGATGGAGTGGCTCCCGACCCTGATAAGATCACCGCAATTAAGGAATGGCCAAGTCCCTCCAGTGTAAAGGAAGTGCGGCAGTTCCTCGGGTTGGTAGGCTATTACCGCAGATTCATCCCCGGTTTCACCAAAAAGGCAGCTCCTATGCAGGACCTCCTGATAGGCCAGTCCCGGAAGGCCAAGAACCAGAAGCCGCCCTTCAAATGGGGGAAGTTAGAAGAAGAGTCCTTCCGCCAGCTGAAGATGGCCCTCACGGGGGATGAAATCCTGGCGTACCCTGATTACAGCCAGCCCTTTATCCTCTACACCGACGCAAGTAACATCGGGCTAGGAGCCGTACTGTCCCAGATCCAGCAGGGGAAAGAACGAGTAATCGCTTACGCTAGCCGAAAACTGAGACCCACCGAAAGAAACCCTGAGAATTACAGCTCATTTAAGCTAGAGTTCCTGGCTGTGGTGTGGGCAGTCACCGAACGCTTTAAGCACTACCTCGCTTCTTCCCGGTTCACCGTGTACACGGATAACAACCCGTTGACACACCTGGACACGGCACGACTCGGTGCCCTAGAGCAGAGATGGATGGCCCGTCTGTCCAACTACGAGTTCACAATCAAATACCGGGCAGGACGCTCCAATACCAACGCGGACGCCCTGTCCAGGATGCCAAACCTACCGGACGTAGGAGAAGATCCAGAGGGACTGGAAGAAGTCGAACTCCCCGCGTTCCACCGTCATGGGACTATCCAGTATTCCCATCGGGTAAGGAGTAAGCAAGCCGCTACGTTTAACCCCTTGCCTCACTACAACTGGGAGGAAACGCAAGACAGTGACCCTGCCGTCCGGCTGGTAAAGGAGATGCTGACTCGGCCAGAGGCTCGCCTTGACCCAGACGCTCCGGAGGAAGCCAAGCGACTGTTCCTTTACAAGGGGAAGTTGTGCCGCAGAATGGTTAACTCCCGGACGCATGAACTAATCTGGCAAGTAGTGGTGCCACGGAGAGACGCAGCCATGGTGATGGAGGCATACCACGATGGGGCTGGACACTTCGGATGGAAGAAGCTGGAGTTCCTGCTGCGTGGGCGGTTCCACTGGGTAGGCATGAGGGGAACCATCGAGAGGTGGTGCAGAGACTGTGGCCCGTGCAACCTAAGAAGGAAGGACCGTGCCAGCCAGAAGACTCCCCTGCAGTCCATCGTCACCCGGCAGCCGTTGGAACTGGTAGCCTTGGATCATGTAAAACTGACCCCAAGCAGAAGTGGCTACGTCTACGCGTTAACCATTGTGGATCATTACTCCCGGTTCTTGGTTGTCGTCCCCGTTAAGGACTTAACGGCTCAAACAGCAGCTAGAGCCTTCCAGCAGCACTTCTGCCGTCCACACGGGTACCCGGACCAAGTGCTGACGGACCAGGGACCTGCCTTTGAAGCGGAGGTCTTCCAGGAATTCTGCAATCTGTATGGCTGCCGGAAGATAAGGACGACACCCTATCATCCGCAAACTAATGGACTTTGTGAGAAAATGAACCAGGTGGTAATGGATCTCCTGAAAACGTTGCCCCTGGCAGAACGCAGTCTGTGGCCTGAGAAGCTGCCCGATCTAGTGGACCTATACAACCACATCCCGGTAGGTTCCACCAACTGTACCCCGGCTTACCTAATGAGGGCGAGACCTGGTAAGTTACCTGTTGACCTGGAAATGGGAGTCCTGACACCCGAGGACACTTCACCAGAAGCAGACTGGGACACAGAGAGGCAGCAGCAGTACCGGAAAGTACAGGAGAGCGTGGAGCGAAGTCTCTGTCAGGCTAGGGAAAGACAAGAGAAAACTTACAACCAGTATGCTCCCGCTGTTGCCCTGGTACCCGGAGAGCAGGTCTTGAAGAGGAAGAGACGGCTCCACAAGTTGGACGACCAGTGGGAGAAGGACCCGTACACCGTACTGCCCTCAAGCCACGAGAACCCGAAAGTCTGTACCATCAGTAAAGACGGAGGGGAGACCATAGCCATTGTATCCCGGGATCACCTGAAGAAGTGTCCTGAACAGCTACGGAACCCTGAAGAGGAACAGGAAGACCCTCGACCCGTAGAGGAAAGGGAAGATATGGTTAGTACTGTGCTCGGAGACTTCCCTCGGTCCTGGACTCAAGTCAATGGTGCAGTTGTGGTACCCGTCCTCACGTTCCTCCAACCAGCATCCCAAGTGCCTACGGAGCAACAGGTAGAGCTGGAAGAGCAGCCGGTCCAGGAGGCAGAAGACTCCACACAAGCAGAACAGGAGGATCAACCCTCTGCTTATAGTGAGCCTGCCGTACCCCTAGTGAGTCAAAGAGCCGGTAGACAGCTGCCCAGTTTACCCTTGACAGCTCCTACACCCTGTAGTTCAGGGCTAGACAGTCAGCTCCGTAGGTCCACTAGGGCCACTAGAGGCCAGTTACCCGCACGTTGGAGGATTTGAAGTGTATAAATTGTTTTATTTGTGGTTACTAGTGTTGAGCGATACCTTCCGATATCAGGAAATATCGTATCGGATTGGATCGGGCCGATACCCAAAAAGTATCGGATATCGCCGATTCCGATACCGGAAACCAATGCAAGTCAATGGGACACAAATATCGGAATGAAAATAAACCCTTTCTTTCCTTGTAGGTTAATTCTACATGAAGTAAAACAACTAAGAATAATGTAGAATGACATGAAAAGCCGGCAATTCATCAGCGGCATTCACCGGTACCCGACAATTTACAACAGAAAGAATAGAGCTTCACACATAGATTAGGTAGATAGAAACATGTCAGTCACATATATAAGAAGTACAGTGACAGTGTTGCTTACTGTACTTGTCATTTAGTGTAAAGGATTTATTTTAAAAAATATTAGTGTTTTCGTGCACCGTCTCTTTAAAAAAGCCGGCCGGCAATTCAGCATCTGTACCCGACAATTTATAACAGACAGAATAGAGCTTCACACATAGATTAGATAGATAGAAACATGTCAGTCACATATATATGAAGTACAGTGACAGTGTTTTTTACTGTACTTGTCATTTAGTGTAAAGGATTTATTTAAAAAAATATTAGTGTTTTCGTGCACCGTCTCTTTAAGAAAGCCGGCCGGCAATTCAGCATCTGTACCCGACAATTTAGAATAGAAAGAATAGAGAATCACACATAGATTAGATAGATAGAAACATGTCAGTCACATATATATGAAGTACAGTGACAGTGTTGCTTACTGTACTTGTCATTTAGTGTAAAGGATTTATTTAAAAAATTATAGTGTTTTCATGCACCGTCTCTTTAAAAAAGCCGGCCGGCAATTCAGCATCTGTACCCGACAATTTAGAATAGAAAGAATAGAGAATCACACATAGATTAGATAGATAGAAACATGTCAGTCACATATATATGAAGTACAGTGACAGTGTTGATTACTGTACTTGTCATTTACTGTTAAAATAAAGGATTTATTTAAAAAAAAAATTGGCGTGGGGTTCCCCTTAATTTTAGGCTCTAGCGGAGGTTAAGCAGACAGCTGGGGCAGATGTTTGAAGCCTGGGAAGGGGGTAATATCCACGGAGCTTCCCAGGCTACTAATATCAGCCCCCAGCTGAATACCTAGCTTTTATTAGCTATTAAAATGGGGGACCCCCCCAAAAAAATAACGTGGGGTCCCCCCTAATTTAATAGCTAGCAAAGGCTAGGCAGACAGCTGGGGGCTGATTTTAATAGCCCAGGAAGGGTGCCATGAATATTGGCCCCCTCCCAGGCTAGAAACACCAGCCGTCAGCCGCCCCAGAAATGGCGCATCCATAGGATGCGCCAATTCTGGCACTTAGCCTCGCTCTTCCCACTGCCCTGTAGCGGTGGCAGTGGGGTAATAGGGCTGGGGTTGATGTCAGCTTATAATGCCAGCTGACATCAAGCCCAGGTTAGTAATGGAGAGGCGTCTATAAGACACCCCCATTACTAACCCCATAGTCAAAGTTAAAAGAAAACACAAACACCCAGAAAAAAGTCCTTTAATTGAAATAAAGACACAATCCTTTATTGTTCTAAATTAAACCATACTTACCGTCACGCCCATTCCAGCTGAAGCCAACGATCTCCTGCAATAAAAGAAAAATAATAAAGCAACCTCATCCTTACCTTTCCATGGTTCCCACGACAGCTTCAGCTCTGCTACATCGAGATGACAGGCTGGACCGCAGCAGAACGCTGCCATCCAGCCTGTCATCCCGCAGACACTGAGAAGCGCAGGCATGCTTGCGCTCCTCAGTGTCTCTCTGTGACGTCATCCAGATGAGCCGAGTTCATGTCCAATGAACTCAGCTCACCTCATGCACGTCACTGACAGCGTGGGAAAATTCTCACGCTGAAGCGCTGAGTGCAGGAGAATTTTCCCACGCTGTCAGTGACGTGCATGAGGTAAGCTCATGTCCAATGAACTCAGCTCACCTCATGCACGTCACTGACAGCGTGGGAAAATTCTCACGCTGAAGTGCTGAGTGCAGGAGAATTTTCCCACGCTGTCAGTGACGTACATGAGGTGAGCTCATGTCCAATGAACTCGGCGCACCTCATGCACTTCACTGACAGCGTGGGAAAATTCTCACGCTGAAGTGCTGAGTGCAGGAGAATTTTCCCACGCTGTCAGTGACGTGCATGAGGTGAGCTGAGTTCATTGGACATGACCTCGGCTCATCTTTATGCCGTCACAGCCAGACACTGAGGAGTGGAAGCATGCCTGCGCTTCTCAGTGTCTGCGGGATGACAGGCTGAATGGCAGCGTTCTGCTGCGGTCCAGCCTGTCATCTCGATGTAGCAGAGCTGGAGCTGTCGTGGGAACCATGGAAAGGTAAGGATGAGGTTGCTTTATTATTTTACTTTTATTGCAGGAGATCGTTGGCTTCAGCTGGAATGGGCGTGATGGTATGTATGGTTTAATTTAGAACAATAAAGAATTGTGTGTTTATTTCAATTAAAGGACTTTATTCTGGGTGTTGTGTTTTTTTAAATACTTTACTAGAAATTCATGGTGGTCATGTCTAATATTGGCGTGACCCCATGAATTTGGGGCTTAGGGCCAGCTGATAATGCCAAGCTGGCCTTAACCCCTTTATTACCCAGTGAGCCACCGCACCAGGGCCCTGGATGAGTTGGGTACAGCGCCAGAAGATGGCGCTTCTATGAACGCGCCATTTTCTGGGGCGGCTGCGGACTGCAATTTGCAGCGGGGGTGGCCCAGAAAGCTTGGGTCTCCCTGCGCTGCGGATTCCAGCCCCCAGCTGCCTAGTTGTACCTGGCTGGGCACAAAAATAGGGCGAAGCCCCACGCATTTTTTTTTTTAATTATTTCATGAAATTCATGAAATAATTAAGAAAAAAAGGGCTTCCCTATATTGTTGTGTCCAACCAGGTACAAATAGGCAGCTGGTGGTTGGGGGCAGCCCGTTCCTGCCTGCTGTACCTGGCTGGACACAAATATAGTGCGAAGCCCCACGTCAATTTTTTTAAAATCATTTCAGGAAATTCATGAAATAATTAAAAAAAATTGATGTGGGGCTTAGCCCTATATTTGTGTCCAGTCAGGTACAGCAGGCAGGAACGGGCTGCCCCCAACCACCAGCTGCCTATTTGTACCTAGCCGGACACAACAATATAGGGAAGCCCTTTTTTTCTTAATTATTCCATGAATTTCATGAATTTAAAAAAAAAATACGTGGAGCTTCGCCCTATTTTTGTGTCCAGCCAGGTACAACTAGGCAGCTGGGGGCTGGAATCTGCAGCGCAGGGAGGCCCAAGTTTTCTGGGCCACCCCCGCTGCAAATTGCAGTCCGCAGCCGCCCCGGAAAATGGCGCGTTCATAGAAGCGCCATCTTCTGGCGCTGTACCCAACTCATCCAGGGCCCTGGTGCGGTGGCTCACTGGGTAATAAAGGGGTTAAGGCCAGCTTGGCATTATCAGCTGGCCCCAAGCCCAAAATTCATGGGGTCACGCCAATATTAGACATGACCACCATGAATTTCTAGTAAAGTATTTAAAAAAAACACAAACACCCAGAAAAAAGTCCTTTAATTGAAATAAACACACAATTCTTTATTGTTCTAAATTAAACCATACCTACCATCACGCCCATTCCAGCTGAAGCCAACGATCTCCTGAAATAAAAGAAAAATAATAAACCAACATCATCCTTACCTTTCCATGGTTCCCACGACAGCTTCAGCTCTGCTACATCGAGATGACAGGCTGGACCGCAGCAGAACGCTGCCATCCAGCCTATCATCCCGCAGACACTGAGAAGCGCAGGCATGCTTGCGCTCATCAGTGTCTGGCTGTGACGGCATCCAGATGAGCCGAGGTCATGTCCAATGAACTCAGCTCACCTCATGCACGTCACTGACAGCGTGGGAAAATTCTCCTGCGCATGCGGTGAGCGTGAGAGACTCGGCTTATCGGGATGCCGTCACAGCCTGACACTGAGGAGCGCAAGCATGCCTGCGCTTCTCAGTGTCTGCGGGATGATAGGCTGGATGGCAGCGTTCTGCTGCGATCCAGGCTGTCATCTCGATGAAGCAGAGCTGAAGCTGTCGTGGGAGCCATGGAAAGGTAAGGATGATGTTGCTTTATTATTTTACTTTTATTGCAGGAGATCGTTGGCTTCAGCTGGAATGGGCGTGACGGTAAGTATGGTTTAATTTAGAACAATAAAGAATTGTGTCTTTATTTCAATTAAAGGACTTTTTTCTGGGTGTTTGTGTTTTTTTTAAATACTTTACTAGAAATTCATGGCGGTCATGTCTAATATTGGCGTGACCCCATGAATTTCGGGCTTAGGGCCAGCTGATAATGCCAAGCTGGCCTTAACCCCTTTATTACCCAGTGAGCCACCGCACCAGGGCCCTGGATGAGTTGGGTACAGCGCCAGAAGATGGCGCTTCTATGAACGCGCCATTTTCCGGGGCGGCTGCGGACTGCAATTTGCAGCGGGTGGGGCCCAGAAAGCTTGGGCCTCCCTGCGCTGCGGATTCCAGCCCCCAGCTGCCTTGTTGTACCTGGCTGGACACAAAAATAGGGCGAAGCCCCACGCATTTTTTTTTTTTAATTATTTCATGAAATTCATGGAATAATTAAGAAAAAAAGGGCTTCCCTATATTGTTGTGTCCGGCTAGGTACAAATAGGCAGCTGGTGGTTGGGGGCAGCCCGTTCCTGCCTGCTGTACCTGGCTGGACACAAATATAGAGCGAAGCCCCACGTCAATTTTTTTTTAATTATTTCATGAATTTCCTGAAATAATTAAAAAAAATTGACGTGGGGCTTTGCACTATATTTGTGTCCAGCCAGGTACAGCAGGCAGGAACGGGCTGCCCCCAACCACCAGCTGCCTATTTGTACCTAGCCGGACACAACAATATAGGGAAGCCCTTTTTTTCTTAATTATTCCATGAATTTCATGAAATAATGAAAAAAAAAAAAAACGTGGAGCTTCTCCCTATTTTTGTGTCCAGCCAGGTACAACTAGGCAGCTGGGGGCTGGAATCCGCAGCGCAGGGAGGCCCAAGCTTTCTGCCCCCCTCCCCCCCCCCCGCTGAAAATTGCAGTCCGCAGCCGCCCCGGAAAATGGCGCGTTCATAGAAGCTGGATGCTGTACCTGGCTGGCATACAAAAATATGGCGAAGCCCACGTCAAAAGTTTTGGGAAAAATTAATTAAAAAATAAATAATAATTTAGGGACTGCATCTTTATTAACTCCTCAAATGTCATTTAGTGTTAAAATAAAGGATTTATTTAAAAAAAAAATGGCGTGGGATCCCCCATAATTTTAGTCTCTAGCGGAGGTTAAGCAGACGGCTGGGGCAGATGTTTGAAGCCTGGGAAGGGGGTAAAACCCACGGAGCTTCCCAGGCTACTAATATCAGCCCCCAGCTGAATACCTAGCCTTTACTAGCTATTAAAATGGGGGACCCCCCCCAAAAAAATGACGTGGGGTCCCCCCTATTTTAATAGCTAGCAAAGGCTAGGCAGACAGCTGGGGGCTGATATTAATAGCCCAGGAAGGGTGCCATGAATAATGGCCCCCTCCCAGGCTAGAAACACCAGCCGTCAGCCGCCCCAGAAATGGCGCATCCGTAGGATGCGCCAATTCTGGCACTTAGCCTCGCTCTTCCACGCTGCCCTGGTGCGGTGGCAGGGGGTAATAGTGGTGGGGTTCATGTCAGCGCCAGCTGCCATGAAGCCCAGGTTAGTAATGATGGGCGTCTATAAGACACCCCCATTACTAACCTACAAAGTGTTAAAAAGAAAAAACACACTACACCCAGAAAAAAATAATTTATTTGAAATAAAACACACCATTTTATTTAATTCTTAGTTCACTAAAAATAATAGTTACCTGTCCACGTTCCTGTGCTGATCTCCCATGCACAGCTGTCACATCTGGAGATGGTGACAGCTGTGCATGGCTGCTGTAAGCTCACACTGCCGGGAACACGTCCGCTCCCGGCAGCGGGAGCCACTGACTGAGGTCACCGGAGTGCATTCAGGCAGCGCAGCTCCGGAGACCTCCTTTACGGCAGTGCTGTACCGTGGGAATTTCTCACGATACAGCAGGGCCGTAAAGCAGCTAACCGGAGCAGCGCTGCCTGAACTCCGGTGAACCCGCTTATGCAATGACGGGGCTGCTTTACGGCCCCGTCATTCTAGCGGCGGCAGCGGTTCAGAGCGGTCACATTCTATGTGGCTGCTCTGAACTGGAGATCTTCGTGGGACACTCGTGGACTACTCCGGAGGGGTAAGGATAAGGTTGTGGTTTATTATTTTATATTTTATTACAGGAGATCGATGGCTTCGGGGAATTAGGTGTCTAGGTGAGTATAGGTGTAGTTTTTTATTTTTTACTTTATTTTAGGTGGCGATCGGCGGGGACAGGTAATGTATGAACTAATTTATTGTAGGTAACCACTGGCCACCAATGACATGTATTTAACATTTATTGGGGCACAGTAGGGCAATTTAAATAGCAGGATCAGACTGATGGGAACTACTGCTCCCATCGAGCTGATCCTGCTGGCACGAGTGGACGGGGGACAGACATAGGCCGATGGGAGTAGTAGTGTCACATCGGCCTATGTCTGCCTGCACGCACAGACACCCGCACAGACACCCGCACAAACATCGCACAGACACCCCGCACACAGACACCCCGCACACAGACACCCCGCACACAGACACCCCGCACAGACACCCCGCACACACACTAATCATGACCGGTCTGATGGTCTGTGAGGTGTGGCTGACCTGTGCGGTCGTGGGAAAGTTCATGTGAGTTCATGCAGTCAAGCATGAACTCACATGAACCCTCTGAGGGCACCGCGGCTACTTCAAATGAACAGCTGATCGGCATCACCTGATACCTCAGCTGTTCATTTGAAATAACCGGCGGGAAAGCGCAGCACAGAACGGGAAAGCCGGCGGTGAAGTCTTTTCACTGCCGGCTTCCCCGCCCGGGTCCTTCGCTCCTTGGTGCTGCGCTCCCTGCCCGGTCCTAACTTACGATCGGGATGGGAGGTGGCGAGGGGAGCGGAGGATCGGGGTGGGAGGCTGTGGGGAAGCAGTATGGGGCTGTGTGATTGTTTAAAAGCCGGCGGCTTTTTACCGCGCGCCGGCTTTTAAACAATCAGGAGAATTCTCCCCCGCTGGGATGGCATTCTGATGACAGGCTGGATCGCGCTGCGATCCAGCTTGTCATCCTTCACAGACACTGCAGAGCGCAGGCATTATGGGAACTTCCGATTCCGGTATTCGATATTGTAAAAGTATCGGAATTAAGTATCGGAATTCCGATACTGCGAATATCGGCCGATACCCGATATTACAGTATCGGAATGCTCAACACTAGTGGTTACCTGTTTTTCTTGTTGCTTGTGTATAATTATGTGTTTCTAGTTATTTATAGGAGTCCTTGGTGGATTTACCGGGAATCCTTGTACATGGTTGGAGCGTAACCTAGGAATGGACTAAAGACTGTTAAGGACTCGGGGCAGGACAGACCCCTACCTGGTTACGTCTCCCTGTTTTGGTGAAATGGACACCTTGCTTTTCTTCAAAAACTGCACCCGGTTGCGGACACGCCGTAACCATCTTTATGTGTTTTTCTTATTGTACTATTATTGTTTATACCTTGTTATGTTTAAAAATATGTTTAGTCCCGGAGTACTAAATTTCACTAGGGGGGAATGTGGCACCCCAGGGGTCTGGTTTCCACAGTAACGGCAATGTTATGTCTGAGAGCAGGTGGGAGGTCTCTTGGTCAGGGATCCTGTGCATGCCACACCTCCTGCCCAGTCCTGGGAGGGGAAGAACTTCCCCTATATAAATCTAGGGCTGAGGCAGGGTTAGTGAGTAGAGAAGAAGTAGAGACAGAGAAGAGAAGCAGATATAGGAAAGAACATCAGGAGCTCTGTGGGAGCAGTACTACAAGGAGTCAGGGGCTGGCAGCTGCAGAGCTCGCCCTGACTGAGAAGTTATCTCCGGACCCGGAGTCCGAGGCTGTGGGGACTAACTCCTATCCAGCAGCAGAAACCGACCGGCAGGGGATTGCAGGTCCTCTGGCCCAGAAACCCGAAGGCACGGTCACACGCGTGGGACCAGCACCGCCGTCGTGGAGCGGAAGCTACTAGAAGGCCCCGAGTCACCGGCCATACGGGTGAGCACCACACGGTACACTCAGGGACGTGGGCTACTTATACCCGCTTCTAGCAAGGTAGCCAGAAGAGTATCGTTAGTTTGGGAGGCCTACAACTCCGCCTGGCCAGGGGAGATCCCATCTGCTCAAGGACTGACCAGGCCCCAATCGCTAGCCAGTACTCCGGGAGGGTCTATCGCAGTCACCAGTAAAGACCCTGAACTACACCGTACCGTCTCTGAGTGGTTCCTGCTACCCCCATCATCCACGTCGGCTGCCCTGAGGCCATACCCCTCCCGTTGGGGGTTATACTATCACGCTGCACAATCCTACCACCGGCCTCAGCGGTCTGCCCTGCAGCAGCAGCTCCTTAGCTGTACTCAACGGGTGGCGTAGTCGTCCAACATCTACCGCTAATACAGCGCCACTTAGTCTGACTCCCTGGGCACGGACCGGATCACCGCCACGAGACTACAACCCTCAAGAGATCCGGCTCCGGGTAAGCTCCCGCGTGCGCAACGCAGCGCGACACAGGCCCAGGGGCGCGTCATATGCTCTACCTCCAATCTACTCATTGTCAATGGGATTGCCAATCTAGTAGAGTGCTGAATTTGTCTCTCTCTGACAATCCCATAGACAACAAATGGAGCTGAGGTTGAGCATGCACACCTCTTCTCCATTTAAAATAGGGCTTTTCAGAACCTGGATCATGGGATCCAGACCCTGTTCCTGAGATAGCTGTGGGTCCCTGTTATCAGATGGGGGGTAACTTTTGATTTTGCTATGTTTTTAAGTACAAGGGTTTATCAACATCTCTTACTTTCTGTTATCAGACTGTGACATCTGAGATTCATGTTCAAAACTTCAGTAAAAATCTTTGAAAACATTTCTGTCTCTTAATAGGCACTATAGGGTTTTCTTATATTATATCTGCAGATTGTGCTTTAAGGGTTAACTTCAATGCTTTCACTAATGGTTGGTTGCTTTCTGGACTTCTACTTAATTTCACTGGTTGCATAAGATCATAAAAGTATAATTAAAAAATACAGATTAAAAAGCTGCTGATATTGTTTTGAAATTACAGATTTAAATAAATAAATTTTCATGCTTTTCCAGCAATATATTATTATTATTATTATTATTATTATTACTACTAGCATATTCTGCAGCAGTTTACCATTGGGAAAGTAAGAAACAAGTCAAATGACAAGTAATAAAAACGAATGAACAAACAATGAGACAAAAGAAGGGAAGTCCCTGCCCATAAGAGCTTACAACTTAGATAGAGGAGTGATACAATAGATACATGGGGCTAATTTTGTCCAGGGATATACATACTTAGCAGGAATCAGTCCTCAAAATCAGGTACCAACCAACCCTTTAGAGAGATCTACTCGAGCAGTTAAACAATATGCTGGTCATTCTCACTTCTCTTTAGGCAGCGATGTCCTTGGGCAGTTACAGTACATGCCTTATGTTAGCTGCATGCACAAAAATGCCAAAGTGCTATGTCCCAACCCCAGTAGTATTGCCAACTTGATTTATTTTTTTCTAGACAGCTTGTCAAAAAACTACAAGCCAAGATTTTTACAGACACATTGGAATCCCATAATAAATCATTAAAGGAGTTGTCCAGGCTTTGGAAAAAAGTCTGCAGTCACTTTATGTGAGTGTAGACAACTGAGTCGTGACAGTGTGCACTGCACATGACGTGCCCCCTGGGCCGTGGGGTACTCAGTAGCTGGGCCGTTCGATGCTGGGGGATGTCACGGTGGCAGTAACCCGGTCCGTGACCCAGGGAGGTCAATTAAAGGGAAAGTAAAAGGGGAATAAAGTTTTTAGAGATAATGTTCGTGATGCCACCTGTGGTATGCGGCTACATGGGACCGCCGCTGTGGTGCAGATCCACTGGAGCTGATGGTGACGCAGCAGAGTTGGTTCAGCTCTCCACAGGCAGAGGTAAGCTCCAGGGCAGTATATGTAGAATTGTGGAGGTAGATGTTGTTGGTGCGGTGTAATGCAGGTGATGGCGTAGATAATGACCAGTCCACAGCTTAATGGCGGATTCCTCTTATCTTTACTTGCGGTTTGTTAAGCAGACCGCGGCACGGGTACTAGCTGGTAGTAGAGGTCCGGGCGGCCTGGAAGCAAGTTGGGGATCCACCTCGCCAGGTGAAGTTGTAGGCCTTCCCTCTGCGCTAGTCTCTTTGGCCCTGCTGCTTGAAGCTATGCTGTGGCCCTCATCCCTGAGTAAAACGTCTTTTTCCTCACCCGTATGGCAGGCAGCTCGGGCCATCCTCCTCAAGCGTTGCTCCCACGTGGCGGTGCTGGGCCCTATGGTACTGCTGTGTCACCGGGCGTCTGGTGGGGCAAGGAGACCTGCAGTCTCCTGCCCTCCGGATTCTGCTGCTGGGCCTTCAGTGCCCCACAACCACAGACTCCGGTGTCCGGTTCCTTTGCGCTTCTCTCTGAGGTGAGCTTATCCACAGCTCCCTTCCCCAGGTCATTCCTCGTCGCTCTCCTGTCTCCAACTCCTCTCAACTTACTCTTACTAACCCCGCCTCCAGATTCCAGTTGCAAGAGGAGGAGCTCCCCTTTCTGGTCTGGAGCCAGGAAAGTGTTGTATGCTGGTAAACCTGATTAGGGGACCACTGCTTGCTTCCTGGCATGGCATCACCCCTTGTGAGGGAGGCAATGCCACTGTGGCAACCGGATCCCTGTGGTGCCACATTCCTCCCTAGTTAAATTCAGTACTCCCGGACTGAGGACACCTTTTTGAATTAAACAATCAACAACAATAACAATTCACATTACAAATAGTTTGCAAAGTCTCAAAAAGGTAAAGATTGCAGAATGAGAATAACAAAAAACAAACTAGGATTGAGAGCAGTCATTTCAGCGCTTAGTCTTTATGCCACTACCCAGAAATTGTCTTTTTTCCGGGTACTTGAAGGTTGGTGAGAACCGCCTCAACCCACTTTGTGTATCGTCCCTGAGCATGGCTTCAGGGCACTCTGTTGGTGGGCCTGGTTTTTGGCCACGCCTGCGGTTTATTTTCAAGGCCAACAATCAATTTTGTTCAACATTGTCCTGACCACACATAGTCCTGTGGTCCATAAATTTAATAACTATATACATTCACGATTACTTAAAAGTTCTTGCAGGAAGTCTCTGTAGGCTCTCATACTTAACGGTTGAAACTATATACTATTATTTTACTACTTTTTACTCCCTATAACGGGCTGGGAGCTGACTTATGGTACTACGGGTTGATCTACGCAGTACATTTATTGCCAATGACCTACCTGGGTCTCTAGTGTCTACCGCTGGTGTGGTGGGCTCAGTGTGGACTACACTACGGTTAGTGTGAGGTAACACTGGTAGGCTTGGTAATCTTCTACGACTTCTTTGACTCACCATGGGTATGACAGATTCATTGCTAGCAGAGGGTAGATTCTCCTGATCTGCTGCTGATGAAGCATCTGTTTCTGGGCCGTTTGGTCTCTCTGCTGTTCTAGAGTCTATGCGGCTTCAGGTGAGGCTACTTGGGAAAAGGTCAGGACAGGTACCACAATTGTTTGGTTCACCTGTGCCCAAGACCGGGGAAATTCTCCAAGGATGGTTTGAACCGTTTCTTCCACCTTTTCTGTGTGCTGGGGGCTGTGTTGATCTTCCTCTTTGTGTCTCAATTGATCAGGGCATATCTTCAGGTGGTCTCTTGAGACTGCCACTGAGGTCTCTCCTCCATCTTTGCTAATGAGGCATACCTTTGTGTTGTCGAAATTGGAAGGTAAGACGGTATATGGCTCAACCTCCCGCTGATCATCTAATTTGTGAACTCGTCTTTTCCTTTTGAGTACTTGTTCTCCAGGTGACAAGAGAACTGCAGGTGCGTGCTAGTTATAAGTTCTCTCCTGCTTCTGTCTCGCCTGGGACAAACTTCTCACTACACATTCTTGCACCTTGCGGTATTGTTGCTGCCGCTCCGTATTCCAGTCTGAACCTGGTGATGTCGTCTCAGGTGTTAAAACTCCCATGTCTAAATCAATGGGTAGCTTGCCAGGTCTTGCTCTCATCAGGTAGGCGGGTGTACAATTGGTGGAGTTCACCGGGATGTGGTTATATAGGTCCACCAAATCTGGAACTTCTCTGGCCACAGGCTGCGTTCTTCAAGGGGCAACGTCTTCAACAGGTCTATTATCACCTGGTTCACTTTCTCGCACAACCCGTTGGTCTGGGGATGATATGGCATCGTCCTTATTTTCTTGCAGCCGTACTAGTTACAGAATTCCTGAAACACTTCTGCTTCAAAGGCTGGGTTTTGGTCGGTAAGCACTCGTTCAGGGTAACCGTGCGGGCGACAAAAGTGTTGTTGAAACGCTTTGGCTGCCATCTTAGCCATCTGATCTTTCACTGGCACTACTACCAGGAATCGGGAGTAGTGGTATACTATGGTGAGAGCGTAGACATAGCCTGACCGACTTGGAGCTAGCTTCACGTGGTCCAAGGCTACCAGTTAAAGTGGTTGTTTGGTGATTATGGGCTGCAGGGGAGCCCTCTGGCTGTCGCGGTCTTTCCGTCTCAGGTTGCATGGACCACATTCTCGACACCATCTCTCGATTGCTTTCCTCATGCCAGCTCAGTAGAATCGCTCACGTAGCAGGACTTCCAACTTCTTCCACCCGAAGTGTCCTGCTCCATCGTGGTACGCTTCTAAGACCATTGGCGCATCCCGCTTCGGGACTACCACCTGCCAGACCAATTCGTGTGTCCGGGAGTTGATGCTTCTTTGACACAGCTTTCCCTCGTAGAGGAACAGCTTGCCCTTCTCCTTCTACAACTGTTGGGTCTCCTGTGGAGCATCTGGATCAGGGTGCGAGTCAGCTTGTGTCAGCAACTCCTTTACTAGGTGGACAGCCGGGTCGCTATCCTGCGTCTCTGCCCATCCATGGTGGGGCAATGGGTTAAACGTGGCCTCCCTGTTGGCGGAGCGCTTGCTCCTCACACAGTGGGAGCACTGGGTCACCCCATGACGATGGAACGCGGGTATCTCTATCTCCTCCAGCTCTTCCGGGTCTTCTCCCCCATCTGGCAAGTTGGGCATCCTGGACAGCGCATCAGCATTAGTGTTTTTATGCCCCGCCCGATACTTGATGGTAAACTCGTAGTTGGACAGTCGAGCCATCCATCGTTTTTCTAGGGCACCAAGCTTCGCCGTTTCAAGGTGGGTCAGCGGGTTGTTATCCATGAAGACTGTAAATCTGGAGAAGGCGAGGTAGTGTTTGAAGCGCTCTGTTACAGCCCAGACTATGGCTAAAAACTCCAACTTGAAGGAACTATAGTTGTCGGGGTTCTTTTCCGTGGGCCGGAGCTTCCTGCTGGTGTAAGTGTGGCTCCCCAGGGGTCTGGTTGCCACAGTGGCATTGCCTCCCTCACAAGAGGTGATGCCATGCCTGGAAGCAAGCAGGGGTCCCCTAATCAGGTTTTGCTAAGCATGCAACACTTTCCTGGCTCCAGACCAGCAAGGGGAGCTCCTCCTCTTAGCAACTGGGATCTGGAGGTGGGGTTAGTTAGTGTGAGGAGAACAGACAGGAGTTGAAGTCAGGACGTTGAAGAGGAGGGACCTAGGGAGTGGAGCTGCGCGGCAGTTCACCCCTGAGGATAGGAGCACGGAAGAACCGGACACCGGAGTCCGAGGTTGTGGGGCACCAAAGGCGCAGCAGCCGAAACTGGAGGGCAGGAGACTGCAGGTCTCCTGGCCCCACCAGAAGCCCGGAGGCTCAGCAGCACCGCAGGGCCCAGCACCGCCACGTGGGAGCGACGCATCAGCAAGGCCCAAGCTGCTTGCCATATGGGTGAGCACAAGGACGTTGTACTCAGGGACTCAGGGACGAGGGCCACAGCACAGCTACAAGCAGCAGGGCCAGAGAGATTAATGCAAAAGGGAAGGCCTACAACTCCACCTGGCGAGGTGGATTCCTTACTTGCTTCCAGGCTGCCCGGACTTTCACTTCTAGCCAGCACCCGTGTCCCGGTCTGCCTAATCACCGCAAGTAAACATAAGAGGAAACCACCATTGAGTTATGGACTGATTATTAACTGCGCCATCACCCCTGCACTACATCGCCCAGCATCATCTACTTCACTACAACATCCACACTGCCCTGGAGCTAAGCTCTACCTGTGGAGAGCCAAACCAACTCTGCTGCATTAAACACCATCTTCAGAGGACCTGCGCTGCAGCGGCGGCTACCTATAGACACATACCACTGGTTGGCGTCACGAATTGCATACATAAAAGACTATAAAATTCCCCTTTTTACTGACCGCCCTGGGTCACGGATCGGATCACCGCCACTGTGACATCTCCCCAAGCAACGACCGGCCCGGCACCTCAGTACCCCACGGCCCAGGGAGCGCGTCAACTTGGCGTCACGAACAGGATTCACGAAGCCCGGTATAACCGGGTCCTGTGTGCCATAGACTTTATTAAACGGTGTTATCACGTGGTTTGCCGCCCGCCGATGCAAAGCAAGAAGCCCCGATCCGGAACCGCCGGGTAAGAGATCCTTCTGCCTGCAGAGCAGCATACTGGTACGTCAGCAGACACCCAGGCCCTGGCTGAGGTTCACTAGGGGGGAGGAAGATGCCCAGCATGGGAGAGGACTCGGCCGTGGGCACGGCCGCCGCCACTGTAATGCTGTTATCAATGCCATATATACCGGGGGCGGCGTGGTTGCCCCAGTACTCAGGGGAGTCGCACACCCTGAACGACTTTGAGGAGAGACTGCGCAGTCTGAGGAGCAAAAAGTCAGCATCCTCATAGGACAGCTAATCGGTGCAGCCCAGAGAGGTGAAGTCCTGGCCGGGCAGGGACAAAGGCACTGTCAAGGAAATACTGGCCCGGTTGAAGGATACCTTTGACACCCGCACCACAGCAGAGATTAAAATGAAGTTCTACGGGTGCAAACAGAGGGTGCAGGACAGTGTACGGGACTATGCTCTAAACCTGCAGGAGGCGCTGCGGGCCATCAAACAGGTAGACCCCAACAGTGTGCGAGATGAGGACAGATTGCTAACTGAGCAGTTTATTGAGGGGCTCCTGTCCCTCATACCCCTGACGAAGCTGCGTCTGAGCAGCGTAACGCGTAGGGTCTCTGGTGCCAGCAGGTAATTATTCTTCCATATATTTTTTATTTACTTATTTTCTTGAATTGACCACTCAGGAATGCCTGGCTTGTTATTTATATTTGGATCAACTGTGCCACGTCATATATGACTTTGGTGACACAATCTGGCCAATACGTCTAAAATATGGGCCCCCATTGCCAATAGACCATCTCTCCTACTCATTCCTTGATTCACTTATATTATTTAGGGGGGTTTGGTTTGACATAAACACATATTTTGACTGGTTGTGCTGTGCTATTTATAGCCAGGGTTGCTTAGTAGGTCTACATTAATCGAATGTTATATAAGTGATGTAAAATATACCTGTGGCACATAACATAGTGGGGTTTATTGCTATTTTTATGCATATTATCATGAATTCCCCCATATGAAGATTGCACATGTTTTTGTCTGTTTTAAATGTTTTTAAAAAAAATTTTCTTTTGTTGTCTAAATGTAATCATGTAATAAAGATTTTTTCCACTTTTCCAACATTGGGTGTGCATGGTTATATATCCTGAGTCTTTTTCTTCCGAATAATTTTGGCTCCTGTCTGGCGCTCACAGGACACAGCTGCGCATTATGGCTCTGCAAAACCCTGATCTGGACTTTGCACAATTTAAAGACAGAGCCATCCGGGTGCTGCGAGAATCAATCCCAAGTGGCACTGCATCCCTCCGGCGTCCAGCTATCACATACCACCAGGAGGTGGCGTCCTTTCCCCCAGCACCTGTGGTTAGGCTGACGCACAGACTCTAGACAATGACCCGTCTGCAGACCTACGCCTTCAGGTACAGGAGCTGACCAAAAGTGTGGCTGCGTTAACCAAAACCGCGCAGGCCATGCTATTGTCTCCAAAGGAAAAGATCCAGCTGGCTTCCAGTCCAGATGACGTTTCGTGGCGGCGGCAGAGAAGAATTCCACCGACCAGAGGGAGGAACAGCGATCGCTACGACCAGGACGGACAACCCATCTGCCGCCGCTGTCAAAAGGCTGGGCACTACGCACGATTCTGTAATTTAAACGAGCAACCCCTGGGGCAGAGGGCCAACCCCCAGGAGTAAGGCGACCAGGCCCACAAAGCTGGCGAGACAAGTATGTGGGAGGACGACCGGTCCTACCTGTCGTGCTTGATGGCATTGCGATGAACGCACTGCTGGACACTGGGTCCCAGGTGACAACGATGCCATATATCCTTTATAAACAATGCTGGACTGATTCAGACATTACCCGCCGTCCAGATGAACATCTTAGTGTCTATGCCAGCAATGGTCAGCCCTTGCCTCAGGTGGGGTATAAAGAGGTGACCATAACAGTTGGCAAAGTAGAATTGCCATCACAAGGAATGATTATTGTTGATATTGATCGCCGAGAAAGTCACCCTATGATAACCTTAGGCACCAATGTGATAGAAAATTGTCTTGGGGAAATTATTCTTCTGTTGCAGCAGGTCGCAGAGACTGCCAATTCCAGTCAGCAGCGAGTTCTGAAGAAGGAGATCAGAGCCCTGATGAAGAGACAACAGGTAGAGCTGTCTGGAGGAGAAGTCGGCGGTGTCAGGATGAGTGAGCCATTCCCCATTGCAATGCCCCCTAGGAGTGAAATGTTAATATGGTGTCGTGCAGCAATCGGTCTCAGGGGTCAAGATTATCAGGCCCTGGTAGAACCCATGTACTCTGACCGTAGGCCCACTATCTCGACAGCCAGGGGGGTAGTCGATGTCCGCAACGGGAGAGTACCGATACGCATCCTGAATTGTGGGGAGAAGGAGGTCCATTTACCCCGGTATGCTACCCCTGCTAAGCTGTTCACTGTCAGTAACAATGCAATAAAGGCAGTGGAACCCTTGCCTCCATCCAAACCGGCGGAGGATAACGGCTCCAAGGGGCAGATGGAGGATTGGTGTCAGAAGCTACAAGTAGGCAAAGACTCTACCCCTTTGCACCCAAAGCATGCAGTATACTGGGTGGTCCAAGAATATGAGCGAGTCTTCAGCAAACACCCACTAGACTTTGGGCAGGTAAAAGGGGTCCAATATCATATCCCCACGGGAGATCATCCGCCCATTAAAGAGAGGTACCGGCCTGTACCCCCAGCAAACTATCAATGTGCTAAAGGAATGTTACGGGAGATGAAGGAGGCTGGGGTGATCAGAGATAGTTGTAGCCCCTGGGCAGCTCCATTAGTTCTCGTTAGAAAGAAAGATGGTACAATGAGGATGTGTGTTGATTACAGGCAGATTAACCGCATTACTCATAAGGACGCCTACCCATTACCCAGAATTGAGGAATCATTAGCAGCATTGAGATCAGCTAACTATTTCTCCACTTTGGATTTCACCAGTGGGTACTGGCAGGTTCCTGTGGCAGAGGCGGACAGAGAAAAGACCGCGGTTACAACACCAATGGGCCTCTGCGAGTTCAACTGCATGCCATTCGGGCTCTGCAACGCCCCAGGAACCTTCCAGCGGTTAATGGAGTGTTGCCTGGGACACAAAAACTTCGAAACCGTCCTGCTGTACCTAGACGATGTAATCGTCTACTCAAAGACATATGGCCAAGGAGTTCGAAGCCCTTTCTGGTTTTGGCCTGAAGGTAAAGCCGTCCAAGTGCTACCTGTTGAAGCCCAAGGTGCAGTACCTGGGTCATGTGGTAAGCCCGAAGGTGTAGCACCAGACCCTGAAAAAGTCACCGTGATCAAGGACAGGCCAAGACCCTCCACTATCAAGGAAGTGCGGCAGTTCTTCGGGCTGGTGGGCTACTACAGGAGATTCATCAAGGGTTTCACCATGATAGCGGCACCCATGCAGGACCTCTTAGTGGGCCAGTCCAAGAAGGCCAAGAACCCGAAATCTCCGTTCAAATGGGGTAAACCAGAGGATGAATCTTTCATTCGACTGAAAATGGCTCTTACTGGAGACGAAGTCCTGGCCTACCCCGACTATGGCCAACCATTTGTACTCCATACAGATGCCAGCAACGTAGGATTGGGAGCGGTGCTGTCCCAGGTACAGCAGGGCAGAGAGAGAGTGATTGCCTACGCCAGCAGGAAGCTCCGGTCCACGGAAAGGAACCCCGACAACTATAGTTCCTTTAAGTTGGAGTTTTTAGCCATAGTCTGGGCTGTAACAGAGCGCTTCAAACATTACCTTGCCTCCTCCAGATTTACAGTCTTCACAGATAACAACCCGCTGATGCACCTGGAGACTGCGAAGCTTCGTGCCCTAGATCAACGATGGATGGCCCAACTGTCTAACTATGAGTTTACCATCAAGTATTGGGCGGGGCATAAGAACACCAATGCTGATGCGCTGTCCAGGATGCCCAACTTGCCAGATGGGGGAAAAGACCCGGAAGAGCTGGAGGAGATAGAGCTACCCGCTTTCCATCATCACGGGGTGACCCAGTGCTCCCACTGTGTGAGGGACAAGCGCTCCGCCGGCAGGGAGGCCACCTTCAACCCATTGCCCCATCATGGATGGGCAGAGACGCAGGATAGCGACCCAGCTGTCCGCCTGGTAAAGGAGTTGCTGACACAAGCTGACTCGGACCCTGATCCAGATGCTCCACAGGAGACCCAACAGTTGTGGAAGGAGAAGGGCAAACTGTTCATCTACGAGGGAAAGCTGTGTCGAAGAAGTATCAACTCCCGGACACACAAACTGGTCTGGCAGCGTACCACGATGGAGCAGGACACTTCGGGTGGAAGAAGTTGGAAGTCCTGCTACGTGAGCGATTCTACTGGGTTGGCATGAGGAAAGCAATCGAGAGATGGTGTCGAGAATGTGGTCCATGCAACCTGAGACGGAAAGACCGTGACAGCCAGAGGGCTCCCCTGCAGCCCATAATCACCAAACAACCACTTGAACTGGTAGTCTTGGACCACGTGAAGCTAGCCCCAAGCCGGTCAGGCTATGTCTACGCTCTCACCATAGTAGACCACTACTCCCAGTTCTTGGTAGTAGTGCCAGTGAAAGACCAGACGGCTCAGACGGCAGCCAAAGCGTTCCAACAGCACTTTTGTCGCCTGCACGGTTATCCTGAATGAGTGCTTACCGACCAAGTTCCAGCCTTTGAAGCAGAGGTGTTCCAGGAATTCTGTAACTTGTACGGCTGCAAGAAAATCAGGACAACGCCATATCATCCCCAGACCAACGGGTTGTGTGAGAAGATGAACCAGGTGGTAATAGACCTGTTGAAGATGTTGCCCCTTGAAGAACGTAGCCTGTGGCCAGAGACGTTACCAGAATTGGTGGACCTGTATAACCACATCCCGGTGAACTCCACCAATTGTACAGCGGCTTACCTGATGAGAGCAAGACCTGGAAAGCTACACATTGACTTAGACATGGGAGTTTTAACACCAGAGACGACATCACCAGATGCAGATTGGGATACAGAGCAGCAGCAACAATACCGCAAGGTACAAGAATGTGTTGAGAGAAGTTTGTCCCAGGCGAGACAGAAGCAAGAGAAAACTTACAATCAGCACGCTCCTGCAGTTCCCTTGTCACCTGGAGAACAAGTACTCAAAAGGAAGAGGTGAGTCCACAAATTAGATGACCAGTGGGAGGTTGAGCCATACACCGTCCTACCCTCAAATTATAACACCAAAGTGTGCCTCATCAGTAAGGATGGAGGAGAAACTTCAGCGGCAGTCTCAAGAGATCACTTGAAGATATGTCCTGAACAGTTGAAACACAAAGAAGAAGACCAAGTCAGCCCTCAGCCCACAGAAGAGGTGGAAGAAACGGTCCAGACAGTCCATGGAGAATTTCCCCGGTCTTGGATGCAGGTGACCAAAGCAATTGTGGTACTGGTCCTAACCTTTCTCCAAGCGGCCTCACCGGAAGCTGCAGAGGCTCCAGAACATCCGGAAGACCAATTGACCTCAGAGACAGATGCTTCATCAGCAGCAGATCAGGAGAATCTACCCTCTGCTAGCAATGAACCTGTCGTACCCAGTGTGAGCCAAAGAATTCGTAGGAGATTACCCAGCCTACTGGTGTTATCTCAGACTACCTGTAGTGTAGTTCACACTGAAACCACCACACCAGGGGTAGACACTAGGGACCAGGGTAGGTCAGTGACAACAAATGTACTACGTAGATCGACCTGGAGTACTAAAGGTCAGCTCCCTGCCCACTGGAGGAACTAAAGTGTAAGAGAATTAAAGTGTATGTTGTATATAGTTGTAACCGTTAAATAATCCTGGATATAGATATTTGTTAAATTTATGGACAATTGGGCCAAAGGACTAGTTGTGGTCAGGACAATATTGGATATAGTTACTAATTGGCCTAGAAAATAAACCGCAGGCGTGGCTGAAGACCAGGCCCACCGAAAGAGTGCCCTGAAGCCACGCCCAGGGACGATACACAAAGTGGGTTGATGCGGTTCCCACCAGTCAAATTTCAGTTACCCGGATTGTGGCGTAAAGACTAAGCGCCGCAGTGACTGCTGTACGTTTTTGCTTGGGTTTTTTGTAATTTTTGACTTTGTACATTGTTTGTAATGTGAATTGTTATTGTTAATTGTTAATTTTAAAAGGTATCCTCAGTCCGGGAGTACTGAAGTTAACTAGGGGGGAATGTGGCACCCCAGGGGTCCGGTTGCCACAGTGGCATTGCCTCCCTCACAAGAGGTGATGCCATGCCTGGAAGCAAGCAGGGGTCCCCTAATCAGGTTTTGCTAAGCATGCAACACTTTCCTGGCTCCAGACCAGCAAGGGGAGCTCCTCCCCTTAGCAACTGGGATGTGGAGGCGGGGTTAGTTAGTGTGAGGAGAACAGACAGGAGTTGAAGTCAGGACGTTGAAGAGGAAGGACCTAGGGAGTGGAGCTGCGTGGCAGTTCACCCCTGAGGATAGGAGCACGGAAGAACCGGACACCGGAGTCCGAGGTTGCGGGGCACCGAAGGCCCAGCAGCAGAAACTGGAGGGCAGGAGACTGCAGGTCTCCTGGCCCCACCAGACACCCGGAGGCTCAGCAGCACCGCAGGGCCCAGCACCGCCACGTGGGAGCGACGCATCAGCAAGGCCCGAGCTGCCTGCCATACGGGTGAGCACAAGGACGTTGTACGCAGGGACGAGGGCCACAGCACAGCTACAAGCAGCAGGGCCAGAGAGATTAGTACAAAAGGGAAGGCCTACAACTCCACCTGGCGAAGTGGATTCCTTACTTGCTTCCAGGCTGCCCGGACTTCCACTTCTAGCCAGCACCCGTGTCCCGGTCTGCCTAATCACCACAAGTAAACATAAGAGGAAACCGCCATTGAGTTGTGGACTGATTATTAACTGCGCCATCACCCCTGCACTACACCGCCCAGCATCATCTACTTCACTACAACATCCACACTGCCCTGGAGCTAAGCTCTACCTGTGGAGAGCCAAACCAACTCTGCTGCATTAAACACCAGCTTCAGAGGAACTGCGTTGCAGCGGCGGCTACCTATAGCCACATACCACAGGTGGCATCACGAATTGCATGCATAAAAGACTATAAAGTTCCCCTTTTTACTGACCGCCCTGGGTCACGGATCGGGTCACCGCCACTGTGACATCTCCCCAAGCAACGACCGGCCCGGCATCGAGTACCCCACGGCCCAGGGGGCGCGTCATAAGCAATCACTCTTCTCTGCCCTGCTGTACCTGGGACAGCACCACTCCCAATTCCACGTTGCTGGCATCCGTATGGAGTATAAAGGGTTGGCCATAGTCGGGGTAGGCCGGAACTTCGTCTCCCGTAAGAGTCACTTTCAGTCGAGTGAAGGATTCTTCTTCTGTTTTACTCCACTTGAACGGAGGATTCGGGTTCTTAGCCTTCTTGGACTGGCCCACTAAGAGGTCCTGTATGGGTGCCGCTATCATGGTGAAACCCTTGATGAATCTTCTGTAGTAGCCTACCAGCCCTAGGAACTCCTGCACTTCTTTGATAGTGGAGGGTCTTGGCCAGTCCTTGATCATAGTGACTTTTTCAGGGTCTGGTGCTACACCTTCGGGCTTACCACATGACCTAGGTACTGCACCTTGGGCTTCAACAGGTGGCAATTGGATGGCTTTACTTTCAGGCCATAACCAGATAGGGCTTCGAACACCTCGGCCAGGTGCTCCAGGTGGTCTTCGTATGACTTTGAGTAGACGATTACGTCATCTAGGTACAGAAGAACGGTTTTGAAGTTTTTGTGTCCTAGGCAACACTCCATTAACCGCTGGAAGGTTCCTGGGGCATTGCAGAGTCCGAATGGCATGCAGTTGAACTCGCAGAGGCCCATTGGTGTCGTAAACGCGGTCTTCTCTCTGTCCGCCTCAGCCACGGGGACCTGCCAATACACACTGGTGAGATCTAAAGTGGAGAAATAGTTAGCGGATCTTAGTGCAGCTAATGATTCCTCAATTCTGGGTAATGGGTAGGCGTCCTTATGTGTAATGCGGTTAATCTGCTTATAATCAACACACATCCTCATTGTACCATCTTTCCTTCTAACGAGGACTAATGAAGCTGCCCAGAGGCTACAGCTATCTCTGATCACCCCAGCCTCCTTCATCTCCCGTGACATTCCTTTGGCACATTGATAGTGAGCTGGGGGTACAGGCCGGTACCTCTCTTTAATGGGCGGATGGTCTCCTGTGGGGATATGATGTTGGACCCCTTTTACCTGCCCAAAGTCTAGTGGGTGTTTGCTAAAGACTCACTCATATTCTTGGACCACCCGGTACACCCCATGCTTTTGGTGCAAAGGGGTGGAGTCTTTGCCTATTTGTAGCTTCTGACACCAATCCTCCACCTTGGAGCCATTGGCCTCCGCCTGTTTGGACGGAGGCAAGGGTTCTACTGCCTTTATTGCATTGTTACTGACAGTGAACAGCTTAGCAAGGGTGGCTTACCGGGGTAAATGGACCTCTTTCTCCCCACAATTCAGGATGCGTATCGGTACTCTCCCCTTGCGAACATCGACCACCCCCCTGGCCGTCAAGATGGTGGGCCTACTATCAGAGTACATGGGTTCTACCAGGGCCTGATAATCTTGACCCCTGAGACCTATTGCTGACCGACACCATATTAACATTTCACTCCTAGGGGGCATTGCAATGGGGAATGGATCACTCATTCTGACACTGCCGACTTCTCCACCAGACAGCTCTACCTGTTGTCTTTGCATCAGGGCTTTGATCTCCTTCTGCAGAACTCGCTGCTGACTAGAACTGGCAGTCTCTGCGACCTGTTGCAATAAAACAATAATTTCCCCAAGACAATTCTCTATCACATTGGTGCCTAAGGTTATCATAGGATGGCTTTCTCGGCGATCAATATCAATAATAATCATCCCTTGTGATAGCAATTCTACTCGGCCAACCTTTATGGTCACCTCTTTATACCCCACCTGAGGCAAGGGCTGACCATTGCTGGCAAAGATGTTAATATGTTCATCTGGACTGCGGGTAATGTCTGAATCAGTCCAGTATCGTTTATAAAGGATATATGGCATCGTTGTCACCTGGGAACCATTGTCCAGTAACGCGTTCATCGGGATGCCATCAAGCACGACAGGTAGGATTGGTCGTCCTCCCACGTACTTGTCTCGCCAACTTTGTGGGTCTGGTCATCTTACTCCTGGGGGTTGGCCCTCTGCCCCATGGGTTGCTTGTTTAAATCACAGAATCTTGCAAGGTGCCCCGCCTTTTGACAGTGGCGGCAGATGGGTTGTCCTTTCTGGTCGTAAAGATTGCTGTTTCTCCCTCTGGTCGGTGGAATTCTTCTCTGTCGTCGCCACGGGACGTCATCTGGACTGGAAGCCAGCTGGATTCTTTCCTTTGGAGACACTAGCATGGCCTGCACAGTTTTGGTTAGTGTAGCCACGCTTTTGGTCAGCTCCTGTACCTGAAGGCGTAGGTCTGCAGACGGGTCATTATCTAGGGTCTGCGCTGAAGCCTCTACAGGTGCCGGGGAAAAGGACGCCACCTCCTGATGGTATGTGATTGCTGGGTGCCTGAGGGGTGCAGTGCCACTTGGGGTTGATTCTCGCAGCACCCGGATGGCCCGGTCTTTAAATTGCACAAAGTCCAGATCAGGGTTTTGCAGAGCCATTATGCGCAGCTGTGTCCGGTGAGCGTTAGACAGGAGCCCCTCGATAAACTGCTCAGTTAGCAATCTGTCCTCGTCTCGCACACTGTCGGGGTCTACCTGTTTAATGGCTGACTGCGCCTCCTGCAGGTTTACAGCATAGTCCTGTACCCTGTCCTGCACCCTTTGTTTGCACCCGTAGAACTTCATTTTAATCTCTGCTGCTGTGCGGGTGTCAAAGGTCTCCTTCAACTGGGCCAGTATTTCCTTAACAGTGCTTTTGTCCCTGCCCGGCCAGGACTTCACCTCCCTCTGGGCTGCACCGATTAGCTGGCCTATAAGGATGCTGACTTTCTGCTCCTCAGACAGGGGGTACACTTGGAACAAACTGCGCAGTCTCTCTTCAAAGTTGTTCAGGGTGTGCGACTCCCCTGAGTACTGGGGCAACCACGCCGCCCCTGGTATATATGGCAATGGATAACGGCATTACAGTGGCTGAATCCTCTCCCAGGTTGGTTATCTTCCACCTGGGTTTCGGCTGACGTACCAGTATGCCGCTCTGCCGGCAAGAGGGATCGCATGCCCTGCGGTTCCGGATCGGGGCCTCCTGCTTCCCCTCGGCTAATGGCAAACCAGTGATGATACAGTTCAGTAAAGTCTATGGCACACAGTACCCGGTTATACCGGGCTTCGAATCCTGTTCGTGACGCCAAGTTGATGCGCCCCCTGGGCCTTGGGGTACTCGGTAGCCGGGTCAGTCGATGCTGGGGGATGTCACGGTGGCAGTGACCCGGATCGTGACCCAGGGCGGTCAATTAAAGGGAAAGTAAAAGGGGAATAAAGTTTTTAGAGATAATGTTCGTGACGCCACCTGTGATATGCGGCTGTGGCGCCCCTGGGGGTTCAGTCGCCACAGGGGTACTGCACCTCAGATAGAGGTGTGGTATCTCCTCTTCCAGGTAAGGATGGAGCATCACCCAGGACCCCACTTCACACTCAACACTACACCACTCCAGTCCTGCAGGGGGCCTAAATGCACCAGGGTGCTGCCCCGGTCCGGGATAGAGGAGATGGGGGAACCAAAGATAGGGGGAACCAAGTAGTGGGTGCGGGTGGAGGAAACACTTAACAGAGCACTTATAGAATCATATATAATAGGTGGCCATCTGAAGTTCAAGGTCTTTGATTGTGGGTCTTCTGTCAGGGTCCAGCAAGAGTCTGTAGCTGGCTGAAGATTCACGGTCCTCGCTCTCTGGCCTTGAGACGAGGAGCGGGTCTGAGTTAACAAGTGTCTCTGCTCGGTCAGGGTCCTGTTCTAAGAGGGCCTTGGAGGGGAGCAGAGGAGTTAGGCTCCACAGGCGAAAGGATCCCAGGAGGGTACGGACGGAGCGGAGTCGCCACCTGTATTTTTTACTCTGGTCTTGCCAGAGGGACTCCTGCCGCAAGAGGGGTAACCGGTCCCCGATATCTGACTTTGTCACTTCACGTCTCAGTCAGAAAAGCCCGGAGGCTTAGTGGATCCCAAGGGGATACGGACGGAGCGGAGTCGCCACCTGTATCTCTCAATCTGCGTTTACCCAGTGGGACCCAGCCTTACACCACGTTCATACCATGCACAGTCAGGAAAGGACCCAGTGGGAGAACTTACTAAGGAGAGGAACACACCAGCGGGGTCTTGACAGGTGCTCCTGATCTACCTGGAAAGTGCTGAACCCCCTTCCTGGCGGCCGCAGCATGCCACGAGAAGCAGAGAGAAGCTTTGCAGCTGCTATTTCACCAAAGTGAGTAAAGCTTGGATGACTTCACCTACTGCCTCCGCTTGTTCATTCCTGCGCGGCACTGCACCCACCCAAACTCTCCAGATCGTACACACGGCCCTGAGGCCTACTCCGCCTGTGGGGGGTAGTACCAAGCAAGCTGCCAGAACATCAGCCTCAGGGGACTGTTGCAGCGCTGGTGGCCTTCACCAGAAACCACAGGTGGCGTAGTCGAACAACCACTCATCCAAAGCCCATTTTTCATGTGACAGCCCTGGGCACGGACCGGGTCACAGCCATGACGACATCCCCACAACATCTGCAAGGCCTGACTCCGAGTATCCCCCATCTGCTCAGGGAGGGCGTCAGAAACTTGGCGTAGTCGGCAGGATTGCGTGCCCGCAGCAAAGGAAGAAGATAATCCCCATTGCCGCCGGGTACTGTGCGCCTTTCGCAAAAGACTGTCGTTACACACTCAATGTGACGCCCGCCCAAGAAGAACGGACGCCATTATGTGCAAAAACAACAGCAACCTAAGACCTCCCATTGTGGGCCTGGCTCCCCAATGGCGCCTAAAGTGCCGACCACCCCCCCAACAGAGACTGTCCGCATAGTAGTGTCCGTCAAGACGGATGGGACGTCCTAAGGAGTGCCCGTCAGTCAGCCGCCCTGGAGCCGCCCCAAAAATAGGAGGAGAAGAAGACCGCACCCTGCAGCTGAGATGGACGGAGCAAAGGAGATGTCCTCCGTCGCTGGCCCACCAGCTGCCACCTCCCTCATTATGGAGGGAATGCACCTGACCACGGAGGAGGCCGAGTTCCTCCGTGGTGAAACGCAGGATCTGACCCGGAGGGTCGAAGAGGCCCAACGACTGGCCGCTGCCGAATAGAGGGAAGAGGTGCTGCGGAAGATTAAGGCCCGCCGCCAGAGCTTGTCGCGCCTGAACATAGAGGCCTCAGCCCAGGCGGAGGAAGCCCAGGAGGCCCTGTGAAGCCCAAGAGCGGGTAAGGTTGAAACCCCTATCCCGGGCGCGGGACTCACCGAAGCCCTCCTGGATCTCCTCCCGGCACCCCTGTCCCCGGGCGCCATCGATTGGGAGCAACTCCTGGCCCCGGAGGCCGAGGCCCAAGCCACCGCCACTCCCGGAGGCCTGCTGAGACTCCCATAAAGGGAAGATTGTTTATTGTTTACAATGCATTTAAAAAATTTTTGAAAGTCTGAAATCTACCAATCTTTTGCTCTATTGCAGCCCGCGGACGTGCTGCGTTTCACCAGGGGGGAATGTGGCGCCCCTGAGGGTTCAGTCGCCACAGGGGTACTGCACCTCAGATAAAGGTGTGGTATCTCCTCTTCCAGGTAAGGATGGAGCATCACCCAGGACCCCACTTCACACTCAACACTACACCACTCCAGTCCTGCAGGGGGCCTAAATGCACCAGGGTGCTGCCCCGGTCCCGGGATAGAGGAGATGGGGGGAACCAAAGAGAGGGGGAACCAAGTAGTGGGTGAGGGTGGAGGAAACACTTAACAGAGCACTTATAGAATCATATATAATAGGTGGCCATCTTAAGCTCAAGGTCTTTGATTGTGGGTCTTCTGTCAGGGTCCAGCAAGAGTCTGTAGCTGGCTGAAGATTCACGGTCCTCGCTCTCTTGCCTTGAGACGAGGAGCGGGTCTGAGTTAACAAGTGTCTCTGCCCGGTTAGGGTCCTGTTCTAAGAAGGCCTTGGAGGGGAGCAGAGGAGTTAGGCTCCACAGGCGAAAGGATCCCAGGAGGGTACGGACGGAGCGGAGTTGCCACCTGTATTCTTCACTCTGGCCTAGCCAGAGGGACTCCTGCCGCAAGAGGGGTAACCGGCCCCCGATATCTGACTTTGTCACTTCACGTCTCAGTCAGAAAAGCCCGGAGGCTTAGTGGATCCCAGGGGGATACGGACGGAGCGGAGTCGCCACCTGTATCTCTCAATCTGCGTTTACCCAGTGGGACCCAGCCTTACACCACGTTCATACCACTCACAGTCAGGAAAGGACCCAGTGGGAGATCTTACTAAGGAGAGGAACACACCAGCAGGGTCTTGACAGGTGCTCCTGATCTACCTGGGAAATGCTGAACCCCCTTCCTGGTGGCCGCATCGTGCCACGAGAAGCAGAGAGAAGCTTTGCAGCTGCTACTTCACCAAAGTGAGTAAAGCTTGGATGACTTCACCTACTGCCTCCACTTGTTCATTCCTGCGTGGCACTGCACTCACCCCAACTCTCCAGATCATACACACTGCCCTGAGGCCTACTCCGCCTGTGGGGGGTAGTACCAAACAAGCTGCCAGAACATCAGCCTCAGGGGAAAGTTGCAGCGCTGGTGGCCTTCACCAGAAACCACAGGTGGCGTAGTCGAACAACCACTCATCAAAAGCCCATTTTTCATGTGACAGCCCTGGGCACGGACCGGGTCACGGCCACTACGACATCCCCACAACATCTGCAAGGCCCGGCTCCGAGTATCCCCCATCTGCTCAGGGAGGGCGTCACACGGCTACATGAGGCCACTGCTGCGGTGCAGATCCACTGGAGCTGATGGTGACGCAGCAGAGTTGGTTCAGCTCTCCACAGGCAGAGCTAAGCTCCAGGGCAGTATATGTAGAATTGTGGAGGTAGATGTTGTTGTTGTGGTGTAATGCAGGTGATGGCGCAGATAATGACCAGTCCACAGCTTAATGGCGGTTTCCTCTTTACTTGCCTTTTGTTAAGCAGACCAGGACACGGGTACTAGCTGGTAGCAGAGGTCCGGGCAGCCTGGAAGCAAGTTGGGGATCCACCTCGCCTGGTGAAGTTGTAGGCCTTCCCTCTGCGCTAATCTTTTTGGCCCTGCTGCTTGGAGCTATGCTGCAGCCCTCGTCCCTGAGTAAAACATCTTTTTCCTCACCCATATGGCAGGCAGCTCGAGCCTTCCTCAAGCGTTGCTCCCACGTGGCGGTGCTGGGCCCTATGGTGCTGCTGTGTCGCCGGGCGTCTGGTGAGGCCAGGAGACCTGCAGTCTCCTGCCCTCCAGATTCTGCTGCTGGGCCTTCAGTGCCCTACAACCAGGGACTCTGGTGTCCGGTTCCTTTGCGCTTCTCTCTGGGATGAGCTTATCCACAGCTCCCTTCCCCAGGTCCTTCCTCGTCGCTCTCCTGTCTCCAACTCCTCTCAACTCACTCTTACTAACCCCGCCTCCAGATTCCAGTTGCAAGGGGAGGAGCTCCCCTTTCTGGTCTGGAGCGAGGAAAGTGGTGTATGCTGGTAAACCTGATTAGCGGACTCCTCCTTGCTTCCAGGCATGGCATCACCCCTTGTGAGAGAGGCAATGCCACTGTGGCAACCTCTGGGGTGCCACACACACGCTGTCATGATTCCCCGGTATTGCTGGTGTGAGCGAATGGTCACGTAATAACTAGATATATGTACTGGAACAAGATTTTGCTAATCTTTTTGTTCAACTCTTATATTCAGTTCAGCAACATACATTTGATGCATTAGGCAAAACCTACGTACTGTACATGGACAGCCTAAAACATTTTCATGCAGTGGAAATAAACTAAAGTTAACTTCTTTCTTCGGCAGCTATCTCTCTTCTGCCACCTGCAAGGGTTAGGGTGCATTCCTGTTTAATTGAGTTTTTGGACTATCTTCATGATTAGGTTGCTGGCCCGAACTATGCATTCTCCGATGCTGCAAGCAAAGGCAGCATTGCCTCTACAGCATTGTAGGAGCACAGTAGCATTGACGCTGGCCAGGTCCATCGATCTTGCCAGCTTCAGAGCATCACTTGCGGGCTCTATAGTGAAGAGTTTGTAAGCACTGTGCTCCATACCTAGAAGATTGACCACAACTAATAGAATGCAGATGTGGCTGGTAAACTAGCCAATGAGAAGTAAACAATAAAATAAAAAATGTCCTGTCACTCTATAGAACGCAAAGAATTAAAAAAAATAGTAAATTACAAAGTAGCTTATTTTTACAATTAGTTTACATTCTTTCTGTTCCATTTTACCTATTTATTATGATGAGACAACCACTTTAAAAGGAATCTGTCAGCAGAATTTCACGCACAACTATTTGTCTGCTCATGTAGCTCTTTCAAAGACAAGTCCAGCAATACCTTTACATGTCCAATCAGTTCCTCTATTACAGAGAAATCAGCATTTTAATTGATATAGAAATGAGGCTGAAGATCTGAAGCCTCTGTCACTCCAGCTCTATTCTGTGCCCAGCATCACCTCCTCCTGCTTGAGTGATGACTCCTTTCCCAGATCTTCAGCCTCAATTGCATATCAATTCAAACGCTGATTTCTCAGTAATGGAGGAACGGACTGACCATATAAAGGTATTGCTGGACTTTTCTTTGAAAGAGCTACAGTTGAAACCAGAAGTTTACATGCACTATATAAAAAGACACATATGCATGTTTTTCACAATATCTGATATGAAATCAGAATAAACATTTCCCGTTTTAGGTCAGTTAGGATTACCATAATTTTTAATATTTGCCAAATGCGAGAATAATGAGAGAGTATTTTAAGGCATTTTTATTACTTACTGCAAAGTCAAAAGTTTACATACATTTCATTAGTATTTGGTACCATTGCCCTTAAACTGAATGACTTGGCTGAAACGTTTGGGATATCCTTCCACAACTTCTCACAACAGTTGGTCACAATTTAGGCCCATTCCTCCTGATAAAATAGTTGCCATATAATCTTCTTTTCTTATGATGCCATCTATTTTGTGAAGTGCACCAGTCCCTTCTGCAGGAAAACAACCCCATAACATGATGCTGACACCCCGTGTTTCACAGTTGGGATGGTGTTCTTAGGCTTCCAAGCTTCTCCCTTTTTCCTCCAGATGTAACGATGGTCATTATGCCAAAAAGTTAAATTTTAGTTTTATCAGACCACAGGACATGTCTTTAAAAATTAAGGTCTTTGTTCCTGTGTGCATTTGCAAACATTAATCTGGCTTTTTTACGTTTCTTTTGGAGTAATGGCTTCTTCTTGGCAGAGTGGCCTTTCAGCCCATTGTTATGCACACGCCCGGGCTGAGCGGCGTGTGCGTGTGATTGTAGTGATTCCACTGGACCATGAACCGGAGAGTGCCTGGAGGGGCGTGACTAAGTATCTGGCCGATCCGACCAAGATGGCACGACGGCATACGACGCCAGTGCACCAGGGAGAAACCGGGCAGAGGGACCAGGTGCTACTCCAGGTCAAACTCCGGACACGGGGGTTGACCCACACAGGGATTACTGGATCAGGCTGGTTAGGCTGGCGCACAGACTGGAGGGTATAGGCAGGCATGACTGGTATGCAGGCAGGCGGGTAAAGGCAAGCGCAGCTAGAGTGCAGACAGGGAGGCACTAGCAGGTAGGAACACAGGCGGGATAGGACCCAGTACACACTGGGACTCAGGAACAATACAGGTAGAGGGGTACAGGCAAGCACAGCTAGAGTGCAGACAGGGAGGCACTAGCAGGTAGGAACACAGGCGGGATAGGACCCAGTACACACTGGGACTCAGGAACAGGCAGGTTAGGCTGGCACAGACTGGTGGATATAAGCAAACACGGCAGGTATGCAGATGGGTGGATACAGGCGAGTATGCAGGCAGGGAGGTACTGGCCGAAAGGACGGGCTGGAGCACAGAAAGGTTAAGACCCAGTACAGACTGGGTCACAGAACCGCAGATGCGGTAGACAACCACAGCAGAGAGGGAACGCCCGAAGCGGTGGGCAAGAACAGAGCAGGACGGGGCTGCAGGAGCAGCGAGCACAAGCAGGGCAGGACAGGACTGCCGGAGCAGCGGGCAGAAGCAGGGCAGGACAGGACTGCCGGAGCAGCGGGCAGAAGCAGGGCAGGACAGGACTGCCGGAGCAGCGGGCAGAAGCAGGGCAGGACAGGACTGCCGGAGCAGCGGGCAGAAGCAGGGCAGGACAGGACTGCCGGAGCAGCGGGCAGAAGCAGGGCAGGACAGGACTGCCGGAGCAGCGGGCAGAAGCAGGGCAGGACAGGACTGCCGGAGCAGCGGGCAGAAGCAGGGCAGGACAGGACTGCCGGAGCAGCGGGCAGAAGCAGGGCAGGACAGGACTGCCGGAGCAGCGGGCAGAAGCAGGGCAGGACAGGACTGCCGGAGCAGCGGGCAGAAGCAGGGCAGGACAGGACTGCCGGAGCAGCGGGCAGAAGCAGGGCAGGACAGGACTGCCGGAGCAGCGGGCAAGGAGTCAGAGCAGGCTAGAACCGCCGGAGCGGTAAGCAAAGGAGTCAGAGCAGGCTAGGCTGAGTAGGGGGGACAGGGCTCTGTTCACACGGAACAGACAGGAAGGGAAAGGCAGAGCCAGACACCCACAGGGTACTTGCAGTGAAGTAGCGAGTGGACCACAAACTCACAAACGGGAGTACAGAGACAACAAGCAGGAGTTAGGTACGAGTTCAGACTCTGCAGAAAAAGGAAGGGAACGGACATAGAGGCAAAACAGGTAAAGAATAGGAGAGAGTTCAGACTGGAACTGAGTGTACGGAGGAGACCGACACTGCAGCGGGATACAGGAGCGGGTCTGGGAATACGGCCCCCAGAGAGGCAGGACGAACAGGCAAGGAGCGTGTTCAGACAGGACAGACAAGATACAGGAGCGGGTCTAGGTAATCAGCCCCTAGAAGGTGAGAGGAACAGGCTAGGAGCGTGTTCAGACAGGTCAGACAAGATACAGGAACAGGTCTAGGTAATCGGCCCCTAGAAGGCAGGAGGAACAGGCTAGGAGCGTGTTCAGACAGGCCTGGAAATACAGCCTCCAGGATAGGCAGACAAGAGAACACAGAACGGGACCTGGCACCTTCAGAGTGCAAGCACACACTGAATGAAACACTATGCTCAGGCAGGAATAGATGGGAGCAGCTGAGCTATATACCAGGTGACAGACAGCAATAGGCTGAGGACGCACAAGGGGTGTGACCCACAGCAGGTACAAAAAGCAGGAAGTGATCGGGCGCCGCCCTTAAGCAGCAGAAACAGACACAAACAGACAGCATGGAGGGAAGCCAGAGAGACATTCTGGACTGGAGATCAAGTGCGCGCTCTTGCACAGTGGGAGATGGACCACTATGCAAGGACGCCGCCAGGTATGTTACACCCATGTTGCTACAATACTCGTTTCACTGTGGTTATTGACACAATCTTACCAGCTTCCGCCATCATCTTCACAAGGTCTTTTGCTTTTGTCCTTGGGTTGATATGCATGCACATGTCAGATCAAAGCACGTTCATCTCTGAGACACAGAACCCATCTCCTTCCTGAGCGGTATGATGGCTGAACATTCCCATCTTGTTTGTACTTGCGTATAATTGTTTGTACAGATGAACGAGGCACCTTCAGGTATCTTGAAATTGTACTCAAGGATAAGCCAGACTTTTGCAAGTCCACAATTCTCTTCCTGATATCTTGGCTGATTTCTTTAGACTTTCCCATGATGCTACACAAAGAAGCAGTGTGTTTCAGGTGTGCATTAAAATACATCCACAGGTGTGTCTCTAATTAACTCAGATGTTGCCTAAAAACCAGAGGCTTCCAAACACATGACATCATCATATGGGCAGTCCAGAATTGTTTAAAGGCATAGAAATCTTAGTGTATGTAAAGTTTTGACTTTGCAATAAGTAATAAAATGTCGTAAAACATTCTCTCTCATTATTCTTCATTTGGCAAATATTACAAATTACGGTAATCCTAATTGACCTAAAACGGGAAAGGTTTATTCTGATTTCATGCAAATTGTCTCTTCAGAGAGGAAAAGGACCAGAACTCTAGTGCCACCTACAGGAAGTAGCAATCCTAAAAGTCAATAGTGACCCTTTAACGAGCCTTATCACATGACTTAGGATATAAGCCAGAACCAGAAACTCAATTTGCAGACACTGTGTTTAGGGGTACTGCCCCTCGTCAGTGCAAAGTGTGAGTTCTGGTTTGGCTGGGTGAGAGGCGTCTGACCGGTATCTAAGGGATAACATTTCTACTTGCAGAGAGCGACATGTTAAGCATGTCATGGTGAGGAGACTTTTAAAGCCGCAATGCTCCTCTGGGAAATATGCTGATTTCATGTCAGATATTGAGAAAAACATGCATATGTGCCTTTTTATATAGTGTATGTAAACTTCTGGTTTCAACTGTATATGTGACGCGCCCCCTGGGCCGTGGGGTACCCAGAGCCGGGACGGTAGGTGCTGGGGGTTGTAGTCACAGTGGCTGTGACCCGGTCCGTGACCCAGGTGGTCAAACCAAAGGGTAGTATTTGTGTACAAGTGTTAATGTCCGACTACGCCACCTGTGGAATGCGGTCAATAGGAACCGCCACTGCGGAACAGTCCTCTGGAGCTGATGTTTGGCAGTAAGGGTGGTATTACTCCCCACAGGAAGAGTGTAGCTTAAGGGCAGCGTGTGGATGATGGTGGTTGTGCAGGGTGTCGCGGTGCAGAAATAATCACAGAGTCCGTATAGTGCAGTCCCAGGGCCTTTACTGGAGGCAATTATACAGGCCCCAACGGGAGTACTGGCTAGCGATGAGGGCCTGGTCAGTCTGGGAGCAAGCATAGAGTCCTCCTGGCCAGGTGGAGTTGTAGGCCTGCCGTTCTTACTATACTCTTTTGGCTTCTCTGCTTATAGCTGTGTTGTAGCCCACGTCCCTGAGTGTAACGTGCTGTGCTCACCCGTATGGCTGGCAGCTCGGGCCTTGTGGATACCTCGCTCCTGCTTGGCGGTACTGGTCCCTCGGTGCTGCTGAGCCTCCGGGCATCTGATGGGGGCCAGGAGACCTGCAATCTCCTGCCCTATGGTATCTGCTGCTGGGTCTGGAATCCCCCACAGCCTCGGACTCCGGTGTCCTGTTCTTTATGTATGCTCTGGCTAGGACGAGCTATCTCCAGCTCCAGTCCTCAGCTCCTTACTCCTTGGTGTCCACAACTCGACTTCTCACACTGAACTGCAACTCTGGACTCCCCTAACCCCGCCTCCAGACCCAGTTATAAAGGGCAGGATCATCCCCTTTCTGGTCTGGAGCCAGGATGTGTTGCATGTACTGTGTTCCTGACCAGGAAACCCCTGTTTGCTCTCAGACATGGCATTACTACCACTGTGGCAACCAGACCCTCTGGGGTGCCACATTCCCCTCTAGTTAATTTCAGTACTCCGGGACTGAGCATATTTTACAAGGAATACAACAGGTAACAATAACAATAGCAATAAAAGTACATTAGGAATATTTACAAGTATTACAGTCTTTATAGGTCACAGTATAGTCTGCAACCAGGTGTCCATTCCACTGAAACAAGGTGTACTTCTTGAGGAACCCGTCTAAAACCCTCCACGGAGGTCCTGGGGTGGCTGCAGGGCATTGATGATCCTGATGTTGGACCACGTCTTCAGCCATCTCCACGAGTTTTTGTTCAGTGGTCCGGCACAAAGGGGCACTTTTACAGGTGCAACTATTCACAGGCAAAGTTTTTGGTTATTCACTGTCCATAACCTAAAAAGTCTTTGAACCCTCTCGGGTAACTGGGAAAACAGGTTAAGTGCACATATGAAACATGTCAACATTGGCAATAATACATTTATACTGTACATTTTAAATCCTCCATCGAGCAGGGATCTGACCTCTGGTAACTCTGGTAGATCTACGTAACACACTGTCTGTCTGTGTTCTACCCTGGTCCCCTGTATCTACCCCTGGTGTGGTGGGTTCAGCGAGAACTGCGCTACAGGTACTTTGAGGTGACACTGGTAGGTTGGGCAACTTCCTACGGATTCTTTGGCTCACCGTGGGTACGACAGGTTTGCTACTAGCAGAGGGTAGATTCTCCTGGTCTGCTGATGGGGAAACTTCTGCCTCTGGGGCCAACTGTTCTTCCAACTCTTCTGGGACTTCTGCAGCTCCCTGCGGGGCTGGTTGGAGAAATGTAAGGACTGGCACAACTATTGCATTATTCACTTGTGTCCATGACCGGGAAAATTCTCAGAGTACCGTGCTGACCATTTCTTCCACTTCCTCTGCGGGTTGAGGGCTATCTTGGTCTTCTTTAGGATGTTGCAGCTGCTCGGAACATTTCTTCAGGTGGTCTCTGGAAACTGTTGTTGATGTTTCCCCTCCATCCTTACTAATGAGGCACACCTTGGTGTTATCATGGCTGGAGGGTAGAATGGTGTACGGCTCTTCCTCTCACTGGTCATCCAACTTGTGGAGTCGCCTTTTTCTCTTTAGGACTTGTGCGTGTTGATTGTAAGTCTTCTCTTGTCTTTGTCTTGCTTGAGACAAACTTCTTTCAACACTTTCCTGTACCTTGCGGTATTGCTGCTGCTGCTCAGTATCCCAATCTGCATCTTGTGAGACGGTCTCTGGTGTTAGGACTCCCATATCCAGGTCGATGGGCAGCTTACCAAGTCTGGCTCGCATCAGGTAAGCAGGTGTGCAGTTGGTGGAATTCACTGGGATGTGGTTGTATAGGTCCACCAGGTCTGGCAACTTCTCTGGCCGCAGGCTGCGTTCTTCCAGGGGCAACGTCTTCAACAGGTCTATCACCACCTGGTTCCTCTTCTCACACAACCCGTTGGTCTGGGGGTGATAAGGCATTGTCCTGATTTTCTTGCAGCCGTACAGGTTGCAGAATTCCTGGAACACCTCCGCTTCGAAGGCTGGACCTTGGTCAGTTAGCACACGTTCTGGGTAACCATGCGGGCGACAGAAGTGCTGCTGGAAAGCCCTGGCTGCTGTCTGAGCTGTCTGGTCCTTTACTGGCACTACTGCCAGGAACCGGGAGTAGTGGTCTACGATGGTGAGGGGGTAGACATAGCCTGACCTGCTTGGGGCTATCTTCACGTGGTCCAAGGCTACCAGTTCGAGTGGCTGTTTGGTGATGATGGGCTGCAGGGGAGCCCTCTGGCTGTCACGGTCTTTTCTTCTCAAGTTGCATGGTCCGCATTCTCGACACCACCTCTCGATTGCTTTCCTCATGCCAGCCCAATAGAACCGTTCACGTAGCAGGACTTCCAGCTTCTTCCATCCGAAGTGTCCTGCTCCATCGTGGTACGCTTCCAAGACCATTGACGCATCCCGCCTCAGGACTACCACCTGCCAGACCAGCTCATGTGTCCGGGAGTTGGCGGCTCTTCGACACAGCTTCCCTTCATAGATGAACAGCTTGCCTTTTTCTTTCCACAGCTGCTTGGTCTCCTCAGGAGCATCTGGATCAGGGTGCGCGTCAGCTCATGTCAGCAACTCTTTGACTAGGCGGACAGCCGGGTCACTGTCTTGTGTTTCTGCCCATCCATGGTGGGGCAATGGATTAAATGTGGCCTCCCTGTTGGCAGAGCACCTGTTCTTCACACAATGGGAGCACAGAGTTATCCCATGGCGGTGGAATGCGGGGATCTCTATCTCTTCCAGCTCCTCCGGGTCTTCTCCCCCATCTGGCAAGTTAGGCATCCTGGACAGCACATCTGAATTTGCATTCTTGTGCCCAGCCCGGTACTTTAAGTGTGAATTCATAATTAGACAGTCAGGCCATCCATCTTTGTTCCAGGGCACCAAGTTTTGCAGTGTCCAGGTGTGTCAGCGGGTTGTTATCTGTGAAGACGGTGAATTTGGAGGAGGCGAGATAATGCTTGAAGCGCTCTGTCACAGCCCAGACTACGGCGAGGAACTCCAGGTTGAAGGAGCTGTAGTTATCAGGGTTCCTTTCTGTGGGCCGGAGCTTCCTGCTGGCATAGGCAATTGCTCTTTCTCAGCCTTGCTGTATCTGGGACAGCACCGCTCCTAGCCCCACGTTGGTCGTGTCCATATGGAGTATGAAAGGTTGTCCATAGTCAGGGTAGGCCAGGATCTCATCTCCTGTGAGAGCCATCTTCAGCCTGCTGAAGGATTCATCTTCCAGCTTACCCCATTTGAACGGAGGCTTCGGGTTTTTGGCCTTCCTGACTGGCCTACTAGGAGGTCCTGCATGGGTGCCGCCATCTTGGTGAAGCCTTGGATAAATCTTCGGTAATAGCCCACCAACACGAGGAACTGCCGCACTTCCTTGATAGTGGAGGGTCTTGCCAGTCCTTGATTACTGTGACCTTGTCAGGGTCTGGTGCTACACCTTCAGCGCTTACCACATGACCTAGGTACTGTACCTTGGGCTTGAACAGGTGGCATTTTGACGGCTTCACCTTTAGGCCAAAACCAGCTAGGGCTTCAAACACCTCTGCCAGGTGCTTCAGGTGATCTTCATAGGACTTGGAGTATACTATGATGTCATCCAGGTACAGCAGGACTGTCTCGAAGTTCTTATGTCCTAGACAGCACTCCATCAACCGCTGGAAGGTTCCTGGGGCGTTGCAGAGCCCGAATGGCATGCAGTTGAACTCGCTGAGGCCCATCGGGGTTGTGAATGCGGTCTTTTCTTTATCCGCCTCTGCCACAGGAACCTGCCAATACCCACTAGTGAGATCAAAAGTAGAGAAATAATTAGCAGATTTTAATGCAGCTAGTGACTCCTCAATCCTGGGTAGTGGGTATGCATCTTTATGTGTAATGCGGTTAATTTGCCTGTAGTCTACACACATTCTCATTGTGCCATCCTTTTTCTTTACAAGAACTAATGGAGCTGCCCAGGGGCTACAACTGTCTCTTATTACCCCAGCCTCCTTCATCTCTCGTAACATCCCTTTGGCATTTTGGTAGTGTGCAGGGGGTACAGGCCGGTACCGCTCTTTAATGGGTGGATGGTCTCCCATGGGGATATGGTGTTGAACCCCTTTCACCTGCCCGAAATCGAGCGGGTGTTTGCTGAAGACCCTTTCATACTCCTGGACCACCCGGTATACTCCATGATGTTTTTGGTGTTGAGGGGTGGAGTCAGTGCCCACATGCAGCTTCTGACACCAGTCCTCCATCTGTCCCTTGGAGCCATTATCCTCCGCCTGTTTGGATGGAGGCAAGGGTTCCACTGTCTTTATAGAATTGTGGCTGACGGTGAATAGTTTGGCCAGGGTAGCATACCGGGGCAAATGGACTTCTTTTTCCCCAATATTCAGGATGCGGACGGGCACCCTCCCATGGCGAACATCAACCACCCCCCTGGCTGTCAAAATGGTGGGCCTACTGTCAGAGTAGACGGGCTCTACCAGGGCCTGGTAATCTCTACCCCTGAGACCGATTGCTGCCCGGCACCATATCAGCATTTCACTTCTTGGGGGCATGGCAATAGGGAATGCGTCACTCATCCTGACACTGCCAACTTCACCACCAGACAGTTCTACCTGTTGTCTTCTCATCAGGGCTCTGATCTCTCTCTGCAGAACCCGCTGCTGACTGGAACTGGCGGTCTCCGCAACCTGCTGTAACAAGACAATTATTTCTGAAAGACAATTTTCAATGACATTAGTGCCTAAGGTTATCATAGGCTGACTTTCTCGGCGATCAATGTCAACAATTATCATTCCTTGCGCTGGCAATTCCACTTTGCCAACCTTGATGGTCACTTCTTTATACCCCACTTGAGGTACAGGCTGACCATTGCTGGCGTAAATGCTCAAATGTTCATCTGGACGGCGGGTAATGTCTGAGTCAGTCCAGTATCGCTTGTAAAGAATGTAGGGGATAGTGGTCACCTGTGATCCAGTGTCCAGCAATGCACTCATCGGGAAGCCGTCAAACACGACAGGTAGGATCGGTCATCCCCCCACATACTTTTCTCGCCAACTTTGTGGGCCTGGTGGTCTTACGCCTGGGGGTTGGCCCTCTGCCCCAGGCTTTGCTCGTTTAAATTACAGTACCTTGCATAATGTCCTGGCTGGTTACAGCGGCGGCAGATGGGTTGTCCGTCCTGGTCGTAGCGGTCGCTGTTCCTCCCTCTGGATGGTGGAATCCTCTTCTGTCGGCGCCACGGGACGTCCTCCGGACTGGAAGCCAGCTGGATCTTTCCTTTGGGAGACACCTGCAAGGACTGCACAGTTTTGGTTAGCGCAGCTACACTTTTAGTCAGTTCTTGGACCTGATGGTGCAGGTCTGTAGACGGGCATTGTCCAGAGTCTGTGCATCAGTTCCTACAGGCTCTGGGGAAAAGGGAGCCACCTCCTGGTGGTAGGTGATAGCTGGGCGCCTGTGAGATATAGCGCCGCCTGGTGCTGGTTCTCGTAGCACCCGGATGGCCCTGTCCTTAAATTGAGCAAAGTCCAGATCAGGATTTTGCAGAGCCATTATGCACAGCTGTGTCCGGTGAGCGCTGGACAGGAGCCCCTCAATGAACTGCTCAGTTAACAGTCTGTTCTCATCATGCACACTGTCGGGGTCTACCTGTTTGATGGCCCTCAGCGCCTCCTGCAGGTTTAAAGCATAGTCCCGTACACTGTCCTGCGCCCGTTGTTTGCACCCGTAAAACTTCCTTTTTATCTCAGCTGTAGTGCAGGTGTCAAAAGTGTACTTTAGGCGGGCCAGTATCTCTTTCACAGTCCCTTTGTCCCTGGTAGACCAGGACTTTACTTCTCTCTGGGCTGCACCAATCAACTGGCCTATGAGGATGCTCACTTTCTGCTCCTCGGACAGGGGGTACACTTTAAATAAGCTGCTCAGTCTTTCTTTAAAGTCACTCAGGGTGTGTGACTCTCCTGAGTACTGGGGCAACCACGCCGCTCCCGGTATATATGGCATGGAGAACGGCATCACTGCGGCAGCGGCCGCGCCGGCGGTTGAAGTTCCCTCCATATTGGGCGTCTGCTTCCCCCCTAGTGAACCGTGGCCTACCTTCTTTCACTTTTCTTCCGTAGGCCGCAGTTTCACATGCGATGGTCTCTGTTGAGGACCTGGCGTCGCACGCGCCTGATGTCAGCGCTCGCTGTGGCTCCTTCCAGGACCTGGCGCTGCGTCAGTGCGTGGGGCGGGGCTTGAGCTTCGCGCGCTTCCAGCGGTTACGCCCCTCTTCTTCCCGCGCGGCTACCCGGAAATGGCAGACAATGGAGGGAAAACAGCGGCAATTGGCGGGAAAACTTCACCACGGTATGCGACACAGTTTGTAAAGGCGCACAGCACCCGGTGATAACGGGCACGAGATCCTGCCGACTACGCCAAAGTTGAATGCGGTCAATAGGAACCACCACTGCGGAACAGTCCTCTGAAGCTGATGTTTGGCAGTAAGGGTGGTATTACTCCCCACAGGAAGAGTGTAGCTTCAGGGCAGCATGTGGATGATGGTGGTTGTGCAGGGTGTCGCGGTGCAGAAATAATCACAGAGTCCATATAGTGTAGGCCCAGGGCCTTTACTGGTGGCAATTATACAGGCCCCAATGGGAGTACTGGCTAGTGATGAGGGCCTGGTCAGTCTGGGAGCAAGCAGAGTCCTCCTGGCCAGGTGGAGTTGTAGGCCTGCCGTTCTTACTATACTCTTTTGGCTTCTCTGCTTATAGCTGTGTTGTAGCCCACGTCCCTGAGTGTAACGTGCTGTGCTCACCCGTATGGCTGGCAGCTCGGGCCTTGTGGATACCTCGCTCCTCCTTGGCGGTACTGGTCCCTCGGTGCTGCTGAGCCTCCGGGCGTCTGATGGGGGCCAGGAGACCTGCAATCTCCTGCCCTACGGTATTTGCTGCTGGGTCTGGAATCCCTCACAGCCTCGGACTCCGGTGTCCGGTTCTTTGTGTATGCTCTGGCTAGGACGAGCTATCTCCAGCTCCAGTCCTCAGGTCCTTACTCCTTGGTGTCCACAACTTGACTTCTCACACTGAACTGCAACTCTGGACTCCCCTAACCCCGCCTCCAGACCCAGTTATAAAGGGCAGGATCCTCCCCTTTCTGGTCTGGAGCCAGGATGTGTTGTTGCATGTACTGTGTTCCTGACCAGGAAACCCCTGTTTGCTCTCAGACAAGGCATTACTACCACTGTGGCAACCAGACCCTCTGGGGTGCCACATATGCACATATAAATAGTTTGGATTTAGAAATTCTGCTGCCAGGTTCCCTTTGACACAGGTGAAATATAACTGTGGGGTGAACAGAACCAATACCCTTAGAGCCACAGTCTCACTGTTTTACACACATATGAATGTTAAAGACATGCATACATAATGCAATATTACTTTTATAGAGATGAGGAAAGCAATACCAAGCTGAGAGAGGGGGAAAATGCAGAGATGGTGTGCTAGCTGTACTACTATATGGGGCGCAGGGGCCAGGAACTTTGTTAAACAGGTGCATCTCACTAAATTAGAATATGATCAAAAACTTTATTTCAGTTCTTCAATAGAAAGAGTGAAACTCATATATTATATGGAGTCATTACAAACAGTGATCTATTTCAAGTGTTTATTTCTGCTAATGTTGATGATTATGCCTTACAGCCAATGGAAACACAAAAGTCATTATCTCAGTAAATTAGAATACTTTATAAGAACAGCTTGAAAAATGTTTTTCAAATCCGAAATGTTGGCCTATTGAAACGTATATTCAGTAAATGCACTCAATACTTAGTCGGGGCTCTTTTTGCATGAATTACTGCATCAATGCGGCGTGGCATGGAGGCGATCAGTCTGTGGCACTGCTGAGGTGTTATGGAAGCCCAGGTTGCTTTGATAGCAGCCTTCAGCTCGTCCGCATTGTTGGGTCTGGTGTCTCTCATCTTCCTCTTGACAATACCCCATAGATTCTCTATGGGGTTAAGGTCAGGCGAGTTTGCTGGCCAATCAAGCACAATGATACTGCTGTTTTTAAACCAGGTATTGGTACTTTTGGCAGTGTGGACAGGTGCCAAGTCCTGCCGGAGAATGAAATTTCTATCTCCAAAAAGCTTGTCGGCAGAGGGAAGCATGAAGTGCTCTAAAATTTGCTGCTAGACGGCTGCACCGACTTTGGTCTTGATAAAACACAGTGGACCTACACCAGCAGATGACATGGCTCCCCAAACCATCACTGATTGTGGAAGCTTCACACTAGACCACAAGCAGCTTGGATTGTGGCCTCTCCACTCTTCCTCCAGACTCTGAGACCTTGATTTCCAAATGAAATGCAAAATTTACTTTGCATTTACTTAGTCTCAATGACTGCCTTCTGGACATCTGCCAAGTCAGCAGTCTTCCCCATGATTGTGGAACCTACTAAACAGACTAAGGGGCCTTTTTAAAAGGAAGCCTTTTCAGATGTTTTTTTCTCTGTTAATTATTTTAATTTACTGAGATAATGACTTTTGTGTTTTCATTGGCTATAAGCCATAATCATCAACATTAACAGAAATAAACACTTGAAATAGATCACTCTGTTTGTAATGACTCTATATAATATACGAGTTTCACTTTTTGTATTGAAGAACTTAAATAAATTAACTTTTTGATGATATTCTAATTTAGTGAGATGCACCTGTATGTCCGTAATAAATAATATACTATTACCTTGTATTAAACGTGCCTAGGCTTATTGCACAGTGTACATTGCACAGTGTACATTGCATAGTCGCTCTGTAGCGATGCACACGTCCTTTGTATTGTCCAACACCCATGCGAAGCTGGAACAAACTAGAGAGCAGCATTGCACCAAAATTTTGCCTTCTCAATGATCTGCGGTAACTAGGTTTACCCATCCCACTACAATAGTTGGTACCTCACTGTATTTTGCTTTTAAAATAGAAACATTTTTTGCTTTCTGAATTGCTGCAAAACACTAGGAGGTACCAGGAGTGACAGGCCATTTATGATTGCATCTTCACCATTCAGTCACATCAGCCACATCTATAAACACTCTACATGGTATCTATTTTTATATGAACACAACTTCTCAATTCCTATATGTCTAAATCTTTGGACTCCACGTTTGCTGTTCACCCTGTGCTAACCTCACATACAGCTCAAATCCCCTTGCTTAATTTCAATATAACATGTAATTAATGCACCTCACGTACCGTATAGATATCTGTTAGTCACTGTCTTTTACATGAGGCATGGTTCTTGCTAATGGAATGTTTAGTAATTACCTAGTACAGAATTACTCAAGAAAAGGATGAGAAATACAATGGGAAACAAAAGGTAAACTGAATAAATTGGAGTATAAGGACTCACAAAATCCTGCCACACCTTGTTCTTTGCCCTGGGCAGAGAGCGAGGTGCCAAAATTGCATGCTTAAACCTTGTTATTTCAATTTTGGAAGTGTTTACATTTTTACATGCTATGTGGGTGTTCTTTAAGGTTCCTTTTGAGAGAGGGACGAACAGTTTTCAATTCTAGCTGTTAAATAACCCCCTTCATTTAATATTAATGTAATTGGAATGTTCTCTCTGAATCGTGTAATTATAATGTCTCCATTATTTTTAGATGTTCATTTTATTCCTAGTGAAATAAATTGGTAAATTAGAGCGGTATATCCATCACTAGGATATGCAATCACTTTATGATCGGTGGACCTTCCAGCGGCCAGTTTTGAGAATAAAGTGACCCCAGTTCTTCTGCAGTACTTTTTTCCTATTTGGACAAGATATTGAGGGTGCAGTGGTCACCTGATGCCACTGCACTGTCAAATTTTAAAGCAGATCTGTCCCCATAATATCCCCATAATAAGATGTCATAATATGTGGTCATTGTATCTACAAAGCGATCACCTCTTGAGGGGGAATATGAAGGGAACAGAAAAATATTGTCCAATTTAAAAGGTGAATTTATGATGTGATCACAGAGGAATACAAATATTTTGGTAGAACTCAACATTGTGCAGTTCCTCTAATATTCATCCTAAATATGAGTATAAAATAATTACTGGGAGTTTCCATAAACCTTATCAATTCAACATGTCCATACACACTATGACTCTGTTCATTCAGAGCATACAGTATCAGACCCTGTTGACATTGGAAATAGTAACCCCTTGATTAATTTACTCATACATTTCCAACAGGAATAACAGGAATGACAAAATATGGAGCTCTTAGAAATGGTGCCCCCGCATTGTTATTAGGAGGAAAACAAGTATTTATTTAGACATGTCAGGGGAGCTGGAAGGGCCCCGTTAAATGATTTTTGGAACAATGTACTATTGAGAATTTACATTAAACGGGCTCATGTAGCAGAACTGTTAGGTGATATATTAGATAAGGGCATAAGTTTAAGTAATCTCTGTGAAAGTTTGTCAAGATGATCGTAGATGAAATTTTGTTTCCATCTTGTTGCCATGATTTCATTTAGTCTTTTACAAGAAGTGGCTAAAGAGTGAAGTGATGGAAAAATAACATATGCTCCAAAGGTTACAAAAAGAGCTGTGAGTGGATTTCCATGAGTACATGTTGTAGAATATTAGCTTAGCTTAGCATAAATTAGATCTATTAAAAGTAACAAGTAAAGTAAATCCTTGAAGAGAGAAACTAGAATTAATATCTTAAATTGTTGTCCTTGACTGTGACTAAACTTTAAAGAGGTTTGCCTCATGAAGACATTCTGACCATTATGGTCCTGGCTTTTCTAGTCAATGGGTGATGATCATCTGTTATCACCTGGGAAGCCTTGTCAGGTTATACACTTTCCATAAAGGAGAAATGTAGCTTTACAAGGCACCCATTCAAATAAATAGTCCGCCAGCAGGTGTCCTATTCTTAAGGCCCCGTCACACTTAGCGATACTGCAACGATCCCGACAACGATACGACCTGTCAGGGATCATTGCTGCGTCGCTATGTGGTCGCTGGTGAGCTGTCAAACAGGCAGGCTCACCAACGATCAGGGGAGCAGCAACATCGTGGAAAGAATCTTTCCACGATGTCTGCTCCTGGTTACAAGCCTGCTGAAGCAGGAGCAGGCTGGTAACCAAGGTAAACATCGGGTTACTAGGGGCACATGCGCACCTAGTAACCCGTTGTTTATCACGGTTACCACTCTGCTACAGTGAGCGGGAGGTTACCGCTCACTTTAGCAGGCTCGTAACCATGATAAACAACGGGTTACTAGGTGCTCGTGTGCCCCTAGTAACCCGATGTTTATCATGGTTACCAGCCTGATCGCTGCTCCCGCTGGTCACACACAGCGATGTGTGCTGACCAGCGGGAGGGCAACGACCAAAAAATGGTCCAGGACACTTTGCAGCGATCAGCGACCTCACAGCAGGGGCCTGATCGTTGAAAAGTGTCACACATAGCGACATCGCTGGTGAGGTCACTGTTGCGTCACCAAAACGTGACACAGCAGCGATCTCGCTAGTGATCTCGCTATGTAAGACGGGAGCTTTAGGCTGGAATCACACCAGCGTATGGCATCCAATGCGAGAGCTTCGGATGTGATATGCTAATGACCCTCGGCTCCAGCTCCGCTGCGATCGGAAGGCAAGTTTCATGCTACTGTGCTATGATTCTCTTGCATGAGAGGATCGCAGCACAGCTGCGGAGGAGACAGAGAAAGTAATTTCTCCATCTCCTCCATTGCCTTACTTGGCGTATATCGGACTGCACTGGGCTGACATTCGAATAATGTCCGATGTTTCACACACATTCATAGATTTGTACGGGTGCGAGTGAATCGAGTTTCGCTGCAAATCGTAGCATGCTGTGATTGTTCTCTCATGCCGAATCGGCATGAGATAATAATCGTTGATCAGAGCTGACCCATAGAATAACACTGGTTTACGGTAATGTTGTACGGTAGTGTGAAACCGACCTTAAAGACCGTCTCTTTGTTTTTCTGCTTGGGCTGTATTTGTGCCATTGCCAGCCTTTTAGTAATATATGTTGGGATAGATAGAAAGGATGGGCACTTTGCACACCAGAGCCTGTCTATTCTCCTCAACCCTGCCATGAGAGGTGGGCTACAGGTGCAGAGCCTCATTCATTGTGTGTTTACATATGTGCACTTGTTGAGTGTATACTATGTAGCCTCTACAGTCACTATACACTCACCAAGTATATATTGTGACAGAGTCACTGGTATGATATACGAGGAGAGGTATGTGTCACACAGGTTGCTAGCCTGTGTGAACTGAAACCTATAAACTTTCTGCCAGCATGTTATATGATGGGGGTTAACTTACTTAAAGGGTGTGGTTTTATGGGAATGGCAGAGGGTGGGAGGCCATTCCCCTACCTCTCCTCAGGGTGTGGCTGAGCAAGGTTTAAATGCTCAGTCACCATTTTTTTTTCTGTTGTTGAGTTTGGAGTGTCAAAGACTCCAGACTGGAAGGCTACAGCTCAGAGAGGAGCCGGAAGCTGGGACTACAACCAGTGTGGGCGAAACCGACACTGTTATGGACTGTGCTATCATTTATCTTTTGTTTTGTTGTTTTGCCAGTAAGTCTGTGTTTATTTTTGCAGGAGCTGCAGGGCTTTATGCCATATACTAAAGCCTGCAGAGAAAACACGGTTCCTGAGTACTTCCGGAAGCGGCCAAGTGAGGCGTCTTACCACAGTTGGTGCGAGAGTGCGTGCAAGATTCCAGGAACACATGTACCTGCTTCAGAGACCGGTGGATGTCTTGGGTGAAGGCTGCCAGCCAGCAGGAGACGTCCGGCAGCATGGAAGAGCTAATTAAGCACCTGGTGCAGAACCAGCAGTGCATGCAGCAGCAGCAGCACTTGCAGAGGCAACAGCAGCAACAAGAGACCACTAAGCTGCTGATACAACAGGATCATCTCCAGAAACAGCAGCAACAGGATCAGCATTACCAACAGCAACAGCAGATCGAGTTAGTCACAGAGGCGATTCGTGGCAAGGCGACGGCTCCGACAAGTCCAGATGATGCCGCATACGTTAGAAAGACGGTAAGGAGAGTGTTACAGAAGATGACCCCCGGGAGGTGATGTTGAGGCGTTCCTGACTGTTTTTGAGAGGGTGGCGGAATGGGAGAAATTGCCACTGGAGCAGTGGGCGGAGGTTCTGGCGCCATATTTGACTGGGGAGCCGCAAAAGGCTTATTACAATCTGACTTTACAGGACACAAAGGAATGCGCCAAATTAAAACCGAAATATTGGCACTCTCAGGAGTGACTATGTCTGTCAGAGCACAAAGGGTCCACCACTGGGCGTATGCTGGCGATAGACTTCCACTCTCACAGATGTTTGACTTGTTACATCTTGTCCAGAAATGGCTGCAGCCAGAGTCTTCCTCTCCTGCCCAGATGGTTGAACGTGTGGTGATGGACAGGTTCATCCATTCCATACCCAGGCCAGTGCAGACCTGGATTGCGCAGGGTGACCCTCGGAACGCAGACGACCTTGGGGAAAAATCCCTGGGGAAACATGACATAGCCACCTCCCCTTACTGGAGTGCCCAAAAGGGGGTGGGTTCACCAATGAAGGGGTTCAGAGCCACAACTGGGGGGCGTCCCACTTCCACTGAAGGGGCTGCAAGGACTGTTGTGAAGGATGTGATCTGTTGGCGATGTCCGCCACACGTAGCAGCCCAGTGTCATACTTCTGCTGAGCCAATGGACTGCAGACTAGGAAGACGATGTTCATACTATGCTTACCCAGCTTGCAGTGTGGACTGTCAACCCGGCGAGGGGCCACAGGTGTGTGCCGTGTCTGTTAATGGAGTGATGGTCCTGGGGCTGTTGGACTCCGGGAGTCTGGTCACCTTGATCAGCGCCACCCTTCCCCACCATCTGATCCCCGCCAGATCTGTGGGCGTCCGCTACATACATGGGGATGCCAAGAACTATCCAGTGGCCAGAGTGACAGTCGGAACAGACTGTGGTGCCCAATCCCACGAGGTCGGGGTGGTCAAGGACCTGATACATCCCGTCATATTGGGGCGCGATTTTCCCTTGTTCTGGGACTTGTGGGGGAAGAGATCCAGACTCAGTCACGGGAACTAAGGCCAGGACCATAGAGAAATACCTCAGTCGACATCGGAAGTGGATGAGTTTCCACTCTGTGTCCTTGTCAGTGACGAGCATGAGACTGTGACTGAGGAGGCCGACCTCCCTGAATTAGAGGTGCCCGAAAAGAACTTTGGGGCAGCTCAAGTTCTGGACTTGACCTTGAAAGGGGCATGGCCCAATGTTACTGTCTGTAATGGTGTTGCCCAAGAGCAGGGGGCGGACACCAGGTACCCACACTTTGCAGTTCAGGGGGAGCTATTATACCGGGTAACCAAACTGAAAGGTGAAGAGGTAGTGGAACAGATGTTAGTTCCAGGGCCATACCGTCGGAGGGTAATAGACATGGCCCACTCACATATTCTGTGGGGACACCTAGGGGTTGAAAAAATTTAGAAGAGAATAGTGAGGAGGTTTTATTGGCCAGGATGATACCGAGAGATCTTAAACTATTGTAGGTCCTGCCCCACCTGCCAGATAACCGCACCCACTTCCCACTTCCGTAGTCCCTTAGTTCCACTACCTGTGATAGAAGTTCCCTTTGAGAGGATTGCCATGGACCTTGTGGGTCCCTTAGTTAAATCGACCCGGGGCCACCAATACATCTTGGTACTATGCGACTCGGTACCCTGAAGCGGTACCCTTAAGGAACTCGTCCAGTAGGAGCATAGCCCGGGAACTTGTCCACATCTTTGCCAGGACCGGCCTGCCAAAGGAAATCCTGACGGACCAAGGAACCCCATTCATGAGCAAGGTGAAGGAGCTGTGTAAACTGCTTCAGATTACCCACCTGCGAACCTTCATTTGCCATCTGCAGACCGATGGCCTGGTGGAGCTCTTTAATAAAACCTTGAGAGCGATACTCAAAAAGGTCATCGAGAAGGATGGTCGAGACTGCTTCCGTTTCTACTTTTCTCCATCAGAGAAGTTCCTCAAGCCTCCATTGGCTTCTCTCTGTTCAAGCTTATATATGGCCGGAATCCAAGAGGTCTCCTAGACATCGCCAAGGAAACCTGGGAGGCCGAGGTCACGCCCCACCGGAGCATCATCGAACATGTCGCCCAGTTACAGGAGAGAATAGCGAAAGTGATGACTATCATGAAGGAACATCTCCTCCATGCACAGGAAGCCCAGGCGAGGGTGTATAACCTGTCGGCAAGGCTTAGACAGTTCCAGCCTGGGGATTGCAATCTGGTTCTTATTCCCACTGTCAAAAGTAAGTTCCTGGCCAAGTGGCAAGGCCCGTATGAGGTGGTGGAGAAACTCAGTGAAGTGAACTGCCGAGTCCACCAGCCTGGTCGAAGAAAGCCGCACCAAGTATACCATTGCTCAAGCCGTGGCGGGACCGGGAACCTGTGGAAACTCCTTGCCTAGGAGCCACTCCCAAAGGCAAGGTCCCTATAGCAGAGACTCTATCGCTGGCCCAGAAGCAACAGTGTCGAGAACTACTACCGCGGAATCGGGAACTGTTCTTAGAGTTTCTAGGGCATACTCAAGTGGTAGAGCATGACGTGCTAACAGAACCACATCTAAGAGTGAGTCTGAAGCCGTATTCGATTCCGAAAGCACGCCGGGAGGTGATCTCGGCCGAAGTGAAGAGGATATTAGACCTCGGTGTGATAGAAGAGTCAAAGAGTGGGTGGTCGAGCCCAATCGTCCTCGTGTCAAAACCCAACGGAGAGTGGAGGTTTTGTAATGACTACCGCAGGGTGAATGAGGTGTCCAAGTGTGACACGTACCCGATGTCCCGCGTCAACGAACTCATCGACAGGCTTGGACCGGTGAGATACATCACCACTCTGGACCTGACGAAGGGCTATTGGCAGATCCCCATGTCCCAGACTGCCAAAGAGAAGATGGCTTTCTCGACACCGGATGGGTGCTTCCAATACACTCGGATGCCGATCGGGCTACAGGGTACCCCAGCCACCTTCCAGAGGGCTATGGATCGGATCCTAGCCCCACACATGAAGTATGTCGCACTCTACCTTGACGACATTGTAGTCTTTAGCCCAGACTGGGCTAGTCATCTACCTAAACTACAGGCCTTTCTGGATGCTCTAAGGAAGGTGGGATTTACAATAAATCCGAAAATATGCTCCGTTGGAAAAGAGAGAGGCCAAGTACTTGGGCTATGTTGCCGGGAGAGGCGAAATAAAGCCGCAAGTTAATAAAGTAGAGGCAATCCAGACCTGCAACAACTGCTCTCCAAGAAGCAAGTGAGAGCTTCCTGGGAATGGTGCGATATTACCGGCGGTTTATCCCAAATTTTGCTATGATGGCCGCGCCACTGATGGATCTCCTGAAAGGCACCAGATCAACCATGGTGAAATGGAGTAAACAGAGACCGCGTTTCAACACTTGAAGCTAGCACTGTGTAAGCAGCCGGTCCTGGTCAAACAAGACATTAAGAAAGAATTTGTGGTCCAGACAGATGCTTCTCTCTCAAGAGATAAATGGGGAAGAGCATCCCATTCTCTATCTGAGCTGGATGCTTTCGTCCTGCGAGAAGAACAACGCAATAGTAGAGAAAGAGTGTTTAGCCATAAAGTGGGCGCACATACACTAAAATATTACCTAGTAGGCCGAAAGTTTAAATTGGTGTCAGACCATGCCCCGTTGAGATGGTTGAGGGAGAAGAGAGGTAAAAATGCCACTGTAACTGGATGGTTCCTAGGTCTCCAAAATTTTAACTTTCACGTGGAGCATAGGCCCGGGAAATTACATGGGAACACGGATGCCCTCTCTAGAATTCCCTGCCTGGTATCGAAAGGTGCCCAATCCACTGGCTTTGGGCAGAGGGGGGCAATATGTGACATAGTCACTGGTATGAGATACGAGGGAAGGTATGTGTCACACAGGTTGCTAGCCTGTGTGAACTGAAACCTACAAACTTTCTGCCAGCGTTTTATATGCTGGGGGTTAACTCACTAAAAGGGTGTGGTTTTATGGGAATGGAAGAGGGTGGGAGACCATTCCCCTACCTCCGCTCAGGGTGTGGCTGAGTAAGGTTTAAATGCTCAGTCACCACTTTTTTTTTCTGTTGTTGAGTTTGGAGTGTCAAAGACTCCAGACTGGAAGGCCACAACTCAGAGAGGAGCTGGAAGCTGGGACTACGACCAGTGTGGGCTGGAGCTGGAGGGCTTTATACCACATAATAAAGCCTGTAGAGAAAACACGGTTTCTGAGTCTACTTCCGGAAGCGGCCAAGTGAGGTGTCTTACCACAATATATACACATGTAAATAATGTATATACAATAGTCATTACATACAAAATGTGTACACACTCACCATGTACACTTACCGTTCACGTACTTGGTGAGTGTATACCTATAGTGTACAGTAGGTATGTGTATATAGTGTTACTGAGTCACTGGTGATATATGTGAGGGGAGATATGTTTCACTAGGGCTACTAGCTTCAGTGAACTAAACCTACAAGTTTTCTCCAGCATGTTATGTGTTGGGGGTTAAACCACCATTTTTAAAAGGGAGTGTTTAAAAGGGAGTGTCTTCCGACAAGCCTACAACCTGCAGTAACCACCGCTGCATGACCAGCTCTACCCTCACCTAATGTATCCTCACCCATCCCTTGTAGATTGTGAGCCCTCGCGGGCAGGGTCCTCGTTCCTCCTGTACCAGTCGCTGTCACACTGTGTTCAAGATTATTGTACTTGTTTTTGCTATGTATACCCCTTTTCACATGTAAAGCGCCATGGAATAAATGGCGCTGTAATAATAAATAATAATAATAATAATAAATAGAAGTAGAGTCAGGAATCATCAGCGTCAGTAGCACATGTGCGGTGCCAGGATAGGACTCGGCCCCGGCCTCCACAATGTTCACCCAGTGTGCTGTCAGAGAAATGTAGCATCCCTGGCCACAAGTGCTTGTCCACGTGTCAGTTGTTAAGTGAACAATCCCAGTAAGTGCGTTAGTAAGGGCACGGGTGATGTTCCTGCACACATGCTGGTACAAGGTGGGGATGCCACACTGGGAGATATAGTGGTGGCTGGGGTCCGAGCACCGAGGGACGGCTGACGCCTTGAATCGGAGGAAATCCTCCATGTCTACAAGTCTAAATGGCAACATTTCCATGGCAAGTAGCCGGGAAATGTGCCGTTTAGCATTTGGGCCAGTGGGTGGGTGACCGGGAGCTTTTTTTTTCATTTCAAGGCGTGTGATAGGGGCAGCTGAACGCTGTGTTGGGACAAGGATTTGGAAGTGCGTGACGATGGTGCTTTAGAATGTGCAAGAATAGGTGCAGGGCGGGCGGCATCTACGCCAGTGTCATAAACAGGGGATTGGCAAGCACCTAACACAGTGGAAGGGGCAGTGGTGTCACCCACTGGCACCAATTGTGGACCCAAGCGTTCGGCCCACAGAGTTGGGTGCTTAGATGACATGTGCCTGATCATGCTGGTGGTGGTTAGGCTCTTAGTGGTCGGGCCCTGCTGATCTTGGTATGGCACAGGTTGCAAATGTCCATTTTTTTGTCTCAGAACTCTCTTTAAAAAAGTCCCAGACTGGGGAACATCTAACTCTTTGATGGAGAAATTCACGAGTGTCGGTGCTCTGCGGAACAATTGCCCGCCTTCTCTCTCTGGTCACCCCACTGCCTCTTCCTGCCTGTTTTGGTGCTACCAATCCCTCCCCCTCAGTGCTGCTGTCCTCGCTCTGCATGCCAGCTTCCCAGGTTGGGTCAGTGACTTTGCTATTCACCACCTCGTCTTCCACCACTGCACCCTGGTTCTTCTGACTTGGTGACTTAATAACAACATAACTTATCGGCAACTGTGTCTCATCATCATCTACATCCTTAAACAAAATTTGAGTTCTCCACTGTCATCTTCCTGTGACCATGGCTGTTCTACATTTTGTGCATCACTAAACAGCATGTCCTCCTGTCCCTCTTGGAACATGCAGGGCGAGAGGCCACAATCAACATATGATGATGTAAAGAGCTCCTCGGAGTGTCCTAGTGTGAGATCACTGGTCTCCTAAGACTCAACATGGTGGGAGGAAGGAGGATCAGGGTGAGGACTAAGTGATCCAGACTCTTGACTGGTCACCTGTAGCAGGCCAAGGTTTTTTTTTAAATTTCAAACCACCGTAATGTCAAACAAAGCAAGTTAAACTCTATGGATGACAATAGTCAATTTTTGGAACAAGAAAATTAGGCCACCTGCAGCAGGCAAAGCAGTTTTTTAAGATATCAAACCACCGTAATTTCAAACAAAGTAGGTTAAACAGTATGGATTACAATACAGTCAATTTTTTCACAAAAAAAAGATGTGGTCACCCGCAGCAGCTATATATTTAGAAATGGACTGCAAAGCCCTAAGCCCTGCCTAGAGGCTGTATTCAGCCACTCTCCCTGCTCCAGCAACTGTCCCTAGGCTAAATGCAGAATGTATCGCATAGAAACGGCAAAGCACAAGATTAGACATTAGAAGGACTGTTAGTATGATGGTTCAGCAAAATATCACCACTAGGTGACTCTGATTCCTAAAACTGTGCACACACACAGGCCTGGACAACTATTCTCTCCCTCAAATCAGAACTGTCCCTGAGTTGTGGAATGGTGTGTGTGCCGAGCGTGGTGGCGCTGGTCCTTTTATAATCTCTGATGAGGTAATGTGGCCTGCCAATCACAGTAATGCCACAAACAAGATGGCTGCAGCATTACAGTGACTGGCAGGCAATCCCTGCATGTTTATTGGCTTTGTAACATGTGCCAAACATGCGGGGTGGGGATTCGAGCATTAAATCCGAGCACCAGCCAATGCTCGGCGAGTGCCGAGCACATCCGAGCACCCAGATATTCGAGTAATATCTGTGTATCACCGAGCACGTTCGCTCATCACTAATGTTTTTATCTTCAAGATCTGGAACATTTTTTCTTTTTCCTCTTTGCATGTAGTAAGAAGATACATGGGTCTTGGGACATCCCAATCCATGCAGTGGGCCCACTAGCAATCTTACCTTTATTGACCATCCTGTGGATAGGTAATAAATGTTATATGTTTGAAGACCCATATTGGAACCCCTAGCGATCAGCTGTACTTTGTAGTGTTGAGCCACCCCCGTAGTGTTCGAGTTCGGTTCGGTTCGTCGAACACCCGTGTGTTCGCCGAACTGTTCGTCGAACTGTTCGTCGAACACCTTTGAACACCGTTAAAACCAATGGCAGGCAAACAAAAACACATAGAAACACATAGAAAACACCTTCAAAGGTGTCCAAAAGCTGACAAACTGCTCAGAAGACACAACTAACACATGGAAAAGTGACAAGTACATATAGTCATGCGAAAATAAAAGAGGTGGAGGAGTAAAAGGAGGGGGAGACACAGATATAGGCATGTCATGCCCTTCTAAAATCCAAAAAGTGAGAAGCCGACACGTTCAGTCCGCTCCTGCCCGTGCCACCTCCGTGTCGCTGGGTTTGTGCCAGAGCCGCGGTGAACCCTGACGGCCAGCCCCCCTCTCCCAATACTGGTGCCTGTCCGCTGGTGGGTCGAGCGAGCCCCCCTGTGGTGGACTCAGCTCTAAGCTTTTTAATTTAAATTGTCTCTCTAATTTGAATAAATACACTTTAAATCCATTTACAAGGATCTATTGGAGGGCAAGTCTCATGCCAGCAGCCGCGTAATTCCAGCTCCAGTAGCGTCCACTAAAGCTGCTGCAGTTAAAAAGCTTTTATAAGGATCGAGCTCGGCTGTCCACCGCAAGGCATCCTACTGCCAGTCCGAGCCCCTATGCCTTGGGGTGCCTCCTGATGCTCTTCACTGAGTATCCCGTGGTCCCGAAGCATTTCCTTTGAAAAAATGAAGTGTCCAAACTACAGGTGGTGTAGCTTGCTTAACAGCCGGGATAATCCGCTGACTAGCAGACACTGCTACTAGGCACAAAGTATTTCCTGGGCTAGATGCAGTTAAAAATTTGTAATTAGATACTCTCGTTGGATGCTGAGAAAGCATTCCATAGAGTCTCCTGGCACGCCATATATGATTCTCTTAAAAAGCTTGGGGTAGGGGTCTAGGGGACCCTTTTATAGCCAAAATCACGGCCCTGTATCGCAATACGTCACCTAGGCTGAAGATAAATGGAACTGTAGCACCCTGAGGGCTCGGTTGCTACAGAGGTATTGCACCTCACCCAGAGGTGTGATATCTCACTCTCAGGTAAGGATGTAGTGTGGATCAGGACCCGACACCTGCATGCATTACACCACATTGCCGTGGGGCAGGGCGACCAATATGCCCCTGAGATGGGCACGACAGTCCCTGTCCCTGGCTGGAGTGGGGGGAGGGAACACTGAGGAAGGGGAACCCTGTAGTGCAGGAGCAGGGAGGAAGCAGTTCCTGGGTGCATTGAGAAGGGAGTATAAAAGGTGGGCACCATCTTAGTTCAGTGCAGAGAAGTCTGAGCAGAAGTGGCAGGGAGCAGGGGCTCTGCATGAGCTCTGCTCCGGAGGCGGGCCTAGTAACAGAGGCCCAGGCCTGGAAGAGGGAGAAGGAAGGAAGAGGAGCGGAGAAGGCTCCAGGAACGAGGAACGAAGGGATCTCAGGGGTGCGGACGGGCAAGTCGCCACCGCACGCCCGAATCCACCTGCGTGGAGGGGTCAGGCCAAAGGGGGAGATCGGTCCCCGAAACTAGTGGAGGCAGGAAACGACCCTCAGCTAGAAACAGGAGGCTGTGACATTTTATGTGGCGCAGCCCCTCGCTACACCCGCTAGGAAGGCACCACATAGGGTCAGGGAAACTGGCGCCAAGTTTACCAAGAGGAGGCCCGAGGCAGCCGGACAGAAGGGTTGGTAAGAAAGGCCAGACAAAGGACACACAAAGGGGGTCCTGTGAAGCACTCCAAAGTTATCTGGGAGTTGTCTGAGCCCCTCACCTGGTGAGCACAGTACGACGTGGGCAGCCGTTACCTGCAGACGTGGTCTGGATAATAAGAACTGTGAGTAAAGGCCCTGGTCTGCATCACTGACTCCGTGTCATTACTGCTGCTGCCCTGCACCATCACCCCCATCCTCCGCATACACTGCCCTGAGGCTATACTCCTCCCGTGGGGAGTTATGCTACGCTCTGCTGCACCCACAACACCAGCCTCAGCGGTCTGCCCTGGAGCGGCGGTTCACTCTGACCGCAATCCACGGGTGGCGTAGTCGGACATTTAAACATCAAAACCACATAAATAGTTCCGCCACTGGTTTGACCGCCCTGAGCCACGGAACCGGGTCGCTGCCACGGAGACTACAACCACCAGCATCCACCAAAAAGGGTCCGGCTCCGGGTGTCCCAAGGCCCAGGGGGCGCGTCAGAACATTTTCATCACCTTTCACAATCACCAATGGGACAAGGCAGGGATGTTCTCTGTCCCCTCTCTTATACATCCTAGTGACGGAGCACCTGCTCTCATCAATTCGCCATAACCCCAATATTAGGTGGATTGAGGTGGGAGGCACCGAGTACAAGTGCTTTCTATTTGCTGATGATGTCCTAGTATATATCACTCAATCACATATATCCATCCATGCTGTTATGGCTGAAATAGATCACTTTGTTACATGGTCAAATTTTAAAATCAATGCAGCGAAGTCTGAGGCCCTCGATGTCTCCCTCCCCAAATCCATATAGGATTCCATCCAGTCCAACTTTCCCTTTGCCTGGCCCTCACAGGGTATCAAATACTTAGGAATTCCTATTCATAGAGACCTCTCCCATCTATGTTATCTTAATTTTGGGCCCTTTATTGAACAACTCCATACAGACCACGGTTGGCAAGTTAGAACTGTAAGATTCACTACGTGAACCACTGGTGTTTTGTGGAAAAGCACATGTACACTGTGTTCCAAATTATTATGCAAAAAGTGTTTAGGAGTGATAAGGGAAGAATTTGTTTGTTTGTCAGTTAAACTCATTGATGGTGATGTGTGTCAGGGCTCTTTATATCACTGTAAGCAATTGCAGACACCTGTGCTAATTAGTTTGGCAGGTGTGTCCAATGAAAGGCAAGACTACTTAAGAAGGCTGTCTCACATTATTAAGCAGCCTACATTTTCTGCCAAAATGGGAAAGAAAAAGGATGTGTCGGCTGCTGAGAAGCAGCAAATTGTGGAGTGTTTAGGTCAAGGCATGACTACAATCAACATTGTGCGATGATCAGGATGAAGTGTCTTGGCAATCAAGAAGTATGTAGCTGATTCACAGTACACACGTGTGCGTGCTGATAAGGGCAAATTGAGGACTCTTTCCTACAGGCAATTACGTCAGGTTGAAAGAGCAGCGGCAAAAAAGCCTTGTCATAGCAGCAGACAAGTTTTTGAAGCTGCTTGTGCCTCCAACGTCCCCCGAACAACAAGATGCAGGGTCCTTCAGAGGTTTGCAGCTGTGCATACGCCATCCTGTCGACCTCCTCTATCCACTTCACACAAGCAGAAACGGCTCCAGTGGGCCAAACATTACATGAAGACTGATTTCAAAACTGTTTTGTTCACGGATGAGTGCCGTGCAGCGCTCGATGGTCCAGATGGATGGAGTGGAGAATGGCTGGTTGATGGACACCCCACGCAAACACGGCTACAGCGCCAACAAGGAGGAGGTGGAGTAATGTTTTGGGCTGGAATCATGGGGAGAGAGATTGTCGGCCCCTTTAGGATCCCTGAAGGCGCTAAAGATGAACTCCATAATGTATGTGGATTTTCTCAAACAGCACTTCCTGCCATGGTTCAAGAAGAAGAACCGTGTATTTCACAGCAAGATCATTTTTCTGCATGATAATGCACCATCTCATGCTGCACATAAAATATCTGCATCTCTGGCTGATATGGGCATAAAAGGGGACAAACTTATGGTGTGACCCCCATGCTCCCCTGACCTCTACCCCATTCAGAACCTTTGGAGCATCATTAAAAGGAGTGTCTATGATGGCGGGAGGCAGTTCACATCTAAGCAACAGCTCTGGGAGGGTATTCTGTCCTCATGCAAAACAATTGAAGCAGAAACCATCCAAAACCTGACAAATTCAATGGACGAGAGAGTTCAGAAGCTCCTTTCGAACAAGGGGTCCTATGTGAAAATGTAACATCACCTAGAATAAAGTTTTGAGTTGAAAACTGTTTGATTTCAGTTTCTAACAACCTGCTAATGCTTATAATTTCAAAAATGACCATTTTTTTGGTCTTTATTAAAATGAAAAGGTTGATCGAAAAGTTTGGGGGATCTAAGAGTGTGGCAACCCAGTAGTCATGATTACTTCGAATTCTGACAATATGAGGGTCATGCTGCAGGTAGTGCAGCAAGAAGGCACTTATGTGTCTTGCGCATCTCGGAGCCCCAAAATTATTTTCCGGGCTAGATGCAGCTAAAAATTATTATTAATTTTAAATCTGGTGAAGCTTTAGTATAGATGGCCTAATAGGATCAGTGCTGCACACTGCTACAAAGCCCAAATTATTTTCCAGTCAAGATACAGATAAACATGATTAGTAATTTTAAATCTGGTGGAGCTTATTATAGATGGCCTAATAGAATCAGTGCTGCACACTGCTACAAAGCCCAAATTATTTTCCAGCCAAGATACAGATAAACATGATTAGTAATTTGAAAGCTTAAAACGGTTGGTAGGGTGATTTTAACCAATCATCAAGCTTTTACTCTCCCCAGGATGACACAGGGGTAGAAAAGTCGTTTCGGATCCATGATTTGTTCATCTTTATGAACGTGAGTCTGTCTACATTATCAGTGGAGAGCCGCGTGCGCTTATCTGTCAGCACACCACCAGCAGCGCTGAACACACGTTCAGACAGAACGCTGGCTGCGGGGCATGACAAGATCTCCAAGGCGTAAGTGGCTAGCTCCGGCCATTTATCCAGAATGGAAGCCCAAAAAGAGCAAGGGTCCAGTGACACAGTCGTGGCTTCAATGTTTACTTGGAGATACTCCTGTACCATCGTCTCTAGGCGTTGACTATGTGTCAGACTTCTTGTCTCCTGTGGCCTTGCAAAGGATGGGCTAAAAAAGTGGTGAAATGATTCCGCAAAATTGATGTTACCAGCAGATACTGTGGTTCTGTTACGGTTTGAGTGCTGAACACTTGACGGTCCCACGGTTGGCAAGTTGGAACTGTGAGATTCACTACGTGCACCACTGGTATTTTGTGGAAAAGCACATGTAAGATTCTGCAACAGTCTCTGCTGATACTCCTGCATGCGTGCATCCCTTTCTATGGCAGGAATAATTTCTGCAAATTTACTTTTGTACCGGGGATCTAACAGTGTGGCAACCCAGTAGTCAGGATTATTTCTAATTCTCACAATTCGAGGGTCATGTTGCAGGTAGTGCAGCAAGAAGGCACTCATGTGTGTTGCGCATCCAGGAGCACCAAGTCCCTGTTGTGTTGGTGGCGAGGTAACAATCATGCTTCCTTCCTCTGTCCTCTCCCCCCAACCTCGCACAACAGAAATGTGATCAAGGTCTCCCTCATCTGATGAGTCTTCCATCAGTTCGTCCTCCACTTCTTCCTGGGCTCCTGCACCTTCCTCACTAGTTTGGCTGCTACCATGCGCCCTGGTAAAACCATCTCCCCCACCCTCACATGCCTGCCGCCTTGGTGCTGCCGACCGTCTGGACCTTGCAGATGTTAGCCCTTCCGCATACAACTCCTCCTCCTCTACTTCCTCCACCTCCTCTTGTGCCACCACCTGACTCCGAATTCTGTTTAACATGTGCTCCAGCATGTAAATCACCGGAATAGTCATGCTGGTAATGGCATCGTCAGCACTAAACATCTTTGTCGCCATTTCAAAACTGTGCAGAAGGGTGCATAGGTCCCTGATCTGAGACCACTCCTCCAGCGTGATTTGCCCCACCTCTGGATCTCGTTGGCCCAGGCTATACGTCAGAACGTATTGCACCAGGGCTTGTCGGTGCTGCCACAGTCGCTGCAACATGTGCAGAGTTGAATTCCACCGGGTAGGCACATCGCATTTTAGCCGGTGATGTGGCAGGCCCAACGACTTCTGTAGAGATGTAAGTCGCTGAGCTGCGGGATGCGAACGGCGGAAGTGAGCACACAGCGACCGTGCCCTCTGCAGAAGGCCATCTAGTCTGGGATAGTGGGCTAAAAATTGCTGGACAACCAGGTTCAACACGTGAGCCATACAAGGCACGTGTGTGACATTGCCCCGGCGAAGGGCCGCACCCAGGTTTGCAGCATTGTCGCACACGGCCTTCCCTGGTTTCAGGTCCAGTGGAGACAACCATTCATGAAATTGGTTCTCCAGAGCTGACCACAACTCCTCAGCTGTGTGACTCACATTTCCCAGACATTTCAACGTAAAAACCGCCTGATGACGTTGAGCCCTACTGCCAGCATAGTAAGGAGGTGTGCAGGATCCCTTCTGCGCAGTTAGAAAGCTTGTGGCATGACCAGACAGGCTTTGGGTGCAGGTGGAAGACCGAGAGGAGGTTGAGGAGGCAGAAGCAGTGGAGGAACTTTGACATAAAGAGGATTGACGCACAACTCGTGGGGACGGCAAGACTTGGACAGCAGCCCCTTGTCCTGCTGTCACCATAGTTACCCAGTGCCCAGTCAGCGACATGTAACGCCCCTGTCCATGCCTACTCGTCCAAGTGTCTGTGGTGAAATGCACCCTGTCACACACAGAGTTTCTCAAAGAAGCGGTGATGATGTGTGCGACATGCTGGTGGAGCGCAGGCACACCTTTCTTTGAGAAGTAGTGCTGACTGGGCATCTGGTACTGGGGCACTGCGACGGACATAAGGTCTCGAAAATCCTCTGTGTCCACCAGGCGGAAAGGCAGCATTTCTGTAGCCAAGAACTTGCAGATGGTGAAATTCAACCTCTTAGCTTTCTCATGGCTAGGAGGAAATGGTCTTTTACTTGTCCACATCTGAGGGACCGAGGGCTGGCTATTGTGCTTAGACGGGGTTGATAAGGGTGTCCCCGGCAAACTGCCGGTCTGTGAGGAAGATGCAGGCGGACATGTTAGGTTGCCTTGATCCAAAGGTGGTGCTATCGATGTCGGACAGCGCTCAACACCAGCTGGTGTTACCACCTCCAAAGAAAATGATGACCTGCCAATCACGCTGGCTGTTGCTGGTAAAGAGGTGGCAGGTCTGCGCCCCAAAACAGGTGTGACTGCTGTCCCCCCAGTCACAGAGGATGAAGAGGCCGCGGATGCACAAGATATGGCAGACGGTGGTTGGCCCGGCCGGCTAGGCCGCATTGTAGCACACTGAGCTTCCCACTGCAACTTATGCTTCATGTCCATGTGCCGGTTCATGCATGAAGTACTCAAACTATGTATTTTTTGGCCTCTACTTAGCTTTTGCTGACAAATGTTACAGATAACACGAGTTGGGTCATCTTTATCGATCTGAAAAAATGCCCAGGCTATGCAAGGCTTAGCACCCATGCGACCTGAAGAGCCACCACGACTTGTGGTGAGAGGCAGAGTTGTGTTTGAGGATGCAGTTGTTGACGTGCTTCCAGTACTACGTCTCTGTCCAGGAAGGCGCAACCTGACCTCGTCGTCACTAGCATCTTCCTCCACCTCCTCTGCTGACCTCATCTCTTGGCTGACTGTGGGTTGACAGTAAGTGGGATCTCCAACCTCATCATCATCACCCTGTGCGTTATCACACCCGTCGTCCTCAGAGCCAACCTGTTCCTGCCCTGACAAAAAACTAAAGTTGTCGCTCCAATCAGGTATTTGAGTCTTATCATCGTCTTCCTCATTGTCTCCACCAACAGGAGTTACAGTTTGGGAATGAGGGTCTACATTATGGTCAGAACCTTCTGCGTCTGGTCCTGGATCCGACTCATAAAGATTCTGGGCATCAGTGCAGATCATTTCCTCGTCTGGATTCACAGAAGCGCTGGAGTCGACCTCTGATTCCCAGGCTATAGTATGAGTAAACAGCTCTGCAGACTCAACCATCTGTTCTACCTCATACTCAGACGGGCAGCTGGAGATTTGGGAGCTGTGAGGAAGCAAGTGCGATTGGGGTGACACCTTTGAGGACTGGAGTATTTGTGATGTTGAAGTTGATGTGGAGGAGAGCCCACTTAAAGGAGCACTTGATATCCGTTGAAGCACCTGCTGTTTTTGTGCCTCATCTGGAATTTGTAGCGATTGGCGTGGCCGTAAGAAAGGGATCTTATCACATTGTCCGCTAAAAGAAGTAGACATTTTAGTTTGGCTGGAAGATGGTCTTTCTTCTGCAGATGTTACTGTTGCTTTAACACCTACCCCACGGACACAACCTTTTTTCCCCTTCCCAACACGCCTATTCCCCTTTCCACCAGCAGCAGGCCTTTTTCCACTCATTTTGGTGGTTAACTAATTAACAACTCTGGAGTTGTTTGCACAAAAAAACAATGGATGGGAACCGAGCAGAGCTGAGTGGCCAAACTGTGGTATTAGGCCAAAACTATTGGCTGGGTTAGATGCAGAAAAAAATTATATTCAATTTGCAACCTGATGGAGGTCAGTATAGATGGACTAATAGAGAAAGTCCCACACACTGCTAGAAGGCCAAATATTTTTTCAGAGCTAGATGCAGAAAAAAATATATTCAGTTTGCAACCTGATGGAGGTCTGTATAGATGGATTAATAGAACAAGTCCCACACACAGCTAGAAGCCCAATATTTTTTCAGAGGTAGATGCAGAAAAAAATATATTCAGTTTGCAACCTGATGGAGGTCTGTATAGATGGATTAATAGAACAAGTCCCACACACAGCTAGAAGCCCAATATTTTTTCAGAGGTAGATGCAGAAAAAAATATATTCAGTTTGCAACCTGATGGAGGTCTGTATAGATGGATTAATAGAACAAGTCCCACACACAGCTAGAAGCCCAATATTTTTTCAGAGGTAGATGCAGAAAAAAATATATTCAGTTTGCAACCTGATGGAGGTCTGTATAGATTGATTAATAGAACAAGTCCCACACACAGCTAGAAGCCCAATATTTTTTCAGAGGTAGATGAAGAAAAAAATTATATTCAATTTGCAACCTGATGGAGGTCAGTATAGATGGACTAATAGAATGATGCTATGCCCAAAAGATTTTACTTCACTAGGTGCAGTAAAAAAATGGTATTCTATACACAGGTGGTATATCTTGCAACACAGATAGGCTACTCCACTGACTAACACACTCTGCAATAGGCCAAAAAGGATTAGCTTTGCTAGATTCAGCCAAATGCTGTGAAAAAAACTTGCACAGCACTGGCACAGACCTGCCTGGCAAAAACTGATAGGAACTGATGTAACCTAGTCCTGAAAAGGACTCCAATTACAATTAGTCTTTACTCCCACAATCTATCTATTTAAGAGCACAGACCTGCCTGATAAAAGTCGTAGGAAATGCTGTAACCTAGTCCTTAAAAGGACTGCAATCACAACTATTCCCTACTCCCAAGCTATCTGTAGATTTGTGCGAAAATTGGCTTGAAATTAACAAGGTATAGCGCACACAGCAACAGCGGTGCCGTCTAACACGCAGCTGCAGCAGTGAGAAAATGGTGGCGACGGGGAAAATGGCTTGGTCTTATAGGGCAGAGGTCCCCAACCTTTTTTGCACCAGGGACCGGCTTTAAGCAAGACCAGTTTTCCATGGCCCGGTGGGGGTGGGGGCGGGGCTTTGGTCATATGGGGGTGGGGTTATGGAGGGGTGGAGCTGTATGGGGAGGATGCTGGCGGGACCTCGGTGTACAGCGCTGCTAAGTAGCAGCATTGTACATTGAGCGTCAGTGTATACAGCGCTACACACTGAACACCGGTACCGGGAGCCGCGTCACTGAAGCCAGTCTGCTGCCCCAGCACGCCCCACATAACATGTTCTGCCGGGGGCGTGTCAGTGAGGAGAGCCTGCCGCCCCACCCCGTCAGGAACACACCATGCTGTGCAGGAGGGCCGCGTCACTAAGACCCGCCCCGTGACGTACAACAGGTACCATGCTGTGCTGTGGAGGGCTGCGTCACTAAGACCCGCCCGACGCCCCACCCCGTCCTGCATAATGTTCTCTGCCGGGAGCTGCGAGCTGTCACGGCTATGGCAGAAAACATTATAAATCCACACAGAGCGAGCTCTGACCAGGCGCAGGGCCGCGGAGCTAGCTGTCAGCGGCGCCGCGGACCGGCTGAAAAACCCCAACGGCCCGGTCCTGGTCCGCGGACCGGCGGTTGGGGACCTCTGTTATAGGGCAAGGACATGTGACATACACTGCCAATGACACATGCCCTCTGTTGTGTGAAAAAAAGCACTTCGCTCCGTGTGTGCGCTGCTGATAGGCTGACAGATTGCACCTCCCCACTGTAAATGCGGGAAAGAGAAAAAAAAAATGGAGATCTTCATTGTTCCTGCAGAGATCCATCCCCTGCCCCTCCCCCCACCCCGCTGTACACTCAAACTGCGTATTAACATTAATTTTCATCATTACTGAGAAAAAATCCAGTTATGATTTTGGTGCACGAACAGTTATCGAACATAACCTCGAACAGCCGAATTTTTCTCAAATTGTTCGTGTTCGCCGAACGGCTCGAACACCGCCCAAAACAGCTCGAATTTGAGATTGGCGAACAGTTCGAGTAGAACAACGCTCATCTCTAGTACTTTGTGAAGAAACCTGTCAGTAAGTGTTCAGCTTCCTTGCCATTACTAAAAACAGAAAAAATGAGTGACCATTTAAATCAATAGGTTGCTTGCATAATCTTGGAAAGGTGAGGCTGTCGCGCCCCCAGGGCAATGGGGTACTCGGAGTTCGGGCCGATAGATGCTGGGGGAAAGGGATAAGTCACAGTGGCTGGCCCAGTCCGTGGCCCAGGGCGGTCAACTAAAAGGGGGGAAAGTTTATATGGGGTTTATAGTTCGATCGTGACGCCACCTGTGGTTTCAGGTAATTTGTACCAGGGCTGCTGCAGACCTCTGAGGCAGTTGATAAGGCAGCTGGGATGGAACAGCTCCCCACAGGTGGAGCGGGCCTCAGGGCAGGGTAGAGTTTGATGGTGGGTGGTGCTGCTGGGACCTGTAGTGCAGGCGGAATGGCGCAGCAGGAGTAACTGACAGAGACAGGGGATTCGCTTCAATACCTTTACTGGTGCGGATGTCAGATACGGTCCAGGGTACTCAGTAGGATGGGTGCACTTCAGGGCTTCTCCCCAGTGAGCGGGTATAAGGCCTCCTGGTCCGCGTCTGCCTCTCTGTATGCTCCTGGCCAGCCTTCAACTGGGCCTAGCTTATGTGTCGTGCTGTTCCTTCACCTGTCACTTGGTAGTAGGACCTTCTGCTGGCAACCACTATCCCTGGTGACGCTGGGGCCTTCATGGTTCCTGGTCCTGTTAAGGGTTTAGCTTCAGGTCGGCCAGGGCCTTGTAGTCCTCCTGGTATGCCGGTGATCCCTACTGGGTATAAAGGACCCTGTAGGCGCGGACCCGGTGTCCGGTTTGTATATTCGGGGTGAGCCTATGATGCTCCTCTGCCCCCTCAACTCCTCTCTCCTCTCCTCCTCGCCGTCGGCCACACTCGGGGCCCTCAGAACACCACAGCAGACGTGCTGCGTCTTCGCTGCTCTCAGCGTCAGCACGCTCTCAGACTCTCTGACTCTGTCTGACTGACTGAGACTAACTGAACTGCCTGGCTCCACCCTCCATATATATCCCTAATGGGCTCCCTCTGCTGGTATGAGGTGGAGGGGTGGAGGTGTTTGTATTTAGTGAGGGCCTCTTGTGGAGAAGTCCGTCCATGCACCCTGGGTCCTGTGGTACCTGTGAACAGCAGGGTGCCACATTCCCCCCTAGTACAATTCAGTACTCCTGGACTGAAGCATTTTGCAAAACAGGTTAACAACAATAATAATTATAACAACAATTAAGTTACAGTATGTCCCGTAACCAGGTGTCCATTTCACCGATGAAAGTGTAACAGGGAGAAACATGAGGGACCCGCCTGAAAACCCTCAACGTAGGCCCTGGGCGTGGCTACAGGGCATAAGTGATCCAGGTGCTGGACCACGTCTTCGGCCACGCCAAACGGGTTTTTGTTGTGTGGTCATTTAAGGGGGCACTTTGATAAGTGCAAACTATATACATGGACAGTTTTTGGCTGCTCACAGTCCTCAGCCTACAAGTCTTTGCACCCTGACGGGTAACTAAATGCACACATATTATTGACAGTTTACATAGCAAACAATAGGCAATACCCAACTGGGTAACTATTTACATGGTAGACACTTCGTGCTTATTCCCTAAACCTGGCAGGGATTTGTCTTTGTGTGCTGTGTGTGGACCTTCGTAGCAATGGGGTCTCACTAGTGTCTATGCATGCCCTCTATGTTAATCTAGCAGGTGTACGTGCTGGTAGATTATAGAACTGCCTTAATCTCTCTATGGGACTGGCAAGTACACTGTCCACTGGGCCTTCAGGCTCTGTCTCAACGGGTGATCCTCCTCTTACTGGGGACTCTTCCTGAGCAGGTTGTTCTAGAGCGCTCACAGGTTCTTCTTGTGGCTGATAGAAGTGTATTACGGGTATAATCACTGCTCCATCAAGTTGAGGCCAGTCTGCAGGGAAATCTCCTAGAACTGTGTGAAGCACGTCTTCCTTGGGTTCTTCCGGTGCTATAGGAGGTACTTCTTCCGTTGTCTTCAGTAGACTTGGGCACACTTTCAGGTGGTCTCTTGAGACTGTTGCAGTTGTTTTACCTCCATCTTTGCTAATCAGGCAGGTTTTACTGTTGTCAAACTTGGAGTTCAACACTGTGTAGGGCACTCTTTCCCACTGGTCATCGAGCTTGTGACTCCTTCTCTTCCGCTTTAGCAATATCTCTCCAGGTGCCAAGGGTTCTACTGGTACATGTTTATTGTACAGCTCTTCCTGTCTTTCCCTTACTCTGGTCAGACTGTCTTCGACACAGGCCTGTACTCTCCTGTACTGCTCTTGCCGATTTGTATCCCAGTCTTCAGTGGACATATCTGCTTCTGGTTCTACCACTCCGAGTTCCAGGTCCATGGGCAACTTTCCGGGTCTTGCTCTCATGAGGTACGCTAGGGTACAATTAGTAGAACTCACAGGTATGTGATTGTACAGATCTATCAGGTCAGGTAGTTTGTCTGTTCACTGGTTCCTTTCTTCCAAGGGTAAGATTTTCAGCAGGTCTATGATGATGTTGTTCATTTTCTCACACAAACCATTGGTCTGAGGGTGATACGGCGTAGTCCGGATCTTCTTGCTCCCATACAGATGACAGAATTCTTTAAACAGCTCGGCTTCAAAGGCAAGGCCTTGATCCATCAGCACTTTGTCCGGGTATCCATGGGGCCTGCAGAAGTATGCTTGGAACGTTCTTGCTGCAGTTTCTGCTGTCAGATCCTTGACAGGGGCTATCACCAGGAACCGGGAATAATGATCCACCATGGTTAGTGCATAGGAATAGCCTGACCTGCTGGGTGACAGCTTGACGTGATCCAGAGCGACAATCTCCAGGGGCTGGGTTGTTTTGATGGACTGCAAGGGTGCTTTCTGGCTGCCGTAGTCTTTTCTTCTGAGGCTACAGGGCTCACAATTTCGGCACCACCTCTCTATGGAACTCCGCATTCCAACCCAATAGAACCGGTCCTTCAGCAGGGTTTCCAGCTTCTTCCAGCCAAAGAGACCTGCTTGATCGTGGTAGGCCTCTAACACCATCTGGATGTCTGTCCTGGGTACTACGATCTGCCACACCATTTCATGGGTCTTGGGATTGACATATCTTCTGCACAGCTTCTCTCTGTAGATGAACAGCCGGCTTCTTTCATTCCACAGGTGTTTGGCTTGTGGGGGAGCATCCTTCTCCAGGTGAGAACCTTCCTGGGTGATCAGTCTTTTGATGAGGCTGACAACCGGGTCACTGTCCTGGGTCTCCTTCCAACTGTGGTGGGGTAGAGGATTCAGCGTCCTTCCATGACGTCTTCTGGTGGCATGTTGCTCGTGGACCACTCCGCTTCGGTGGAAAGCAGGTAACTCAACTTCCTCTAAATCATCCACTTCATCCTCGGTGTCTGACTGGTGAGGCATCCTTGACAGGGCATCAGCATTGGTGTTCTTGTGACCTGCCCGATACTTGATGGTGAACTGATAATTCGACAGTCTGGCAACCCAACGCTGTTCCATGGCTCCCAACCTGGCTGTCTCCAGGTGTGTCAAGGGATTATTGTCAGTAAAGGCTGTGAATTTCGTTGAGGCTAGGTAATGCTTGAACCTTTCAGTGATAGCCCAGACCAAGGCCAGGAAATCCACCTTGAAGGAACTGTAATTCTCCGGGTTCCTCTCAGTAGGGCGAAGCTTCCTACTGGCATACGCAATTACCTTTTCTCTGCCATTTGCTTCTGGGACAACACAGCTCCCAGTCCCTTGTTGCTGGCGTCGGTGTACAGCGGTAAAGGCTGGCTGTAGTCAGGGTAAGCCAGGATTTCTTCACCGGTTAGGACTTCATTCATTGATGCAAAGGACTCAGTCTGCTCTTTGCCCCACTGGAATGGGGGACTCTTTCCTCTTTTGGACTGTCCTACCAGGAGGTCTTGTAGAGGTGCAACCTTTTTGGTATAGTCCATTATGAACCTCCTGTAGTACCCGACCAGTCCCAGGAATTGCCGTACCTCTTTGATGCTTCTCGGATGGCAGTGACCTTCTCCGGGTCTGGTGCTACTCCCTCTGAGCTGACTACATGTCCCAGGTACTGAACCTTCTGCTTAAGCAAGTGGCATTTAGAAGGTTTTAGTTTCATCCCATACCGGGACAATACTTCAAATACCTCCACCAGGTGCTTCAGATGGTCTTCATATGTCCTCGAGTACACAATAACGTCACCCAGACACTTGAAGTTCCGGTGTCCTAAGCAACACTCCATCAGCCTCTGGAACGTTTCGGGGGCGTTACAGAGTCCAAACGGCATACTGTTGAATTCGCACAGTCCCATCGGGGTGGTGAAGGCTGTCTTCTCCCGGTCTTCCTCAGCAACAGAGACTTGCCAGTACCCGCTAGTGAGATCCAATGTAGAGATGTAATTGGCAGATTTTAGTGCAGCCAGGGATTCTTCTATACGGGGCAAAGGGCATGCGTCTTTATGTGTTATGCGATTAATTTGTCTATAATCTACACACATCCTCATGCTACCGTCCTTCTTTCTGACCAGGACCAGGGGAGCTGCCCAAGGGCTACAGCTATCCCTTACTACCCCTGCCTTTTTCATGTCACGCAACATTTCCTTGGCTTTCTGATAATGTGCTGGTGGTATGGGTCGGTAACGCTCCTTAATGGTTGGATGGTTACTGGTGGGTATGTGATGTTGTACCCCTTTAACCCTTCCAAAATCAAGTGGGTGCTTAATAAACACCTGTTCATATTCCTGAACCACTCTGTAAACACCGTGTTTCTGATGGACAGGAGTGGCGTCCGTCCCAACATGGAGCTGTTGACACCAATCCTCCAGCTGAGCTTCGGAGTCGTTGTCCTCCACTGCATCTGGTGGGGTCAAGGATTCCACTGTGTGTATGGCATCATTATTTACAGTATACAATCTGGCAACTACCCCTCTAGCAGTTAAGAGTGTAGGTCTGTGCTCTGAGCTAATGGGCTCCACTACCGCCTGGTAGTTCTGTCCCTTTAGACCTATTGCTGCCCTACACCAAATCAGCATCTCACTCATTGGGGGAATCACAATGGGTATCGGGTCTGTCACCCGTACATTACCAATCTCACCACCTGTTAGCTTTACCTGTTGCTGGTACAGGAGGGCTCGAATCTCTCTCTGGAGCACCTTCCTCTGCCCTGGTTTGGCAGTGTCAGCAATCTGTTGGAGCAAAAACAAAACTTCTCCCAAACACTTACCAACAATATTTGTACCAAGTATCATATACAAGTCTGTATCACCAGGGTTAGATTCTATGACAATTAGTCCTTGGTCCTTTAGTTCCACTCTCCCCACCTTCACTGTCACGTCCTTAACCCCTACTAGGTTAAGAGGAAGGCCGTTAGAGGCATACACAGAGAGGTTTGGGGCTGGCGGGTGGAGTTCATCTATGGGCCAGTACCTTTTCTAGAGGACATCAGGTATGATGGTTACCTGTGAGCCGGTGTCCAGTAACGCAGGTGTTGCTATGCCGTCCAGCACGATGGACAGGAAAGGCCTTCCTCCTACGAACGGTGGTACCAGCTTGATGGGCCTGGTTGATTTACTCCTGGGTGTTGGCCCTCGGCCCCAGAGTTTGCCCATTTAAAGGACAGTTCCGCGCAGTGTGGCCTGCCTTGTGGCAATGGTAGCAGATGAAGTCTCCTGGAGGGTGACGTTGGTCATTGGTCCTCCCACGGGGTGGCGTTGTCCTCCTACGGGGTGGCGTTGTCCTCCTTCTTCTCCTCATCCAGGGGACATCCTCAGGACTGTCGGCAAGTAGGATCCTTCCTTCCGGCTCAGGCTCCGTCGGTAGCTGCAGGGTGCTCAGGACAGTGGCCAGGGTTTTACTTAGCTTACGCACTTCAGAGCGCAGGCCGTCCAGCTCGCTAGGGGGCACTGTTTGCATCTTTGTTTCAGCCGTTAATGAAGGAGCAGTGGGTGCTGCGGGCACTGGGGTGGCCCCACCCTGGTAACGCTGGATAGCAGTCCCTGATGTTTCCAGGGGCTGCAGATCCTTAATAGCCATATCCATCAGGGTGTCAAAGGTGGCATTTGGATGATCTAAGGCCCACCACTGTACAGTTCTGCTCTCCTCCTGGGACCTTAACCCCCGGATGAATTGTTCTGTCAGCATTTTGTTCTCATCTTGTATGCTGACTGGACTAACCTGTTTCAGGGCCCGCAGGGCTTCTTGTAGACGCCAGGCATAGTCCCGGATACTGTCCTCAGGTTTCTGGGTACAGTGGTAGAACCTCATCCGAAGATCTGTCTCGGTGCAGTTTTCAAAGACTGTTTGCAGTCTCTTAAAGATAATGGATACTGATTCCTGGTCTGTGGCTGGCCAGTTTTCAACTTCCTGCTCTGTGGCACCAGTCAATTGTCCCAGCACAACAGCGGCTCTCTGCTTACCAGTCATTGAATACATGTCCAATACACCGCATATCTTCCTCTTGACTCCAGACAAGGTGTCTGGTTTGCCATCATACTGGGGAAGCCATTTTGCTCCAGAGATATACGGCAGGGACATGGGTATTAACGGAGTCATGACCCCTGCTGGTGGGGCGTCCGCTCCGGCTTGTGCAGCGCCGGGCGCAAGTTGAGCATCGAGAGCGTTATCCGGTGCTCCGGTGCCTTGCTGGTCGTCGGCCATGGTTGCGGCCCCCTAGTGAACCGTAGCCTACCTCCTGTTTCGTTAATCGGGTAGGTCGCAGCTCCGCAGACGATGGTCTCCTTCCAGGACCTGACGCTTCCTGGTGCTGCGTCAGACCGCGAGGCGGGGCTTGAGCTTCGCGCGCTTCCAGCAGTCACGCCTCTTCATCCCACGTGGCGATGCGGTAATGGCGGCGATGTTCACCACAGTAAAAACACAGATCACATACGGCACACAGTACCCAGTGGCAACGGGCACGCAATCCTGTTCGTGACGCCAGAAGTTGTTGCGCCCCCAGGGCAATGGGGTACTCGGAGTCCGGGCCGATAGATGCTGGTGGAAAGGGATATGTCACAGTAGCTGGCCCGGTCTGTGGCCCAGGGCAGTCAACTAAAAGGGGGGAAAGTTTATATGGGGTTTATAGTTCGATCGTGACGCCACCTGTGGTTTCTGGTAATTTGTACCAGTGCTGCTGCAGACCTCTGAGGCAGTTGATAAGGCAGCTGGGATGGAACGGCTCCCCACAGGTGGAGCGGGCCTCAGGGCAGGGTAGAGTTTGATGGTGGGTGGTGATGCTGGGACCTGTAGTGCAGGCGGAATGGCGCAGCCGGAGTATCTGACAGAAACAGGGGATTCGCTTCAATACCTTTACTGGTGCGGATGTCAGGTACGGTCCAGGGTACTCAGTAGGATGGGTGCACTTCAGGACTTCTCCCCAGTGAGCGGGTATAAGGCCTCCTGGTCCATGTCTGCCTCTCTGTATGCTCCTGGCCAGCCTTCAACTGGGCCTAGCTTATGTGTCGTGCTGTTCCTTCACCTGTCGCTTGATAGTAGGACCTTCTGCTGGCAACCACTATCCCTGGTAATCCTGGGGCCTTCGTGGTTCCTGGTCCTGTTAAGGGTTTAGCTTCAGGTCGGCCAGGGCCCTCAGAACACCACAGCAGACGTGCTGCGTCTTCGCTGCTCTCAGCGTCAGCACGCTCTCAGACTCTCTGACTCTGTCTGTCTGACTGAGACTAACTGAACTGCCTGGCTCCACCCTCCATATATATATATATATCCCTAACGGGCTCCCTCTGCTGGTATGAGGTGGAAGGGTGGAGGTGTTTGTATTTAGTGAGGGCCTCTTGTGGAGAAGTCCGTCCATGCACCCTGGGTCTTGTGGTGCCTGTGAACAGAAGGGTGCCACAAGGCCTTGAAGGGTGATACCTACCACTCTCCTCTGTGAAATTTTCAGAATTGGGTATATAGAAAGGATTTTCTACATTGTACAACTACTTTAATGGGGTTTTCTTGCAAATTTTTTGTCTGTGATAAAAATAATAAATACTAATAAAATCAGTTGGTACTCACCCACCTCAGATCCAGTGCTGGGTATCCACTGCTGCTTTGGTGTGCATAGGCAGCAGAGGTGACATCATGTCAACAGTACTGACTGCAGCCAATGACTGGGCTCAGCGGTAGACAATATGAATCGCAAAACCCAGTTAGTTTGCAGTGATGTTGATGTGAGATCACCGCTGCAGCCTGTACACAATTACTGGAGCAGCAGCGAAGACATAGCGCTGGACCCGAAGGAGGGTGGCTACCAGCTGTTTTTGTCATTTTCATCACAGCCATAATAAATTTGTAAAAAAATTGAAAGGGGGAAAGCCCCTTTATATATTTAAACGTGTGTAACGCAATCTTTTTTTAATTATATATGCCAGCTAATATCAGTTATTTTTTCTTCTCATTTTTTGGGTTCCGTAATTATATCATGAAGTCAGTAAAGCCGTCTATGCCATGATCTTGTACCACAGCAACACACTGATCAGAAATTATACCGCAGAGGTTTGCCATCTTTTTCCCCACGGCCTTCAGTATTCAGAGGTGGCTATTAATATGTATCACTAATCCATCACTACTGCAATAAGTTATATAATAATTGTAAATATGGCTGTGATAAGCAAGAGGGGATGTTTCAGAGGTGGAGGGAAGCAATGATAATGATTATGCTTTCTGTGAGAACCAAAAGTACTGGAAAAATTACATTTAGCCCTAGATGTGAAATGTCATAAACTCTAGAGATAAATTATATTATTTGTCGGATACCCCAGCTATTTTTTAGAACAAAGGGGCAGAAGTGCTTGACTGTGCATGCTGTCCATTCAGCTTTGATTGTAGTTTTTTAACTTCCCTCCTGATCAGAATAGAACCAGTTTGGTTCAGGGACATACATTTTCTGTTCTTTTCTTTATCTGCCTCTTTCGTTTCTCTCTGTATCTATCTCACAGTCACAATGACCAATAGCAGAGATACATTATTCTAAATATTGTGCAGTGTCCAGATTTTTACTACTAGGAATAAATATATTTTAACTATAGGCAATAGCCTCTCAGTTGGGATCAGTGATCTATATCTCTTCTGACAGACCCAAGAGATTTTTAAGCACATTATGGAATATGGAACTGCAGCAGTGACAATCCGAAAGACAAATCCCTAAAAAGGAAATAATATGTGGTATAACAGCCCCCTCTAGTGGTGATACAGTGAAAAGTTTCTTGTTCAGAGATAACAGCAACCATCCAATCTCTTACCCTACTTAGGTTAAGTGCACACAATCAGTATTTGCTGCGGATTGGACGCAGCCCACTTGCGCTGCGTCCAATCTGCAGCGGCCAGATGTTACAGCATAGTGGATGGAATTTGTAGAAATCCCATGTCCACTATGCGTCTCAGTACACCCGCGGAAACTGACATGCGGCGCATCTTTCCAGACCGCAGCATATCAATTTCTCCTGCGGGATCGCATGCAGGCTTTCCCCATAGACCTAACCTCTATGGGGAAAGTCCGCATGTGGAAAAAAAAAGCCTCTGCTCATTAGCATATTGAGCTGAAGCCGCCGGCGGCTTCTTTGCAGCGTCGGTGCCGCAGGCGGTGAGATATCGTGTGCACATACCTAAGGGTCTTTCCTATCCTTGTATATATTGCAGTTGCCTGTAAATCTTTTTTTTCTCTTATTAAGGGCAGACCACCATTTTCTTTCCATCTAAGACAATCAGTCTGATTATGCTAATCATAAACTAATCAGAGTTTTATCAGAGTCTGATCAGATAGGGATCCAATTTTCTCACAAAAAAATAGTTTCTCCATTTTCTTCATTCAGTCTGTCTGTGAAAATCGGACCTTACTTGGATGACATGCGAGTGCAGTCTGAATTTTTTCACAGACCCATAGACATGAGTGGCCGAGTGTGATACGATTCTCGAAGGCAAATCGTGCATGCTGCAGTTTTATTAAAGCCTTTTTATTCATTAGGAAATATTTTTAATTTTTACCATTTTAGGGAACCTATGACTTTTTGATCACATTTTAGTCTTATTTTTGGAAAATAGAATGGGGAAAAACAGCAATTTTGGCATTGTTTTTTTACTCCCTTTCTTGTGAGGAATAAAAATTGGTATAGTAATATAGTTCAGGTTGTTCTGTACACCGCAATAATAAATGAAGAGAATAATGCCAAAGAATTTGTGATTGCAATCATTTTCAGGAAGAAGCTGAGTATTATCTGACAGAATTGCAGGGGTGCCAATACTTTTGGCCAGCACTGTAGGTGCATACAACATCAGACTGCAAGATTACCGCAGACTCAGACAATGGAGAAGATGGAGAAATTAGTTCTCTGTCTTCTCCGCACCTGTGATATGATTCTCTCGAGAGAATTGCATCGCGTTAAGATGACACTCGGATCACACGCTGACAGAGTGTCCAGAGCGGCAGCCCATGCAGCTGCTATGGGGACTGTAAGACAGGGGGGCCTGATGTGAAACATCACAATTTCAACAGTATCTGCATTCTAGGATGCAGATACTGCTGTAAACAACCAGGTTCGGTTCAGAAAAACCAGAGGTTTCAGGGAGCCCAGAGTCAGGGGAAGGATCAGGGTTGGCTCGAGGTTTTCGTGGGCCCTGGGCGAAAGAGTCTCAGTGGGCCCCTTTAACACATACCACGATTCATGATGCACAGATATGGCAGAGAAATATATATATAGTACATTGCCGAAGATTTCACCTCTTACATTACATGAGCGATATCGATTGTAAATTCTACAATAGCTCAGAAACCGGCAAATCCTCGCAGCGCACAGTGCAGACCGGACAGTATAGTCCCCCATACAGTATTATGGGCACCATATATTGCTCCATACAGGATACTGGTCCCCATATAACGCTCCATACAGGATACTGGTCAACATATAACGCTCCATACAGGATACTGGTCCCCATATAACGCTCCATACAGGATACTAGTCCCCATATAACACTCCATACAGGATACTGGTCCCCATATAACGCTCCATACAGGATACTGGTCCCCATATAACGCTCCATACAGGATACTAGTCCCCATATAATGCTCCATACAGGATACTGGTCCCCATATAACGCTCCATACAGGATACTGGTCCCCATATAACGCTCCATACAAGATACTGGTCCCCATATAATGCTCCATACAGGATACTGGTCCCCATATAACGTTCCATACAGGATACTGGTCCCCATATAACGCTCCATACAGGATACTGGTCCCCATATAATGCCCCATGCAGGATATCACCCCCCCTTATAATGCTCCATGCAGGATGTCACCTGTCCCCCACACATAATGCCCCATGCAGATGTCACCTCTCCCCCCCATATAATGCCCCATGCAGCATGTCACCTCTCCTCCCATAGAATGCCCCATGCAGGATGTCACCTCTCCCCCCCATATAATGCCCCAAGCAGGATGTCAACCCCCCATATAATGCCCCAAGCAGGATGTCATCTGCCCCCCCATATAATGCCCCAAGCAGCATGTCACCTCTCCCCCCATATAATGCCCCATGCAGCATGTCACCTCTCCCCCCCATATAATGCCCCATGCAGCATGTCACCTCCCCCCCATATTGCCCCATGCAGCATGTCACCCCCTCCATTTAATGCCCCATGCAGGATGTCACTTGCACCGACCGTATAATGCCCCATGCATGATGTCACTTGTCCCCCCCATATAATGCCCCATGCAGCATGTCACCTCCCCCCATATAATTCCCCATGTAGGATGTCACTTGTCCCCCCCATATAATGCCCCATGCATGATGCCACTTGTCCCCCCCATATAATGCCCCATGCAGCATGTCACCTCCCCCCATATAATTCCCCATGTAGGATGTCACTTGTCCCCCCCATATAATGCCCCATGCAGGATGTCACCCCCCCCCATATAATGCCCCATGCAGGATGTCACCTCTCCCCCCATATAATGCCCCATGCAGGATGTCACCTCTGCCCCATATAATGCCCCATGCATGATGTCACTTGTGCCCCCCATATAATGCCCCATGCAGGATGTCACTTCTCCCCCCCATATAATGCCCCATGCAGGATGTCACCTCTCCCTCATATAATGCCCCATGCATGATGTCACTTGTCCCCCCCATATAATGCCCCATGCAGCATGTCACCTCCCCCCCATATAATGTCCCATACAGGATACTGGTCCCCATATAACGCTCCATACAAGATACTGGTCCCCATATAATGCTCCATACAGGATACTGGTCCCCATATAACGCTCCATACAGGATACTGGTCCCCATATAACGCTCCATACAGGATACTGGTCCCCATATAATGCCCCATGCAGGATGTCACCCCCCCTTATAATGCTCCATACAGGATGTCACCTGTCCCCCACACATAATGCCCCATGCAGATGTCACCTCTCCCCCCCATATAATGCCCCATGCAGAATGTCACCTCTCCCCCCCATATAATGCCCCATGCAGCATGTCACCTCTCCCCCCATAGAATGCCCCATGCAGGATGTCACCTCTCCCCCCCATAAAATGCCCCAAGCAGGATGTCAACCCCCCATATAATGCCCCAAGCAGGATGTCATCTGCCCCCCCATATAATGCCCCAAGCAGGATGTGATCTGCCCCCATATAATGCCCCAAGCAGCATGTCACCTCTCCCCCTCATATAATGCCCCATGCAGCATGTCACCTCTCCCCCCCATATAATGCCCCATGCAGCATGTAACCTCCCCTCCATAATGCCCCATGCAGCATGTCACCCCCCCATTTAATGCCCCATGCAGGATGTCACTTGCCCCCCCGTATAATGCCCCATGCATGATATTACTTGTCCCCTCCATATAATGCCCCATGCAGCATGTCACCTCCCCCCCATATAATTCCCCATATAGGATGTCACTTGTCCCCCCCATATAATGCCCCATGCAGGATGTCACCCCCCCATATAATGCCCCATGCAGGATGTCACCTCTCCCCCCCATATAATGCCCCATGCAGGATGTCACCTCTCCCCCCCCATATAATGCCCCATGCAGGATGTCACCTCTCCCCCATATAATGCCCCTTGCATGATGTCACTTGTGCCCCCCATATAATGCCCCATGCAGGATGTCACTTCTCCCCCTCATATAATGCCCCATGCAGGATGTCACCTCTCCCTCATATAATGCCCCATGCATGATGTCACTTGTCCCCCCCATATAACGCCCCATGCAGAATGTCACTTGTTCCCCCCCATATAATGCCCCATGCAGGATGTCACTTGTCCCCCCCCATATAATGCCCCATGCAGAATGTCACTTGTTCCCCCCCATATAATGCCCCATGCAGGATGTCACTTGTCCCGCCCCCACCATATCATGCCCCATGCCTCCATACATAAAAAAAAAAAATCAAATACTCACCTCACTTCTCACCTGCTGCCGCTACTCCGGACCCCTCACTCGCGTCAGCGTCTTCCCGCTGCCTGTGAGGCTGCGTGCCCACTATGCATTTTTTAAGCTTAAAAAAACGCTTGGTAATACGTGCCCCATGGTCCCCAACGATAATTTCCGCTGCGGATTATCATTGTGGAAAAATACGCAGCATGTCCATTAATTTTGCGGACACGCAGCGTAATCGCCGCCATTGACTTGCATTGGACCGCATGACATCCGCATGAATACATCTGTACATGCGGATATCACACGGTTCAATGTGCGGATGGTACCCAGGTCTGGAGGAGAGGAGACTCTCATCCAGACCTGGGTACCATAGAACTTGTTAAAAAAAGAATTTAAAATAAAAAATAAAGATTATACTTACCTTCTGATGTCCTCCCGGTGTTTTCTCCCCTCCGTCTGGTCTGCTGTATGGGTCACAGTGTTGTGAAGGACCTGCCATGATGTCACTGAGACATGTGACCTGTCATATGACTCAATGACGTCACAGCAGGTCCTTCACACCACTGCGAGCCGCCCAAGACAGCAGAGAAAACACCGGGAGGACATCGGAAGGTGAGTATAATCTTTTTTTTTTATTTTTTACCATTCTTATTCTTTTTTTTTTTTTAACTAACTTGGTCACACTACTATAAATCCATGCGGGTTGCATGGATTTATATAGTGTGAACAAGCTGTCAAGCACTTTTCCAAGTGATGCTAAAATCTCTTGGAAAAGCGCTTGATAACCCGCATGCAGAAATGCATGCAAAAACGCTTGACAAACGCTTCTACCAGGCAGGAAAAACGCATGTAAAATCCGCATGCATTTTTCCTGCCAGGGAGAAGCGGAAAAAATATGCAGCATTTCTGCATCGTGGGCACATAGCCTGACGGCTCAGGAGAGGGCGCGGTGTAAAGATGTCACTGTGCCCTCAGACCTGAGACGTCACAGTGCAGAAGCCGTGGAAGAGATCGGAGGCAGGGGGAGAGGTAAGTATTGTACCGGGGCCCTGAGCAAGCGGGGGGGGAAGGGAGCAGGCGCTAACACCGGCACCGCACCACTCAAGGGTGCGCCAGGTGCTGACAACGGCCCTGGGAAGGATTCACCGCTGGTTGCACTATGTACAGCGCAGAGTGCAGAAGATGCCTCAGTATCTGCTCTATTACAGCAGGAAAGGAGGCTCCTCCCACCAGCCCCAGGCTTCAGAACAGCAGAGTGGCTGCTTACAGCATGGCCCCTGCTCTTTCTGCCCCCCTGCTCTGTATGTTAGTGCTCAGCTCTCCCCTTCCCCCTCCTGCTCAGCAGGAGGGGAGGCTGCAACATAGAGAAGATGGAAGTACAGGCTGCAGGAAGGAGAATCTGGCACGTGAGGGCCCCACTGCTGTCCAGGGCCGCATGTGTGATGCCCTGCGGCTGCAGGCTGTCACAGAACTCCTGGGTGTTGCACAGATGAATTCTCCCCAGTGGCCTCAATACATGCAGACACCTCCACCCAAGTCCACTAGATGGAGCCCTGTCAGGTATATATATACTGGGGGGTGGAGTTCAGGAACTCAGTCAGTGGGAAGCAGTGAGTGTGACATGATGCTGCAGCACCAGACAAGCTGAAGTCTGTGTGGCTGAAAGCCAGGCTAGGCCCAAGCTGCGGGCTAGTCTGGCCAGTGAGAGCCTAGAGTGGGCTAGAAGGCAAGGAGAAGAGAAGAGCCATGAGGGACAGAGGAACCACAGAGAGTTCGTCCCCTGATGCAAGCCGGGCACCGGGCCCGAGCCTATTGGGATCTCTATGCCCAGTAGGGAATCCGGCATACTGAGGAGGATTTCATATCCCTCTGTCCACCCGTGAATACCGCACATTCAGAGGACTAGGTACCACAAAGGCCCCAGCGTCCAGGGATCGTGGTAACCAGTGGGAAAGCCCTCGCCGCCAAGCAAGACGGGTGAGAGAAACATCAAGGGAGCTAGACCCTGTTCCAGGCAGGTCAGAAGCTCCAGGGAGAGAGAGAGGAAGATACAGAAAGGAGGCCTTATACCCGCTCACTGGGAAACAAGACCAGAAGTGCACACTACCTACAAGTACCCCGGACCGTACCTGACTACCATTTGCAGTAAAGGTACTGAAACTAGCCCCGGTGTGTGTGTCTGTTCTTCCTCTGACCCTGCTGGGTCCCCTCTCTCCTGCATCCCTTCACACCATCCTTGCCCCGGGGGCCCGTTCCACCTGTGGGGAGCAGAAACACCTCAGCTGCCATCCCAACACCCCCGGAGGTCTGAAGCAGCGCTTGTAATCATTACCAGGTACCACAGGTGGCGTCACAAACTATTTTTCTATTTTTATCCAAGTTACAAATTCCCCTTTTTGGTTGACCGCCCTGGGCCACAGACCGGACCAGGCACCGTGATATCCCCCACCATCATCCATAGGCCCGGCTGTCGAGTACCCCACAGCCCTGGGGGCGCGTCACATGCATCATGTGCAGTCATCTGTAGAAAGGTTAAATGCATTTGGAATGTGTGTGTCTAATATGTTTCTGTGTGTATCATGTCTAAATATTTGTGTACATATGTGTATGTGATGCCCATGTATTTAGCACATCCAAGTATTCACGTATCGTCATATACGACATTTCAACATCATTACAAGTTTAAGAAAAGCCCCTTGCAGTGGAGCTGAAGTGCCACATGTGAGCATATAGGTGAATAAATAAATTTAAAGTGAACCTGATACATGCTGCCAAACTGTGGGCCACATGTATCAGGCACCTGCTGTATGACCCCAGCCAGGTATGTCTTACTCTGAAACTGCAGCATTTCAGAAAAAAACACTTTATTAGCAGCCGGGGACGGAGCTGGGCTGTAGACTAGTCGTACATGAAGGTCCCTGGCCACTTCTCAGCCCGCGGCACTGACTGAGCACTTAGGCAGAGACCTTTCAGTCATTGGCAATAGGCGGGGAGAAGCTGCCAGGATCCCGCCTGTACGATTAGTCTACAGCCCAGCTCTGTCCCCGGCTGCTAATAAAGTGTTTTTGTCTGAAATGACACAGTGTTTCAGAGTCAGACATACCTGTCTGGGATCATACAGCAAGTGCCTGATACATGCAGCCTATGAATCAAAAGTAGCAACTGTTAACCTATTCATGATATGTGCTGTATCTGTACGAAACATGTCTGATCTCTCCCTTTCTGGGCACATGATAGCTGATCTGATCAGCTGTTATGTGCCCCTAAGAGCCGCTGGTGGAATGGCAATCCATGTTAAATGCCACTGTCAAGCTCTGAAGCGCATCACTAGCTCCTCCCATCGGCACCATGACTGCGGGTTGCCGATGGGTTGGCATGACAACCCAGGGTCTGCAGGAGACCCCTGTGTTTGTCATAGTCAATCTGCTATTACTGCCGTCCAGCGGTCGGAGTTCATTCCAGATGAGCACTTTTGTTACACATAGCAGGGCTGAAGCCCTGCTGTGTGTAACAGAGGTGATCAGACAATCGCAGCTTCTAGTCTCCCATGAAGACTATTGAAGCATGCAAAAGGTTGAAAGAAGTTTTTAAAAATATTAAAAAATATAAAAGTTAAAAAGTTAAAATCACCCCGCTTTCGCCCTATTCAAAATAAAACAATAAAAAAATTTAAAAATACACATATTTGGTATCACCGTGTACAGAATCGCCTGGTCTATCAATATATAAAAATAATTAATCAGATTGTTAAACGGCGTAACAAGAAAAAATATCAAAATGACAGAATTATGTTTTTTTTGGTCGCCGCAACATTGCAATAAAATGCAATAACAGGCAATCAAAACATCATATCTACCTCAAAATGGTATCAATAAAAACATCAACTCAACGCACAAAAAATAAGCCCTCACCCGGCCCCATATCCTGAAAAATGGAAACGCTACGGGTCTTGGAAAATGGCGGTCTACCAGACACAAGACCACTGCATCTTGTGATAGGCAGCAGCAGTCAGGTGACTTAACTGCTTGCAGCTTGTGAAGCATATGACGCGCCCCTGGGCCTGTGTCGCACTGCGGTGCGCACGCGGGAACTTACCCGGAGCCGGATCCGTGGAGGGTTGTAGTCTCGTGGCGGTGACCCGGTCCGTGCCCAGGGAGTCAAACTGGACGGCAGTCTATTAGTAGTAAATAGTTGATGACTACGCCACCCGTTAAGTGCAGCCAGGGAGCTGCTGCTGCGGGGCAGACCGCTGAGGCCGATGGTAGGATTATGCAGCGTGATAGTATAACCCCCAACGGGAGGGGTATGGCCTCAGGGCAGCCGACGTGGATGATGGGGGTAGCAGGAACCACTCAGAGACGGTACGGTGTAGTTCAGGGTCTTTACTGGTAACAACGATAGACCCTCCCGGAGTACTTGCTAGCGAACGGGGCCTGGTCAGTCCTTGAGCAGATGGGATTTCCCCTGGCCAGGCGTAGTTGTAGGCCTCCCAAACTGACTGTACTCTTCTGGCTACCTTGCTAGAAGCTGATGTAAGTAGCCCACGTCCCTGAGTGTACCGTGTGGTGCTCACCCGTATGGCCGGTGACTCGGGGCCTTCTAATGGCTTCCGCTCCACGATGGCGGTGCTGGTCCCACGCGTGTGACCGTGCCTTCGGGCTTCTGGGCCAGAGGACCTGAAATCCCCTGCCTGACGGATTCTGCTGCTGGGTAGGAGTTAGTCCCCACAGCCTCGGACTCCGGGTCCGGAAAGAAGTCTTCTTAGTCAGGGCGAGCTCTGCAGTTGCCAGCCCCTGACTCCTTGTGACTCTGCTGTTTCCTATGCTGCTTCTTCTTGTCTCTACTCCACTTGTCTGACTCACCCTGCCTCAGCCCCGGGTTTATACAGGGGAAGTTCTTCCCCTCCCAAGACTGGGCAGGAGGTGTGGCATGCACAGGATCCCTGACCAAAGGACCTCCCACCTGCTCTCAGACATAACATTACATTACTGTGGAAAACCAGACCCCTGGGGTGCCACATTCCCCCCTAGTGAAATTTAGTACTCCGGGACTAAACACATTTAGAAAAACATAACAAGGCAAAAACATTAATAATACAATAAGAAAACATATAAAGATGGTTACGGCGTGTCCGCAACCGGGTGCAGTCTCTGAAGAAAGCAAGGTGTCCATTTCACCAACACAGGGAGACGTAACCAGGTAGGGGTCTGTCCTACCCCGAGTCCTTAACAGTCTCTAGTCCATCCTGGGTTACGCTCCAACTATGTACAAGGATTCCCGGTAAATCCACCAAGGATCCCTAAAAATAACTAGAAACACAAAATTATACACAAGCAACAAGACACAGAAAAACATAAATAAAACAATTTATACACTTCAAATTCTCCAGCGTGCGGGTAACTGGCCTCTAGTGGCCCGAGTGGACCTACGGAGCTGACTGTCTGGCCCTGAACTACAGGGTGTAGGAACTGTCAAGAGTAAACTGGGCAGCTGTCTACCGGCTCTTTGTCTCACTAGGGGTACGGCAGGCTCACTATAAGCAGAGGGTTGATTCTCCTGTTCTGCTTGTGTGGAGTCTTCTGCCTCCTGGACCGGCTGTTCTTCCAGCTCTACCCGTTGCTCCGTAGGTTCTTGGGATGATGGTTGGAGGAAGGTGAGTACGGGTACCACAACTGCACCATTGACTTGAGTCCAAGACTGAGGGAAGTCCCCGAGCACGGTACTAACCATATCTTCCCTTTCTTCCACGGGTCGATGGTCTTCTTGTTCCTCTTCAGGGTTCCTCAGTTGTTCGGGACACTTCTTCAGGTGGTCCCGGGATACAATGGCTGTGGTTTCCCCTCCGTTTTTACTGATGGTACAGACCTTCGGGTTCTCGTGGCTTGAGGGCAGTACGGTGTACGGGTCCTTCTCCCACTGGTCGTCCAACTTGTGGAGCCGTCTCTTCCTCTTCAAGACCTGCTCTCCGGGTACCAGGGGAACAGCGGGAGCATACTGGTTGTAAGTTTTCTCTTGTCTTTCCCTAGCCTGACAGAGACTTCGCTCCACGCTCTCCTGTACTCTCCGGTACTGCTGCTGCCTCTCTGTGTCCCAGTCTGTTTCTGGTGAAGTGTCCTCGGGGGTCAGGACCCCCATTTCCAGGTCAACAGGTAACTTACCAGGTCTTGCCCTCATTAGGTAAGCCGGGGTACAGTTGGTGGAACCTACCGGGATGTGGTTGTATAGGTCCACCAGGTCGGGCAACTTTTCAGGCCACAGACTGCGTTCTTCCAGGGGCAACGTTTTTAGAAGATCCATTACCACCTGGTTCATTTTTTCACAAAGTCCATTAGTCTGCGGATGGTAGGGTGTCGTCCTTATCTTCCGGCAGCCATACAGATTGCAGAATTCCTGAAAGACCTCCGCTTCAAAGGCAGGTCCCTGGTCCGTCAGCACTTGGTCCGGGTACCCGTGTGGACGGCAGAAGTGCTGCTGGAAGGCTCTAGCTGCTGTTTGAGCCGTTAAGTCCTTGACGGGGACGACAACCAAGAACCGGGAGTAATGATCCACGATGGTTAACGCGTAGACGTAGCCACTTCTGCTTGGGGTCAGTTTTACATGATCCAAGGCTACCAGTTCCAACGGTTGCCGGGTGACGATGGACTGCAGGGGAGTCTTCTGGCTGGCTCGGTCCTTCCTTCTCAGGTTGCACGGGCCACAATCTCTGCACCACTTCTCGATGGTTCCCCTCATGCCTACCCAGTGGAACCGCTCGCGCAGCAGGAACTCCAGCTTTTTCCACCCAAAGTGTCCAGCTCCGTCGTGGTATGCCTCCATCACCATGGCTGCGTCTCTTCGTGGCACCACTACTTGCCAGAGTAATTCATGCGTCCGGGAGTTAACCATTCTGCGGCACAACTTCCCTTTGTAAAGGAACAGTCGACTCTTCTCTGCCCATAGTTGTTTGGCTTCCTCCGGAGCGTCTGGTTCAAGGCGAGCCTCCGGCCGAGTCAGCATCTCCTTCACCAGTCGGACGGCAGGGTCGCTGTCTTGCGTTTCCGCCCAGTTGTAGTGGGGTAAGGGGTTCAACGTAGCAGCCTGCTTACTCCTTACCCGGTGGGAATACTGAATAGTCCCATGACGGTGGAACGCAGGGAGTTCAACTTCTTCCAGTCCCTCCGGATCTTCTCCTCCGTCCGGCAGGTTGGGCATCCTGGACAGGGCGTCCGCGTTGGTATTGGAGCGTCCTGCCCGGTATTTAATTGTGAACTCGTAGTTGGACAGACGGGCCATCCACCTCTGCTCCAGGGCACCGAGTCTTGCCGTGTCCAGGTGTGTCAGCGGGTTGTTATCCGTGTACACGGTGAACCGGGAAGAAGCGAGGTAATGCTTAAAGCGCTCAGTGATTGCCCATACTACGGCCAGGAACTCTAACTTAAATGAGCTGTAATTCTCGGGGTTCCTTTCGGTGGGTCGCAGTTTTCGGCTGGCGTAGGCGATTACTCGTTCCTTCCCCTGCTGGATCTGGGACAGTACGGCTCCTAGCCCGATGTTACTGGCGTCGGTGTAGAGGATAAAGGGCTGGCTATAATCCGGGTACGCCAGGATTTCGTCCCCCGTGAGGGCCATCTTCAGCTGGCGGAAGGACTCTTCTTCCAGCTCTTCCCATTTGAAGGGCGGCTTCTGGTTCTTGGCCTTCCGGGACTGGCCTATCAGGAGGTCCTGCATAGGTGCTGCCTTTTTGGTGAAACCGGGAATAAACCTTCGGTAGTAGCCTACCAACCCGAGGAACTGCCGCACTTCTTTTACGCTGGAGGGGCTTGGCCATTCCTTAATTGCGGTGATTTTATCAGGGTCGGGAGCCACTCCGTCAGCGCTCACTACGTGTCCCAGGTACTGCACCTTTGGTTTCAGGAGGTGACACTTGGAGGGTTTCACCTTTAGGCCGTAACTCGCCAGAGCCTCGAACACTTCCGCCAGGTGTTTCAGGTGGTCCTCATACGTCTTGGAATATACCATGACATCGTCCAGGTACAACAGGACCGTCTCGAAGTTTCTGTGGCCCAGACAACACTCCATTAGGCGTTGGAAGGTTCCTGGTGCGTTGCAGAGTCCGAACGGCATGCAGGTGAACTCGCTAAGTCCCATCGGGGTGGTGAATGCGGTCTTCTCCCGGTCTGCCTCTGCTACAGGAACCTGCCAGTACCCGCTAGTGAGATCCAAGGTAGAGAAGAAGTTAGCAGATCTTAACGCAGCCAATGACTCCTCTATCCTTGTTAAGGGGTACGCATCCTTGTGTGTGATACGGTTGATTTTCCGGTAATCTACACACATCCTCATGGTGTTGTCTTTCTTTTTGACTAAAACTAATGGGGCTGCCCAGGGGCTACAACTATCCCGGATTACCCCAGCCTCCTTCATGTCTCTAAGCATCCCCTTGGCGTGTTGGTAATGTGCAGGGGGTACGGGTCGATACCTCTCTTTTATGGGAGGATGATCTCCCGTGGGGATGCGATGTTCTACCCCCTTGACTCGCCCGAAGTCTAACGGGTGTTTACTAAACACTCTCTCATACTCTTGAACCACCCGATAGACTCCTTGTTTCTGATGTGAGGGAGTGGAGTCAGTACCCAGATGTAGTTGCTGACACCAGTCCTCCATGTCTTTCTTAGAGCCGTTACCTTCCTCCGGGTGAGATGGAGGCAAGGGTTCCACAGATTGTATAGAATTTTGATTAGTGATATATAATTTGGCTAGCGTGGCATACCGGGGCAGGTACACTTCCCTCTCCCCGATATTTATTATGCGAACGGGCACCCTCCCATGGCGTACATTGACGACCCCCCGTGCTGTCAAAATGGTGGGCCTACTGTCTGAGTAAACTGGTTCTACCATTGCCTGGTAATCTCTACCTCTCAGACCAATAGCTGCCCGGCACCAAATCATCATTTCACTTTTTGGGGGCATGGCAATAGGAAAAGGGTCACACATTCTTACGCTACCAATCTCACCGCCGGAGAGTTCCACTTGTTGCCGTTGCATCAGTGCCCGGATCTCTTTCTGGAGCACCCGCTGCTCGCCGGAGCTGGCATTCTTGGCAACCTGCTGTAAAAGGAAAATCACCTCTGCAAGACAATTTTCAATTACATTAGTTCCTAGAGTTATTTTTGGGTGACTCTCATGTTTATCAATATCTACAATGATCAGTCCCTGTGCGGCCAGTTCGACTCTACCAATTTTGATGGTCACCTCTTTAAATCCGATCTGTGGCACGGGCTGACCATTGCTGGCGATGATACTCAAGTCGTCGTCGGGGTAGCGGGTAATATCCGAGTCATTCCAGTACTGCTTGAAGAGCACGTACGGGATGGTGGTGACCTGTGACCCGGTGTCCAGTAGGGCACTCATGGGAATGCCATCCAGTACCACAGGCAAGACTGGACGTCCTCCCACATATCTGTCGCGCCAGTTCGATGGGCCTGGTGATCTTTTTCCTGGGGGTTGGCCCTCTACCCCAGGTTGTGCCCGTTTAAAGAACAGTACCTTGCCATATGTCCGGGTTGATTGCAGCGGCGGCAGATGGGTCGTCCGTCCTCACTGTATCGGTCACTGGGTCTTCCTCTGGCCGGTGGGGTCCTCCTTGGTCGACGCCACGGGATGTCCTCCGGTCCGGATGCCAGCTGGATCTTCCCTGGGGTGGAAACCTGTAAAGACTGCACAGTTCGGGTTAGCGCAGCAACGCTCTTAGCTAGCTCTTGGACCTGATGGTGTAGGTCTGGAGCCGGGTCATTGTCCAGAGCCTGCGCATCAGCTCCCACAGGCCCTGCTGACAAGGGCGCCGCCTCCTGGTAGTAAGTGGTAGTGGGGCGTCTGTGGGTCACAACGCCACCTGGTGCCGGTTCTCGGAGCACCCAGATGGCTCTGTCCTTGAACTGTGCAAAGTCCAGATGGGGATCCTGTAAGGCCATTGCCCGCAACTGGGTTCGGTGGGCATTGCAATATAAACCCTCTATAAATTGTTCAGTCAACAGCCTGTCCTCGTTTCCCACTCCATCAGGGTCGGTCTGCTTAATGGCCCTCAGGGCCTCTTGTAGGTTTAGTGCATAGTCCCTTATACTCTCATGCGCTCGCTGCTTGCACCCGTAGAATCTAAGCTTAATCTCGGCTGAGGTGCGGGTATCAAAGGTGTCCTTCAGCCGGGTTAGTATCCCTGCGACAGTCTTCCTCCCAGGTGGCCAGGATTTTACTTCCCTTTTGGCTGCCCCGGTTAGTTGGGCCACCAGGATGCTCACTTTTTGCTCTTCTGTGAGGGGGTACACCTGGAAGAGGCTATCCAGCTTTTCTCTAAAGTCATGCAGGGTATGTGACTCCCCTGAGTACTGGGGTAGCCAAGCTGCTCCCGGGATATAGGGCATGGTGAAGGGCATAACTGCAGCAGCGGTGGCGCTGGCGGGGGTTGAGGCAGTGAAGCTCTCCTCCGTATCCGACATCTTCCTCCCCCCTAGTGGACCGTGGCCTACCTTGCGATGATCCTGTTCCGTAGGCCGCGGCTCCGCAGTGGATCGTCAGGGTTGAGGACCTTCCGTCGCGCTCCGGTGACGTCGGCGTCTGCTGGGCTCCTTCCAGGACCTTACGCAACGTCCGGACGTGAGGCGGGGCTTCAGTTCTCGCGCGCTTTCGGAGTCCACGCCCCTCTTCTTCCCGCGCGGCGTCCTCAAGATGGCGTCCAATGGCGGGAAAACTCCACGGATGGCGGGAAGAAGGTCGAAGATGGCGCCGGATGGCGGGAAAACTTCGCGGATGGCGGGAAGAAGGTAGAAGATGGCGCCGGATGGCGGGAAACCTCCACGGATAGCGGGAATCTTCACCACTGGTAAGTTTGAACAGTCTTTGCTTTTCAGGCACGCAGTACCCGGTGGTTGCGGGCACTAAATCCTGCCGACTACGCCAAAGTTGACGCGCCCCTGGGCCTGTGTCGCACTGCGGTGCGCACGCGGGAACTTACCCGGAGCCGGATCCGTGGAGGGTTGTAGTCTCGTGGCGGTGACCCGGTCCGTGCCCAGGGAGTCAAACTGGACGGCAGTCTATTAGTAGTAAATAGTTGATGACTACGCCACCCGTTGAGTGCAGCCAGGGAGCTGCTGCTGCGGGGCAGACCGCTGAGGCCGATGGTAGGATTATGCAGCGTGATAGTATAACCCCCAACGGAAGGGGTATGGCCTCAGGGCAGCCGACGTGGATGATGGGGGTAGCAGGAACCACTCAGAGACGGTACGGCGTAGTTCAGGGTCTTTACTGGTAACAACGATAGACCCTCCCGGAGTACTTGCTAGCGAACGGGGCCTGGTCAGTCCTTGAGCAGATGGGATTTCCCCTGGCCAGGCGTAGTTGTAGGCCTCCCAAACTGACTGTACTCTTCTGGCTACCTTGCTAGAAGCTGATGTAAGTAGCCCACGTCCCTGAGTGTACCGTGTGGTGCTCACCCGTATGGCCGGTGACTCGGGGCCTTCTAATGGCTTCCGCTCCACGATGGCGGTGCTGGTCCCACGCGTGTGACCGTGCCTTCGGGCTTCTGGGCCAGAGGACCTGAAATCCCCTGCCTGACGGATTCTGCTGCTGGGTAGGAGTTAGTCCCCACAGCCTCGGACTCCGGGTCCGGAAAGAAGTCTTCTTAGTCAGGGCGAGCTCTGCAATTGCCAGCCCCTGACTCCTTGTGACTCTGCTGTTTCCTATGCTGCTTCTTCTTGTCTCTACTCCACTTGTCTGACTCACCCTGCCTCAGCCCCGGGTTTATACAGGGGAAGTTCTTCCCCTCCCAAGACTGGGCAGGAGGTGTGGCATGCACAGGATCCCTGACCAAAGGACCTCCCACCTGCTCTCAGACATAACATTACATTACTGTGGAAAACCAGACCCCTGGGGTGCCACACATACAGTTCGTGTGTCTGGCATCACTGATCCTTTCACAAACCACATGGCGACCTGCGATGGACCTGGTAGGGCCCTGGTGGGTATGCCAGTCCGACAATGAATACAATGGTGGAACAGGGAGGTGTCAGAACCTTTCTACATAATTCCGCTTGTCTGTCTGAGTCTCCTGCTGTATGGAACTTCAGTCCATAGGCTGCACAAATTGGAGCAGCGCAAGAGGGGAACCTGTCTAGGGAAGTACTATTTTCCTTTCTTTAATCAGTCAGTACATATAGGAGCCATCATACTCAGTGGGGACTGTGCAAGGTGATATGGGGCTCTCATATTGTTTGGACGTATTTACTTTTGGGGACATCATACTGTTTTGGGGACACTGGGGTCATCATACTGTGCATATGGGTATCATGCAATGTGTTCGGTGCATTTTTGGAACATCATGCTCTGGGGCCATAAAAGGGATATTGTAGTGGGTGAGAACAGTAAGGGGCTTCAATAGGACCAAAATTACTCTGTAATACATGTCCCTCTCCGTTTTTAAATTTATGAGGTATGCCATTCTTTGACTCCTCCTATGCACCATGATTCTACCTAGAGGGAAGGGGGGGGCCCAATTAGGATTTTTGCTATGAGGCCCCATGGTTTCTATGTATGCCACTGTGAGTAGAGATGAGCGAACCTCTCAAGGTTCGATTTGTTTTAGACCGGCGAGCTTCTCGATGTTCTCTCAACAATTCATTGAAAAGTTCGTTGAACATATCCGAATCCCATTGCATTCAATAGGAGGCAAAACCAAACACATACACAACACTTTCAAAGGGGCCCAAAAGCTGACAAAAAGCTCAAATTGAGGGCAGACACCAGGAAAAGTGCATCAATTGCCCCACAGTACAAATAGTATAATTATTATTATTTATTCTTATAGTGCCATTAATTCCATGGCGCTTTGAAAAGGGGTCACCAACTGGTACAGGAGGAGTTAGAACCCAGCCCGCGAGGGCTCACAAACAATCTACAAGAGATGGGTGAAGATACATTAGGTGAGGGTAGAGCTGGTCATGCAGTGGTATGGTGATGCGAGGGTTACTGCAGGTTGTACGCTTGTCAGAAGAAGTGGGTCTTAATGTTCCTTTTGAAGAGTCTGATATGTTGGGGTAGAGAGTTCCAGAGTAGGGGAGATGCATGGGACAAATGTTGTATGCGATTATGGGAAGAGGAGATAAGAGAGAAGGAGATCTTGTGAGGATCAGAGATTACGTGCAGGTAAGTACCGGGAAACTAGGTCACCAATGTATAGAGGAAAGAGGTTTTGGATTGCTCTGTATACCAAAGTTAAGGTCTTGAACTGGAGTCTCTGGGCAAAGCCGAGGAGGTTACGTTGGAGGTTACGTTGCGGCTTCGCGCACAGGCACTGAGTGATGCAACCACAACAATCACTGCCACAACTGTGGCTGTGGCCAGCAGCAGTCGCGGGTCTGCAGTTCGCAGGGGCGGCAAGGGTTGCCTAGCCTGGGTCGTTTTGGAGACTGCAAAGGATGACACAACTCGTTATCTGCCAACTTCATTAAATACTACTGAGTAGAGGCAATAATTGCAATAATTTGACTACTACTACATCAGCCTCTTCAGCCTCCATCTCCGAAATGATCACATCAGTCGCAAGCTGGAAGCACTGCAGCACTGCCTCGGCCAAGCGACAACAGGCTGTGCTGAAGCTAATATGCTTAGGTGACAAACCGCATAACGCTGAAGAGTTGTGGACAGCTCTGAAAGAGCAGGCAGATCTGTGGCTGACTGTCTGACAGTCATGCCAGGTGTGAGTGCAACATAGAGAGGAGAGGGAAAGGGAGCCCAGACACTAGGGAAAGGGGGAAGAGGTGACCTCCTAATCTGGACTAGCATCACCCTGTCTCCCCCTAACGTCTCTATATAGCCTCCTCAGCTGTCGCCGATCACGTGCCTGGCCCTACTATCCCTGGCGTAAGGCTATAGCTGGGGGTGGAAGGAAGGAGATGAGCACTGGTCAACCTCCCGGAAATCTAAACAGGGACATAGACCGCCATTTTTTTTCTTCACAAAGAAGAACCCTGCCGCCATGGGCGAAGATGAGGGTCTGATATGTCCCTTCTCCAGACTTTCCGCAATGAAAACCTTCATGGCTTGTCTCTCAGGGCCATAAAGATTATATAGTCTGGACTTTGGTAGTTTAGCTCCGGGGGTCAGGTTAATAGGACAGTCATAAGCACAATGAGGAGGCAAATCCTGACACCCCTTTTCAGAAAAAATATCCTCAAAACCAGACAGAAAAACAGGTAGTATCCCCATAGAGACAGCAGCAATAGAAACATTCAGACAGTTCTCATGGCAGTAATCTCCCCATTCAGTAATCTCCCCGGCTTGCCAATCCACCAAAGGATTATGTTTAACAAGCCAGGGGATACCTAAAACAATCGGAGTAGGGAGATTTTCCAAAACATAGCAAGAAGGCCCCAGAGAAGAAGGTTGCACCCGTCTATCCCGAAGGCACCTATCCAGACGTATGACCAAAGACATGGTAGCCTCCAAAGACTGAGGGGTATCACATACAGCCAGGGCATCTTTCAACCTTTCAGTAAACCTCTCACAAAATTGACTTTTAAGGGCTGAGTCATTCCATTTGGAATCCATTGCCCATCTACAGAATTCCAAACTGTACGTTTCCACTGACCGAATCCCCTGCTGAAGGCAACGTAGCTTAGACTCAGCCATGGTGACTCGGACAGGGTCATCATAGATGAGGGCAAGAGCTCCAAAAAACCCATCCACAGACTGGAGACAAAATGAGTCCTGCGGTAACGAAACTGACTGAGGATCGCCCTGCGGTAGAGAGATCACAATACCAATCCGTTGCTCCTCATTACTGGAGGAGTAAGGACGAAGTTTGAAGTACAATTTGCATGTCTCCTTAAACACAAAAACCTGAAAACCTGTCGGGGAGGTCAACCTTGGGTTCAGATTGGACATGTCTACCAGCAGAAACCCCTACATTGGCGGCCTGTAACCGGTGATACTGCTGCTGAACCTCACAGCGGAGGTCATTCACCTAACAGAGACAAACAGCGGAACTGCTCTGCGAGCTCTGCAACTGATCCCAAACTAAAGGGAGTAAGGAAAAAAAAGGTGCACACCCAAAAACACACAAAGAAAAAAAACAACGAAATGTCAATCTTGTGTCGCTTTTTTTTTTTTTCCCGAAACATGCTCTGCCAGTTATAATGTCATGCCAGGTGTGAGTGCACCACAGAGGGGAAAGGGAAAGGGAGCCCAGACACTAGGGAAAGGGGGAAGAGGTGATCTCCTAATCTGGACTAGCATCACCCTGTCTCCCCCTAACATCCCTATACAGCCTCCGCAGCTCTCGCCGATCAGGTGCCTCGCCCTACTATCCCTGGCATAAGGCTATAGGTGGGGGTGGAAGGAGATGAGCACTAGTCAACCTACGCTAACACTCTAAAGACAAAAGGGGAAGACAACACAGGGGAATAACAACTTAGCTTTAGAAGAACTCCAATAGGACAAACGGCCTCAAGACTCCAGAGAGGACTTGATGCTGCTTCAGCCAAGTTCCAAGTAGAAATGAGTATAACCGGCGATGCCCACCTAGACACACCAGGTATATATACACCCAGACTAAAGGGAGGTACTCGCTGTGTCCTAAACACAGACTCCTATCTAGGCAGCTGTCTGCATTGACAAACGTGGAGATCTCCTGCAAACCACTGCAGGGCGACTGCCTGTCACCTCTGACACACCCGTGACACTGACATCGCTGACCCTACAGCCAGGCATGGTCGTGTGTGACAATGGCCGGAACCTGGTGCCAGCTCTGAGACGAGGCAAGCTCACACATGTACTATGCCTGGCCCATGTGCTTAACCTGTTAGAATCTATGTTTTACCATCGGCTATCTTGTTGTGGTTTGCTGCTTCTAGTCTTTTCCTCTGGTGCTCGGTTTCTTGGTCACCTGATCTCTGCACTCTTTATTACCCAGCACCTGGCCCTCATTCCCTGCTGGACATCAGTGTTGTAATGCTCGTGCTCTGGCTAAGTAGCCTGGTTTAGTTCTACTTGCTTTTGACTATAGTTATCCTGGGACTTCTAGTTCTACCATTTTAGTTTTCTTTTATTTTCGTTTCTGCAACTAGCTTTTCTGTTAGGAGGTCTCCTGCTTTTGTTCCCAGTCCTTAGATCTTTTAGGGACCCCTTTCCCCATCCTACAGGTCTGCGTTTGAGTTCAGTGCAGGAGTTTCGGTGGGGCTATTCACAAGGAATAGGGCACCCACCCCAGCGTAGGGTTAAGCTTAGTCTCAGTGCAGGGACAGCTTTTCTCTCCTATTCCTTAGTTCTGAGTTGCAGAACATAACATAACCTCGTGGTTCAGCAGATTCTCAAATCCTATCCAGAGCTGCCGGATCTGCTTGTCAAAGTACGCCACCTGTGTGCCCATTTTAGAAAGTCAGCTACAGCTTCCGCCACCCTTGACGCGCTTCAGCAGCGTTTGCAGCTTTCTGCTCGCCGACTGATCTGCGATGTCCCCACACGTTGGAACTCTACACTGCAGAAGAGGGCAGTTGTTGAGTACCAGCATCAGCAAGGCAGTCGGTATTCAGTTCAGACTCCACACATAAGACCACAGGAGTGGACATGGATGTCAGACATATGTACCATCCTCCAAATCTTTGAAGACAGCGGTGATGACGCAATAATTAGCGTCACCATCCCGCTTCTCTGTCTTCTGAAACGCTCTCTGCTCACAATCAAAGAGGATGCATTGCAGGCGGAGCACGATGAGATGGAGCAAGGAACCATAAAGGGTGATTACACACAGTCCAGACTCATCTCATCCCAACGTGGATTGGGTGACAATTAGGAAGAGGAGGAGGAGGAAGAACAGAAGTTAGTTTCCTGCGCTATAGACGGAACTACCTGCACAACTGTCATACCGTCTGTTCAGCGTGGATGGCCTGAGGACAGAGAGGAGGAGGAGGAGGGTATGGTCACTCGTCCTCTTGGTGAGGACACGGAAGTCTTGCCTGTTAGCAGTCTGGCAAGCATGGCTGAGTTTATGTTATGCTGCCTTTCCCATGACCCTCGGGTTCTCAAAATTTTGGGTGACAGTCATTACTGGTTGGTGACACTTCTAGACCCACGCTACAAGGAGAACTTTATATCTCTTATTCCTGAGGCGGACAGGTCTACAAAAATGGACAACCAAGGAAGACAGACGAGAGAGACACAACTCCAATCCAGCAGAAGCATGGGAACACTGTCAAAGTTCTGAGCGAATTTTTTCAGCCCCTCCCATCGCACAGGCCCAGAGGCGTAGGGTACTTTCACAAGGAGTGCAAAGTTTGGGAAGATACTGCAGGAGTACCTTGCCAACCGTACCAACATCCTCCGTGATTCCTCTGTGCCTTATAATTTGTGGAATGAACTGGCTCTCTAAGCCTTGGAGGTCCTGGCCTGCCCTGCCACTAGCTTTTTATCAGAGCGGGTTTTTAGTGCTGCCGGTGGAATTATAACTGATAAGCGCATCTGCCTGTCAAATCAAAATGCTGACAGGCTGACTCTTATAAAAATGAACAAGGGCTGGATTGGGCCAGACTTCTCAACACCACCGAATGATAGCAGCGTAACATAAACTCAAATCCAGTATTTTTTTTTTGGAAGGTGTATTCCCATGCACCTTTTCATACTCACACATGGGTATACGTTTGCTGATTTGGGCTATTTGCGCTTGTCCTCCTCCTTCTTCTCATCCTCATCCTCCAGCACCTATCACCAGGGTGACCATGGTCCGTGATGCAACACCCACATAATTTTTTTAAAGGGTCTTTATGATGCCCCTAAAAAATTTTTTTATACAGTATGTTCATGTATACCCTCAGGGGTAAATGTTTGTCAGCCCATACACTTAGTGCAAGTATAGGAGACCCGCTCCTTTCTAATAGGAACATTTTTTTATGAGGCTCTTCTCCACGTCTCTCCCAAGGGACATTGGAGTGCCTCCCAATTTTTTGGCAGCCCTTGCATTCACTGCATAGGCCAACACTATGGGAGACCCACTTCATAATAATGGGAAAAATTTTTCATGAGGCCCTCTACGTCTTTTCCATGGGGCATTGGAGTGCCTCCCAATTTTTGGCAGCTTTTGCATTCACTGCGTAGGCAAACACTATGGGAGACTCACTTCCTAATAAAGGGAACATTATTTTTAGGAGGCTCTCCGACCTCTACGTCTCTTGCAAGGGGTATTGGAGTTCCTCCAAATTTTTGGCATCCGTTGCTTAACTGCATAGGCAAACAGTATGGGAGACCCTCTCCTTTCTAATGGTAATTTGTCGTTACTGTGGCCCTGCTCTATGTGTCTTTAAATTCTTAGTGGGGTTTTTCATAAATTTTGTCAGCCGTTGGACTCACTGCATACCCTATAACTGTATAGCACACCCGCTCCTTTGTAATGGAAACATGTCATTACTGTGGCCCTGCTCTATTTGTCTTTAAATTGTTAGTGGGATTTTTCCCAAATTTTGGCAGCCCTTGCAGTCATAGCATGGGCATTACCACCATAGGAGACCCGCTGCTTTTTAATGGGAACATTTTTTTTATTGAGAACCTTTGGCAGCCCTTGCAGTCACTGCATACGCAATAACAGTATAGGAGACCCACTCGTTAATAATGGGAACAACAAAGCATAGCTGGCTGATGGCTCTCTAACAATAGCGAGGGACAACTGCTGACCCTTTAATAATAGTAAGGGCCGTCTGATGACCCTATAAAAATAGGCTTTGTGACTTTCAGAGTCCCTCCATCATAAATGAAACAGGATGTGTCTGATGATGTGTCACACACCACATGGCCAGATAAGGTTGTAAAATGTTAAAATGACATTTCCCGGTGAATGCATTTGTCTTAAATAATAACGTAAAAAAGAACAAAACAGTAGGATCTTTATTTAGTATAAAAAACAGAGTCGCCAATGTAACCTCAATGTAATCACATTGTTCCGCTCCTGCACATCCTCCTCCATCTCCGAAATGACCACATCAGTCACAAGCTGAAAGCACTGCAGCACTGCCTTGGCCAAGCGGCAACCGGCTGTGCTGAAGATAATATGCTTAATGCTTAGGTGACAAACCGCCCCAGAGTTGTTGAAAGCTGTAACACAGCAACCTGATCTGTGGCTCTCACCGCTGAACATACAGCCAGGCATGGTCGTGTGTGACAATGGGCAGAACCTGGTGACGGAGAAATGACAGCCGGAGTAGATACCGCTTCCCTCTATGCCAGTCCTTTCACTGAGCTAAAGAATATGGCTGTGGTGAAATACAACTCTCACTGAGAAGCAGTGTCAAACTGAAAAACATTGGGCCCACCAGAGGATTTGATTCTGAGGGCCCACCTTTCTCTCCCGCTCAAGAGCCCCATAGCAACTGCAAAGTTTGCACCTATCATGAACTCTCTTGATGGAGAAGCCAGGGCCCACCTGAGGATACTCTGGTGGGCCCGTCCAACCCTGCTGAGAAGCAGCCCTAGCTAAGAAAAGGTGTGTGGGACGGTTCCCGGACACTCTATGGCTGCATTTTTAATGTGGACTGGCTCCGTACCATCCCTGGCCACATTCACCTGTCCACGTGTTTGTGGTTAGGCAGTCCTTGCCAGTAAGTGCACTGGGGAGGGCACGGGTAATGTTGTGTGACCCGTGCTTGTGGAAGGCAGAGACAATACCAGGAGAAATAGTTGTGGCTGGGGACCGAGTATGGACACCCCGCCTCCGCCAGCTTGAGGTTGTGAAAAGCTTTCACCTCCGCGAGCCTAAAAGGCCACATTTCAAGTGCAACCAGCTTTTGAGGACTTCCTGGGAGAAATGACAGCTGGAGTAAATATGGTTTCCCAAGTCCTTTCACCAAGCTAAAGAATATGGCTGTGGTGAAATACAACTCTCAGCAAAAAAAGCTGTGGACTGGCTCCGTACCGTCCCTGGCCACATTCACTTGACCACGTGTTTGTGGTTAGGCGGTCCTTCCCAGTAAGTCCACTGGGGAGGGCACGGGTAATATTATGAGACCCGTGCTTGTGGAAGGCGGAGACGATACCGGGAGGAATAGTGGCGGCTGGGGACCGAGTATGGACGCCCGGCCACCGCCTGCATGAGGTTGTGAAAAGCTTCCGCCTCCACAAGCCTAAAAGGCCACATTTCAAGGGGAAGCAGCTTTTAGAGGACTTCCTCGGAGAAATGACAACTGGAGTAGATACAGTTTCCCAAAATTCAGTCCTTTCACTGAGCTAAAAAATATGGCTGTGGCGAAATACATTCACTTGACCACGTGTTTATGGTTAGGCGGTCCTTCCCAGTAAGTCCACTGGGGAGGGAACGGGTAATGTTGTGGGACCCATGCTTGTGGAAGGCAGAGACGATACCGGGACAAATAGTGGCGGCTGGGGACCGAATATGGATATCCGGTCACTGCCGCCATAAGGTTTTGGACAGCTTCTGCCTCCACGAGCCTAAAAGGCCACATTTCAAGTGCAAGCAGCTGTCAAACATTTGGCAGTATAGTATTGCAGCATGTGGGTGGCTGCCTGCATACTTGCGCTTGCATTCCAAGGAATGGGGTAGGGACAACTAAACGCTGCACTGGGACAAGGACGTGGACGGTGATTGGTGCAAGTCTGCAATGACAGGTGCATGGCGGGAGGCATCTTCGCATGCGCCAAGGATCACTTATGTTGGGCACACTTTTAGGCAGTGACCTGGGAGTCAGAGATGCTTCCATGGGTCTTCCCCATGCTGTTCCCATGTCTTTTCAGCACTTTTCAGCACTGTATGCATGTGTCTAATGATGTGTCACACACCACATGGCCAGATAAATGTTAAAATGACATTTCCCAGTGAATGCATTTGTCTTGGTTGAAAGCAATGCAAAAGTGCAAAAACCAATCAAAAACGCTATCTATGGACATAGCCCAAGGTGTGGAGGAGCATTTTTGTATATTTATTTTGCCTTATATACAAGTCATTACCCTGAAAAGGATGTTCCTTAACATATTTCCCAGGAAAATCCATTTTGGTTTCGTTTTCGTATGTTTCATTCTGAGTCCGTAAAAGTGGCGTAATACCTCTTACAACGTTGTTGACAGCAGCGACCTGTGAGTCAGAAATGCTTCCAGGGGTCTTCCCCATGCTGTTTCCATGTCATTTGAGCACTGTTCCCATCAATTTGGGCAATTTTTAGGCCCTCTGCAGACCGCCGGGGGGAGCCGCCGGAAAAATGCTGGAGTTTCCCATAGACTTACATTGGGCTTGTTACTCAGACCGAACACTCGAGCATTCCAATTTGCTTGACTCAAACAACAAGTACGAAAGCATTTTAGTGCCTGCTCATCACTGTTTACTAGACCTCTCCACCACGGGAGGGAGAGATAGAAAGTTCTCCTTGTAGCGTGGGTCTAGAAGTGTGACCAACCAGTAATTACTGTTGGCCAAAATTCGTACAACGCGAGGGTCACGGAAAAGGCAGAGGAACATAAAGTCAGCCATGTGTGCCAGACTGGTAACAGCCAAGTCTTCCCTTTCCTAACCAGAAGGACGACTGTCCATGCTCTCCTCCTCATCCTCATCCTCCTCCTCATTCTCCCTTTCCTCAGGCCATCAACCCTGAACAGACGGTATGAATGTGGTGTTTGTAGTACTGTCTGTAGTGCAGGAAACCAGCTCCTGTTCCTCCTCATCCTCTTCCTCATCCTTGTCATTAGCACCCAATCTGCGCTGGGATGAGATGAGGCTGGGCTGTGTGGCATCACCCTGTATGGTTCCTTGCTCCATCTCATCGTGCTGCACCTGCAACGCCTCCTCTTTAATAGTGAGTAGCGAGTGTTTCAGAAGGCAGAGAAGTGGGATGGTGACGCTAATTATGGCATCATCGCCGCTCACAATCTTAGTGGAGCCCTCAAACTTTTGGAGGACGACACAGATGTCTGGCATCCTTACGCACGCCTCAGTTCTTATGTGCGGAGGCTGACCTGAATGCCGACGGGCATGTTGAAGCTGTTACTCAACAACTGCCTTCTTCTGCTCACAAATCCTTCCCAACATCTGCAAGGTTGAGTTCCAAAGCATGGTGACAACCCACACCAATCAGAGAGCTGGAAGCTGCAAACGCTGCTGAAGCACGGCAAGGGCGGCGGAAGCTGTAGGTGACTTTCTAAAATGGGCACACACGTGGCATACTTTCACAAGCTTCTCAAGACAGATCCGGGTAGGTTTTGAGAAACCGCTGAACCACTAGGTTGAGCACATGGGCCAGGCATAGTATGTGTGTGAGGTTGCCTAGCTTCAGAGTCGCCACCAGGTTCTGGCTATTGTCATACATGACCGTGCCTGGCTGTAGGTTCAGCGGTGACAGCCATAGATCTGCCTGCTCTGTTACAACTTTCAACAACTCTTCAGAGGTGTGCGGTTTGTCACCTAAGCATATTAGTTTCAGCACAGCCTATTGCCTTGGCAAGGCAGTGCTGCAGTGCAGCTTGCAACTGATGTGGTCATTTCAGAGATGGAGGCTGAGGAGGTGCAGGAGCTGTAGAATGTGGAGGCAACCCTTATTGACCTGGGGCCTGCAATCCTCGGCGTCGGGAGGACATGTTCCGTCCCAGGGTCCGACTGGGTACCAGCTTCTACAATATTGACCCACTATGCCGTCAGTGAAATATACCGTCCCTGGCCACAGGCACTTGTCCACGTGTCTGTGGTTATATGGACCTTCCCAGTAACTGCGTTGTTGAGGGCACGGCTAATGTTCTGGGACACGTTCTTGTGTAATGTGGGGATGGCACACTGTGAGAAATAGTGGCAGCTGAGGACCGAATACCGAGGGACAGCTGCCGCATGAGGTTGCGGAAAGCTTGCATCTCCACGAGCCTAAAAGGTAACATTTCCAGAGCAAGCAGTTGAGAAATGTGTCAGTTTAGTGCTTTGGACTGTGGGTGGTTGGCTGCGTATTTGCACTTGCGTTCAAAGGACTGGGGTAGGGACCACTGAACGCTGCGCTGGGACAAGGACGTGGTTGTGGTTGCTGATGGTGATGTTGCAAGTGTGCAACGACAGGTGCAGGGTGGGAGGCATCTTCACCTGCATCATAGACAGAGGCTTGGCGTGCATGTACAACAGGGGAAGAGGCAGTGGTGTCACCCACGGACACCATTTCTGGACCCTGGCGTTCGGCCCAACTAGTCGGGTGCTTTGCTGTCATGTGCCTGAGCATGCTGGTGATGGTCAGGCTGGTAGTTTTGCTGCCCCTGCTGATGCTGGCATGGCAGATGTTGCAAATGGCCTTTTTGGGGTTACCTGGAAAGTCTTTAAAAAAGAGCCAGACTCTGGAAGACCTAGCTGTTGGACTGGCAACTTCCTTTGTATTAGTGTTTTAGGGAACAGGTGTCCCCCTTGTGTCTGTGGCCACCCCAATTCTTCTTCCTGCATGTTGTGGTGCTACGCGTCCCTCCCCCCTGTGCTGCTGTTCTCGCTATGCATGTCACCTTGCCAGGTTGGGTCAGTGACTTCCTTGTCCACCACCTCGTCTTCCACATACGTACCCTGGGCCTCCTCCTGACTTGCTGGCAATTGTGTCTCATCATCATCATCCACCTCTTGCGACAGCAATTGCACTTTCCCACCATTGCCTTCGTGTGACCGTGGCTGCTCAAATATTTGGGCATCGCTACATGCGATCTCCTCTTGCCCCGCTTGAAGCAGACCGAGCGGGAGACCAGAATCTATAAATGGAAATGTGAACAGCTCTTCAGAGTGTCCAAGTGTGGGATCACTTGTCTCTGGGCGCTCGGCATGGTGGGAGGAAGGAGGATTAGGGTGAGGCATATGTGGTCCAGGCTCACGGCTACTGAGACTGGACAGTGTGGAAACAGGGTGGTGGTGGCAAACTGACTGGAGTTATTATCTGCTATCCAACCAACAAAATTTTCACACTGCTCTGGCTTCAAGAGTTTTGTTCCCCGGCCCCCTAGAAATTGGGACAAGAAGGTAGGTCAACATGATGTGGGTGTTTGTTGTGCTCCCTCAGCAAGCACAGTTTCATCTTGCCCATGGTTCGGCCTCTGCGTGCACCATCAGCATCACATCCACTTCCCCGTCCCTTTCCACGCGCCTTGCCCATTTTAAGTGGACTATAATATTTTGCAGCTTGCAAAAAAAAAATCAGGATTAATATCGCAGTAGTCGATCACGTCTGATGACGTATTCTTTTGCCCTGTGAGGGTATAGCGATGCTATTGCTCAGCGAACAAATGTGAATATATTTTTGACACACAAGTACCAGACTTTAAATGCAGTATAATATTTTGCAGCTTGCGAAAAAGAAATCAGGATTAATACCGCAGTATTTGATCACGTCTGATGACCAATTCTTTTGCCCAGTAAGGGTGTAGCAATGCTATTGGTCAGCGAACAAGTTTGAATATATTTTTGACACACAAGTACCAGAGTTTAAAATGCAGTATAATATTTTGCAGCTTGCAAAAAAACAGGATTAATACAGCAGTAATATTTGACCACCTGAGATGATGGACAAGTTTCTCTGCTTCCACATTACAGCAATGCTATTCAAATCAACCAAATCTGTCTGTATGCTTCTAACAAGCAAATTTAGCAGTAAAAATGGTGTATTATATTGCTTTTCACCAAAATTAGCAGGATTAAGAGCAAAAAGAATATTATCAAGAATGATATCTAGGGCTATTGATAGGAGTTCTAGCAGCAGAAAGAACGTGCAATGGACCCTATTCTGTACTATACTAGCTCTCCACAAACTCTGCCTAACTTGTGCTATCAGCAGGATTAATATTTTCTTCAGAATTAGTCCTTAGAATGACTGTTAGAGTAGATTTCTGATAGTGGTGTGGAATCTCTGTTTGAAATAACCACCAATTCTCTCCCTCGCTCAGCTGCAGCTCTCCCTACTCTGTGTCTTGACCGGTAGACTGTGACGAGCATAGGATCCCGGGTCTTATATAGATCCAATGACGCTGTGTGGCCAGCCAATCACTGTAATGCCACAACCAACATGGCTACGGCATTACAGTGACTGTCACGTAATCCCTACATACTAATTAACTGCCTAAAATGCACCCAACATGCGGGGTGGAGCTTCGATCTCCTGCCCGAGCATTTCAAAATTACTCGCCGAGTATTTCACTGCTCAAGATGCTGGGGGCTCGCCGAGTATTTCCGGGTTGCTCGGGCGGGAACTCGGGTCCCCTCCCTGCATGTTTGGCGCTCTTTAGAGAGCCAATGAACATGCAGGGATTGCCTGCCATGCACTGTAATGCCGTAGCGATGTTGGTTGTGGGCATTACAGTGATTGGCTGCCGCACAGCGTCATCAGGTCTATATCAGACCTGGCGCCGCTATGCTCGTCACAGTCACTCCAGATCAGACAGTGTAGGGAGAGCAGCTGCTGTGTCAGGGAGAGATTTGATTGTGTATTACGTAGTGTAGGCAGAAAAACCGTACATTACACATATCCATCTTAACAAACAGTGCTTCTGAGGACTAATCCATCTGCAGAGATATCAGGCAGGCATGTTGTACAGGCAGGTGGTGTATATAGCAGACTGCAGTGCATATAGCACAAGAGGCTCCATTCCAATTCTGCCTTCTGCTGCTGTTAGATACTTCTATACAAAGGCCCAGGTCTCAGGGGCCATGAATACTTTTCTTTGGATCTTAATCCTCATTATTTGCTTAAAAAGCAATCCAGAGAACACCATTTTTTCTGAGCCATTTGCTTGTTGGCACTGCAGAATACAGCCAGGTCCTTTCCATATTAGAGTGCTAGAAATCCAGCTATTTAAAACTGTGTTTTCGCCGTCAAACGGATCACATATATGTTGTCAGAAAATACTGCCATTTCTGACCTCCATTAAAAATTTCCGTTAGTGTGTCATTGAAGCAATTCACCGCAGTTTGCTGTTCAAACTACTTACCTACAGGCCAGGTATTTAAAACTCTGTCTTCTCTATCACACGGATCACATACAGTGCCTACAAGTAGTATTCAACCCCCTGCAGATTTAGCTGGTTGACACATGCGGAATTAACTTGGCATTGTGACATTTGTACTGTAGATCAGCCTGGAAGTGGGAAATGCACTGCAGCAAATTTTTTTATTTTTTTTTTAAAAACGTTAAAAGTTAATTCAGAGTGTCATTTATTATTCAACCCCTCAAACCACAAGAATTCTGTTTGGTCCCCCAAAAGTATTAAGAAGTAGTTCAGGCACCAAGAATAATGAGCTTCACATGTGTGGATTAAAGATCTCTTTTGCCATCCTTTTCTGACTATTTAAGACCCTCCCCAAACTTGTGAACAGCACTCAGACATGGTCAACATGGGAAAGACAAAGGAGCATTCCAAGGCCATCAGAGACAAGATCGTGGAGGGTCACAAGGCTGGCAAGGGGTACAAAACCCTTTCCAAGGAGTTGGGCCTACCTGTCTCCACTGTTGGGAGCATCATCCGTAAGTGGAAGGCTTATGGAACTACTGTTAGCCTTCCACGGCCAGGACAGCCTTTGAAAGTGTCCTCCCGTGCCGAGGCCAGGCTTGTCCGAAGAGTCAAGGCTAACCCAAGGACAACAAGGAAGGAGCTCCGGGAAGATCTCATGGCAGTGGGGACATTGGTTTCAGTCAATACCATAAGTAACGTACTCCACCGCAATGGTCTCCGTTCCAGACGAGCCCGTAAGGTACCTTTACTTTCAAAGCGTCATGTCAAGGCTCGTCTACAGTTTGCTCATGATCACTTGGAGGACTCTGAGACAGACTGGTTCAAGGTTCTATGGTCTGATGAGACCAAGATTGAGATCTTTGGTGCCAACCACACACGTGACGTTTGGAGACTGGATGGCACTGCATACGACCCCAAGAATACCATCCCTACAGTCAAGCATGGTGGTGGCAGCATCATGCTGTGGGGCTGTTTCTCTGCCAAGGGGCCTGGCCATCTGGTCCGCATCCATGGGAAGATGGATAGCACGGCCTACCTGGAGATTTTGGCCAAGAACCTCCGCTCCTCCATCAAGGATCTTAAGATGGGTCGTAATTTCATCTTCCAACAAGACAACGACCCAAAGCACACAGCCAAGAAAACCAAGGCCTGGTTCAAGAGGGAAAAAGTCAAGGTGTTGGAGTGGCCTAGTCAGTCTCCTGATCTTAACCCAATTGAAAACTTGTGGAAGGAGCTCAAGAATAAAGTCAACATGAGACACCCAAAGAACCTAGATAACTTGGAGAAGATCTGCATGGAGGAGTGGGCCAAGATAACTCCACAGACCTGTGCCAGCCTGATCAGGTCTTATAAAAGACGATTATTAGCTGTAATTGCAAACAAGGGTTATTCCACAAAATATTAAACATAGGGGTTGTATAATAATTGACCCACACTTTTATGTTTAAAATTTAATAAAATTCAACTGAGCAACATAACTTTTTGGTTTGTAAGATTTATGCTTCTGTTCATAAAACCTACTCTCGTTTGCAGTTTGAAGGCTCTAACTTATTTGCATCTTATCAAACCAGCTAAATCTGCAGGGGGTTGAATACTACTTGTAGGCACTGTATAAGTTCACTCCAAACTCAGTCATTTGCAGTGAGCATGGAAGATACTGTCCTCCATTTAAAATGGGCAAGGCACGTGGCAAGGGACAGGGAACTGGACGTGATGGTAACGGTGCATTCAGAGGCCGAGGACAAGGCCGTGAGCAAGCCGAAATTGTGCCATAACAAACACCCACATCTTCTCGCCTGACCTTCCTGTCCCAATTTCTAGGGGACCGCAGCACACCACTATTGAACCCAGAGCAGTGTCAAAAGGTTGTTGGTTGGATAGCAGATAATGCTTCCAGTAACTTAGCCACCACCACCACCACCCTGTCTTCCATACAGTCAAGTCTCAGTAGCCGTGAGTCTGGACCGCATATTCCTCACCCTGATCCTCCTTCCTCCCACCATGCCGAGTATCCAGAGACAACTGAGCAGCCACAGTCACACGAAGGCAACAGTGGGAAAGTGTCACAAGAGGTGGACGATGATGAGACTCAATTGCCAGAAAGTCAGGAGGAGGACCAGGGTGCGGAAGTGGAAGACGAGGTGGTGGATGATATAGTAACTGACCCAACCTGGCAGGAGGACATGCAGAGCAAGGACAGTATCACACAGGGGGAGGGAGATAGAGCACCCCAACAGGCAGGAAGAAGCAGTGTGGTGGCCGCAGACAGAAGGTAGGCAACCATTCCCCGTAACATCAACATGAAGGAAGTTGCCGGTACAACTGTTAGGTCTTCCCAAGTCTGGTTGTTTTTTAAAGACTCTGCCGATAACCCCAAAAAGGCCATTTGCACCACCTGCCAGGCCAGCATCAGCAGAGGTGGCAAAACAACCAGCCTGACCACCACCAGCATGATCAGGCACATGGCAGCAAAGCACCCGACTTTGTGGGCCGAACCCCAGGGTCCAGGAACAGTGTCTGCGGGTGGCAACATTGCTTCTTTCGCTGTTGTGCTTGCAAGCCAATCCCCTGTCCATGGTGCATGCGAAGACGCCTCCTGTCGTTGCATACTCTCAAGTTGCAGCATCAGGAAGCACGTCCATGTCCTTGTCCCAGCGCAGCGTTCAGTTGTCCATACCCCAGTCCTTGGAACGCAAGCTCAAATATGCAGCCAACGCCCCACAGGCCACACTACTAAATTCTCACATTTCACGACTGCTTGCGCTCGAAATGTTGCCTTTTAGGCTCGTAGAGCATTCCGCAACCTGATGGCGGCGGCCATCCCTCAGTACTCGGTCCCCAGCTACCACAATTTCTCCTGGTGTGCCGTCCCCGCATTACACAAGCACGTGTCCCAAAACATTAGCCGTGCTCTCAACAACGCAGTTACCGGTAAAGTCCACCTAACCACGGACACGTGGACAAGTGCTTGTGGGCAGGGAAGGTACATCTCGCTGATGGCACACTAGGTTAACATAGTGGAAGCCGGGACCCAGTCGGACCCTTGGACGGAACACGTCCTCCCGACGCCAAGGATTGCGGGCCCTAGGTCAATCAGGGTTGCCACCATGGTCTACAGCTTCTGCACCTCATCCTCCTCAGCCTCCCCCTCCTCTTCAGCCTCCATCTCCGAAATGACCACATCTGTCACAAGCTGGAAGCACTGCAGCACTGCCTCGGCCAATCGGCAACAGGCTGTGCTGAAGCTAATATGCTTAGGTGAAAAAACGCACAATGCTGAAGAGTTGTGGACAGCTCTAAAAGAGCAGGAAGATCTGTGGCTCACACCGCTGAACCTACAGCCAGGCATGGTCGTGTGTGACAATGGCCGGAACCTTGTGGCGGCTCTGAGGCGAGGCGAGCTCACACACGTACCATGTGTGGCCAATGTGCGTAACCTCATGGTTCAGCGGTTTCTCAAATCCTACTCAGAGCTGCCGGATCTGCTTGTTAAAGTACGCCGCCTGTGTGCCCATTTTAGAAAGTCAGCTACAGCTTCCGCCGCCCTTGCAGTGTTTCAGCAGCGTTTGCAGCTTCCGGCTCACAGACTGGTGTGTGATGTCCCCACGCGTTGGAACTCTACACTGCTGATGTTGGGAAGGATTTGTGAGCAGAAGAGGGCAGTTGTTGAGTACCAGCATCAACAAGGCCGTCGGTATTCAGTTCAGACTCCACACATCAGACCTCAGCAGTGGACATGGACGTCAGACATATGTACCATCCTCCAAAACTTTGAGGACTCCACCAAGATTGTGAGCGGTGATGACGCCATAATTAGCATCACCATCCCGCTTCTCTGTCTTCTGAAACTCTCTGCTCACAATCAAAGAGGATGCATTGCAGGCGGAGCACGATGAGATGGAGCAAGGAACCATACAGGGTGATTACACACAGCCAAGCCTCATCTCATCCCAACGTGGATTGGGTGACAATGAAGAAGAGGAGGAGCAAGGACAGGAGCTAGTTTCATGCATTATAGACTATTCTACCTGCACAGCTGTCATACCGTCTGTTCAGCGTGGATGGCCAGAGGACAGAGAGGAGGAGGAGGAGGAGGGCATGGTCAGTCATCCTCTTGATGAGGACACGGAAGTCTTGCCTGTTAGTAGTCTGGCACGCATGGCTGAGTTTATGTTACGCTGCTTTCCCATGACCCTCGCGTTCTCAAAATTTTGGGTGACAGTCATTACTGGTTGGTGACACTTCTAGACCCACGCTACAAGGAGAACTCTATATCTCTTATTCCTGAGGTGAACAGGTCTACAAAAATGGGGCAGTACCAGAAGGCCCTTGTTGCGGAACTATTAAAAAAATTCCCATCTGAAAATGCTGGCGGCAGAGGGCACACTTCGTTGGACAACCAAGGAGTACAGGCGAGAGAGACACAACTTGAATCCAGCAGAGGCAGGGGAACACTGGCAAAGTTCTGGGAGAGTTTTCTCAGACCCTACCATCGCACAGGCCCTGAGGCGCGGGGTACTCTCACAAGGAGTGAAAAGTTTGGGAAGATGCTGAGGGAGTACCTTGCCGACCGCACCAACGTCCTCCTTGATTCCTCTGTGCCTTATAATTATTGGGCATCCAAGGTGGATACGTGGATTGAACTGGCTCTTTATGCCTTGGAGGTCCTGGCCTGCCGTGCCGCCAGCGTTTTATCAGAGCGGGTTTTTAGTGCCGCTGGTGGAATTATAACTGATAAGCGCATCCGCCTGTCAACTGAAAATGCTGACAGGCTGACTTTTATAAAAATGAACAAGGGCTGGATTGGGCAAGACTTCTCAACACCACCGAATGATAGCAGCGTAACATAAACTCAAATCCAGTGTCTTTTCTTGGGAGGTGTATTCCCATGCACCTTTTCACACCCATACATGGGTATACTCTTCCTGATTTTGGCAATTTGCTCTTGTCCTCCTTCTTTTCCTCATCCTCCACCACCATATCACCAGGGTGACCGTGGTCCGTGATGCAACACCCACATAATTTTTTTAAAGGGTGTTTATGATGCCGTAAAAATTTTTTTTTATACAGTTATGTTCATGTATACCCCCCAGGGGTAAATGTTTGTCAGCCCATACACTTAGTGCATGGGCATTACAAGTATAGGAGGCCCCCTCCTTTCTAATGGGAACATTTTTTTATGAGGCCCTCCTCCACGTCTCTTCCAAGGGGCATTGAAGTGCCTCCAAATTTTTGGCAGCCCTTGCATTGACTGTGTGGCACCCCAGGGGTCTGGTTTCCACAGTAATAGCAATATTACGTCTGAGAGCAGGTGGGAGGTCTCCTGGCCAGGAATCCTATGCATGCCACACCTCCTGCCCAGTCCTGGGAGCGGAAGAACTTCCCCTATATAAGACTGGGGCTGAGGCAGGGTTAGAGAGAGAAAGAGGAGAAGAAGAGTCCCAGACAGAGACATAGTCTGGTCTGGAGAGGAGCAGCTATAGGAAAGAAAGATCAGGAGCTCAGTGGGAGCAGTGCTAAAAGGAGTCAGGGGCTGGAAGCTGTAGAGCTCGCCCTGATTGAAGAGTTCTCACCGGACCCGGAGTCCGAGGCTGTGGGGACTAATCCTTACCCAGCAGCAGAAACCGACCGGCAGGGGATTTCAGGTCCTCTGGCCAAGAAACCCGAAGGCACGGTCACACGCAAGGGACCAGCACCGCCGTCGTGGAGCGGAAGCTACCAGAAGGCCCCGAGTCACCGGCCATACGGGTGAGCACCACACGGTACACTCAGGGACGTGGGCTACTTTTACCCGCCTCTAGCAAGGTAGCCAGAAGAGTACAATTAGTTGGGGAGGCCTACAACTCCGCCTGGCCAGGGGAGATCCCATCTGCTCACGGACTGACCAGGCCCCGATCGCTAGCCAGTACTCCGGGAGGGTCTACCCTTTGTCATCAGTAAAGACCCTGAACTACACAGCACCGTCTCTGAGTGGTTCCTGCTACCTGCATGCTATTCTGCTACCCCCTTCAAACACGTCGGCTGCCCTGAGGCCATACCCCTCCCGTTGGGGGTTATACCATCTACGCTGCACAATCGTACCACCGGCCTCAGCGGTCTGCCCTGCAGCGGCGGCCTCATAGCCGCATTCAACGGGTGGCGTAGTCGAACACCGTACCATCTTCTGCTAAACTCTGCCACTCAGCTTGACTCCCTGGGCACGGACCGGGTCACCGCCACGAGACTACTACCCCTATCAGATCCGGCTCCGGGTAGGCTCCCGCGTGCGCAACGCTGCGCGACTCAGGCCCAGGGGCGCGTCAACTTTGGCGTAGTCGGCAGGATCCCGTGCTCACAACCACCGGGTACTGCGTGCCTGAAAGAAGACTGTTAAACTTACCTGTGGTGAAGATTCCCGCCATCCGGCGCCATCTTCTGCCTTCTTCCCGCCATCCGTGAAGTTTTCCCGCCATCCGGCGCCATCTTCTGCCTTCTTCCCGCCATCCGTGGAGTTTTCCCGCCGTTGGACGCCATCTTGAAGACGCCGCGCGGGAAGAAGAGGGGCGTGGACTCTGAAAGCGCGCGAGAACTGAAGCTCCGCCTCACGTCCGGACGTTGCGTAAGGTCCTGGAAGGAGCCCAGCAGACGCCGACGTCACAAGAGCGCGACGGAAGGTCCTCAACCCTGACGATCCACTGCGGAACCGCGGCCTACGGAAGAGGATCATCGCAAGGTAGGCCACGGTCCACTAGGGGGGAGGAGGATGTCGGATACGGAGGAGAGCTTCACTGCCACAGCCGCCGCCAGCGCCGCCGCTGCTGCGGTCATGCCTTTCACCATGCCCTATATCCCGGGGGCAGCCTGGCTACCCCAGTACTCAGGGGAGTCACATACCCTGAATGACTTTAGAGAAAAGCTGGATAGCCTCTTCCAGGTGTACCCCCTCACAGAAGAGCAAAAAGTGAGCATCCTGGTGGCCCAACTAACCGGGGCAGCCCAAAGGGAGGTAAAGTCCTGGCCACCTGGGAGGAGGACTGTCGCAGGGATATTAACCCGGCTGAAGGACACCTTTGATACCCGCACCTCAGCCGAGATTAAGCTTAAATTCTACGGGTGCAAACAGCGAGCACATGAGAATATAAGGGACTATGCATTAAACCTACAAGAGGCCCTGAGAGCCATTAAGCAGACCGACCCTGACGGCGTGGGAAACGAGGACAGGCTGTTGACCGAACAATTTATAGAGGGACTATATTGCAATGCCCACCGAACCCAGTTGCGGGCAATGGCCTTACAGGATCCTCATCTGGACTTTGCACAGTTCAAGGACAGAGCCATCTGGGTGCTCCGAGAATCGGCACCGGGTGGCGTGGTGACCCACAGGCGCCCTACTACCGCTTACCACCAGGAGGCGGCGCCCTTGTCGGCAGGGCCTGTGGGAGCTGATGCGCAGGCTTTGAACGATGACCCGGCTCCAGATCTGCACCATCAGGTCCAAGAGCTAGCTAAAAGCGTTGCTGCGCTAACCCGAACTGTGCAGTCTTTACAGGTTTCTGCTCCAGGGAAGATCCAGCTGGCATCCGGACCGGAGGACATCCCGTGGCGTCGACTAAGGAGGACCCCACCGGCCAGAGGAAGACCCAGCGACCGATACAACGAGGACGGACAACCCATCTGCCGCCGCTGCAATCAACCCGGACATATGGCAAGGTACTGTCCTTTAAACTGGCACAACCTGGGGTAGAGGGCCAACCCCTAGGAATAAGATCACCAGGCCCATCGAACTGGCGTGACAAATACGTGGGAGGACGTCCAGTCTTGCCTGTGGTACTGGATGGCATTCCTATGAGTGCCCTACTTGACACCGGGTCACAGGTCACCACCATCCCGTACGTGCTCTTCAAGCAGTACTGGAATGACTCGGATATAACCCGCTACCCTGACGACGACTTGAGTATCATTGCCAGCAATGGTCAGCCCATGCCACAGATCGGATTTAAAGAGATGACCATTAAAATCGGTAGAGTCGAACTGGCAGCACAGGGACTGATCATTGTAGACATTGACAAGCGCGAGAGTCACCCAAAGATAACTCTAGGAACTAATGTGATTGAAAATTGTCTTGCAGAGGTGATTTTCATTTTACAGCAGGTTGCCAAGAACGCCAGCTCCGGCCAGCAGCGAGTGCTCCAAAAAGAGATCCGGGCACTGATGCGGCGGCAACAGGTGGAACTCTCCGGTAGTGAGATAGGAAGCGTGAGAATGTGTGACCCTTTCCCTATTGCCATGCCCCCGAAAAGTGAAATGATGATTTGGTGCCGGGCAGCTATTGGTCTGAGAGGTAGAGACTACCAGGCAATGGTAGAACCAGTGTACTCAGACAGTAGGCCCACCATTTTGACGGCACGGGGGGTGGTTGATGTACGCCATGGGAGGGTGCCCGTTCGCATAATAAATATCGGGAAGAGGGAAGTATACCTGCCCCGGTATGCCACGCTAGCCAAATTGTATACCATCGACCAAAATTCTGTACAGTCAGTGGAACCCTTGCCTCCATCTCACCCAGAGGAAGGTAACGGCTCTAAGAAACCAATGGAGGACTGGTGTCAGCAACTACATTTGGGAACTGACTCCACTCCCTCACACCAGAAACAGGGAGTCTATCGGGTGGTTCAAGAGTACGAGAGAGTGTTTAGTAAACACCCGTTAGACTTCGGGCGAGTAAAGGGGGTAGAACACCACATCCCCACGGGAGACCATCCTCCCATAAAGGAGAGATACCGACCCGTACCCCCTGCACACTACCAACACGCCAAGGGGATGCTTAGAGACATGAAGGAGGCTGGAGTAATCAGGGATAGCTGTAGCCCCTGGGCAGCTCCACTAGTCTTGGTTAAAAAGAAGGACAACACCATGAGAATGTGTGTAGATTACCGGAAAATCAACCGTATCACACACAAAGATGCGTACCCCTTACCAAGGATAGAGGAGTCTTTGGCTGCTTTAAAATCTGCTAACTTCTTCTCCACTTTGGATCTCACTAGCGGGTACTGGCAGGTTCCTGTAGCAGAGGCGGACCGGGAGAAGACCGCATTCACCACCCCGATGGGACTTAGCGAGTTTACCTGCATGCCGTTCGGACTCTGCAACGCACCAGGAACCTTCCAACGATTGATGGAATGCTGTCTGGGACACCGAAACTTCGAGACGGTCCTGTTATACCTGGACGATGTCATCGTCTACTCCAAGACCTACGAGGACCACCTGAAACACCTGGCAGAAGTGTTCGAAGCCCTGGCAAACTACGGCCTAAAGGTGAAACCCTCCAAGTGTCACCTCCTGAAACCAAAGGTGCAGTACCTGGGACACGTGGTGAGTGCTGACGGGGTGGCTCCCGACCCTGATAAGATCACCGCAATTAAGGAATGGCCAAGCCCCTCCAGCGTAAAGGAAGTGCGGCAGTTCCTCGGGTTGGTAGGCTACTACCGAAGATTCATTCCTGGTTTCACCAAAAAGGCAGCTCCTATGCAGGACCTCCTGATAGGCCAGTCCAGGAAGGCCAAGAACCAGAAGCCACCCTTCAAATGGGAGAAGCTGGAAGAAGAGTCCTTCCGCCAGCTGAAGATGGCCCTCACGGGGGATGAAATCCTGGCGTACCCTGATTACAGCCAGCCCTTTATCCTCTACACCGACGCAAGTAACATCGGGCTAGGAGCCGTACTGTCCCAGATCCAGCAGGGGAAAGAACGGGTAATTGCTTACGCCAGCCGAAAACTGCGACCCACCGAAAGAAACCCTGAGAATTACAGCTCATTCAAGCTAGAGTTCCTGGCAGTGGTGTGGGCAGTCACCGAACGCTTTAGGCACTACCTTGCCTCTTCCCGGTTCACCGTGTACACGGATAACAACCCGTTGACACACCTGGATACGGCAAGACTCGGTGCCCTGGAGCAGAGATGGATGGCCCGCCTGTCCAACTATGAGTTCACGATCAAATACCGGGCAGGACGCTCCAATACCAACGCGGATGCCTTGTCCAGAATGCCAAACCTACCGGACGTAGGGGAAGATCCAGAGGAACTGGAAGAAGTTGAACTCCCCGCATTCCACCGTCATGGGACTATCCAGTATTCCCACCGTGTAAGGGGTAAGCAATCTGCTACGTTCAACCCCTTACCTCATTACAACTGGGCGGAAACGCAAGACAGTGACCCCGCCGTCCGACTGGTGAAGGAGATGCTGACTCAGCCAGATGCCCGCCTTGACCCAGACGCTCCGGAGGAGGCCAAGCAACTGTGGGTTGAGAAGAGTCGACTGTTCCTTTACAAGGGGAAGTTGTGCCGCAGAATGGTTAACTCCCGGACGCATGAACTGATCTGGCAAGTAGTGGTGCCAAGAAGAGACGCGGCTATGGTACTGGGGCATACCACAACGGAGCTGGGCACTTCGGATGGAAGAAGCTGGAGTTCCTGCTGCGCGGGCGGTTCCATTGGGTAGGCATGAGAGGAACCATCGAGAGGTGGTGCAGAGACTGTGGCCCATGCAACCTAAGAATGAAGGACCGTGCCAGCCAGAAGACCCCCCTGCAGTCCATCGTCACCAGGCAGCCGTTGGAACTGGTAGCCTTGGACCATGTAAACCTGACCCCCAGCAGAAGTGGCTACGTCTATGCGTTAACCATCGTGGATCACTACTCCCGGTTCTTGGTTGTAGTCCCCGTCAAGGACTTAACGGCTCAAACAGCAGCTAGAGCCTTCCAGCAGCACTTCTGCCGTCCACACGGATACCCAGAGCAGGTGCTGACGGACCAGGGACCTGCCTTTGAAGCGGAGGTCTTCCAGGAGTTCTGCACTCTGTATGGCTGCCGGAAGGTAAGAACAACACCCTATCATCCACAAACCAATGGACTCTGCGAGAAAATGAACCAGGTGGTGATAGACCTTTTGAAAACATTGCCCCTGGAAGAACACAGTCTGTGGCCTGAGAAACTGCCTGATCTGGTGGACCTATACAACCACATCCCTGTAGGTTCTACCAACTGTACCCCGGCTTACCTAATGAGAGCAAGACCTGGTAAGCTGCCTGTTGACCTGGATATGGGAGTCCTGACACCCGAGGACACTTCACCAGAAGCAGACTGGGACACAGAGAGGCAGCAGCAGTACCGGAAAGTACAGGAGAGCGTGGAGCGAAGTCTCTGTCAAGCTAGAGAAAGACAGGAGAAGACTTACAACCAGTATGCTCCCGCTGTTCCCCTGGTACCTGGTGAGCAGGTCTTGAAGAGGAAGAGACGGCTCCACAAGTTGGACGACCAGTGGGAGAAGGACCCGTACACCGTACTGCCCTCAAGCCATGAGAACCTGAAAGTCTGCACAATCAGTAAGGATGGAGGAGAAACCACAGCCATTGTATCCCGAGATCACCTGAAGAAGTGTCCCGAACAGCTACGGAACCCTGAAGGAGAACAGGAAGACCCTCGACCCGCAGAGGAAAGGGAAGATATGGTCAGTACTGTGCTCGGAGACTTCCCTCGGTCTTGGACTCAAGTCAATGGCGCTGTTGTGGTACCCGTCCTCACCTTCCTCCAACCAGCATCTCAAGTACCTACGGAGAAACAGGTAGAGCTGGAAGAGCAGCCGGTCCAGGAGGCAGAAGACCCCACACAAGCAGACCAGGAGGATCAACCCTCTGCTTATAGTGAGCCTGCCGTGCCCCTAGTGAGCCAAAGAGCTCGTAGACAGCTGCCCAGTTTACCTTTGACAGCCCCTACACCCTGTAACTCAGGACCAGTCAGTCAGCTCCGTAGGTCTACTAGGATCACTAGAGGCCAGTTGGCCGTACGTTGGAGGATTTAAAGTGCTCAAACTCTTTTATTTGTATTTACTTGTTTATTGTTGCTTGTGAATAATTGTGTATTTCTAGTTATTTTATAGGTGTCGTTTATGGATTATCCGGAATCCTTTGTACATATGTTTGGAGCGTAACCCAGGAACGGACTAAAGACTGTTAAAGACTCGGGGCAGGACAGACCCCTACCTGGTTACGGCTCCCTGTTCTTTGGTGGAATGGACACCCTTGTTTTCTTCAAAAACTGCACCCGGTTGCGGACACGCCGTGACCATCCTAATGTGTTTTTCTTTACTGTACTGTTTCTGTTTATAACTTGTTATGTTTACAAAAATATGTTTAGTCCCGGAGTACTAAATTTTACTAGGGGGGAATGTGGCACCCCAGGGGTCTGGTTTCCACAGTAATAGCAATATTACGTCTGAGAGCAGGTGGGAGGTCTCCTGGCCAGGAATCCTATGCATGCCACACCTCCTGCCCAGTCCTGGGAGCGGAAGAACTTCCCCTATATAAGACTGGGGCTGAGGCAGGGTTAGAGAGAGAAAGAGGAGAAGAAGAGTCCCAGACAGAGACATAGTCTGGTCTGGAGAGGAGCAGCTATAGGAAAGAAAGATCAGGAGCTCAGTGGGAGCAGTGCTAAAAGTAGTCAGGGGCTGGAAGCTGTAGAGCTCGCCCTGATTGAAGAGTTCTCACCGGACCCGGAGTCCGAGGCTGTGCGGACTAATCCTTACCCAGCAGCAGAAACCGACCGGCAGGGGATTTCAGGTCCTCTGGCCAAGAAACCCGAAGGCACGGTCACACGCAAGGGACCAGCACCGCCGTCGTGGAGCGGAAGCTACCAGAAGGCCCCGAGTCACCGGCCATACGGGTGAGCACCACACGGTACACTCAGGGACGTGGGCTACTTTTACCCGCCTCTAGCAAGGTAGCCAGAAGAGTACAATTAGTTGGGGAGGCCTACAACTCCGCCTGGCCAGGGGAGATCCCATCTGCTCACGGACTGACCAGGCCCCGATCGCTAGCCAGTACTCCGGGAGGGTCTACCCTTTGTCATCAGTAAAGACCCTGAACTACACCGCACCGTCTCTGAGTGGTTCCTGCTACCTGCATGCTATTCTGCTACCCCCTTCAAACACGTCGGCTGCCCTGAGGCCATACCCCTCCCGTTGGGGGTTATACCATCTACGCTGCACAATCGTACCACCGGCCTCAGCGGTCTGCCCTGCAGCGGCGGCCTCATAGCCGCATTCAACGGGTGGCGTAGTCGAACACCGTACCATCTTCTGCTAAACTCTGCCACTCAGCTTGACTCCCTGGGCACGGACCGGGTCACCGCCACGAGACTACTACCCCTATCAGATCCGGCTCCGGGTAGGCTCCCGCGTGCGCAACGCTGCGCGACTCAGGCCCAGGGGCGCGTCAACTGCATAGGCCAACACTATGGGAGACTCTCTCCTTTCTAATGGGAATTTGTCGTTACTGTGGCCCTGCTCTGTGTGTCTTTAAATTCTTAGTGGGGTTTTTCGTAAATTTGGTCAGCCATTGGACTCACTGCATATCCTATAACTGTATAGCAGACTCTCTCCTTTCTAATGGGAACATGTCGTACCTTGTTACTGTGGCCCTGCTCTATGTGTCTTTAAATTCTTAGTGGTGTTTTTCCTAAAATTGGTCAGCCGTTGGACTCACTGCATACCCTGTAACTGTATAGCAGACCCTCTCCTTTCTAATGGGAACATGTCGTACCTTGTTACTGTGGCCCTGCTCTATGTGTGCTTAAATTCTTAGTGGTGTTTTTCCTAAAATTGGTCAGCCGTTGGACTCACTGCATACCCTATAACTGTATAGCAGACCCTCTCCTTTCTAATGGTAACATGTCGTACCTTGTTATTGTAGCCCTGCTCTGTGTGTCTTTAAATTCTTAGTGGTGTTTTTCCTAAAATTGGTCAGCCGTTGGACTCACTGCATTCCCTATAACTGTATAGCAGACCCTTTCCTTTCTAATGGTAACATGTCGTACCTTGTTATTGTAGCCCTGCTCTGTGTGTCTTTAAATTCTTAGTGGTGTTTTTCCTAAAATTGGTCAGCCGTTGGACTCACTGCATTCCCTATAACTGTATAGCAGACCCTCTCCTTTCTAATGGGAACATGTCGTACCTTGTTACTGTGGCCCTGCTCTGTGTGTCTTTAAATTCTTAGTGGGGTTTTTCCCAAATTTTGGCAGCCCTTAGGGCTTAGACCCGCTCCTTTATAATGGGAACATTTTTTTTACTGAGACCCTCCTCTAAGGGGTCTCTTCAAAGGCGTATTGGGTTGCGTCCAAATTTTTGGCAGCCCTTGCAGTCACTGGATAAGCAATAACAGTGTAGGAGACCCACTTGTTAATAATGGGAACAACAAAGCATAGCCGGCTGATTGCTCTCTATCAATAGCAAGGGCCGACTGCTGGCCTTTTAAGAATAGTAAGGGCCGTCTGATGTCCCTATAAAAATTGGCTTTATGACTTTCAGAGTCCCTCCATCATAAATAAAAAAGGAAGTGTCTGATGATGTGTCACACACCACATTGCCATATAAGGTTGTAAAATGTTAAAATGACATTTCCCGGTGAATGCATTTGTCTTAAAAAATAACGTAAAAAAAACAAAACAATAGGATCTTTCTTTAGTATAAAAACAGCATCACCAATTTAACCTCAATGTAATCACTTTGTTCAGCTCATGCACCTCCTCCTCCATCTCCGAAATGACCACACCAGTCACAAGCTGAAAGCACTGCCTTGGCCAAGCGGCAACAGGCTGTGCTGAAGATAACAACATGCTTAATGCTTAATTGACAAACCGCCCAGCGCTGCAGAGTTGTTGAAAGCTGTAACATAGCAGCCTGATCTGTGCCTCTCACCGCTGAACATACTGCCAGACATGGTCGTGTGTGACAATGGGCGGAACCTGGTGACGGAAAAAATTACAGCTGGGGTAGATACGGTTTCCCTCTATGCCAGTCCTTTCACCGAGCTAAAGAATATGGCTGTGGTGAAATACAACTCCCACTAAGAAGCTGTTTCAGATTGAAAAACATTGTGCCCACCAGAGGATTTGATTCTGAGTGCTAACTTTTCTCACCCGCTCAAGAGCCCCATAGCAGCTGCAAAGTTAGCGCTATCATGAACTCTCCTGAGGTAGAAGCCAAGGCACATCAGAGGATTCTCTGGTGGGACCGTCCAACCCTGCTGAGAAGCAGTCCTGGCTAAGAAAAGTGTGCGGGAAGGTTCCCGGACACTCTATGGCTACTTTTTTTACTGAGGAGGAATCACATGCAAACATGGGGAGAACATACAAAGTCCTTGCAGATGTTGCCCTTGCTGGGTTTTGAACCCAGGATCCCAGCGCTGCAAGGCTTCAGTGCTAACCACTGATCCAATGTGCTGCCGTTCACCCTCTAATATCTAACAGGCTGGAGAAACTTGCACCTACTGCCACTCTATCTTCAGCTCCTTTGTGAGAAAATGTATTTGGGCTGCCACTCAGTCTACCAAATAAAATTCCGGAAAAGGAAATTGGGGATGGCTTCGCCACTGGTACTGGGGGCAGTGCTAATACTAAGGTGTCGTACCATAGTTTGCTGGAAATATTCCAGGCTGTTAGGAGGCAAGCAAATTCCCACACAAAAGTACCAGCAGTAGTGTTCAGGCCACATTTCAAGTGCAAGCTGCTTTAGAGGACTTCCTGGAAGAAATGACACGCAGGGTAGATATGGTTTCCCTCTATGCCAGTCCTTTCACCGAGCTAAATACAACTCTCAGCAAAAAAAGTTTTGGACTGGCTCCGTACCGTCCCTGGTCACATTCTCCTGTCCACGTGTTTGTGGTTAGGGGGTCCTTCCCAGTAAGTGCACTGGGGAAGGCACGGGTAATTGAGTGGGACCCGTGCTCGTGGAAGGCGGAGGCGATACCGGGAAATATAGTGACGGCTGGAGACCGAGTATGGACACCCGGCCGCCGCCGACATGAGGTTGTGAAAAGCTTCCGCCTCCACGAGCTTAAAAGGCCATATTTCAAGTGCAAAGAGCTGCCCAGAAATCTGTCAGTTTTGTGTTGCGGCCTGTGTTTGGCTGGCTGCATACTTGCACTTGCATTCCAAGTAACAGAAAACTAAGCAGATGGTGGCCTCTGTCATCATCATGGCCTCACCTCGGCACTATGAACTCTCCTGAAGGAGAAGCCAGGGCCCGCCGGAGGAGTCTCCGGTTCTCTGGTGGGCCCATCCAACCCTGCCGAAAAGTAGCCCTGGCTAAGAAAAGTGTGGGGGAAGGTTCCTGGACACTCTACGGCTGTTTTTTTAATGTGGATCGGCAATGCTTATGCATGTTATTTCTCAAAACGCATTACAGATCAGGCCATTGTCCACCTCTGTATTCATGAAATTAAATGCACAATGAAAGATGTGTGTGTGTCAAAGCACCACCGACAAGTGCGAGTTGATGTTGGACGGGCTGCCATTGCTTCTGCAACAAGCTCAATTACAGGACATCCTGGGAAAAATGACACTCAGGGTACATACGGTTTCCCTCTATGCCAGTCCTTTCAAAGAGCTAAATACAACTCTTAGCAAAAAAAGTTGTGGACTGGCTCTGTACCGTCCCTGGCCACATTCACCTGTCCACGTGTTTCTGGTTATGTGGCCCTTCCTAGTAAGTGCACTGGGGAGGGCAAGGTAATGTTGTGGGACCCGTGCTTGTGGAAGGCGGAGGCGATACCAGGAAATATAGTGGCGGCTGGGGACCGAGTATGGACACCCGGCCGCCGCCGGCATGAGGTTGTGAAAAGCTTCCGCCTCGACGAGTCTAAAAGGCCACATTTCAAGTGCAAGCAGCTGTCAAAAATTTGGCAGTATAGTATTGCAGACTTTGGGTGGGTGGCTGCCTGCATACTTGCGCTTGCATTCCAAGGAATGGGGTAGGGACAACTGAACGCTACAGTGGGACAATGATGTGGACGGTGATTGTTGCAAGTCTGCAACGACAGGTGCATGGCGGGAGGCATCTTCGCATGCACCAAGGATCACTTATAATGGGCATACTTTTAGACAGTGACCTGGGAGTCAGAGATGCTTCCAGAGGTCTTCCCCATGCTGTTCCTGTGTCTTTTCAGCACTGTATGCATGTGTCTGATGATGTGTCACACACCACATGGCCAGATAAGGTAGTAAAATGTTAAAATTACATTTCCTGGTGAATGCATTTGCCTTGGTTGAAAGCAATTCAAAAGTGCAAAAACGCATCAAAAACGCTACGTGTGAACATAGCCCAAGTTGTGGAGGAGTATTTTTGTTTTTGGTTATTTATTTATATACAAGTCATTACCCTGGAAAGGATGTTCCTTAACATATTTCCCAGGAAAATCCTTTTTGGTTTCGTTTTTGTATGTTTTATTGTGAGTCCGTAAAAGTGGCATAATACTCTGACCACGTTGCTTACAGCAGTGATCTGAGAGTCAGGGATGCTTCCAGGGGTCTTCCCCATGCTGTTCCCATGTCATTTGAGCACTGTTCTCATCGATTTGGGCAATTTTTAGGCCCTCTGCAGACCGCCAGGGGGAGCCGCCTGAAAAATGCTCGAGTTTCCCATAGACTTACATTGGGCTCGCTGCTCGGGTCGAGCACCCGAGTATTCCAATTTGCTCGACCCGAGCAACGAGTACCTGAACATTTTAGTGCTCGCTCATCACTAGTAATCACCCATCATGTTCATGTTCCATCTACCTTGGTATCATCTTTCCATTTCCTTGATATCCTGATGAAATCTTTCTCCTTGCTCTTTGCTAACAGCACCAAGGTTTTCAGAAAAGTAGTCCAAATGGGTATATAAAAATGTAACTTCATATTCATCAGACAACCCAAGGCTGTGAAATGAAAAATATGCTGTGATTGGATGCTATGGACACTAGAGTTGAGCCACCCCCGTGGTGTTTGGGTTCGGTTCGGTTTGTCGAACACCGGTATGTTCGTCGAACTGTTTGTCGAACACCGTTAAAACCAATGGCAGACAAACAAAAACACATAGAAACACATAGAAGACACCTTCAAAGGTGTCCAAAAGCTGACAAACTGCTCAGAAGACACAACTAACACATGGAAAAGTGACAAGTACATATAGTCATGCGAAAAGAAAAGAGGTGGAGGAGTAAAAGGAGGGGGAGACACAAATATAGGCATGTCATGCCCTTCTAAAATCAAGAAAGGCTGGAGTAAAAATCTAAAATCAGCCTGCCAACACCCAGACGTCGTGAGAAGAAAATTAAAAAAAGAAATATCTTTAGGTAGAATGGCGGTTCCATTCAGAACACTTTCCTTACAAGACGTAGTGGTATCCCCGTTGTGAGTTGTGCCAAAAACGGAACCCAATACATTCGGACTAATCCACCATTTGTCATATCCAAGGGGCAGGTCAGTAAACGACAACATCGACGCGGAACCAAGTACAGTAGTATATAGTGTACATCCTTTGACAAGGCAATCAGGCGGATCAAGAAGTTGGGAAGGGTCACCCTAATGGCCAAAACAGACATTGATGCGGCGTTCCGGTTACTTACTACCTGTGCCTCCGAATAGTGTCCACCTATTGGGCTGCTTCTGGGAAGGAGCATACTATATAGATCGCTGTTTGCCCATGGGGTGGTCCAGATCCTGCTCATTATTTGAGGCGTTTAGTTGCTTCCTCGAATGGGTTGTAATGGACGTTTCTAAGGGGGCACATATTACCTCGACAACTTCTTATGCCTGGGCCCAAAAGATTCGCCACAGTGTGAATACACGCGGTAGTCCACCTGTGAGAAGGAGAGAGCTGGAGGGAGAGCAGACACCACAGAGCCGAGGGGTTGGATGGAGAACGGAAGAAGGAAGGAGGGCGAGGGAGGTAAGAGAGTACAGTGGAAGGCCGACCTGAGCTCCCCCACGTTCCTGCTGGGCGGGGAACAGCCCTGCGAAGAAAAGCCGCTTGCGCATCCCTTTGAGGTTACGGGCGCGAGCGGGAAGAGGGACTACGCTGGAGTGCGAAGCCGACACGGCCAGTCCGTTCCTGCCCGTGCGACCTCCGTGTCGCCGGGTTTGTGCCAGAGCCGCGGTGGACCCTGACGGCCAGCCCCCCTCTCCCAATACTGGTGCCTGTCCGCTGGTGGGTCGAGCCCCCCCGCGGTGGGGGGGGGGAGGGTAACATCTGCAGAAGAAAGACCATCTGCCAGTCAAACTAAGATGTCTACTTATTTTCGTGGACAATGTGATACGATCCCTTTCTTACGGCCACGCCCATCGCTACAAATTCCAGATGAGGCACAAAAACAGCAGGTGCTTCAACGTATATCAAGTGCTCCTTCAAGTGGGCTCTCCTCCACCTCAACTTCAACATCACAAATACTCCAGTCCTCAGAGGTGTCACCCCAATCGCACTTGCTTCCTCACAGCTCCCAAGTCTCCAGCTGCCTGTCTGAGTATGGAGTAACACAGATGGTTGAGTCTGCAGAGCTGTTTACTCATACTATAGCCTGGGAAACGGAGGTCTGCTCCAGAGCTTCTGTTAATCCAGACAAGGAAATGATCTGCACTGATGCCCAGAATCTTTATGAGTCGGATCCAGGACCAGATGAAGAAGGTTCTGAGCATAATGTAGACCCTCGTTCCCAAACTGTAACTCCTGTTGGTGGAGACAATGATGAAGACAATGATGAGACTCAAATACCTGATTGGAGCGACAACTTGACTTTTCGGTCAGGGCAGGAAGAGGTTGGCTCTGAGGACGACGGGTGTGAGAACAGACAGGGTGATGATGACGAGGTTGGAGATCCCACTTACTGTCAACCCACAGTTAGCCAGTCGATGAGGTCCGCAGAGGAGGTGGAGGAGGATGCTATTGACGACGAGGTTAGGTTGCGCCTTCCTGGACAGAGACGGAGTACTAGAAGCACGTCAACAACTGCATCCTCAACCACAACTCTACCTCTGACCACAAGTCGTGGTGGCTCTTCAGGTCGCATGGGCTCTAAGCCTTGCATAGCCTGGGCATTTTTTCAGATGGATAAGGATGACCCAACTCGTGTTATCTGTAATATTTGTCACCAAAAGCTAAGTAGAGGCCAAAAAATCCATAGTTTGAGTACTTCATGCATGAACCGTCACATGGATATGAAGCATAAGTTGCAGTGGAAAGCTCACTGTGCTACAATGCGGCCTAGCGGGCTGGGCCAACTACCGTTTGCCAAATCTTGTGCATCCGCGGCCTCTTCATCCTCTGTGGCTGGGGGGACAGCAGTCACACATGTTTTTGGATGCAGACCTGCCACCTGTTTACCCGCAACAGCCAGTGTGATTGGCAGGTCATCATTTCATTTGGAAGTGGAAACACCAGCTGGTGTTGAGCGCTCTCCGACATCGAGAACACCACCTTTGGATCAAGGCAACCTAACTTTTCTGCCTGCATCTTCCTCACAGACTGGCAGTTTGCCGGGGACACCCTACTCAACCCCGTCTAAGCACAACAGCCAGCCCTCGGTCCCTCAGATGTGGACAAGTAAAAGACCATTTCCTCCTAGCCATGACAAAGCTAAGAGGTTGAATTTCACCATCTGCAAGCTGTTGGCTACAGAAATGCAGCCTTTCCACCTGGTGGACACAGAGGATTTTCGAGACCTTATGTCCGTCGCAGTGCCCCAGTACCAGATGCCCAGTCGGCACTACTTCTCAAAGAAAGGTGTGCCTACGCTCCACCAGCATGTCACACACAACATCACCGCTTCTTTGAGAAACTCTGTGTGTGACAGGGTGCATTTCACCACAGACACTTGGACGAGTAGGCATGGACAGGGGCGTTACATGTCGCTGACTGGGCACTGGGTAACTATGGTGACAGCAGGACAAGGGGCTGCTGTCCAAGTCTTGCCGTCCCCACGAGTTGTGCGTCAGTCCTCTTTATCTAGAAGTTCCTCCACTGCTTCTGCCTCCTCAACCTCCTCTCGGTCCTCCACCTGCACCCAAAGCCTGTCTGATAATGCCACCCGCTTTCTAACTGCGCAGAAGGAATCCTGCACACCTCCTTACTATGCTGGCAGCAGGGCTTAACGGCATCAGGCGGTGTTTACTTTTAAATGTCTGGGAAATGTGAGTCAAACAGCTGAGGAGTTGTGGTCAGCTCTGGAGACCCAGTTTCATGAATGGTTGTCTCCACTGGACCTGCCACCAGGGAAGGTCGTGTGCAACAATGCTGCAAACCTGGGTGTGGCCCTTCGCCGGGGCAATGTCACACACGTGCCTTGTATGGCTCACGTGTTGAACCTGGTTGTCCAGCAATTTTTAGCCCACTATCATAGACTAGATGGCCTTCTGCCGAGGGCACGGTCGCTATGTGCTCACTTCCGCCGTTCGCATCCCGCAGCTCAACGACTTACATCTCTACAGAAGTCGTTGGGCCTGCCAGTTCACCGACTGAAATGCGATGTGCCTACCCGGTGGAATTCATCTCTGCACATGTTGCAGCTACTGTGGCAGCACCAATAAGCCCTGGTGCAATACGCTCTGACGTATAGCCTGGGCCAACGAGATCCAGAGGTGGGGCAAATCACGCTGCAGGAGTGGTCTCAGATCAGGAACCTATGCACCCTTCTGCACAGTTTTGAAATGGTGACGAAGATGTTTAGTGCTGACGATGCCATTATCAGCATGACTATTCCGGTGATTTACATGCTGGAGCACACGTTAAACAGAATTCGGAGTCAGGTGGTGGGACAAGAGGAGGTGGAGGAAGTAGAGGAGGAGTCGTATGTGGAAGGGATAACATCTCCAAGGTCCAGACGGTCGGCAGCACCAAGGCGGCAGGCATGGGAGGGTGGGGGAGAGGGATTAACCAGGGCGCATGGTAGCAGCCAAACTGTTGAGGAAGGTGCAGGAGCCGAGGAAGAATTGGAGGACGAACTGGCAATGGGCATGTAAGACTCATCAGATGAGGGAGACCTTGATCACATTTCTGTTGTGCGAGGTTGGGGGGAGAGGGCAGAGGAAGGAAGCATGATTCTTACCTCGCTACCAACACAACAAGGACTTGGTCCTCCTGGATGCGCAAGAAACATGAGTGCCTTCTTGCTGGACTACCTGCAACATGACCCTCGGATTGTCAGAATTCGAAGTAATCCCGACTACTGGGTTGCTACACTCTTAGATCCCCGGTACAAAAGTAAATTTGCCGAAATAATTTCTGCCATAGAAAGGGATTCACGCATGCAGGAGTATCAGCAGAGGCTGTTGCAGAATCTTACATGTGCTTTTCCACAAAACACCAGTGGTGGACGTAGTGAATCTCACAGTTCTAACTTGCCAACCGTGGGACTGTCGAGTCTTCATCACTTAAACCGTAACAGTAACACAGTATCTGCTGGTAACAGCAATTTTGTGGAATCGTTTCACCACTTTTTTAGACCATCCTTTGCAAGGCCACAGGAGACAAGAAGTCTGACACATAGTCAACGCCTAGAGTGGATGGTACAGGAGTATTTCCAAGTGAACATCAAAGCCATGACTGTGTCACTGGACCCTTGCTCATTTTGGGCTTCCAATCTGGAAAAATGGCCGGAGCTCGCCACTCACGTCTTGGAGATCTTGTTATGCCCTGCAGTCAGCGTTCTCTCTGAACGTGTGTTCAGCGCTGCTGGTGGTGTGCTGACAGATAAGCGCACGTGGCTGTCCACTGAGAATGTAGACAGACTCACGTTCAAAAAGATGAACAAATCATGGATCCACAAGGACTTTTCTACCCCTGTGTCATCCTAGGGAGACTAAAAGCTTGAGGATTTGGTAAAATCACCTCACCAACCGTTTTAAGTAACTCTGGGGCATATGATGCCACCGAAGTGGTGTCTGTGCCACAATTTTTGGAAAAAATGGAGACTCTTTTTGGAGTCCCCTTACTGTGTTTTACGTGACGTTGGCATCGTCAATTCCAGCTGGGTTGGGTCGCTCCCCCCCCTTTTAACCGTAAGAAACTACATACACTATGGCTTGGGGTAACACAGATGGTTGAGTCTGAAGAGCTGTTTACTCAGAGGTCTGCTCCAAAGCTTCAGTGTCTGCTAGTCAGCGTAGTAGCCCAGCTCTGAAGCAAGCTACACCGCCTGTGTATCTAATAAGAATTTTTAACTGAATCTAGCCTAGGCAGACTGTGGGGTCCCCCAACCAAACCCAGACGCTCAGCCCCCCTACCGCCCCCCTTTCCTTGACAATACAATAATGTAACTCTTACAACTGGATGGGTGAGGATCAGTAACAGCTTTATTAATTCTTTATACTCATTCCATTAGAAAGGCATTTTATTTCTAAAATAATTCAGTTTGTTGCAGCATGCCCTGTGTCTCCACACCGGCAAGTTGGCCAACAAGTGTAACTCTCCAACATGTCCTTTCTATTTCCAGGCCACGGAGGATCCTGCGTACTCGTATGCAGGACTCTGACCCCCATCCATCACTCTTAACGCTTGTTCCACTCCGTCCTGGAGTCCTGACAGGAATATGTCCAGTCCAATATCCATTAAGTGAACACCGTCGGGCCGTATGAGGCCTGCTTTATCTCCTTCCAGTTGTCGGTGTCGTATCACTACACCGCCTCTGTCTCTTCTAAATTTTGCCATCCGAATATTTATTACCCGCCTTGTCCGTTCGATGGCCGTGATGTCTCGCGCACCTTGCCATACCGCTATAGGCACAATCTCTGACCATACTATAGTTAGTTTTGTGAAAAATTCTCTGAAGCGCTCAGTGTCTAGTTTCATTATTGCCATTAGTTATGCGCTCTTGTGATGACCTAGGTCGTTTCCCCCGGCCTGTATAACTAAGATGAACGGACCTCTTGCCTCTCTCCCTACCTTGATTACCTCCATTAGTACCTGTGGCCATTGCAGGCCTCTAATACCTCTCCAGTTGAAATATGTGTTATGAAACTCTAATTTCCTCCCGCCTGGGCGGACTTTCGCCCTTTTTTCTGCCCAATATATATACGAGTGGCCTATCATCCACATTGTTGGCTTAGCGTCACCTGTAAAAGAAACAAACCACGTTAGGATAACAAGTCCGGTCTTATGTATCTCGCCAAACACGTGGATCGCCATCTCCCTATCCTCTGAACTTTCGTTTCTGACAGTCCTGCTCTTGCTGCTTCCGTGGCCGCGCCTATGCGGAATGAGTGTGTACCGTAATCTTTGGGGTGGTTCCCTGCCGATGTTCGGCATTTATTAAATATAACTTGGAACTGGTATCTTGATAATGGCGTTCCATCAATGTGTTATAGGAAGAAATCTGATGGTTATATATATTTTTACTATTGTTAACCGACTCAGTGTACCGTTTGTGGGTTGTAGAAGTACCCAAGTGCCCCTGCCCGCTGGAACCGTTTTCCATTTGCGTATGCGTAGGCGTATTGCATTATTGGCTATGACTACGTCCTGCTGTAATAAGCCTCCACTGGTGGTAATTTTGGATAGAGGTACTAATTCGCTTATGCATAGCGCCCCGAAGAAGGCGATCGCAAATGCAGTAGACAGTAGTGTTGCTTTAAATTGTGAGTGTCATGTTAATGGTGTTAGGTATATGATGTGAGAAATCAGTTTTAGTGACATGGGACGGGAAGTCTACACTCCTGACTTGGCTGACCCCTTTTCCACCCTTTTATGGATTGTCTGATGATGAATCTCTTTGTCACATCTCCCCAATTCAGTAGTTGGAAGTGAAATGCTACTCTGGTCAGACACCACTGCGCTGACGCCCCTGATATGCCCCTCATCATTAGCTGGTGGAGAAATTCTATGGTGATTTGTAATCTGGCTTGTTCACATTGGTCAACCCGTCTGCCTGCTACTAGTCGTGTCCACTCTTCCCATGCCTTACTGTATACTTGCCACGTCGACGGGGCAACTGATGCTCTGATTAATGACATCAACTATTCGCCACTAGATCCCATAGGGAGGGTGGGCAACTGTTGCCCAATGGGTGGGCGTTGGGGAGGAGCTCTGTGAAAATCTGCCAATTGAATTATGATAAAGCGTTAGCAGCAGCGTTAGACCCCTCAGCATCGTGGCTAGCGCGGACCCATACATTGTGTTTTAGGCACAGGAATGCTAGCCGGCGTAGTAGGCCTAGCACTGGGAAAGACGATGATGACATCTTATTAATGCAGTGCGCTAGGCTGGTGTTTTTTGTTATGAAGCGTATATTTTTCTTAGCCAGGCTCGCGCCCCATATTTCTATTGCTACCACTATTGGGAAGAGTTCCAGGAGTGTCTGTTTTTTTGTCAGCACTTGTTCTGCCCAATACGGAGGCTATAAGCTTGTGCACCATTGGTTATTTAGTATCGCTGCATATCTGTGCAGATGGGCTACTCCAATGAGTAACAGACACTGCTACAGGCCCAAAAGGTTTTACTTGGCTAGATGCAGTAAAAAATTGTTATTAAATACAAAGGTGGTGTAGCTTGGTACAGATGGGCTACTCCAATGAGTAACAGACACTGCTACTATGCCCAAAATTATTTACTGGTCTAGATGCAGTAAAATTATTTACTGGGCTAGATGCAATAAAAAATTGTTATTAAAATCAAAGGTGGTGTAGCTTGGTACAGATGGGCTACTACAATGAGTAACAGACACTGCTACAGGCCCAAAATTATTTACTGGGCTAGATGCAGTAAAAATTGTTATTAAATTCAAAGGTGGTGTAGCTTGGTACAGATGGGCTACTACAATGAGTAACAGACACTGCTACAGGCCCAAAATTATTTACTGGGCTAGATGCAGTAATTTTTTTTTATTAAATTCAAAGGTGGTGCAGCTTGGTACAGATGGGCTACTACAATGAGTAACAGACTCTGCTACAGGCCCAAAATTATTTACTGGGCTAGATGCAGTAAAAAATTGTTATTAACCCCTTTAGAGCCCATGACGTCTTAGTACGCATATTTGCGTACCCCCCGTTCAGTGAGGGCTGCTGCGCTGAGCCCTCACTGAACCGAGCACATGTCAGCTGATTCTTACAGCTGACATGTGCCCGCAACAGCCGCGGGTGGAATCGCGATCCACCCGCGGCTGTTAACATGTTAAATGCCGCTGTCAATCTCCGACAGCGGCATTTAACGCGCGCTTCCGGGTTGCGCGTCAAAAGCCCCGCCCACCGGCGACCCCGTCACGTGATCGCGGGTCGCCGATGGGCGTGCATGACAACCCAGGGTCTGCAGCAGACGCCTGTGGTTGTCATGATCTGGTCGCTATGAGCGCCACCTAGTGGTCGGCGCTCATAGCTCAGGACCAATTCTGCTATATGCAGGGGATCTGCTGGTCCCCTGTATGTAGCAGAGCCGATCAGACAACTGCTGCTTCTAGTCTCCTATGGAGACTATAGAAGCATGCAGTAAGTGAAAAAAAAAAGTTTAAAAAAAAAAAAAAAAAAAATTAAAAAAATATAAAAGTTTAAATCACCCCCCTTTTGCCCCATTCAAAATAAAATAATAAAAAATAAACCCCACATACACATATTTGGTATCGCCGCGTTCAGAATCGCCCGATCTATCAATACAAAAAAAATAATTAGTCCGATCGATAAACGGCGTAACGAGAAAAAATTCTAAACGCCAGAATTACGTTTTTTGGTCGTCGCAAAATTGCAATAAAATGCAATAACAGGCGATCAAAACAACCGATCTACCCCAAAATGTTATCAGTAAAATGGACAGCCCGGCGCGCAAAAAATAAGCCCTCACCCAGCCCCAGATCACGAAAAATGGAGACGCTACAGGTCTCGGAAAATGGCGCTATTTTTTATTTTTATTTTTTACCAAATTTTGGATTTTTTTTTCACCACTTAAATATAAAAGAACCTATACATTTTTGGTGTCTATGAACTCGTAATGACCTGTAGAATAAGAATGGCAGGTCAGTTTTAGCATTCAGTGAACGTGGTAAAAAAAATAAATAAAAAACAACTGTGGTATTGCACTTTTTTGCAATTTTACCGCACTTGGAATTTTTTTCCCGTTTTCCTGTACATGATATGGTAAAACTAGTAATGGCGTTGAAAAGTACAACTCATCCCGCAAAAAATAAGCCCTAACATGGCCATATTGACCAAACAATAAAAACGCTATGGCTCTGGGAACAAGGGGAGCAAAAAATGAAAATGCAAAAACGACAAAACCCAAGGTTGCGAAAGGGTTAAATTCAAAGGTGGTGTAGCTTGGTACAGATGGGCTACTACAATGAGTACCAGACACTGCTACTGGCCCAAAATTATTTACTGGGCTAGATGCAGTAAAAAACTGTTATTAAATTCAAAGGTGGTGTAGCTTGGTACAGATGGGCTACTACAATGAGTAACAGACACTGCTACATGCCCAAAATTATTTACTGGGCTAGATGCAGTAAAATTATTTACTGGGCTAAGTAAAAAATTGTTATTAAATTCAAAGGTGGTGTAGCTTGGTACAGATGGGCTACTACAATGAGTAACAGACACTGCTACAGGCCCAAAATTATTTACTGGGCTAGATGCAGTAAAAATTGTTATTAAATTCAAAGGTGGTGTAGCTTGGTACAGATGGGCTACTACAATGAGTAACAGACACTGCTACAGGCCCAAAATTATTTACTGGGCTAGATGCAGTAAAAAAATGTTATTAAATTCAAAGGTGGTGGAGCTTGGTACAGATGGGCTACTACAATGAGTAACAGACACTGCTACAGGCCCAAAATTATTTACTGGGCTAGATGCAGTAAAAAATTGTTATTAACCCTCCGTCACATACAATAGGTGTGACAGGCACATCTATTTTATTTGGCGGGAGTTTTGAAATGTTTGTATTTCAGAGTTATTAGTTTTATGTTAAGTAAATGTTTTTTTTTTTTGCACCTGATTATGTGTAGTCTCTTTTATTACATCCCTATGAAGGTCACTGATCACTTTTAGAGCACTGAAATTACAAACATTAGATATTATATGTTAGAACCTTGCTGTTAGTTTTTTTTTCCTTTGCTGGTCACATGATCTTGTTGGCCTATTTAATCCTGCTCCGCCCTTCTGGCTTTGCTGGACTTCATTGTATATCTACTTTCTAGCTAGCCTGTGCTCTGTATCTATCTCTGTTAGTTTGCTTGGTCTACGGACCTCTATGTTCTATCTATTTTGTTTGTTCGTCTGTCTGCTACTATTTCTGTTAGGAGGTGTCCCATATTCCTTCCAGTCCTTAGTACTTGTAGGGATTCCCTCCCCACATCTATAGGTCTTCGTACAGACTAGATTAGGACTTTAGCAGGTCTGATCGCAGGATCAGGTTCCCTGTTACATCGTAGGGATTCAGCTGAGTCCTATAGTAGGGGCAGATCTGCTCTCTTTCCTTAGCTTTGGTAGCAGAACATAACAGTAAGTCCAGCCTGCAAATTCTCTAAGGAAAGATTTTTTTTGTTCCATCATGGTGTCGGTTCAGGATTTGGCTAAACATCTGCAGGGACTCTCTCTGGAAGTGGCCGAGCTCCGTCAGCACGTGAGTAACTGTCCTGGAGCATATTTCTTGGAGCCTAAGGTATGTTTGCCGGATTTATTTTTTGGTGAACATCGAGAATTTTTTTCATTTAAAAATGCTTGCTTATTGTATTTTCGTTTGAGACCCAAGTCCTCTGGGGATGAATCCCAGCGCGTAGGGTTCATAATGTCACTTTTGCGCAAAGAGCCTCAGGAGTGGGCCTTTTCTTTGCAACCTAGTGATACATGCTTCAGATCAGTGGATAGTTTTTTTTCTGCTTTAGGACTATTATATGATGATCCTGACCGTGTGGCATCAGCTGAGACTGAGTTGAGACGTTTAAAGCAAGGATCAGGTAATGTGGAAAAATATTGTACTCATTTTCGTCGTTGGTCCACTCAAACAGGGTGGAACGATTCTGCTCTGAAAAGTCTATTTCTTGCTGGGCTCAGTGAAAGGGTTAAAGACCTGCTAATTGCTTATCCTACACCTGAGGATTTGCAACAGGCTATGCAATTAGCTATACGGGTGGATAGAAGACTGCGTGCTAGGGTTAATGAGAGCAAATCCTCTGCTATGTCAGTTTCTGGTTATGATAATGTGTGTACTAACAGTGGTGAACCGATGGAGATTGGATCGGTGGCACCTCGCTCTCAAGAAAAAGACCGTCGTTTTTCGGAAGGCTTGTGTTTCTATTGCGGAAAATCTGGTCATTTGATTAAAGGCTGTGAGCTTCGTATGAAGAAAGAAAAAAAAATGGTCAGTCACGCCCGTATTGCCTGTTTAAATTCCAAGGGTATATTTTTAGCTGCTTCCACGATTGCTCAGGAAAAATTAATGGAATTTCGGGTGTTTGTTGATTGCGGGTCTACACTAAATGTAATTGATGGGGGATTCGTGGAAAAACTCAATTTAAAACCTGAACCTTTATCATCCCCCATTGCTGTGGTTTCTGTGGATGGCTCCCCTTTGAAGAATATTACTCTCAAGGTCAGTGAATTTCCTCTCACTATTAATGGTGTTCACCATGAGAAATTGGATTTGGTAGTGTTGAATAACTTGCCTTCTCCAGTAATATTGGGTTTGCCCTGGTTAAAATTTCACAATCCTGTACTGGATTGGTCTACCAGTGAAATTAAATCCTGGAGCCATAAATGTTATGACAAGTGTTGTAACGGGCGTATTGCAGCTTTGGATAGGGGAGAATTGCCTGTTCCTATTCAGGATTTTTGGAGAGTTTTTTCTGAGAAAGAATCGCAGGTTTTGCCTCCCCATAGAGACTATGATTGCTCTATTGAATTTGTCCCTGGAGCGACTCTTCCTAAAAGTCGTTTATTTAACCTTACTATTCCTGAGAGGAAGGCTTTGGAGGAATACATACAGACAAGTTTGGCCACCGGTCACATTAGGCCCTCTAAGTCTCCTGTGGCGGTTGGATTTTTTTTTGTAAAAAAAAAGGACGGCGGTTTACGTCCTTGTCTAGATTTTCGTGAGATTAACAAAATTACGGTACGCAATCCTTACCCACTGCCATTGATTCCTGATCTGTTTAACCAGTTATTGGGGGCCAAGTGGTTCTCTAAAATTGACCTTAAGGGGGCATACAATCTGTTGCGCATGAAGGAGGGTGATGAATGGAAGACTGCTTTTAACACTCCTGTGGGTCATTTTGAGAATCTGGTTATGCCTTTTGGTCTTACTAATGCTCCTGCATTTTTTCAGAATCTGATTAATGACATCCTTAGACCTTTGATCGGTAAAAATGTGGTTGTGTATTTGGATGACATTTTGATTTATTCGCCAGATCTGGAGTCTCATTGGCGGAGCGTGCGTGAGGTATTACAGTTATTAATGGACAATTCGCTTTTTGCTAAGCTGGAGAAATGTGAGTTCGCTGTACAGAGAATTAGTTTTTTGGGCTACATTATCTCCAGCAAAGGTTTTGAGATGGATCCGGTTAAGGTTCAGGCTGTGCAGGAATGGCCTAGGCCTATTGGTTTGAAATCGATACAGAGGTTTTTGGGTTTCGCCAATTACTATAGAAAATTCATAAAAAATTTTTCTAGTATTGTCAAACCTCTGACTGATCTCACCAGGAAAGGTGCTGATGCGGTTCAGTGGTCTTCTGAGGCCATTGAAGCTTTTGTGTATCTCAAGGAGAGGTTCACCTCTGCTCCCATCCTTATGCAGCCTGATGTTACTAGGCCGTTTTTGGTTGAGGTTGATGCTTCCTCTGTGGGGGTTGGCGCAGTATTGTCTCAGGATAACGGGGATGGATTACATCCCTGTGCCTTTTTTTCAAAATTTTTTTCGGAGATTGAATTGAATTACGATGTTGGTAATCGGGAATTATTGGCTATTAAACTCGCATTTGAACACTGGCGCCACTTCTTGGAAGGTGCGGAATTTCCCGTTCAGGTTCTTACGGATCATAAAAATCTGATATATCTTGATGCTGCCAAGCGCCTGAATGCCCGTCAGGCTAGGTGGGCACTGTTTTTCTCGCGGTTTAATTTCTCCATTACTTACATCCCTGGTACTAAGAATGTTAAGGCGGATGCCTTGTCTCGCAGTTTTTCTCCCATAGTCGGTGCTGAGAAAGAGGAAAACATTTTACAAGAAGGTGTTGTGATAGCTGCTTTAGACTCCGTTTTGGAAGATGAGATTCTTAAAGCTCAGGAGAATGCCCCATCTAACACTCCTCATGGGAGGTTGTTTGTGCCTGGGACCTTTAGGAGAGATTTGTTTGTTGAGTGTCACGAATCTCGGTTGGCAGGTCATCCCGGAATCTCTGAGACCAAGAGACTGGTGGGTCGCAGTTTTTGGTGGCCTGGATGGCAGAAGGAAGTCATTAAGTGGGTGCGCCAATGTACTATATGTGCTAGATCTAAGTCCTCACATACTCCTGCTGCGGGGTTGCTTTGTCCTTTGGAGGTCCCCAGTGCTCCTTGGACACATTTGGCTATGGACTTTATAACTGACCTTCCCCCCTCTGAGGGTTTTACTGTCATCTGGGTGGTCGTGGACCGTTTTAGCAAGATGTGTCACTTGGTTCCCTTCGTCAAACTGCCCTGCGCTAAAACTCTCGCTAAGACCTTTGTCAGAGAAATTGTCAGACTTCATGGCGTTCCTACTGACATTGTTTCTGATAGGGGTCCTCAGTTCGCGGCTCGTTTTTGGCGTGCCTTTTGTGACAGGTTGGGAATTCATTTGTCGTTTTCGTCCGGATATCATCCTGAATCTAATGGCCAGACAGAAAGGAAAAACCAGGATGTTGAGCAGTTCTTGCGTTGTTTTGTGGCAGACAATCAAGAGGGGTGGTCTGAGTTTCTGCCACTTGCCGAATTTGCTCTGAACAATCATACATCTTCTTCTGCTGGTTGTTCGCCTTTTTTTTGTTGTTCTGGGAGACATCCGTCATTTGGGTCGTTCTCCAAGTTGGGATCTGCCGTGCCTGAGGAGGAGAATTTTTCCGGTGATTTGGAAAGAGTTTGGACGGATGTGCGTGGTAATCTTCAGGAGGCCAACAGAAAATCTAAAGACTACTTTGATAGGAAACGACAGGAGGTTTTGTTCGCTGTTGGTGACATGGTTTGGTTGTCCTCTAGGAATCTGCGGTTGAGGATTCCTTCTAAGAAATTGGGTCCCAAGTTTGTAGGGCCCTTTAAGGTGCTTCAGGTTGTCAACCAATCTGCTGTTAGGTTGGAGGTTCCTACCTCCTGGAGAATTAATCCGGTCTTTCATGTCTCTCTGTTAAAAAAAGCTGTTGTGTCGGATGGTGACGCCTCTGCCTCTGTTCCTCCGGTGGTGGAGGACGGGGAATATGAAATTTCTCGCATCCTTGACTCTAGACGGTATAGAGGTAGTTTGCAGTATCTTGTGGCCTGGAAAGGTTTCGGACCTGAGGATAACTCTTGGGTGAGGTCAGATGATGTTTCCGCGTCCAGACTTATCAGAGCGTTTCACAGGAGATTTCCTGATAAGCCTGGTCCTAGGGGATCCGGAGGATCCTCTTAGAAGGGGGGGTACTGTTAGAACCTTGCTGTTAGTTTTTTTTTCCTTTGCTGGTCACATGACCTTGTTGGCCTATTTAATCCTGCTCCGCCCTTCTGGCTTTGCTGGACTTCATTGTATATCTACTTTCTAGCTAGCCTGTGCTCTGTATCTATCTCTGTTAGTTTGCTTGGTCTACGGACCTCTATGTTCTATCTATTTTGTTTGTTCGTCTGTCTGCTACTATTTCTGTTAGGAGGTGTCCCATATTCCTTCCAGTCCTTAGTACTTGTAGGGATTCCCTCTCCACATCTATAGGTCTTCGTACAGACTAGATTAGGACTTTAGCAGGTCTGATCGCAGGATCAGGTTCCCTGTTACATCGTAGGGATTCAGCTGAGTCCTATAGTAGGGACAGATCTCCTCTCTTTCCTTAGCTTTGGTAGCAGAACATAACATTATAGGTATTTTTCTAGCCTGCGCCTGACAGTCACATTGTATGTGAACTCTTTAGAACCGATATTGTATGTGACGGAGGGTTAAATTCAAAGGTGGTGTAGCTTAGTACAGATGGGCTACTACAATGAGTAACAGACACTGCTACAGGCCCAAAATTATTTACTAGGCTAGATGCAGTAAAAAAATGTTATTAAATTCAAAGGTGGTGGAGCTTGGTACAGATGGGCTACTACAATGAGTAACATACACTGCTACTATGCCCAAAAGGTTTTACTTGGCTATGTGCAGTAAAAAAATGGTATTAGATACACAGGTGGTGTAGCTTGCAACACAGATAGGCTACTCCACTGACTAACACACACTGCTAGTGGCCCAAAAGGATTGGCTTAGTTAGATTTAGCCAAATGCTGTGAAAACACTTGCACAGCACTGGCACAGACCTGCCTGGCAAAAAGTGCTAGGAACTGCTGTAACCTAGCCCTCAAAAGGGCTGCAATTACAAACTAGTCCCTACTCCCTAAACCTTTCTGTCTATTTAAGAGAAAATTCGCTTGCAATTCACAGTTACACAATATAGCGCTAACAGCAGCAGCGGTGCCGTCTAACACTCAGCTGCAGCAGTGAGAAAATGGTGGCGACGGGGAAAATGGCTGGGTCTTATAGGGCAAGGACATGTGACATACACAGCCAATGACACATGCCCTTGCTTGTGTGAAAAAAAAGCACTTTGCTGCGTGTGTGCGCTGCTGATAGGCTGACAGACTGCACTGCCCCACTGTAATTGCGGGAAAAAAAAAAAAAATGGAGATCGGCATTATTTCTGCAGAGATCCATCCCCTGCCCCTCCCCCCGCCCGCTGTACACTGAAAATGTGTATTAACATTGATTAACTGTATTACTGTGAAAAAATCCAGTTACGATTTTGGTGCACGAACAGTTATCGAACATAACCTCGAACAGCCGGATTTTTTGCAAATCGTTCAGGTTCGTTGAACGGCTCGAACACCGCCCAAAACAGCTCGAATTTGAGATTGGCGAACAGTTCGAGTCGAACACCGCTCATCTCTAATGGACACCACGACACTCTTTGGAAGCTGGGTTAATAAAATCTTCTATGCCTTCAGCAGCCAATTGTAGCACAGCCTTCATTAATTTCTAACCAATCCAATAACACAAAAATCATCCACCAAAGGTCACAAAAAGGGATCAAAGTATGCTGCAAGAAAAAGTCTATGAAGTCAGTGTTTGTTAAAAAAACTGTACTCGATGGAATTGTTTCAATATTTTTACTGAAGTCAGCAATCGAACATATATAAAAATCACCTCTTACTTTTCTAACAATTTTACCCTTGCAGACCTGTGTAATTGAAGTCCTCACTGCCCGCACGTCTTGGTTAGGTCGATGTCAGCAGCATGATCAGGTTAGGATCACAGCATGATAAGCGCTCCAACGGAGTCGTTAAGTGCTGTTGGCTGGAGGGATAAAGGGAATATTGAGAGGAGACAGTATGGGAATGTGGAGTATGAGGGGACAGTGTGAGGCTAGGGAATATGAGAGACATTATGGTAGGAGAATTGTGTGAGGGGACAGTATGGGGGGAGAAATATCTGAGGAAACAGTATGCTAGAAGAAATGTGTGAGGAGACAGTATGAGTGAGAAAAATGTATAAGGGGATAGTATTGTTGGAGAAATGTGTGAGGGGACAGTATGGAGGGGAGAAATTTGTGAGGGGACAGTATGGAGGGGAGAAAAATGTGAGGGATAAGTATGGCAGAGAAAAGTGTGAGGGGACAGTATGGGGGAGAAATGTGTGAGGGCAGACTAGGGGGGGAATGTGTGAAGGGACAGTAAATGGGCAAAGTGAGAGAAAATTATGGAGAGGAAAATGTGTGTGGTGGCACAGTATAGAGAAGGGGTAGTGTGGAGGCAGTATAGAAAAGGGGCAGCATAGAGGGGAGTATGAAGAGGAGGCACAGCATTGAGACTAGGCAATATAGAGAGGAGCCAGTGTAAGGGGATAACGTGAATAGTGTGCCCAGTATGAAAAGAAGAGGACAGTGTGAAGGCCATACACCATTAAAGGGATAATGTCAGAGCTATATTTTGTGCATGGTGCACTGTAAGGCTGTATGCCCACGATGCATTTTTTAAGCGTTTTCGCAGCGGCAAAAATGCTGCAGAAAAGCTTAAAAAAACGCATGGTAGAAGGCCTGCCATGTTCCCCAATGATAATCCGCATGTGCTGTGCACATGCTGCGGAAATTTCCGCTGCGGATTATCATTGCGGGAAAAAACGCAGCACTATCAATTGTTTTGCGGAAGTGCTGCATTTTCGCCGCCATTGACTTGCATTAGGTCGCATGGATTACGCATCACTGTATATGTTGATGCGCATTCCAATGCGTTCTAATGTGCGGATGGTACCCAGGTCTAGAGAAGAGGAGACTCTCATCCGGACCTGGGTACCATAGAAAACTGTAAAAAAAAGAATAAAATAAAAATGAAATATATACTTACCTTCTGGCGGCCCCCGATGCGCTCCTCCTTGCTTGCTGGCAGTTCGCGATGGAATGAAGGACCTGCGCTGACATCATAGTCATGTGACGGGTCACGCGACGCTGACGTTGGCAGGTCCTTCAGTCTACCGCTGCCGGCAGTCGGGACGGAGGGGATCAAGACTGCGCGGGCCATCGGAAGGTAAGTATAGATATTATTTTTTATTTTTAACCATTCTTTAGGTCACAATATATAAATCCATGCCGTTTGAATGGATTTATATAGTGTGACCAAGTTGACGAGCACTTTCCAAGTGATGCTAAAATCGCTTGGAAAGCCCTTGTCAACCCGCATGCGGAAATGCAAGTGAAGAACGCTTCACATCCGCATGTCCCTGGCAGGAAAACGTATGTACAATCCGCATGCGTTTTTTTTCTGCAAGGGAGATGCAGAAACGCTCAGGAAAAAATACTGAGCATTTCTGCATCGTGGGCACATAGCCTAAGGGGGAATTATTTAGGGACACAGGGCAGATATTTTTATTCAAAAGCATTATAATGACACTGTCATTTTTAAGGGCACCGTGTTGGGATGTGCTTCAGAAGACCGGAGAAAAGGTAAGTCTGCTGAGATGAGCCGTGTATATGAAAAATCATCATGGTGTCTGGACAAGATGGAGAAGAAAAGAATAAGAATGACTCTAGTCAGAGAAGAGATCACCTATAATGTTCTTTGATTGAAATGTTTAATTATTCTACTGCCTGCTTCACATCAGTACTATGGCTCCTGTTTGGTCAGCAGTCTGGTAACAACAACTCTCAGTATCTCCTTACTATAGTTTTAGAAAGGCTGGGAATTGTAGGTTCATGCGATACAATTGTAAATAGTGCTGACAAGACGTTACAATAGATGGCTTGGTTATATACACGTTCACTGATGAGGGTTATGATGATGAGTTCATGTACTGATGGAGCTTCTAGTTATGTATTCCTGTACTGATGGTTGTGATGGTGTATTTCTGTACAGTCTGTTGTTCTGGTGATTATTTCTGTACTGTTGGTGTTCCGGTGATGTAATACTATACTGTACGTTCTTTTGCTGCTGCATTAATTTACTGTTACATTAATATCTTGTTACATAACGTGATACATGGCTATGTTAAAGCACCACTCCAGCATTTTTTTTTTATTTCAGCTCTGGAGTGGTGCCACTAATCTAAGTTCCCTGACCCTAGTATTATACTTACCAGCCTCCATCATTCGCTGTTCCTGACGCTGATCGGGTCCTGCATTGCCATTTTGTGAACGCAACTTTGACTGACCAGAAGCCAGAAGTAGCTGTCACAAGCACTCAATATAAGTCTATGAAAGCCTCTTTTTGGTGACTTATGGCTTGCCCAGCAAACACTGGAGCGATTTGGCAGGTCACAATCTGCAGGAGATGACATCAAAGGCACTGATAACAACTGAAGATGATGGCTGGTGGGTATTATACTAGGGACAGGGAACTTAGACTAGTGACACCACTCCAACGGTAAAATAAAAAGAAACACTGGCGTGGTGCTTTGATAAATTATTGTGCCATATGACAAGCTAAGGGTTACTACTAGTGTTGAGCGATACCTTCCGATATCAGGAAATATCGGATCGGATTGGATCGGGCCGATACCCAAAAAGTATCGGATATCGCCGATTCCGATACCGGAAACCAATGCAAGTCAATGGGACCCAAATATCGGAATGAAAATAAACCCTTTCTTTCCTTGTAGGTTAATTCTACATGAAGGAAAACAACTAACAATAATGTAGAATGTATTGGGGGAGGTGGTTGACCAAATCGATGGGAACAGTGCTCACAGTGAAACATGAAAAGCCGGCAATTCAGGAGCGGCATATACCGGTACCCGACAGTTTAGAACAGAAAGAATAGAGCATCACACATAGATTAGATAAATAGAAACATGTCATATAATAAGTACAGTGACAGTGTTGGTTACTGTACTTGTCATTTAGTGTTAAAATAAAGGATTTATTAAAAAAATAATTGGAGTGGGGTTCCCCCTAATTATAGTCTCTAGCGGAGGTTAAGCAGACTGCTGGGGCAGATGTTTGAAGCCTGGGAAGGGGGTAATACCCACGGAGCTTCCCAGGCTACTAATATCAGCCCCCAGCTGAATACCTAGCCTTTACTAGCTAATAAAATGGGGGACACCAAAAAAATGACGTGGGGTCCCCCTATATTAATAGCTAGCAAAGGCTAGGCAGACAGCTGGGGGCTGATATTAATAACCCAGGAAGGGTGCCATGAATATTAGCCCCCTCCCAGGCTAGAAACACCAGCCCTCAGCCACCCCAGAAATGGCGCATCTATAGGATGTGCCAATTCTGGCACTTAGCCTCGCTCTTCCCACTGCCCTGTAGCGGTGGCAGTGGGGTAATAGGGCCGGGGTTGATGTCAGCTTATAATGCTAGCTGACACCAAGCCCAGGTTAGTAATGGGGAGGCATCTATAAGACGCCCCCATTACTAATCCCATAGTGAAAGTGAAAAAAAAACACCAACACCCAGAATAAAATCTTTTAATTGAAATAAACACACAATACTTTAACATTCTAAATTAAACTCTACTTACCATATCGCTTAATCCAGCTGAAGCCAATGTCTCCTGCAATAAAAGTAAAATAATTAACCAACCTCATCCTTACTTTTCCATGGTTCCCAGGATGGCTCCAGCTCTGCTACATTGAGATGGCAGGCTGGATCATAGCAGAACGCTGCCATCCAGCTTGTCATCCTTCAGAGACACTGCAGAACGCAGGCATGCTTGCGCTCCACAGTGTCTCGCTGCGAAGGCATCCAGAGGAGCCGAGTTCATGTCCAATGAACTTGGCTCGCCTCATGCACGTCACTGACAGCATGGGAGAAATCTCCTACGCATGCAGTTCCGGCAAATTATGTCACCGCGTGAGCAGGAGAATTCTCCCATGCTGGGATGGCATTGAGATGGCTGGCTGGATCATAGCAGAATGCTGCCATCCAGCTTGTCATCCTTCAGAGACACTGCGGAGCGCAGGTATGCTTGCGCTCCACAGTGTCTCGCTGTGACGGCATCCAAATGGGAGAATTCTCATGCTCACTCGGTGACGTCATTTGCCGGCACCGCATGCGCAGGAGAATTCTCCCACGCTGTCAGTGATGTGCATGAGGTGAGCCGAATTCATTTGACATGAACTCGGCTCATCTGGATGCCGTCGCAGCGAGACACTGTGGAGTGCAAGCATGCCTGCACTCTGCAGTGTCTCTGAAGGATGACAAGCTGGATGGCAGCGTTCTGCTACGATCCAGCCTGCCATCTCAATGTAGCAGAGCTGGAGCCGTCCTGGGAACCATGGAAAGGTAAGGATGAGGTTGCTTAATTATTTTACTTTTATTGCAGGAAACATTGGATTCAGCTGGATTGGGTGATATGGTAAGTAGAGTTTAATTTAGAATATTAAAGTATTGTGTGTTTATTTCAATTAAAAGATTTTATTCTGGGTGTTGTTTTTTTTTTCACTTTCACTATGGGGTTAGTAATGGGGGCGTCTTATAGACGCCTCCCTATTACTAACCTGGGCTTGATGTCAGCTAGCATTATAAGCTGACATCAACCCCGGTCCTATTACCCCACTGCCACTGCTATGAATGCGCCATTTCTGGGGTGGCTGAGGGCTGGTGTTTCTAGCCTGGGAGGGGGCCAATATTCATGGCACCCTTCCTGGGCTATTAATATCAGCCCCCAGCTGTCTGCCTAGCCTTTGCTAGCTATTAAAATAGGGGGACAACACGTCATTTTTTTTTTGGGTCCCCCATTTTAATAGCTAGTAAAGGCTAGGCATTCAGCTGGGGGCTGATATTAGTAGCCTGGGAAGCTCCGTGGGTATTACCCCTTCTCAGGCTTCAAACATCTGCCCCAGCCGTCAGCTTAACCTCCGCTAGAGACTAAAATTACGGGGAACCCCACGCCAATTTTTTTTTTAATAAATCCTTTATTTTAACACTAAATGACAAGTACAGTAACCAACACTGTCACTGTACTTATTATATATGTGACTGACATGTTTCTATCTATCTAATCTATGTGTGATGCTCTATTCTTTCTGTTCTAATTTGTCGGGTACCGATGTATGCGCTGTTGAATTGCCGGCTTTTCATGTTTCACTGAGCACTGTTCCCATTGATTTGGGCAATTGCTGTAATGCCACAACCAACATGACTGCGGCATTACAGTGAGTGGCAGGCAATCCCTGCATGTTGATTGGAGCTCTAAATAGCGCTAAACATGCAGGACGGGGACCCGAGCATCGTGCAAGTACTTGGCGAGCTCCGAGCTTTAGGTCAATGGTACATGTTAAACTCTGGAAACAAGTGTACTTTCCCGGCCCATTGACCTTTACGTTTCTAGGGTTTATAAGGGGATACAACTGCTGGAGCAGATTACACTCAGAAGTATTTTCTCCTTCTGTAGCAGAATTAGGCAGGAGAAAACAATGAGGTTTGTCTAGTCGCTTATAGGGAAGGGCACCAGGAAAAAGTCTTTGGAAGTCTTAAGTTGCAGAGTCTCAGTCTTATTTAGAATAGGTTGGTCACTGATATATTTAAGGTAAAAGTGTCCTAATCAGTCAGTGCCCCCCAAGATATTTATGCCCATCACATATGTAGTCCTGTGTCCGTAACAGAGGGGTTCTCTCTCGTCAAGTATAAGGAAAGACAGTTGTCAGGCTTACAAGTAAGGCAGGAAACTACTGTTCAAAGTTTGGACACGTATTCTGGTTGTAGCAGAGTCATTCTAGTAAGGAGGCTTCTACCCATGTTGTCCATCTTTTCTTGGGCTACAGAAGGGTTGTAGGCCCAGTCTTCCCCAATGCTCCACCCCACCATACTCCAGGACTTACAATAAGACCCATATTGGCGGTGGTGACACATATAATTTTGGGTGAGTCTATAGGTGTCCCCACACTGCCACTCCTCCCTAGGGCAGGAGACCATGTTTCACAGGTCAAATTTATAACGGACTACAGGGCTGAGGTATGAAACCAGAAAGTGGTAACTAGCTCCCCATTCTTTCTCTCTTGGGACATAGCCCTCGATGAGCCCCATTTATCAAGGATAAGGCACAGGGTGTGCATCCAAATCACTAGATGGCTTTCTTGGGCTCAGCTGTCCTCCTACAGTGTAAGGCATGGATCCAGTTGGGCTTTCTCTCGAACTTTACAGCCATCTCAGTTGTCATCAGGACTTGTAAGGGTCCATCAAATCGGGGCTTAAGGGCTCTCCTGACATGTCTTTTGACCACCACCCAGTCTCCGGGCTGCAGGGGGTGGCACCCTTCCACAGAATCTGAATCTAGAAAAAGTGAGAATATATGTTAGACAAGCATTTTGTAAGTGCAATAACATAAGAAGACAGCCTATCATATTGCATCTGGAGTCACTCACAAAGAGCTCATGATCTGGGTTATCTAGTGGGACGTCGGTAACATGACTGAAACCCCTTATGGGACATTATTTGTACACAGTCATGTTCCTCTTGTGTCTTAACTAGCTGACCACCCACATTATCACTACAACCCTTCTCCCCCCTCTAGAGGCAACAAGGTGGCTGGATTCAGAGTAGGGCAACAGTGAATGGTGAAGTTATCAGGCATGAGGAGGGCACATTAAAGTCTGAGCTGTCAAGCAGTAGTGAGAAAGAAGGGCAGTAACAACATGGGAGACGTAAGCAGTGAAAGAAAGTTAAAAGAAATTCCTGTGTGTTTGGGCTTCTCACAATTATAACATGTGAAATTTATTTGTCCTTGCCTGGACAGGTCGTACAGAAGAGGGGCTCTGGACCGGGTTTTTACCTTGTTATTCAGGGCATTTGTTGCTTCCACACCCTTGGCTACTTGGAGTATCACGGCTGGGGATATAGACAGGTACTCCGGGCCGGACACTATTAGTGGCTCTTTAATCACAGGCTTTAAACTTTCAACAGAGGCACGATACTGTAAACGGGTGTGAACTTTAGACATGTTCTCATATACTAAGTCCTGCCATCTCTGCCAGAGCCAGGTAGAATATTTTTCTACTAACAGGAGAAAGCATTTCTAATTTTTTCTGCTTTGTCTAACAAATGGCATGGGAAACATTTCAGGGTCTGGCATTTTACTCATCATGGCCAGCATTTCACTAGGATTTCAGGGACTCCACACACCCCTGGGGCTCTATAGTCTCTGGTCCCTCAGACTGAGTGTGAGGGCTTGTGGTAGCAGTCTGGGTGAGAGCTGTGAGCTAATCACCCTGACTGGGTAATTGTCGTAGTGAGTCTTTCATGGTAGCAAAAGGCTGACTTATAACGGCTGCATCCATTTAGGTTGTGTCAGGGGAGGTGCTGGACGGCAGGGTAGGGCCCGAAGGGGCATTAGTCCCATCAAGTGCAGGCATAATATTCAGTGGGGGCCTGGCCGAGACTTATGGGGGCCTAGCACTTGGGACACTGGCCAAGGGGGACAACATTATGCAAATGGATTGTGGGGCGTTAACAAAAAGGGTACAATCCTGTTTTAGGAGTAGGAGGTTTAATGGTTCCTATGTGCCAACAGGGGGCACCACATAAACAACAGGTCTCCACCCAATCTGGGTTGATTCCTACATACATAACATGTCCATCCCTTAGAGACAATGTACGCGGCTGGGAGCGGCAGGTGGATCAATGCCAGCTTTGTTACATACTTTAACATGCAAAAACTTATCACCATGTTTTTCTTCCTCCAACTCGCCTGTAGTTACAGATTTAGAGTTTTTTTCCAGCATATCTCAGCATGGTCTAGTAAACCAACATCATTTAAACAACCTTTCTGTTCCTCCAATACTTTCTAGAAACCTCCATCATCAAATCTGCCACCCGGTGGACAACCAGACACTAAACAAAACCTATGCATTTTCTGCACAAACTTCTTTTCTTTCTTTCTGTTTCTTTAAAAACAGGAATATAGAACTAGAGGGACAAACCAGTGGAGACTCATACCATTCACTATGGATTGTATACTCTATACTGCACCTCTACCATGCTCAATCTGTTTCTCACTAAACAGATTAATACCCATCTTCTGTTTCTTTAAAAAAAAAAAAACGGAATACAGGACTAGAGTAAAAAGAAAAAAACAGTGGGGACTCAAAACCACACACATTGGCATTCCACTCTCTCACTCAATGCCTGACTTATAATCAGACGAAAACCATCAGCCCCTATGTCTAGGAGCCGGAACCATATGGGTTTCCTTAGCAATACAAGAGTCTGCTGCTGACATTCACCAACATCTGCTCCACTGGGTGCAATCAGCTAATCACTACAAGCCAACTCCACGTACAGATGACCAGTCTAATACCAAATCCACACTCCCCATACAACACACAGCACAGGAATTCAACACAGTACACAAGGTCTCATCAGGGTTCTTTGTCTAATAATAATGGACCCACTTACTATGAACAGATTGAATCACCTGCGTATACTCACCCAACGTGCACTGCAACCCACGAAAAAAGAGGGATAAATTCAGGTAGTGTAGAATAAAGCTTTTCACCATTGCTGCAGATGTCCCTAGTTATCCGTCTGTCTGGGGTCCAGCAAATTTGTTGGGCCAGCAATCTTTTGCATTAATGGGTCCCTGTTCGTTGCGCCAAGTTTGTTGCCACATAATGTGAGACATTCTGAGACATTCTGCCTTTTCCAAATTAAATTGTAAAATTCAAATATGTGCATGGAAGAACTACGACTGATACATTTGAGCATCTGGCTAGATCTACTTTATTACATGCTCTGGTCTAGGTTTATATAGGTTATTAGTATTCATACTTTAAAACAATATAATTGGCTCAGGTTATCTCTAAATATGTGCTGGCATTAGCAAACATACATCTAATTGGCTAAGTTAACACTACTGACACCCAGCTTTTCTGTATTTAGTGTTATACTCCCCCTAAGTTTCGTTTTCTCTGTTATCTCTAGTCTCTAGACAAAGACATTCCAAAAGACTCCTTATCTCACACACATACCAGCTTAAACTCCATTCTGGTAAGCAGAAGATGCATGTACAAAAATCAAAATGGAGTCAGGATAGATAAAGTATAACTCCGGCTCTCACACAAGTGTACCTAGAGGAATTGATGCTGTAATGCTGTTTTGAATGCAAAGAGCGGTCATATCAAATTTTGTTTTGATTTAGATTTCACTTTCTTTTGTTCACTTTATATTCACCTGCTACATTACCTTACTCTACATCACAAATATCATTAACGTTTACTACTAGTGGGCAATCACTAAATTCTTCCAGTCGCTAGGATCTTGGCACCTTTTTAGGGATAACGTCACCACTTCTTTCAATTATTTTTAACATCTCACATAGCACTGTGGCCCGAGATTATGCATAAAGGAAAAGAAAGAGTAGGGATCACATATACTGTTTTAAAATGTTCAAGCATATTTTTGTTCTAATCTTATAAATCCCATATTTTATTATATACATTAGACTTCATGTTCTTAACTATTTTACCTATATAGATCAACAACACCAAATAACATATGTAATATACTGTACAGACCAAAAGTTTGGACACACCTTCTCATTTAAATATTTTTCTGTATTTTCATGACTATGAAAATTGTACATTCACACTGAAGGCATCAAAACTATGAATTAACACATGTGGAATTGTCTACTTAACAAAAAAGTGTGAAACAATTGAAAATATGTCTTATATTCTAGGTTCTTCAAAGTAGCCACCTTTTGCTTTAATGACTGCTTTGCACACTCTTGGCATTCTCTTGATTAGCTTCAAGAGTTAGTCACCGGAATGGTTTTCACTTCACAGGTGTGCCCTGTCAGGTTTAATAAGTGGTATTTCTTGCCTTATAAATGGGGTTGGGACCATCAGTTGTGTTGTGCAGAAGTCTGGTGGATACACAGCTGATAGTCCTACTGAATAGACTGTTATAATTTGTATTATGGCAAGAAAAAAGCAGCTAAGTAAAGAAAAACGAGTGGCCATCATTACTTTAAGAAATGAAGGTCAGTCAGTGGGAAAAATTGGGCAAACTTTGAAAGTGTCCCCAAGTGCAGTTGCAAAACCATCAAGCGCTACAAAGAAACTGGCTCACATGAGGACCGCCCCAGGAAAGGAAGACCAAGAGTCACCTCTGCTTCTGAGGATAAGTTTATCCGAGTCACCAGCCTCAGAAATCGCAGGTTAACAGCAGCTCAGATTAGAGACCAGGTCAATGCCACACAGAGTTCTAGCAGCAGACACATCTCTTCAACAACTGTTAAGAGGAGACTTTGTACAGCAGGCCTTCATGGTAAAATAGCTGCTAGGAAACCACTGCTAAGGACAGGCAACAAGCAGAAGAGACTTGTTTGGGCTAAAGAACACAAGGAATGGACATTAAACCAGTGGAAATCTGTGCTTTGGTCTGATGAGTCCAAATTTGAGATCTTTGGTTCCAACCACCGTGTCTTTGTGCGACGCAGAAAAGGTGAACGGATGGACTCTACATGCCCGGTTCCCACCGTGAAGCATGGAGGGGGAGGTGTGATGGTGTGGGGGTGCTTTGCTGGTGACAGTGTTGGGGATTTATTCAAAATTGAAGGCATACTGAACCAGCATGGCTACCACAGCATCTTGCAACGGCATGCTATCCCATCCGGTTTGCGTTTAGTTGGACCATCATTTATTTTTCAACAGGACAAAGACCCCAAACACACCTCCAGGCTGTGTAAGGGCTATTTGACCAAGAGGGAGAGTGATGGGGTGCTACGCCAGATGACCTGGCCTCCACAGATAGCAGACCTGAACCCAATCAAGATGGTTTGGGGTGAGCTGGACCGCAGAGTGAAGGCAAAAGGGCCAACAAGTGTTAAGCATCTCTGGGAACTCCTTCAAGATTGTTGGAAGACCATTTCCGGTGACTACCTCTTGAAGCTCATCAAGAGAATGCCAAGAGCAGTCATCAAAGCAAAAGGTGGCTACTTTGAAGAACCTAGAACATAAGACATACTTTCAGTTGTTTCACACTTTTTTGTTAAGTATATAATTCCACATGTGTTAATTCATAGTTTTGATGCCTTCAGTGTGAATGTACAATTTTCATAATAAAGAAAATACAGAAAAATCTTTAAATGAGAAGGTGTGTCCAAACTTTTGGTCTGTACTGTACATGAATATTCACTATATAATTGATAAATCCTACTCAAAGAAAAAAAGTGATTAGACACTTCAAATATTCAATATAAAATGTAATTTTTATTAATATACAAAGATAAAATTGGAACTAGAGGGAAGATACATAGAGGAGAAACTTACATGGGAAAAACATATTCCCAGAAAGGCGTATAGGGAGTGGGTTTATTAGATGAATGGTAATTTCCTTGATTACATATAATAAATACATATACAGATATAAATATAGCAGCAGAATAAATACTTATATTAATTTATCTAATGTACTGTATAATAAATAAATACAAGTGGATAATTTTGTTAGAACCCTCCTGTTTGTTTTTTCCATCTTGTGTTTTGCGGTCACGTGACCATCTGCCTTTATTTTCCAGCTCCGCCTTTTTGGCTGTGCTGGACTTCAGTGTTGTTTGACTGTTTTGCTAGCCAGGTGCTTCGGTGCCTATTTCTCAGTTCGCTTGGTCCTTTGGGACCTCTAGTACCTTTTTGTCAGTTTATCTTTTGTTTTCTGCAACAACTTTCTCTGTTCAGGAGGTGTCCCTTTTTTGTTCCAGTCCTTAGTTCTTTTAGGGACCCCTTGCCTTTATTCTATAGGTCTTCGTTCAGACTAGCCTAGGACTAAGGCGGGTCTGTTCGCTAGGAACAGGCAGCCCGCTACACCGTAGGGATTCAGCTTAGTCTTACTGTAAGGAAAGCTTTCCCTTCTTTCCTTAGTTCTTGTTTGCAGATCATAACAGTAAGTCCAGACCCCCCCCCCCCAAAATTAAGGAAATATTAATATGGGGATCAGAATGGCTTCTGTCCAGGATTTGGCTCAACGCTTGCAGGGGTTGACTCTGGAGGTGGCCGAGCTCCAGCAACATGTGAGTAGCTGTTCCAGAGCGCATTTTGTGGAACCCAAGGTAGGACTGCCGGATGTTTTTTATGGTAAACAGCAAGATTTTTTTTCCTTTAAAAATGCTTGTTTGTTATATTTTCATTTGAGACCAAGGTCCTCTGGGAATGAATCACAGCGCATTGGTTTTATTATGTCATTTTTGAGCAATGAACCACAAGGGTGGGCCTTTTCTCTTCAACCTAATGATCCATGTTTGAGGTCGGTAGAAGAGTTTTTTTCTGCTATGGGTCTATTATACGACGATCCTTATTGAATCTCATCTGCTGAGGCAGAACTCAGGCGTTTGAATCAGGATGTCAGATGATGCTGAGATTTATTGCACACACTTTAGAAGGTGGGCTTCTGAAGTCAGATGGAATGATCCTGCTCTGAAATGTCTATTTCTTGCTGGTCTGAGTGAAAGGGTTAAGGATTTGCTAATTGCATTCCCTGCACCTGAGACTCTGCAGGATGCCATGCAATTAGCTGTTCGTGTGGACAGGAGGCTGAGGTTCAGGCTGAATGAGGTAAAGACTCCTGTAATGTCAGGTCCTAGTCCCCAGAAAATCTGCTCAGATGGCGGAGAACCGATGGAGGTTGGGGCGATGTCGCTCCGCTCTCAGGAAAGAGACCGGAGGTTCGCCGGGGGATTGTGTCTTTATTGTGGTAAAGCCGACCATTTGATTAAGTATCATGAGCTTCATTTAAGTAAAGAAAAAAAAAAGGTCAGGTACGCCCGTATAGCTTGTTTACACTCTGCAGGACTATTTCTTTCAGGGAGTACTACTTTGCAGGAAAATTTGATTGAATTTCAGGTATTTGTGGATTGTGGTTCAACACTTAATGTGATTGATAAAGGGTTTTTGGAAAACCTTAAATTGAATTCCAAACCTTTGTCATCACCTATTTCTGTGATTGCAATTGATAACACTCCCTTGAAATGTATTACTCACAAGGTTGCTGCATTTCCCCTCACTATCAATGGTATTCACCAAGAAATTTTGGACTTGGTTGTATTAGATAATTTACCCTCTCTGGTCGTTCTAGAACTGCCTTAGTTAAAACTGCACAATCCTTTGCTAGACTGGTCTACTAATATGATTAAGTCTTGGAGTCCGAAATGCTATGATAAATGTTGTAATGGTCGCATTGCGGCTGTGGGAAAAGGGGAATTACCTGTACCTATTCAAGATTTTTGGAGGCTTTTCTCAGAGGAGGAGTCGCAAGTTTTGCCTCCTCATAGAGATTATGATTGCGCCATTGAGTTTATTCCGGGAGCTACTCTTCCCTTGTTTAATCTAACTATCCCAGAAAAAGAGGCCTTGGAGGAGTACATACAGACTAGCCTGGCTGCTGGTCACATTAGACCTTCTAAGTCGTCTGTGGCAGTTGGATTTTTCTTTGTTAAAAAAAAGGACGGAGGTTTGCGTCCGTGTCTGGATTTTCGTGAAATTAATAAGATTATCATACGCAATTACTACTCATTGCCGTTAATTCCTGACTTGTTTAACCAGTTAGTGGGGGCCAAGTGGTTCTCTAAGATTGATCTCCGGGGGGCATACAATTTGTTGCGAGTGAAGGAGGGTGATGAGTGGAAAACTGCTTTTACCACTCCGGTAGGTCATTTTGAGAGTCTGGTGATGCCTTTCGGTCTTATCAATGCACCTGCATTTTTTCAGAACCTTATTAATGACATCTTGAGACCTTTGATTGGTAAGAATGTGGTTGTGTATTTGGATGACATTTTGATTTATTCGCCAGATCTGGAGTCCCATTGGCAAAGAGTACGTGAAGTTTTGCAGTTATTGAGTGATAATTCACTCTTTGCTAAGCTGGAGAAATGTGAGTTCGCTGTGCAGAAAATTAGTTTTCTGGGCTACATTGTCTCCAGCGAGGGCTTTGAGATGGACCCTGTTAAGGTTCAGGCTGTGCAGGAATGGCCTAGGCCTATTGGTTTAAAATCTATACAGAGATTTTTGGGTTTTGCCAATTATTACAGGAAATTCATTAAGAATTTTTCTGTAATTGTTAAGCCTCTAACGGATCTCACCAGGAAAGGTGCGAATACGGTCCAATGGACTACTGAGGCCATTGAAGCGTTTAAGTATCTCAAAGAGAGGTTCAGTTCAGCCCCTATCCTTATACAGCCTGATGAGACCAAGCCTTTTTTGGTCGAGGTCGATGCTTCATCGGTGGGGGTCGGAGCAGTTTTGTCTCAGGAGAACAGGGATGGAGTACATCCTTGTGCCTTCTTTTGTAAAAAAATTTCGGAAACCGAATTGAATTATGATGTTGGAAATCAGGAGCTGCTGGCTATTAAACTCACGTTTGAACATTGGAGTAATTTTTTGGGGGGCGCTAGATTTCCTATTCTGGTTTTCACAGATCATAAGAATTTATATATATATATATATATATATATATATATTGAGAACTAGGAGTCTGTGTCAGACTGAAGTCTGTGTCCCTCAGCTTAAGTGTCCATGAGCTGAAGTGTCTGAAATTTGAATTAATCCTGAATAATATGATGCATGCAGACTGTACCTTACCGGCCACCACCGCACTCTAATCAGCATCTCTGTTTATCCATTCCTCTTACAGGTACGTGACCCAACTTTTCCATCCTGATTTCCATGCAGCCTTCCCTATATCTCTCTGCTCCTACTATATACTAATGGTACGTGACCCAACTTTTCCATCCTGATTTCCATGCAGCCTTCCCTATATCTCTCTGCTCCTACTATATACTAATGGTACGTGACCCAACTTTTCCATCCTGATTTCCATGCAGCCTTCCCTATATCTCTCTGCTCCTACTATATACTAATGGTACGTGACCCAACTTTTCCATCCTGATTTCCATGCAGCCTTCCCTATATCTCTCTGCTCCTACTATATACTAATGGTACGTGACCCAAGTTACACTACCCACCCCCCACTTTCATTTATGACCTTGTTTACTGAACCTTTGAGTATCCTACATCTGGTTCAGCCTTAATCAGCTGATCAAGATGAGCACAGACCACTCCCCTCTGGTTCACAGCTGAATGCATTCTGTAGGCCATATATTGAGAACTAGGAGTCTGTGTCAGACTGAAGTCTGTGTCCCTCAGCTTAAGTGTCCATGAGCTGAAGTGTCTGAAATTTGAATTAATCCTGAATAATATGATGCATGCAGACTGTACCTTACCGGCCACCACCGCACTCTAATCAGCATCTCTGTTTATCCATTCCTCTTACAGGTACGTGACCCAACTTTTCCATCCTGATTTCCATGCAGCCTTCCCTATATCTCTCTGCTCCTACTATATACTAATGGTACGTGACCCAACTTTTCCATCCTGATTTCCATGCAGCCTTCCCTATATCTCTCTGCTCCTACTATATACTAATGGTACGTGACCCAACTTTTCCATCCTGATTTCCATGCAGCCTTCCCTATATCTCTCTGCTCCTACTATATACTAATGGTACGTGACCCAAGTTACACTACCCACCCCCCACTTTCATTTATGACCTTGTTTACTGAACCTTTGAGTATCCTACATCTGGTTCAGCCTTAATCAGCTGATCAAGATGAGCACAGACCACTCCCCTCTGGTTCACAGCTGAATGCATTCTGTAGGCCATATATTGAGAACTAGGAGTCTGTGTCAGACTGAAGTCTGTGTCCCTCAGCTTAAGTGTCCATGAGCTGAAGTGTCTGAAATTTGAATTAATCCTGAATAATATGATGCATGCAGACTGTACCTTACCGGCCACCACCGCACTCTAATCAGCATCTCTGTTTATCCATTCCTCTTACAGGTACGTGACCCAACTTTTCCATCCTGATTTCCATGCAGCCTTCCCTATATCTCTCTGCTCCTACTATATACTAATGGTACGTGACCCAACTTTTCCATCCTGATTTCCATGCAGCCTTCCCTATATCTCTCTGCTCCTACTATATACTAATGGTACGTGACCCAACTTTTCCATCCTGATTTCCATGCAGCCTTCCCTATATCTCTCTGCTCCTACTATATACTAATGGTACGTGACCCAACTTTTCCATCCTGATTTCCATGCAGCCTTCCCTATATCTCTCTGCTCCTACTATATACTAATGGTACGTGACCCAAGTTACACTACCCACCCCCCACTTTCATTTATGACCTTGTTTACTGAACCTTTGAGTATCCTACATCTGGTTCAGCCTTAATCAGCTGATCAAGATGAGCACAGACCACTCCCCTCTGGTTCACAGCTGAATGCATTCTGTAGGCCATATATTGAGAACTAGGAGTCTGTGTCAGACTGAAGTCTGTGTCCCTCAGCTTAAGTGTCCATGAGCTGAAGTGTCTGAAATTTGAATTAATCCTGAATAATATGATGCATGCAGACTGTACCTTACCGGCCACCACCGCACTCTAATCAGCATCTCTGTTTATCCATTCCTCTTACAGGTACGTGACCCAACTTTTCCATCCTGATTTCCATGCAGCCTTCCCTATATCTCTCTGCTCCTACTATATACTAATGGTACGTGACCCAACTTTTCCATCCTGATTTCCATGCAGCCTTCCCTATATCTCTCTGCTCCTACTATATACTAATGGTACGTGACCCAACTTTTCCATCCTGATTTCCATGCAGCCTTCCCTATATCTCTCTGCTCCTACTATATACTAATGGTACGTGACCCAACTTTTCCATCCTGATTTCCATGCAGCCTTCCCTATATCTCTCTGCTCCTACTATATACTAATGGTACGTGACCCAAGTTACACTACCCACCCCCCACTTTCATTTATGACCTTGTTTACTGAACCTTTGAGTATCCTACATCTGGTTCAGCCTTAATCAGCTGATCAAGATGAGCACAGACCACTCCCCTCTGGTTCACAGCTGAATGCATTCTGTAGGCCATATATTGAGAACTAGGAGTCTGTGTCAGACTGAAGTCTGTGTCCCTCAGCTTAAGTGTCCATGAGCTGAAGTGTCTGAAATTTGAATTAATCCTGAATAATATGATGCATGCAGACTGTACCTTACCGGCCACCACCGCACTCTAATCAGCATCTCTGTTTATCCATTCCTCTTACAGGTACGTGACCCAACTTTTCCATCCTGATTTCCATGCAGCCTTCCCTATATCTCTCTGCTCCTACTATATACTAATGGTACGTGACCCAACTTTTCCATCCTGATTTCCATGCAGCCTTCCCTATATCTCTCTGCTCCTACTATATACTAATGGTACGTGACCCAACTTTTCCATCCTGATTTCCATGCAGCCTTCCCTATATCTCTCTGCTCCTACTATATACTAATGGTACGTGACCCAACTTTTCCATCCTGATTTCCATGCAGCCTTCCCTATATCTCTCTGCTCCTACTATATACTAATGGTACGTGACCCAAGTTACACTACCCACCCCCCACTTTCATTTATGACCTTGTTTACTGAACCTTTGAGTATCCTACATCTGGTTCAGCCTTAATCAGCTGATCAAGATGAGCACAGACCACTCCCCTCTGGTTCACAGCTGAATGCATTCTGTAGGCCATATATTGAGAACTAGGAGTCTGTGTCAGACTGAAGTCTGTGTCCCTCAGCTTAAGTGTCCATGAGCTGAAGTGTCTGAAATTTGAATTAATCCTGAATAATATGATGCATGCAGACTGTACCTTACCGGCCACCACCGCACTCTAATCAGCATCTCTGTTTATCCATTCCTCTTACAGGTACGTGACCCAACTTTTCCATCCTGATTTCCATGCAGCCTTCCCTATATCTCTCTGCTCCTACTATATACTAATGGTACGTGACCCAACTTTTCCATCCTGATTTCCATGCAGCCTTCCCTATATCTCTCTGCTCCTACTATATACTAATGGTACGTGACCCAACTTTTCCATCCTGATTTCCATGCAGCCTTCCCTATATCTCTCTGCTCCTACTATATACTAATGGTACGTGACCCAACTTTTCCATCCTGATTTCCATGCAGCCTTCCCTATATCTCTCTGCTCCTACTATATACTAATGGTACGTGACCCAAGTTACACTACCCACCCCCCACTTTCATTTATGACCTTGTTTACTGAACCTTTGAGTATCCTACATCTGGTTCAGCCTTAATCAGCTGATCAAGATGAGCACAGACCACTCCCCTCTGGTTCACAGCTGAATGCATTCTGTAGGCCATATATTGAGAACTAGGAGTCTGTGTCAGACTGAAGTCTGTGTCCCTCAGCTTAAGTGTCCATGAGCTGAAGTGTCTGAAATTTGAATTAATCCTGAATAATATGATGCATGCAGACTGTACCTTACCGGCCACCACCGCACTCTAATCAGCATCTCTGTTTATCCATTCCTCTTACAGGTACGTGACCCAACTTTTCCATCCTGATTTCCATGCAGCCTTCCCTATATCTCTCTGCTCCTACTATATACTAATGGTACGTGACCCAACTTTTCCATCCTGATTTCCATGCAGCCTTCCCTATATCTCTCTGCTCCTACTATATACTAATGGTACGTGACCCAACTTTTCCATCCTGATTTCCATGCAGCCTTCCCTATATCTCTCTGCTCCTACTATATACTAATGGTACGTGACCCAACTTTTCCATCCTGATTTCCATGCAGCCTTCCCTATATCTCTCTGCTCCTACTATATACTAATGGTACGTGACCCAAGTTACACTACCCACCCCCCACTTTCATTTATGACCTTGTTTACTGAACCTTTGAGTATCCTACATCTGGTTCAGCCTTAATCAGCTGATCAAGATGAGCACAGACCACTCCCCTCTGGTTCACAGCTGAATGCATTCTGTAGGCCATATATTGAGAACTAGGAGTCTGTGTCAGACTGAAGTCTGTGTCCCTCAGCTTAAGTGTCCATGAGCTGAAGTGTCTGAAATTTGAATTAATCCTGAATAATATGATGCATGCAGACTGTACCTTACCGGCCACCACCGCACTCTAATCAGCATCTCTGTTTATCCATTCCTCTTACAGGTACGTGACCCAACTTTTCCATCCTGATTTCCATGCAGCCTTCCCTATATCTCTCTGCTCCTACTATATACTAATGGTACGTGACCCAACTTTTCCATCCTGATTTCCATGCAGCCTTCCCTATATCTCTCTGCTCCTACTATATACTAATGGTACGTGACCCAACTTTTCCATCCTGATTTCCATGCAGCCTTCCCTATATCTCTCTGCTCCTACTATATACTAATGGTACGTGACCCAAGTTACACTACCCACCCCCCACTTTCATTTATGACCTTGTTTACTGAACCTTTGAGTATCCTACATCTGGTTCAGCCTTAATCAGCTGATCAAGATGAGCACAGACCACTCCCCTCTGGTTCACAGCTGAATGCATTCTGTAGGCCATATATTGAGAACTAGGAGTCTGTGTCAGACTGAAGTCTGTGTCCCTCAGCTTAAGTGTCCATGAGCTGAAGTGTCTGAAATTTGAATTAATCCTGAATAATATGATGCATGCAGACTGTACCTTACCGGCCACCACCGCACTCTAATCAGCATCTCTGTTTATCCATTCCTCTTACAGGTACGTGACCCAACTTTTCCATCCTGATTTCCATGCAGCCTTCCCTATATCTCTCTGCTCCTACTATATACTAATGGTACGTGACCCAACTTTTCCATCCTGATTTCCATGCAGCCTTCCCTATATCTCTCTGCTCCTACTATATACTAATGGTACGTGACCCAACTTTTCCATCCTGATTTCCATGCAGCCTTCCCTATATCTCTCTGCTCCTACTATATACTAATGGTACGTGACCCAACTTTTCCATCCTGATTTCCATGCAGCCTTCCCTATATCTCTCTGCTCCTACTATATACTAATGGTACGTGACCCAAGTTACACTACCCACCCCCCACTTTCATTTATGACCTTGTTTACTGAACCTTTGAGTATCCTACATCTGGTTCAGCCTTAATCAGCTGATCAAGATGAGCACAGACCACTCCCCTCTGGTTCACAGCTGAATGCATTCTGTAGGCCATATATTGAGAACTAGGAGTCTGTGTCAGACTGAAGTCTGTGTCCCTCAGCTTAAGTGTCCATGAGCTGAAGTGTCTGAAATTTGAATTAATCCTGAATAATATGATGCATGCAGACTGTACCTTACCGGCCACCACCGCACTCTAATCAGCATCTCTGTTTATCCATTCCTCTTACAGGTACGTGACCCAACTTTTCCATCCTGATTTCCATGCAGCCTTCCCTATATCTCTCTGCTCCTACTATATACTAATGGTACGTGACCCAACTTTTCCATCCTGATTTCCATGCAGCCTTCCCTATATCTCTCTGCTCCTACTATATACTAATGGTACGTGACCCAACTTTTCCATCCTGATTTCCATGCAGCCTTCCCTATATCTCTCTGCTCCTACTATATACTAATGGTACGTGACCCAACTTTTCCATCCTGATTTCCATGCAGCCTTCCCTATATCTCTCTGCTCCTACTATATACTAATGGTACGTGACCCAAGTTACACTACCCACCCCCCACTTTCATTTATGACCTTGTTTACTGAACCTTTGAGTATCCTACATCTGGTTCAGCCTTAATCAGCTGATCAAGATGAGCACAGACCACTCCCCTCTGGTTCACAGCTGAATGCATTCTGTAGGCCATATATTGAGAACTAGGAGTCTGTGTCAGACTGAAGTCTGTGTCCCTCAGCTTAAGTGTCCATGAGCTGAAGTGTCTGAAATTTGAATTAATCCTGAATAATATGATGCATGCAGACTGTACCTTACCGGCCACCACCGCACTCTAATCAGCATCTCTGTTTATCCATTCCTCTTACAGGTACGTGACCCAACTTTTCCATCCTGATTTCCATGCAGCCTTCCCTATATCTCTCTGCTCCTACTATATACTAATGGTACGTGACCCAACTTTTCCATCCTGATTTCCATGCAGCCTTCCCTATATCTCTCTGCTCCTACTATATACTAATGGTACGTGACCCAACTTTTCCATCCTGATTTCCATGCAGCCTTCCCTATATCTCTCTGCTCCTACTATATACTAATGGTACGTGACCCAACTTTTCCATCCTGATTTCCATGCAGCCTTCCCTATATCTCTCTGCTCCTACTATATACTAATGGTACGTGACCCAAGTTACACTACCCACCCCCCACTTTCATTTATGACCTTGTTTACTGAACCTTTGAGTATCCTACATCTGGTTCAGCCTTAATCAGCTGATCAAGATGAGCACAGACCACTCCCCTCTGGTTCACAGCTGAATGCATTCTGTAGGCCATATATTGAGAACTAGGAGTCTGTGTCAGACTGAAGTCTGTGTCCCTCAGCTTAAGTGTCCATGAGCTGAAGTGTCTGAAATTTGAATTAATCCTGAATAATATGATGCATGCAGACTGTACCTTACCGGCCACCACCGCACTCTAATCAGCATCTCTGTTTATCCATTCCTCTTACAGGTACGTGACCCAACTTTTCCATCCTGATTTCCATGCAGCCTTCCCTATATCTCTCTGCTCCTACTATATACTAATGGTACGTGACCCAACTTTTCCATCCTGATTTCCATGCAGCCTTCCCTATATCTCTCTGCTCCTACTATATACTAATGGTACGTGACCCAACTTTTCCATCCTGATTTCCATGCAGCCTTCCCTATATCTCTCTGCTCCTACTATATACTAATGGTACGTGACCCAACTTTTCCATCCTGATTTCCATGCAGCCTTCCCTATATCTCTCTGCTCCTACTATATACTAATGGTACGTGACCCAAGTTACACTACCCACCCCCCACTTTCATTTATGACCTTGTTTACTGAACCTTTGAGTATCCTACATCTGGTTCAGCCTTAATCAGCTGATCAAGATGAGCACAGACCACTCCCCTCTGGTTCACAGCTGAATGCATTCTGTAGGCCATATATTGAGAACTAGGAGTCTGTGTCAGACTGAAGTCTGTGTCCCTCAGCTTAAGTGTCCATGAGCTGAAGTGTCTGAAATTTGAATTAATCCTGAATAATATGATGCATGCAGACTGTACCTTACCGGCCACCACCGCACTCTAATCAGCATCTCTGTTTATCCATTCCTCTTACAGGTACGTGACCCAACTTTTCCATCCTGATTTCCATGCAGCCTTCCCTATATCTCTCTGCTCCTACTATATACTAATGGTACGTGACCCAACTTTTCCATCCTGATTTCCATGCAGCCTTCCCTATATCTCTCTGCTCCTACTATATACTAATGGTACGTGACCCAACTTTTCCATCCTGATTTCCATGCAGCCTTCCCTATATCTCTCTGCTCCTACTATATACTAATGGTACGTGACCCAACTTTTCCATCCTGATTTCCATGCAGCCTTCCCTATATCTCTCTGCTCCTACTATATACTAATGGTACGTGACCCAAGTTACACTACCCACCCCCCACTTTCATTTATGACCTTGTTTACTGAACCTTTGAGTATCCTACATCTGGTTCAGCCTTAATCAGCTGATCAAGATGAGCACAGACCACTCCCCTCTGGTTCACAGCTGAATGCATTCTGTAGGCCATATATTGAGAACTAGGAGTCTGTGTCAGACTGAAGTCTGTGTCCCTCAGCTTAAGTGTCCATGAGCTGAAGTGTCTGAAATTTGAATTAATCCTGAATAATATGATGCATGCAGACTGTACCTTACCGGCCACCACCGCACTCTAATCAGCATCTCTGTTTATCCATTCCTCTTACAGGTACGTGACCCAACTTTTCCATCCTGATTTCCATGCAGCCTTCCCTATATCTCTCTGCTCCTACTATATACTAATGGTACGTGACCCAACTTTTCCATCCTGATTTCCATGCAGCCTTCCCTATATCTCTCTGCTCCTACTATATACTAATGGTACGTGACCCAACTTTTCCATCCTGATTTCCATGCAGCCTTCCCTATATCTCTCTGCTCCTACTATATACTAATGGTACGTGACCCAAGTTACACTACCCACCCCCCACTTTCATTTATGACCTTGTTTACTGAACCTTTGAGTATCCTACATCTGGTTCAGCCTTAATCAGCTGATCAAGATGAGCACAGACCACTCCCCTCTGGTTCACAGCTGAATGCATTCTGTAGGCCATATATTGAGAACTAGGAGTCTGTGTCAGACTGAAGTCTGTGTCCCTCAGCTTAAGTGTCCATGAGCTGAAGTGTCTGAAATTTGAATTAATCCTGAATAATATGATGCATGCAGACTGTACCTTACCGGCCACCACCGCACTCTAATCAGCATCTCTGTTTATCCATTCCTCTTACAGGTACGTGACCCAACTTTTCCATCCTGATTTCCATGCAGCCTTCCCTATATCTCTCTGCTCCTACTATATACTAATGGTACGTGACCCAACTTTTCCATCCTGATTTCCATGCAGCCTTCCCTATATCTCTCTGCTCCTACTATATACTAATGGTACGTGACCCAACTTTTCCATCCTGATTTCCATGCAGCCTTCCCTATATCTCTCTGCTCCTACTATATACTAATGGTACGTGACCCAAGTTACACTACCCACCCCCCACTTTCATTTATGACCTTGTTTACTGAACCTTTGAGTATCCTACATCTGGTTCAGCCTTAATCAGCTGATCAAGATGAGCACAGACCACTCCCCTCTGGTTCACAGCTGAATGCATTCTGTAGGCCATATATTGAGAACTAGGAGTCTGTGTCAGACTGAAGTCTGTGTCCCTCAGCTTAAGTGTCCATGAGCTGAAGTGTCTGAAATTTGAATTAATCCTGAATAATATGATGCATGCAGACTGTACCTTACCGGCCACCACCGCACTCTAATCAGCATCTCTGTTTATCCATTCCTCTTACAGGTACGTGACCCAACTTTTCCATCCTGATTTCCATGCAGCCTTCCCTATATCTCTCTGCTCCTACTATATACTAATGGTACGTGACCCAACTTTTCCATCCTGATTTCCATGCAGCCTTCCCTATATCTCTCTGCTCCTACTATATACTAATGGTACGTGACCCAACTTTTCCATCCTGATTTCCATGCAGCCTTCCCTATATCTCTCTGCTCCTACTATATACTAATGGTACGTGACCCAACTTTTCCATCCTGATTTCCATGCAGCCTTCCCTATATCTCTCTGCTCCTACTATATACTAATGGTACGTGACCCAAGTTACACTACCCACCCCCCACTTTCATTTATGACCTTGTTTACTGAACCTTTGAGTATCCTACATCTGGTTCAGCCTTAATCAGCTGATCAAGATGAGCACAGACCACTCCCCTCTGGTTCACAGCTGAATGCATTCTGTAGGCCATATATTGAGAACTAGGAGTCTGTGTCAGACTGAAGTCTGTGTCCCTCAGCTTAAGTGTCCATGAGCTGAAGTGTCTGAAATTTGAATTAATCCTGAATAATATGATGCATGCAGACTGTACCTTACCGGCCACCACCGCACTCTAATCAGCATCTCTGTTTATCCATTCCTCTTACAGGTACGTGACCCAACTTTTCCATCCTGATTTCCATGCAGCCTTCCCTATATCTCTCTGCTCCTACTATATACTAATGGTACGTGACCCAACTTTTCCATCCTGATTTCCATGCAGCCTTCCCTATATCTCTCTGCTCCTACTATATACTAATGGTACGTGACCCAACTTTTCCATCCTGATTTCCATGCAGCCTTCCCTATATCTCTCTGCTCCTACTATATACTAATGGTACGTGACCCAACTTTTCCATCCTGATTTCCATGCAGCCTTCCCTATATCTCTCTGCTCCTACTATATACTAATGGTACGTGACCCAAGTTACACTACCCACCCCCCACTTTCATTTATGACCTTGTTTACTGAACCTTTGAGTATCCTACATCTGGTTCAGCCTTAATCAGCTGATCAAGATGAGCACAGACCACTCCCCTCTGGTTCACAGCTGAATGCATTCTGTAGGCCATATATTGAGAACTAGGAGTCTGTGTCAGACTGAAGTCTGTGTCCCTCAGCTTAAGTGTCCATGAGCTGAAGTGTCTGAAATTTGAATTAATCCTGAATAATATGATGCATGCAGACTGTACCTTACCGGCCACCACCGCACTCTAATCAGCATCTCTGTTTATCCATTCCTCTTACAGGTACGTGACCCAACTTTTCCATCCTGATTTCCATGCAGCCTTCCCTATATCTCTCTGCTCCTACTATATACTAATGGTACGTGACCCAACTTTTCCATCCTGATTTCCATGCAGCCTTCCCTATATCTCTCTGCTCCTACTATATACTAATGGTACGTGACCCAACTTTTCCATCCTGATTTCCATGCAGCCTTCCCTATATCTCTCTGCTCCTACTATATACTAATGGTACGTGACCCAACTTTTCCATCCTGATTTCCATGCAGCCTTCCCTATATCTCTCTGCTCCTACTATATACTAATGGTACGTGACCCAAGTTACACTACCCACCCCCCACTTTCATTTATGACCTTGTTTACTGAACCTTTGAGTATCCTACATCTGGTTCAGCCTTAATCAGCTGATCAAGATGAGCACAGACCACTCCCCTCTGGTTCACAGCTGAATGCATTCTGTAGGCCATATATTGAGAACTAGGAGTCTGTGTCAGACTGAAGTCTGTGTCCCTCAGCTTAAGTGTCCATGAGCTGAAGTGTCTGAAATTTGAATTAATCCTGAATAATATGATGCATGCAGACTGTACCTTACCGGCCACCACCGCACTCTAATCAGCATCTCTGTTTATCCATTCCTCTTACAGGTACGTGACCCAACTTTTCCATCCTGATTTCCATGCAGCCTTCCCTATATCTCTCTGCTCCTACTATATACTAATGGTACGTGACCCAACTTTTCCATCCTGATTTCCATGCAGCCTTCCCTATATCTCTCTGCTCCTACTATATACTAATGGTACGTGACCCAACTTTTCCATCCTGATTTCCATGCAGCCTTCCCTATATCTCTCTGCTCCTACTATATACTAATGGTACGTGACCCAACTTTTCCATCCTGATTTCCATGCAGCCTTCCCTATATCTCTCTGCTCCTACTATATACTAATGGTACGTGACCCAAGTTACACTACCCACCCCCCACTTTCATTTATGACCTTGTTTACTGAACCTTTGAGTATCCTACATCTGGTTCAGCCTTAATCAGCTGATCAAGATGAGCACAGACCACTCCCCTCTGGTTCACAGCTGAATGCATTCTGTAGGCCATATATTGAGAACTAGGAGTCTGTGTCAGACTGAAGTCTGTGTCCCTCAGCTTAAGTGTCCATGAGCTGAAGTGTCTGAAATTTGAATTAATCCTGAATAATATGATGCATGCAGACTGTACCTTACCGGCCACCACCGCACTCTAATCAGCATCTCTGTTTATCCATTCCTCTTACAGGTACGTGACCCAACTTTTCCATCCTGATTTCCATGCAGCCTTCCCTATATCTCTCTGCTCCTACTATATACTAATGGTACGTGACCCAACTTTTCCATCCTGATTTCCATGCAGCCTTCCCTATATCTCTCTGCTCCTACTATATACTAATGGTACGTGACCCAACTTTTCCATCCTGATTTCCATGCAGCCTTCCCTATATCTCTCTGCTCCTACTATATACTAATGGTACGTGACCCAACTTTTCCATCCTGATTTCCATGCAGCCTTCCCTATATCTCTCTGCTCCTACTATATACTAATGGTACGTGACCCAACTTTTCCATCCTGATTTCCATGCAGCCTTCCCTATATCTCTCTGCTCCTACTATATACTAATGGTACGTGACCCAAGTTACACTACCCACCCCCCACTTTCATTTATGACCTTGTTTACTGAACCTTTGAGTATCCTACATCTGGTTCAGCCTTAATCAGCTGATCAAGATGAGCACAGACCACTCCCCTCTGGTTCACAGCTGAATGCATTCTGTAGGCCATATATTGAGAACTAGGAGTCTGTGTCAGACTGAAGTCTGTGTCCCTCAGCTTAAGTGTCCATGAGCTGAAGTGTCTGAAATTTGAATTAATCCTGAATTGAACCTGAAGTGAACTGAAGGTACCTGGATACTAAGTCACAGTAAACAATGTTTGTTTTTGTTTTCACTCTCACCCCCTTAATCCTTCACTTCTTTCAACCACCCCTAATCCCTACACCTGGAAAGGAACTCTTCATCTCTCCCTCCATTCTCCCCACCCATCTCACCTCTTCCTCAGAGCTATTCCACAACATACAATCCTTTGTCTCCAAACACAGACAGCCACCTCATGCCCTCTCCTGCTCCCACCTACTAACGCTTTCTCTGCTCCTCCTTACTGCCGGCGACATCTCTCCAAATCCTGGCCCTCCTCACCACATCCCTACATTCACTTCCACCTCCTACCCCCGATCTATCCCAAACTCTCGTAACCCTTCTAACCTTACACCCATCCGCCCAGCCCCCACTTCCCCAGTTCCACTAACAGGAGCTCTATGGAACGCTCGCTCTGTCTGCAATAAACTTTCCTACATTCACGATCTCTTCATCACTAACAAGCTTTCCTTCCTCGGAATCACTGAAACCTGGCTCACCCCCTCCGACACAACCTCTCCTGCTGCACTTTCGTATGGCGGATTCCACCTCTCCCATACCCCCCGCCCCAACGGCAAGCACGGTGGAGGAATAGGTTTCCTCCTCTCAGAAAACTGCTCCTTCACCCAGATCCCACTGCCGCCCGCAATTACTCTCCCGTCTTTTGAAGTGCACTGTGTGCGCATCTACTCCCCCTCCAACCTCCAACTGGCTGTCATCTACCGCCCCCCAGGATCAGCCACCACTTTCTTTGACCACTTCACCACATGGCTACTTCATTTCCTCTCTGTTGACATCCCCACTATCCTCATGGGCGACTTTAACATCCCCATTGATACTTCCCTCTCAGCTGCCTCTAAGCATCTATCCCTCACTTCCTCCTTTGGTCTTACCCAGTGGTCTTCCACACCCACCCACAAAGACGGCCACACGCTGGACCTCATCTTCACCCGCCTCTGTTCCCTATCTAACCTCTCTAACTCACCTCTCCCTCTCTCTGACCACAACCTACTCACATTCTCTTCTCTCTCCTCCCCGGGGCAACAATCCCCACTCCACAAACTTGAATACCCTCGTAGAAATCTCAAACACCTTGACCTACACTCTCTCTGAATCCCTCCTCCCTCTTACAGACATTAGTTCCTTACATGATGCAGATGCTGCTGCCACTTTATACAACACCACAACAGCTGCAGCTCTCGATTCGGTCGCCCCCCTCATGCATACCAAGACTCGCACAATCAACAGACAACCCTGGCACACCAGCCTAACTAAAGAACTGCGACGGGCCTCCAGGGCTGCTGAACGTAGATGGAAAAGGTCCCACTCCCATGAGCACTTCATCGCATTCAAACAGTCCCTCACTACCTTCAAGTCCACACTTCCTGCCGACTCCAACTTAAAAATATCTCCCGGATCCGCACATTCCTAAACCATGAATCTGCAAAAACACTAGTGCATGCCCTCATCATCTCCCGCCTTGACTACTGCAACCTCCTGCTCTGTGGCCTCCCCTCTAACACTCTCGCACCCCTCCAATCTATCATAAACTCTGCTGCTCGACTAATCAACCTGTCCCCCCGCTATTCCCCGGCCTCTCCTCTCTGTCAATCTCTTCACTGGCTCCCCATTGCTCAGAGACTCCAGTTCAAAACCCTAACCATGACATACAAAGCCATTCACAACCTGTCTCCTCCATATATCACCGACCTAGTCTCCCGTTACATACCTGCACGCAACCTCCGATCCTCACAAGATCTCCTGCTCTACTCCCCTCTTATCTCCTCCTCCCACAACCGTATACAAGATTTCTCCCGTGCTTCCGCCCTACTCTGGAACTCTCTACCCCAACGTATCAGACTCTCGCCTACCGTGGAAACCTTCAAAAGGAACCTGAAGACCCACCCCTTCCGACAAGCCTACAACCTGCAGTAACCACCGCTCCACCATACCGCTGCACGACCAGCTCTACCCTCACCTACTGTATCCTCACCCATCCCTCGTAGATTGTGAGCCCTCGCGGGCAGGGTCCTCGCTCCGCCTGTACCAGTCGCTGTCACATTGTGTTCAAGATTATTGAAATTGTTCTTGTATTATACCCCCTTTTTCACATGTAAAGCGCCATGGAATAAATGGCGCTATAATAATAAATAATAATAATAATAATTTGATCTATCTGGATGCTGCCAAGCGTTTGAATGCCCGTCAAGCTAGGTGGGCACTTTTTTTTTCTCGGTTTCATTTTTCGGTTGCCTATATCCCTGGTACTAAGAATGTTAAAGCCGATGCTTTATCTCGCAGCTTCTCTCCTGCGGTCGGTACACAGGAGGAGGAGAACATTTTACAGAAAGGAGTTGTGGTAGCGGCATTGGACTCTGTTTTAGAGAATGGGATTCTAAAAGCTCAAGATGATGCTCCATCTAACACTCCCCATGGGAGGTTGTTCATGCCTAGAACCTTTAGGAGAGACTTGTTTGTGGAGTGTCATTAGTCTCGGTTGGCAGGTTATCCAGGAATTTCTGAGACTAAGAGACTTATCAGTCGCAGTTTTTGGTGGCCTGGATGGCAGAAAGAAGTCATCAAGTGGGTGCGTCAATGTGCGGTTTGTGCTAGGTCAAAGGCTTCACATACTCCTGCTGCGGGGTTCTTTTGCCCTCTGGAGGTTCCTAGTGTGCCTTGGACGCATCTCACAATGGATTTTATTACTGATCTGCCGGTGTACGAGGGTTTTACTGTCATCTGGATGGTCGTGGTCCGTTTTGGTAAGATGTGTCATTTGGTTCCATTCATTAAGTTGCCCTGCGCCAAGACACTTGCTAAGGCGTTTGTTAAGGAGATTGTCAAGCTTCATGGTGTTCCCACGGATATTGTTTCTGATAGAGGACCTTAGTTTGTGGCTCGCTTTTGGCGTGCTTTTTGTGACAGGTTGGGAGTCCATTTGTCATTTTCGTCTGGGTATCATCCTGAGTCTAATGGACAGACTGAAAGAAAGAACCAGGATGTAGAACAGTTTTTGCAATGTTTTGTGGCGGATAATCAAGAGGCGTGGTCTGAGTTTCTGCCTCTCGCAGAATTTGCTCTTAACAATCATACATCCTCCTCAGCTGGGTGTTCTCCTTTTTTTTGTTGTACTGGGAGACATCCGACTTTTGGTTCGTTCTCCAAATTGGGGTCGGTGGTGCCGGAGGAGGAGAATTTTTCCGGTGATTTGGAGAGAGTTTGGACTAATGTACGTTGCAACCTTCAAGAGGCTAACAAGAAGTCCAAGAAGTATTTTGACAGGAAACGAAAGGAGGTTTTGTTTACTGTGGGTGACATGGTTTGGTTGTCCTCAAGGAACCTGCGGTTGAGGATTTCCTCTAAAAAACTGGGTCCTAAGTTTGTGGGTCAATTTAAAGTGCTTCAGGTTGTTAACCCGTCTGCGGTTAGGTTGGATGTTCCTACTTCCTGGAAGATTAATCCTGTGTTTCATGTTGACTTGTTGAAAAAGGCGGATGTATCTGATAGGGATGCCACTGTCTCAGTTCCTCCTGTGGTGGAAGACGGTGAATATGAAATTTCACGTATCTTGAATTCTAGATGACATAGAGGGAGAGTACAGTATCTCGTCTCCTGGAAGGGTTTCGGTCCCGAAGATAACTCCTGGGTAAGGGCGGATGATGTCTCTGCTCCTAGACTTGTTAGAGCTTTGCACAAGAGGTTTCCGGATAGGCCTGGGCCTGGAGGATCCGGAGGATCCTCTTAAAAGAGGGGGTACTGTTAGAACCACCTGTTTGTTTTTTCCATCTTGTGTTTTGCGGTCACGTGACCATCTGCCTTTATATTCCAGCTGTTTTGCTAGCCAGGTGCTTCGGTGCCTATCTCTCAGTTCGCTTGGTCCTTTGGGACCTCTAGTACCTTTTTGTCAATTTATCTTATGTATTTTGCAACAACTTTCTCTGTTCAGGAGGTGTCCCTTTTTTGTTCCAGTCCTTAGTTCTTTTAGGGACCCCTTGCCTTTATTCTATAGGTCTTCGTTCAGACTAGCCTAGGACTAAGGCGGGTCTGTTCACTAGGAACAGGCAGCCCGCTACGCCGTAGGGATTTAGCTTAGTCTTACTGTAGGGAAAGCTTTCTCCTTCTTTCCTTAGTTCTTGTTTGCAGATCATAACAAATTTAACTGTAATCGCATCGTCATACTGCCATAAATATATCACCTACTAGACATAGTGTACAAAATAGAAAAGCAGGGAAAAAGAATAAATACCATATAAGGAGGTCAACCAGAACTCCAATGCACGTATCGCCAGGTGGCTGTTTCAAGGAGTATGGGAAAAGAGGAAACTGGGGGTTTTATATACTGCTCAAAAAAATAAAGGGAACACTTAAACAACAGAATATAACTCCAAGTAAATCAAACTTATGTGAAATCAAACTGTCCACTTAGGAAGCAACACTGATTGACAATCAATTTCACATGCTGTTGTGCAAACAGAATAGACAATAGATGGAAATTATTGGCAATTATCAAGACACCCTCAATAAAGGATTGGTTCTGCAGGTGGGGACCACAGACCATATCTCAGTACTAATGCTTTCTGGCTGATGTTTTGGTCACTTTTGAATGTTGGTTGTGCTTTCACACTCGTGGTAGCATGAGATGGACTCTACAACCCACAGAAGTTGCTCATGTAGTGCCGCTCATCCAGGATGGCACATCAATGCGAGCTGTGGCAAGTAGGTTTGCTGTGTCTGTCAGCGTAGTGTCCAGAGGCTGGAGGGGCTACTAGGAGACAGGCCAGCACACCAGGAGATGCGGAGGGGGCCGTAGGAGGGCAACAACCCAGCAGCAGGACGGCTATCTCTGCCTTTGTGCAAGGAAGAACAGGAGGAGCACTGCCAGAGCCCTGCAAAATGACCTCCAGCAGGCCACAAATGTGCATGTGTTTGCACAAACGGTTAGAAACCAACTCTATGAGGGTGGAATGAGAGGCCGACATCCACAGATGGGGGTTGTGCTCACAGCCCAACACCGTGCAAAACGCTTGGCATTTGCCACAGAACACCAGGATTGGCTGTGCTCTTCACAGATGAAAGCAGGTTCACACTGAGCACAAGTGACAGATGTGACAGATTCTGGAAACGCCGTGGAGAGTGATCTGCTGCCTGCAACATCCTTCAGCATGACCAGTTTGGCAGTGGGTCAGTAATGGTGTGGGATGGCATTTCTTCGGAGGGCCGCAAAGCCCTCCATGTGCTCGCCAGAGGTAGCCTGACTTCCATTAGGTACTGAGATGAGATCCTCAGACCCCTTGTGAGACCATATGCTGGTGCGGTTGGCCCTGGGTTCCTCCTAAGACCTCATGTGGCTGGAGTGTGTCAGCAGTTCCTGAAAGATGAAGGCATTGAAGCTATGGACTGGCCAGCCCGTTCCCCAGACCTGAATCCGATTGACCACATCTGGGACATCATGTCTCGCTCCATCCACCAACTTCACGTTGCACCACAGACTGTCCAGGAGTTGCATGCTTTAGTCCAGGTCTGGGAGGAGATCCCGCAGGAGACAATCTGCAACCTCATCAGGAGCATGGCCAGGCGTTGTAGGGAGGTAATACAGGCACGTGGAGGTCACACACAATACTGAGCCTCATTTTGACTTGTTTTAAGGACATTACATCAAAGTTGGATCAGCCTGCAGTGTGTTTTTCCACTTTAATTTTGGGGGTGACTCCAAATCCAGGCCTCCATTGGTTAATAAATTTGATTTCCATTGATAATTTTTGTGTGATTTTGTTGTCAGCACATTCAACTTTGTATAGAATAAAGTATTCAATGAGAATATTTCATTCATTCAGATCTAGGATGTGTTATTTGAGTATTCCCTTTATTTTTTGAGCAGTGTATATGTCAGTACAACCAATGACAGAATAAATTACTAAATAGTTCTTTAATTCATGTATAAAAATGATGTCCCATAGGTAAAAAGATGGCATGTGATTACATCAAAATCATTTATTGGTGGCTAGGGAAAAACCAAAACTTGTGCACAAAGACGACTAGTGAAGAGTGGAACGCACACCCAGAATGCGCCACTCAGAACCGGAAGTGACGCAATGGAGGCGCACGAACCACAGGAGGACACGTCACCTCCCAATGCAATGCGCTCCAGCGTGGTTCCGGGTACGGCGTGGAGCGCCCCGGGGCGTGCGTTCCACGCTGGAGTGCATTGCATTTGACAGTGACGTGTACTTCTGTGGATCGTGTGCCTCCATCATGTAACTTCTGGTTCCGGGTGGCGCGTTCTGGGTGTGCTTCCCACACTGGAACGCATCGCACTCTTCATTGGTCATCTTCGTGCATATGTGTTTTGATTTTTCCCTGACCACCAATGAATGTATTTGATGTTATCACATGGCCTCTTTTGACCTATGGGACATTTTTATACATGAATTAAAGAACTTTTTAGTAATTTATTCTGTCATTGGTTGTACTGACATATATAATACTCCATATTCTGTCCCCATGGCTGTGGCTGTAAATATATGGCTCTGTGAGACGCTGTCTCTTCAACCTGTACTTACAATGGCGATGGTCGCAGATAGCTTAACTCAGCTGCAGGCACACACGTTGTGAAGAATCCAGAAGAAGGTTTATTTTTCTTGGAGATCTTGTGAAAATGCATATATAGCAGCAGGTAAAAAGGAACTTTCCTCAGACAGGCTGAGAGCACATGAGCTTCTGATGGTGCCAAGATGGTGAATGAGGAAATACAGGGGAAAAAGAAGGGCGGGGTTAGCTACAACACAGTCACATGAGAGGGAGACAAGGAAAGAGAAGGGACAAACATAAGGATGGTAAACATTATTGCATAGCAACAACCAGCAATATATGAAAACTGCAAGGAGTCCAAACGTAGTCCATAAATTTCCCATTCATGGGACATAACACCCTACAGTTTCCTCTTTTCCCATACTCCTTGATAAAGCCACCTGGCGAAACGTGCGTTGGAGTTCTTGTTGTCCTTTTATGGTATTTATTCTTTTTCCCTGCTCTTGTATTTTGTACACTATGTCCAGTAGGTGATATACTTATACTTATTGCAGTATGCTTATGCGATTACAGTTAAATTATCCACTTGTATTTATTTATCTAATGTACTGTATATGCATTTATTCTGCTGCTATATTTATATATGTATATATATGTATTACATTTGTATATTAATAAAAATTACATTTTATATTGACTATTTGAATTGTCTATTCACTTTTCTTCTTTGAATAGGATTTATTTTACCTATATGTAAAAATCACTTGTACAAGGTATATGAACTTAAAATGTTATCCTGAAATACTTAGTACATTAGTCTCCATCTTTCAATGAAAATATTAATAAATTATCAACTAAATAAATAAAATGCAATGTTGTAGAACATATTATTTTAAGTATACCCACTAATTAGATCCCTATCACAATCACAAAATCAACAGCATGTGCCAGGTCTCTAAAATACAAACACAGATGCAGCTTTAGATTACAGTGCTATAAACAGTCTCATGTTAATCCGTATTTCCTCAGCCTAAAGTAAGCCATAAATATAGCTTGAAGAACTTGGCAAGATTATTTTTATTACTCGAGTAAAGGTTTAATCAAAAAATGTCGCGCAAGATTGTAAAATTTTTTCAAGATAATTCATTATATAAATGTTATACCATAGAATAACAAATACACCTTATAGCTTTTATCTACTGTATGCTACCGAAAGGCGACAATGTTCTAATAAGGTTTTCAATAATGATAAACAGAAAAAGAAGTATAATTCATTTACACAACAGCACAGCATAAGTGTTTGGATTTGATGTATTTTTCAGTAAATGGCTTTTAATTTTAGCTTAGGGACACACAAGAAAATGAGGACACTTGATATGGGTTGCATACTAGGCCATATTTGCCACTAGGCACTGGAACAGTGCAAGCATGCAAGATATTTTTTTTAATCTCCCCCTTCTAAAGACCATATAGCAAAACCAGTGGGGAGTGGTGTTTGGAAGTTCCTTGCATTTGTGTCTTTAAGATGCAAACACAAATGAAGACGCGCACATGCTGGAGATAAAGGTGCAGAGAATCCCTCATTAGCTCCCTGCTTTGATATGCAGTGGCTTCATCATTCTACTGATGTCTCTGCACTGCCATGAGATCACCATATCACACTGCTGTGTTCACTGCAGCGCTACTAAGGTGGAGAAAACATGGGACATGGAAGATGGCAAGCACTATATAGTGTAGCTGAAGGAACAAAGATCTTTTACTGTAGATTAGAGGGGGAGGACATCCTGGAAGTAGGTTCATGTGATACAATTGTATATGTTGGCGGCTGAGTTGACATTCCAATTGACCGATGTAGTAAGCTTAGTGCTGTATTTATGTACTGATGTTAGTTCTGGTGTTGTATTCATGGACTGAATTGTTCTGTTGATGTATTCATGTACTGATGGTAGTTAGAGTGCTGTGTTCATGTATTGATAGGGATTCTGATCCTTCTGTACAATGTACCGTATATATAGTGATCCTTAATTTGTCAGATAATATACTATATGGCTATATTAATAAATTAGTGTGCCATCTGACAAGGTAGGAATGCTAGATCTGTATTTATTTTAGCAATATTAAACTTTTTTTTTGGGGGGGGGGGTGCGGGCAGAAAATTTGGCATCTTACCTCAGTGTGCTATTATAGAATCTGTGAAGATGCTTCTTAAATACTTGTATAAACATCTACTGAGTTGTTTTCAGTACTCAAAAAGCAACTCTGCAGTGCGCTGCTAAGCAAAAGCATTAATCTTCTGGCTGAGTGTGCACACAGAGCAGTATTTGAGCTCAATAGAAAGTCTATGATTCTGTACACCTCTTTAACAGAACAGTATCTGTACCAGCATGACTCAACACTAAAAATGAGCATTTTCTTTGCCATGGCAAAATTGCAACGATTTTTGCAGCAAAAAAAAATGCACTGCAGTAGCTACGCAATCTAAGGGTCCCTAGAGCAACATAAGTTCTAAATATGGCTGGTTGCTAGCTTACATCTTTTGTCCAAAATGGCAATTAACAGCTCAAATATTTTTTTCATCGTTGCTGGGTGCTGCCAGGACCAGTAATGTTGGTGGGAAAAATAAGGCATTTGTACTTGTAGGGTGCACTTATATAGTGCTGGGTAGCCTGCCTAAACTAACAGTATGTGCATAAATGTGTCTTAGGGCTCATACCCATATGTGTGAAAAAAAACGTTCCATTTTCTGGACAAAAAAAAAACGACCGAGTGTCATGCGAGTGCTAGGCGAGTGCTCTGCGATTTTCACACACCGTCTCTTTAAAAGTCGACAATTCATCAGCCCCGTACAGTTACAACACAGAGGTACCCGACAATTTAGAATAGAAAAAATAGAAGAACCCACATAGAATAGATAGATAGAAAGATGTCAGTCACATACATAATTAGTATAGTCACCCTGCTGGTTACTGTACTTGTCATTTATTGTTAAAATAAAGAATTTATAAAAAAAAAATTGGTGTGGGGTCCCCCGTAATTTTATAGTCTATCAGAGGTTAAGCAGACAGCTGGGGCAGATGTTAGAAGCCTAGGAGGGGGGTAATACCCATGGAGTTTTCCAGGCTACTAATATCAGCCCCCAGCTGAATACTTAGCCTTTACTGACTATTAAAATGGATGACCCCCCAAAAAAATGACGTGGGGTCCCCCTGTTTTTAACAGCTAGCAAAGGCTATGCAGACAGCTGGGGGCTGATATTAATAGTCTAGGAAGGGGCCATAAATATTGCCCCCCTCCGAGGCTAGAAACAGAGCCCTAAGCAGCCCCAGAAATTGCACATCCATAGGATGCGCCAATTCTGGCACTTAGCCTCGCTCTGCCCCATGCCCTGTAGCGGTGGCAGTGGTGTTATAGGGCTGGGGTTGATGTGAGCTTATAATGCCAGCTGACATTAAGCTCAGGTTAGTAATGGAGAGGCGTCTATAAGACGACCCCATTACTAACCCCATAGTGAAAGTGATATGTGAAATAAAGACACCCACACCATGAATACAATATTTTATTTGAAATAAAGACACACTATTGTCTCCTGCAATAAAAGTAAAATAATAAAGCAACCTCATCCTCATCTTTCCGACGTGAGGAACATCCATGTGTCCCGCGATGACTCCAGCCCTGCTACATCTAGATGGCAGGCTGAATAGTAGCGGGATGCAACCATCCAGCCTGCCATCCCACAGAGACACTGAGGAGCGCACGCATGTGTGCGCTCTTCGGTGTCTCGCTGTGATGGCATTGAGATGAGCTGAGTTCATGTCAAATGAACTCAGTTCACCTAATTGACGTCACTGCGAGCGTGGGAGAATTCAAACCGCGCATGCGGTGCCGGCAAATGATGCGCCATTTCTGGGGCGGCTGGGGCTCCTGTGTTTAGCCTCGGAGGGGGCCAATATTCATGGCCCCTTCCTAGGCTATTAACATCAGCCCCCAGCCAGGGGCGTACATAGAAATCATGGGGCCCCATAGCAGAAGCTCTAATTGCCCCCCCCACAAAAAATAAATAAATGTCCGTGTCACAGAAGAGCAGATCTCACAACTTTCCAGCTTTTACTTTTTACTTAGTAATTTTCCTCCTGCTGAAGCCCTAGATTCCTCTTTCATTGCCCTTGTAAAGTATGATGTCAATAAAAGTGCCCCCCAAACACAATATGATACCCCCATGGTGCATTCCTCCACATTAGCCTCCGCATGCACAGTATAATGACCCTACTGTGCCCACTTCAACTCCCCTGGCAAAGTATGGTGACCCTAACACAGTATTATCCCCCAACTGTGACTCCCACACAGCCCTCCATACAGTATAATGGGCCTACATACAGTATAATGGCCCGCACTAGCCCTCCAAACAGTATAATGGCCCCCACACAGTCCTTCAAACAGTACGATGGACCCCACACAAACCTTCACACCGTATAATTGCTTTCATACAGTATAATGGCCCCCTACATAACCCTCAAAATATTATAATGGCCCCACATAGCCTTCCATATAGTATAATACGCCACCCATAATCCTCCATATAGTATAACTAGCTATTGAACCCGTTCTACGACCGGGTTGTGAACATTTTTATTGGTATATGGTCTCCCATACTGGTATGTGCTGCCCCCCTCCTGTCCCCACCATCCTATTCTGGTATGCATGGCACCCCTCATCCCCATCCTGGTATGCATGGCACCCCTCATCCCTATCCTGGTATGTATGACACCCCTCACCCCCAATCCTGGTAAACATGGCACCCCTGACCCCAAATCCTAGTATGCATGGCACCCCTCATCCCCAATCCTGGTATGCATGGCACCCCTCACCCCCAATCCTGGTATGCATGGCTCCCCTCACCCACAATCCTGGTATGCATGGCATCCCTCAACCCCAATCCTGGAAGTCATGGCACCCCTCATCCCTAATCCTGGTATGCATGGCACCCCTTACCCCCAATCCTGGCATGCGTGGCACTCCTCATCCCCAATCCTCGTATGCATGGTATCCCTCATCCTGGTATGCATGGACCCCTCACCCACATCCTGGTATGCATGGCACCCCTCACCCCCATCATGGTATGCATGGCACTCCTCAGCCCTATCCGTGTATGCATGGCACCCCTCATCCCCAATCCAGGTATGCATGGCTCCCTCATCCCCAATCCTGTTATGCATGGCTCCCTCATTCCCAATCCTGGTATGCATGGCTCCCTCATCCCCCATCCTGATAGGCATGGCACCCCTCATCCCCAATCCTAGTATGCATGGCTCCCTTATCCCCAATCCTGATACGCATGGCACCTCTCACCCCCATCCTGGTATGCATGGGCCCCTCATCCCCAATCCTGGTATGCATGGCTCCCTCATCCTCAATCCTGGTATGCATGGTACCCCTCATCCCCAATCCTGGTTTGCATGGCTCCCTCACCCCCATCCTGGTATGATTGGCACTCGTCATCCCTATCCTGGTATGCATGGGCCCCTCATCCACAATCCTGGTATACATGGTACCCCTCATCCCCAATCCTGGTATACATGGTACCCCTCATCCCTATCCTGGTATGTATGGTACCCCTCATCCCTATCCTGGTATGTATGGTACCCCTCATCCCTATCCTGGTATGTATGGTACCCCTCATCCCTATTCTAGTATGTATGGTACCCCTCATCCTGGAATGCATGGCACCCAATCCCTCATCCTGGTATGCATGGCACCCCATCTTTCATCCTGGTATGCATGGTACCCCGAATTCCTATTCTGGTATGCATGGCACCCCTCTCCCCCTAATCCTGGTATGCATGGTCCCCTCATCTCCCAATAATGGTATGTGTGGTACCCCTCATCCCCCAATCCTGGTATGCATGATCCCCTCACCCCACCATCCTGGTATGCATGGTCCCCTCACCCCCCAATCCTGGTATGCATGGTCCCCTCACCCCCAATCCTGGTATGCATGGACCCCTCACCCCCAATCCTGGTATGTGTGGTACCCCTCACCCCACAATCCTGGTATGTGTGGTCCCCTTACCCCCCAATCCTGGTATGCATGGCCCCCCTCACCCCTCAATCCTAGTATGCATGGTCCCCTCAACCCACAATCCTGGTATGTGTGGCCCCCTCATCCCTTTCACACTGTACACACATCCAAAAAAATAAACAGTTATACTCACCTTTCTTCTCTGTGCTCCAGCGCTTCTGTGTCCTGTTCTGCCGCAGGCCGGGGGAGGAGTGCGGCGCCAGAGCACCTCGCTGTCCGGCGCAATTTTGCTGAAGACACACTGCAAATGTGTCTTCAGTAAAACGGCGCTGGATAGCACTATGCGCATGCGCCGATACCTCACTCCTGCCCCGGTCTCCGACAAAGAGAGAGGCGCCGCGGCAAAGCTCCTCCTGGTCAGGTAAGTATGTAAGTATGGCGCCGGAGATCGCAGTATGCGTTCAGTGTCTACGCATACCGCGATCTCCGGCACCATACACTCCTCTTACCTGTAACGGCTGGATGCGGTCTTCTGTCTGGAGCCAGACTGCGCGTCACGCATGCGCAGTCTATAAAGGCTTCAGACAGAGACACGCTTAGCCGATTATATTTTAGATGAACTTCCCATGGTCCTCCGTAGAATATAATTCACTCCCCATAGTCTTCCATACAGTGTATTACACACCCCATAGGGTAAAATGCTGCCCCCATATAGTATAATGCACCCCACAGTCCTGCAGTATTATGGGCACCATGTACTCACTAATTTTAAAATACCGTATATTTTAAATAAGCCGACCCGAGTATAAGCCGAGGCCCCTAATTTTACCACAAAAAACTGGGAAAACGTATTGACTCGCGTATAAGCCTAGGGTGGGAAATGCAGCAGCTACTGGTAAATTTCACTATCCTGGTAAGTATGGCACCCCTCATCCCCCAATCCTGGTACATATGGCACCCCTCATCTCCCAATCCTGGTACGTATGGAACCCCTCATCCCCCAATCCTGGTACGTATGGCACCCCTCATCTCCCAATCCTGGTGTGTATGGCACCCCTCATCCCCCAATCCTGGTACGTATGGCACCCCTCATCCCCGAATCCTGGTACGTATGGGACCCCTCATCTCCCAATCCTGGTACGTATGGCACCCCTCATCTCCCAATCCTGGTACGTGTGGCACCATTCATCCCCCAATCCTGGTACGCATTGCGCCCTCATCCCCCAGTCCTGGTTTGTATGGCACCCCTCATCCCCCATTCCTGGTATGCATGGCCTCCTCATCCCCCAATACTGGTATGCATGGCCTCCTCATCCCCCAATCCTTGTATGTATGGCACCTCTCATCCCCCAATCCTGGTATGCATAGCCTCCTCATACCCCAATCCTGGTATGCAGGCCTCCTTATACCCCAATCCTAGTATGCATGGCCTCCTCATCCCCCAATCCTGACATGTATGGCCTCCCCATTCCCGAATCCTGGTATGCATGGCCTACTCATCCCCCAATCCTGGTATGCGTGGCACCCCTCATTCTCAATCCTGGTATGCGTGGCACCCTTCATTCTCAATCCTGGCATGCATGGCCTCCTCATCCCCCAATCCTGGTATGCATGGCCTCCTCATCCCCAAATCCTGGTATGTATGACTTCCTCATCCTCCAATCCTGTTATGCCTGGCTTCTTCATCCCCCAATCCTGCTATGCGTGGCCTCCTCATCCCCCAATCCTGGTATGCATGGCCTCCTCATCTCCCAATCCTGGTATGCATGGCCTCCTCATCCCCCAATCCTGGTATGTATGGCCTCCTCATCCCCGAATCCTGGTATTCGGGGCCCCCCTCATCTCCAATCCTGGTATGTGTAGCCTCATCACCCCCACAATCCTGGTATGTGTGGCCTCCTCATCCCCAAATCCTAGTATGTGTGGCCTCCTCATCCCCCAATCCTGGTATGTGTGGCTCCCTCATCCCCCAATCCAGGTATGTGTGGTCCCCTCATCCCCCAATCCTGGTACGTGTGGCCTCATCCAACAATCCTGGTATGTGTGGCCTCCTCATCCCCCAATCCTGGTATGTGTGGCCCCCTTATCCTCCAATACTGGTATGTGTGTGGCCTCCTCATTCCCCAATCCTGGTATGCATGGCCCTATCATCCCTCAATCCTGGTATGTGTGGCCTCCTCACCCCCAAATCCTGGTATGTGTGGCTCCATCACTGTACACACAAAAAAATAAACACTTATTCTCACCTTCCTTCCTCACCTCTGCTCCAGTGCTGCTGTGTCCTGTCTGCCAGCAGCTCATGTCGGCATCTGAGCAGCGCACGCTCTCAGACGCCGAGGTGAGCTGCCGGCATATTCACTCCTCTCCACGCCAGGACTAAGGGCATGGAGAACAGTGAATATGCATTCTCTTTAGTAGCGGACACTGTCAGCAGGAGCCGTGGCTCAGCGCTCCTCCATGCCCGCTACTAAAGAGAATGAATATTCCCTCTTCTCAATGCCCATGGGAGTGGAGAAGAGGGAATATTCATGTCCCTTTAGCAGCGGGCACACGTGGTAGCTGCAGCAGCGGCTACTGCGTGTGCCCCGCTCCTCCGCCGCTGCAACCTCCCTCCCCCCTAATACTCACATATCCTCCTCATTCCCCCGCTGCTTCAGGCACTCCCAGCTCATGGGCCCCCCGGCTCACGGGCCACATACCTGTGGCGTGGTCTGCCGCCATTGGCGGTACACCACTGCCCCCAGCTGTCTGCATAGCCTTTGCTAGCTGTTGAAACAGGGGGACGCCACATCATTTTTTTGGGGGTCCCCCATTTTAATAGCCAGTAAAGGCTAAGTATTCAGCTGGGGGCTGATGTTAGTAGCCTGGGAAACTCCATGGGTATTACCCCCCTTCCCAAGGTTCTAACATCTGCCCCAGCTGTCTGCTTAACCTCTGCTAGACTATAAAATTATGGGGCCAATTTTTTTTTTAATAAATTCTTTATTTTAACAATAAATGACAAGAACCATAATCAGTAGGGTCACTGTACTAATTATGTATGTGACTGAAAATTTTCTATCTATCTATTCTATGTGTGTTCTTCTATTCTTTCTATTCTAAATTGTCGGGTACTGATGTATTGTAACTGTATGCGGCTGATGAATTGCCACCTTTTTTAAAGAGACGGGTGCTTGAAAATCGGATGGCACTCGCATGGTCCGAGTGGCGTGTGATTTTTTTTCTTTCACGCACCCATTGACTTGCATTGGCAAGTCTCGTCCGAGATACGTGGCAAATCGCAGCATGCTGCGATTTTTTTCTCAGCTCGATTTCAGCTGAGAAAAAAATCACAAATGAGATGTCGCTCATTGATTAACATTGGTGCGAGTGCAATCCGATGTCTTATCGGATTGCACTCGTCCATTTTACTCGCAAGTGAGTATGAGCCCTTAAAGAGTAACTAACCATTTGGGAGATTTTGTAATATGTTTTAGGCCTTTTAATACTGAGCAAATCGGTGGAGATCTGGGCCATGAGACCCCATTAATTGTAGCAGAGAGTTGCAGGTACATACGATTCAATTATTTATCTTGGAGGCTGACCTGCTTTGCAATGAGCTTGATGCTGTATTTATGTATTGATGACAGTTCTGGTGCTGTATTCGTGCACTGATGATGGTTCTCTTGCTATATTCCTTTACTGAAGATGGTTCTGGTGCTGTGTTTGTGTACTAAAAATGGTTTTGGTGATGTATTTATTTACTGATAGCAGTTCTGGTTCTGTATTTATGTACTGAACAGACCTATAAGTTGTATTCGGCATGGTGCAATACACATACTGTATCTGTGTGATTGCTATCTTTATAAGGCTTATCTGCGTGCATTTATAATACTAACCAGCCATCCTTCTTATGGCGGATAAGTATGTGAGTGGTTGTTCATCAGTATTTTGCACGTGTTGCCGGAAAGCGAAACTCTGCAGGGGTTTTATTAATGTATGCTCCATTCATTTGGAGATGATGGAGGCACGGTTCCCCTCCAAAAGAGCCAAAGTGGGATATATCATCTCATTACGCTCTCACAGGGCTACTCCTCTATGGGAGCGGAATGATCCGGTTGTAGTAAATGCGGGTCTTTTCCTTAAGACCTTAAAAGGTGTATTCCTAGGTCCTTAGGTCACGCATGATACGGCTCTTAAGCTTCTCGCATTGATTCAGGGTTCGGCCACCACCAGCCACTATGCCATCCAGTTCAGAACCGTAGCGGCTGAACTGGATTGGTCTGAGCGGTCGCTTATCCCGGTGTTCTGGAAGGGTCTGGCTGGGCATATTAAAGATGCTCTATCTACCAGAGAGATTCCAACCTCCCTGGAGGAGTTAATATCTCTCACTGACCATATAGATTTGCGTCATGCGGAACACAAGTTAGAGCTGGAGGTTGCCAGACCTCAGTATCAGTTGGCACCATCCTTCTCTAGACCCATTTCCAAACCCGAGACTCTCGACCCGGAGCCTGAGGCTATGGATATATCCCGGACTGAGTCTGGTCCTTCTCGTTTCCATCCTGCACATCTCTTGGAGTACCCCGAAAATAAGGGTTCCAAGCAGTCGGGAAAACGAGTAGGTCTTACCACCGTTGGAGGAGGTGTATTAAATTCTGGGACTTCTTCGTCCAAATTATTATATAACGTGACATTGTCTTTTGGTACATCTGCAGTTACTGCCAAGGCGTGGGTGGACTCTGGTGCTGATGGCAATTTTTTATCATCTACGTTTGCCCAGAGGCATGCCATCCCTATAGAGTTACTCTCAAGACCAATGAACATAAGTGTTGTCAATGGTTCATTCCTGGACGCGCAAATCACCCACCAGTCGATTCCCCTCACCATGTCATTTCCTCAGGGCCACCGGGAGGTCATCTCATTTCTTATTATTCCCGGTGGATTAGGCGAGGTGTTATTGGGTCTCCCCTGGCTACGCTGTCATACTCCACACATTGACTGGAATACGGGGAGAATTTCTTCCTGGAGTGAGAATTGTGCGTCTCAGTGTATGGTCAAAGTCACCCGGAGGGTAGTCTCTGATCCCTCTACCGATGTGGCCTCCGGTACAGATTCTTTGTCTGTCCCCAGGACCCGGGTCTTGTCAGACTACAGTACAGACCAAAAGTTTGGACACACCTTCTCATTTAAAGATTTTTCTGTATTTTCATGACTATGAAAATTGTACATTCACACTGAAGGCATCAAAACTATGAATTAACACATGTGGAATTATATACTTAACAAAAAAATGTGAAACAACTAAAAATATGTCTTATATTCTAGGTTCTTCAAAGTAGCCACCTTTTGCTTTGATGACTGCTTTGCACACTCTTGGCATTCTCTTGATGAGCTTCAAGAGGTAGTCACTGAAAATGGTCTTCCAACAATCTTAAAGGAGTTCCCAGAGATGCTTAGCACTTGTTGGCCCTTTTGCCTTCACTCTGCGGTCCAGCTCACCCTAAACCATCTCGATTGGGTTCAGGTCTGGTGACTGTGGATGCCATGTCATCTGGCGTAGCACCCCATCACTCTCCTTCTTGGTCAAATAGCCGTTACACAGCCTGGAGGTGTGTTTGGGGTCATTGACCTGTTGAAAAATAAATGATGGTCCAACTAAACGCAAACCGGATGAAATAGCATGCCGCTGCAAGATGCTGTGGTAGCCATGCTGGTTCAGTATGCCTTCAATTTTGAATAAATCCCCAACAGTGTCACCAGCAAAGCATCCCCACACCATCACACCTCCTCCTCCATGCTTCACGGTGGGAACCAGGCATGTAGAGTCAATCAATTCACCTTTTCTGCGTCGCACAAAGACATGGTGGTTGGAACCAAAGATCTCAAATTTGGACTCGATCAGACCAAAGCACAGATTTCCACTGGTCTAATGTCCATTCCTTGTCTTCTTTAGCCCAAACAAGTCTCTTCTGCTTGTTGCCTGTCCTTAGCAGTGGTTTCCTAACAGCTATTTTACCATGAAGGCCTGCTGCACAAAGTCTCCTCTTAACAGTTGTTGAAGAGATGTGTCTGCTGCTAGAACTCTGTGTGGTATTGACCTGGTCTCTAATCTGAGCTGCTCTTAACCTGCGATTTCTGAGGCAGGTGACTCGGATAAACTTATCCTCAGAAGCAGAGGTGACTCTTGGTCTTCCTTTCCTGGGGCGGTCCTCATGTGAGGCAGTTTCTTTGTAGTACTTGATGGTTTTTGCAACTGCACTTGGAGACACATTCAAAGTTTGCCCAATTTTTCGGACTGACTGACCTTCATTTCTTAAAGTAATGATGGCCACTCATTTTTCTTTACTTCGCTGCTTTTTTCTTGCCATAATACAAATTCTAACAGTCTATTCAGTAGGACTATCAGCTGTGTATCCACCTGACTTCTGCACAACACAACTGATGGTCCCAACCCCATTTATAAGGCAAGAAATCCCACTTATTAAACTTGACAGGGCACACCTGTGAAGTGAAAACCATTTGACCAAGAAGGAGAGTGATGGGGTGCTACGCTAGATGACCTGGCCTCTACAGTCACCAGAGCTGAACCCAATCGAGATGGTTTGGGGTGAGCTGGACCGCAGAGTGAAGGCAAAAGGGCCAGCAAGTGCTAAGAATCTCTGGGAATTCCTTCAAGATTGATGGAAGACCATTTCCGGTGACTACCTCTTGAAGCTCATCAAGAGAATGCCAAGAGTGTGCAAAGCAGTCATCAAAGCAAAAGGTGGCTACTTTGAAGAACCTAGAATATAAGACATATTTTCAGTTGTTTCACACTTTTTTGGTAAGTTTATAATTCCACATGTGTTAATTCATAGTTTTGATGCCTTTAGTTTGAATGTATAATTTTCATAGTCATGAAAATACAGAAAAATCTTTAAATGAGAAGGTGTGTCCAAACTTTTGGTCTGTACTGTATGTCGAAAAGAACTCTCAGGTAGTGAGGGTGGCTGCAGTGTCCTCTAACCTGGTTCCGTCGGGGAGGACGTTTGTTTCCCCTAATCTACAGAATATGGTCCTCTCCTGGGCTCATGTCCCTAAGATCGGAGCCCACCTGGGGGTCAAACGTACCGCTAAGTCCCTTCAACGGTCCTATTGGTGGCTCCGGTGGCGCCAGGACGTCAGGGACTTTGTTCTCGCGTGTCTGTGCGAGAGTTAGATCTTTCCGCCAAAGTCCGGTTGGTCTTCCCCATCTGTCACCTGTGACGGACTTCACACATAATGAGTCGGTTGCCACTTCTCGTCGCCCTGTCCCCGTATTCTATCTGGGCAACAGAGTGTAGCTCTGGGCCCGCAATACTGAAGTACGCGGGGAGTCTGCTAAGTTGGCCCCCCGCTTTAAAAAAGGGTACCCTGTACACCGGGGGGGTCACGGTTCTGTGAATCCTCTCTGTGACCCGGTGGACCTCATTTTTGCCCCCTGGCTCATGGAGGAAAATGAGCATCAAGTGGAGGGGGATGTTAGAAGTGGGGATAATGTTAGGTGTTGGTCTGTTTCTGGATTTGAAATGGGTCCAGAACCTTCTGTGGTCTCCCATTTCAGTTCAGCCAGGGCTGATGCTGCTCAGCATCATCTTCAGCCCCAACACCTAGCTGATCCACGAGATGTGCAGACTGTCTCCCAGGTGTTTGTGCCTAGCAATGTTAAGCATAGGTTGCAGAGGGAGACAGGGCTTTTGGAGTCTAAGTCCAGGATTCGCCGCACTGAGCATGCCCGTGACCTGGCGGATCGTGATTGGTGGTTTGGCACCCACCTGACCCGGTGACCTGGCACCACCTGATTGGTCCACGGATAGCGTCACCAATGGCGCGTCGGTGGGCAGGGCTTAGTCTTTAAAATGCCTGCCCACAAACATGGCGGTACGCTCTGATCATTGAGCAGTGATGCTGTTGTGTGGACGACTCTGTTCCACGTGTAGTTTCCGCTAGGCAGGTTAGCTCCATAGAGGCAGGTAGCTTCGTCTAGCAGTCTGGCTCAGCCAAAGGGGTCACCTAACACCCCGAGCAGCCTGCAGACGTCCTGTTCACGGCTATCGTCTGTCAGACACATGGAGTAATACCCTGCAGTCCGGTAGCACGCCGGCTGGAGGCACATGTACCCGTCGGCGTAGTCACACACGCATCCTAGTGCCGCCAGTGTAGTCCCTGTGTAGTTAACAGGGCTACAGATAGTTTCCCGGTCGCACATCTCCCGTGCTGTTAACGGAGATAGAGCGAACCGCTATACCCGTTCCTGTGTGCAGTAACACGGAAGGGTTTATCATTTAAGTTGGTTGCTTTCCGTTTCTCCTGGAAAGTGTTCGGCAGCTGTCCTCCAGGCTGCATCGCGGACCCCGGGGTCGGTTGCGTTCCATTATAATAAAGTTGTCTGCAACCGCCCTCCTAACACGGGGATTTAGGGGAATAATAAGCAGATAGACGGGGATTGCTTGGTGTCCGGGGGACACCAAGCCTGTGGAAAGAAGAATTGATTAAAGTGCTTTTCTCTGCAATCAGACCTCTGCTATGGGCCATACAGGTAAGTATAGATTTACTTTTCTATAACCTGTATGCCCATAGTAGAGGTCTGATATCACCCAGGGGGGTGACAGATTCCCTTTAAGAGCGAACATGTTGTTTTAGCGCCATTTTGTCAGTGTAATAGAGTGGAGCTGTTACTCCTGACGCTGCTTCTGGATACTGAGAGATTTGAGATAGTTAGCTAGGCAATTGCTTCTAAGTCAGATAGTTTAGATAGATAGGATCCTGTGTGGCTGTGAAATCGACCTTCCAGCAGATCAAACGTTTTTGCTATTAGTGTTTTCCAGACAGAGACAGCAGGCTACATTTCAGCATAGAACTCTGTTGTGCAAGGATGATATTGTGCTGCATGCAGGAGTACACCTTTGAAACTCTATTTTTTTCTGTTACTACTGAGTTACATACAGCAGGCCACATCTCAGCTTGTAATTTTTAGGAGCATATATCTGCTGTATAAAGGCCTCGTCCACAGTAAAAAAATCTAATTTATTCTGATACTAACGTGATATAGCAGGCCACATCTCAGCTTGCAATTTTCTGGTGGTGAAATTCAGCTGTATACAGAGCTAATTTTTTCTTTTACAAATGTGATACTGCAAGCCATATCTCCGCTTGTAATTTTTTGGTGCTGATATTGTTCTCCATACAGGGGTTCACATGATATAATCTAACTTTGTTGTCTTACCACCGTTCTACATAAAGCTGGCCACATTTTGGATTTTAATTCTTTGGTGCTGATATTCTGCTCCATCCAGGGGTTCACATTATAAAACCTTAATTTGTTCTGTTACTACCATGCTACAGAAACCATGCCATATTTGAACATCTAATTGTTTTACGCTGAAATTCTGCTCTATCCAGGGCTCCACATTAGAAAATCAATTTTTTTCTGGAACTACCATGCTCCAGCCAGGAGTCCACATTTCACAATCAAAATTATTTGTGCTAATAGTGTGGTCCTGAAACCAGACCACATTTCAGCATTGGACAGGGCTTGGAGCAGCATTTCTAGATTAAACTTTGATCAGTAACACGTGGATGAGTGACAGATGTAGGCCTGGTGCTCTGAGAGCTCTGCCAAATTCAGGCAACATACATGAAGGAGATTCAACTTCGAGACAAAACATTTGTAAGAATTATGGGCAGATAGCACTAAAGTGGTATCAATTTTTATTTATTTATTTTACTCAGTTACATATAGTTACATAGTTACATAGTTAGTAAAGCCGAATAAAGACTTGCATCCATCAAGTTCGACCTGTTAGTTCTGTAATTGCTAAAGTTGATCCAGAGGAGGGCAAAAACCCCAAATGATTTAGCCAATCTTCACCTGAGGAAAAATTCCCTCCCGACTCTGAAACCAGCAGTCAGAATAAATCCCTGTATCAACCTACTATTTTATTCTATTTTTAAGTATATGCAGAAATCTGCCTGGTATCTAGAAAAGCATCCAGTCCCCGCTTGAACTGGTTTAGTGAATCCGACATTACCGTCTCCTCACTCAGTGAATTCCATATTCTCACTGCTCTTACCGTAAAGAACCCCTTCCTATGCTGGTGCTGAAACCTTTTCTCTTCCAGTCTTAGTGAATGCCCTCTTGTTACCGTAATATCCCTCCTTTTGAACAAATCCCGGGCAAGGTCTCTATACTGTCCCCTAACATATTTGTACACATTTATTATGTCCCCCCTCAACCTTCTCTTTTCCAGGCTGAATAGTCCTAGTTTTGCCAACCTCTCTGGGTATTGCAGTCCCTCCATTCCCCTTATTAATTTTGTTGCCCTCCTTTGTACCTTTTCAAGCTCATTTATATCCTTTCTATATATTGGGGCCCATAACTGAGCACAGTATTCCAAGTGTGGTCTGACCAGTGCTTTGTACAGTGGAAGAACAATGTTCTCATCCTTTGCAGCTATACCTCTTCTGATACATCCCATTACCCTGTTTGCCCTTACAGCAGCGGCCTGACTTTGGGCACTCCAATTTAGTTTGCTATCAATCAAGATGCCCAAGTCCTTCTCCATCTCTGAATTCCTCAATGATTTCCCATTCAGTGAGTACTGGTGACTTCCATTTTTCCTTCCCATATGTATGACCTTACATTTCTCCTCGTTAAACCTCATTTGCCATTTAATGCTCCACCTACCCAGCTTATCCAAATCCCTCTGTAGGTCTTCACTATCCTCTTTTGTATTAATTGTTTTACATAACTTTGTGTCATCTGCAAATATTGATATTTTACTATTTATCCCGTTGACTATGTCGTTAATAAAGATATTAAATAACATTGGGCCTAGTACAGACCCCTGTGGTACCCCACTAGTGACGCTTACCCAATCTGAGTATATTCCATTTATAACCACCCTCTGCCTTCTATCCTTTAGCCAGTTAGCTACCCACTTGCAGACATTTTCCCCCAGCCCCATCATTCTCATTTTGTATACCAACCTATTATGTGGCACGCTATCGAACGCTTTTGAGAAGTCGAGATACACGACATCCACTGGTTCCCCCTGATCTACTCGAGAGCTAACCTCCTCGTAGAAGTCAATCAGGTTTGTTTGGCAGGAGCGATTCCTCATGAATCCATGTTGGTTCGGGGTTAATAGATTATTAGCGTCAAGATGCTCCATGATTGCCTCATTAATAAAGCCTTCAAAAATTTTGCCCACAACGGACGTCAGACTCACCGGCCGATAGTTTCCGGTGTTACTTTTTGCTCCCTTTTTGAATATTGGCACTACATTCGCCTGTCGCCAATCAAGTGGTACAGACCCAGTCTCAACAGAGTCCTTAAATATAAGATATAACGGTCTGTCTATCACATTACTTAGTTCCCTTAGTACCCGTGGGTGTATGCCATCAGGTCCTGGTGATTTGTTTATTTTAATGTTACTGAGGCGTTTCTGTACCCCAGCTTGGGTTAGATTTGTCATACTTAGTGGAGGATTAAGCTTGTCACTTCTCATTTCGCCTGTTAGTTCTTTTTCCTTTGTGAAAGTTGACGAAAAAAATTTATTTAATAGATTAGCTTTATCCTCATCTTTCTCTATGATTTTGCCTTCATCACTTTTTATCGGTCCAATATTATTCGATTTAATCCTTTTACTATTTATATACGTAAAGAACAGTTTGGGATTTGATCTACTTTCCCTAGCAATACGTCTCTCTCTTTCCTCCTTTGCTATTTTTATTTGTTTTTTGCAGGTTCTCGTTTTTTCCTTGTAACACATTAGTGCCTCCTTGCTGTTTTCCTGTTTTAATCTCTTGAATGCCTCTTTTTTGCTATTTAACGCCCCTTTTACGTTCTTATTCAACCATATTGGTTTCCTCTTATTTCTGGCCCTTTTATTCCCATACGGTATATACCTCTCGCACTGAGTATTCAGAATTCTTTTGAAGGTTTCCCATTTACTATTCGTATTTCCTTGATTAAGAACTTTGTCCCAGTCTATAAGTTGAAGGTTTTCTTTCAGCTGATCAAACTTCGCCCTCCTAAAGTTTAATGTTTTAGTTGTTCCCTTATTGATAACCCTACTGAAGGGCATTTTGAAATTGATAATATTATGATCGCTATTACCTAGGTGCCCCCCTATCTGTACCTCAGTTATTCTATCAGGCCTATTAGTCAATATTAAGTCCAACACTGCCTTCCCTCTCGTTGGTTCTTGCACTAGTTGGGAGAGATAATTATCCTTGATATTTGTCAAGAACCTTTTCCTTTCTGCGATCTACAGGTTTCTGTTTCCCAGTCAATATCCGGGTAGTTGAAGTCCCCCATTACAATCACCTCATTATGTTTTGCTACTTTGTCTATTTGTCCTAATAGCAGTTTCTCATTCTCCTCTGTTATATTGGGTGGCTTATAGCAGACCCCCAGTAATATTTTATTATTATTTTTTGCCCCCTCTATCTCTACCCACATGGACTCGACCCCCTCTTCTCCCTCTCCTATATCTTCCCTTAGTCTGGGCTTTAGACGTGACTTTACATATAAGCAGACTCCTCCGCCCTTCCCCTGTTTCCGGTCCCTTCTAAATAAACTATAATCTGTTAAATTTACCGCCCAGTCGTAGCTATCGTCTAGCCAAGTCTCTGTTATACCTACGATGTCATACCTCTCCTCCGATATAAGCGCCCGCAGCTCATCCGCCTTATTGGTCAGGCTTCTTGCGTTGGTCAGCATGCAAGATAAAACTTTGGGGTTATTTAGCATCCTATTCTTCTCTAACGATCTAACTGTACTATCCCCACCCCCCTCTCCACCCTCATTATATTCACTTCTCCCCTTCCCCCTTGCTTGCCTCACATCCCACCTATTTCCTTGGTTTCCCCCCCCGTCTCTAGTTTAAAAACTCCTCCAACCTATTAGCCATCTTCTTCCCCAGCACCGCTGCACCCTCCGCATTGAGGTGCAGCCCGTCCCTACGGTAGAGCCTGTAGCCGACAGCGAAGTCGGCCCAGTTCTCCATGAACCCAAACCCTTCTGCCTTGCACCAACTCTTTAGCCACTTATTCACCTCCCTAACCTCCCGTTGGCGCTCCTGTGTGGCTTGCGGGATTGGTAGTATTTCTGAGAAAACTACCTTGGAGGTCCTTGCCCTAAGCTTCCTACCTAGATCCCTGAAATCATTTTTAAGGACCCTCCATCTACCACTCACTTTGTCATTGGTGCCAATGTGGACCATCACCGCTGGGTCTTCGCCAGCCCCACCCAGTAACCTGTCAACCCGATCCGCGATGTGCCGGACTCGAGCGCCAGGGAGGCAGCACACCGTTCGGCGATCCCGGTCTTTGTGACAGATTGCCCTGTCTGTCCCCCTAATAATAGAGTCACCCACTACCAGGACCTGTCTAGCCTGCCCTACACTTCCCCCCTCCCCCTCATTACTGGAGCATACACTCCCCCGGCGGTCAGAGGATCTCTCGTGCTCCAATAATGCCGGTTCTGAACCAGCCTTCCTATACTTCTTCCCTCTATCCCTTCTAACTGTTACCCAGCTCCCTGCCTGTTCAGCCTGCGCTTCCCCACTAAGCTCCACCCCCAGTGTTGACCCATTGAGTGTCTGCTCGGTGAGCAGCAAACTCCGTTCCATGTTGTCGATGCTCCTCAGTACCGCTATCTGAGCACTTAGATCCAGGATTTGGGCTTCCAAGTGCACGATATGCTCACATCTCTCGCAGCAGTATGGATCCCTGAGCGGTAGCTCAGGGAATGCATACATTGCGCAAGATGTACACTGCACGGCTCCGGCCAACATGGACGTCATTCTAAATATGGGGATACAGTCAGTATATATGTACAAGTACAAAACACAATTATTTATATATAGGTGTATGGACGGGGATCAATTAGGGATGTGCAAGTGTATCGATTAGATATCGGCGCGGGATCAGTTAAGTATGGACGGGGGATCAATTAAGTATCAATTAAGTATGGACTTGGGATCAGCGCCATTAATTCCACAGCGCTTTACAGACTTTATCAATTTCCCCAGAGTAGAAACAGTATAATGGGGCTTGGACACCCCTTCCACTACAGGCAACACACCAGATGGAGACCCAACTTGGAGTCTCCACATTTCAAAAAATTGTTAGTAACATCAGCAGCAGTAGCAACAGAAAGGAAAAAAGACATGACAAAGGTGTCACAGACTGCAATAATGCGAGATCAATGCAGCACACTAAAAACTACACCATCGCCTAGTCTGCCCAGTCTGCGACTGGAGTGTAAAAGTCATTGGAGATCCATGACTTGTTCGTCTTGATGAAAGTTAGGTGGTCTACACTACACTCTGCTGGTGCATGGGCTGGTCTAAAAATGTGTGAAACGACTCACAGAAATTGGTTCTGCCATTTACACTGCTGCTTCTGCTAATGATTTTGCGATGATGACTCGACGTTCCTGGGGTTGGAAGTCTATAACTGCGATGTCCACTATGTGCCTCACTGCTGTCTTGGGGAAAACCACTCTCAAGATTGTCTTCAAGCATGTTTAGATACTCCAGCACGGGCGCGTCCATTTCCAGGGCGGGAAGCATCCGGCAAAATTTACTCTTGTACTGTGGATCGAACAGAGTGGCAGTAGTCAGCACTATTTCTAATCCTAACAATACGGGCAGCAATTATGTTGCAGATAGGGCAGCAAGATGGTGCTCATGGGTTGGTCTCTTCCATGAGGTCAAAGTCCATAGTGTGTTGGTGGTGGGATAACACTCAAGCTAGCTATCTCTGTCCCCTCCCGCCAACCACGAACAACAAAGAGGAGATCATTATCCTCATCATTTCCTAACTGTTGCACAGCTATCACCTCGTTCTCCTCGATTTGTTCCTTGGCTCCTGCACCATCACTAACAGTTTGTCTGGTACCATGAGCCCCCCTTAATCACTGTAATCCACCCTCCCATGACAACCATCTGACGACAGTTCGGAACTTAGAGATATTGTTATCCTTCCTCCTCTGCTTCCTCCTCTTCCTCCTCTTGCCCTGGGACCACCACCTCCTCCCGCAGACTATTCAAAGTGTGCTCCAGCATGTACATGACCGGAATAGTGATGCTGATGATGGCATCATCAGAGCTAAACCATCTTAGTAGCCATTTCGAAAATAAGCAGAAGGGTCCGTCGTCTGTGTTCACTCCTCAAGTCTGATTTGCACCACGTCCATACTGTATTGGCCCAGGCTATGCAACATGGCTAGTTGCTGCTGCCACAGTTGCTGCAACATGTCTAGAGTTAAATTACACCATGTCGGCACATCGCATATCAACCGTTAACCAGTAGGCTGAAAGATCTCTATAGCAATGCAAGTTGATAACCTGCGGGTTGTGAATGGTGGAAGTTAGCACACAGCCACCGTGGTTTCTGCAGCAGCGCATCCAGGCCAGGATAGTGGTGGAGAAATTGCTGTACCACCAGGTTGAAGATGTGAGCCATGCAAGGCACGTGTGTGAGGTTGCCTTGGCATAGGGCCGCCACCAGGTTCTCACCGTTAATGCACACGGCAGCATTTCCGTGGCCAAAAAATTGGAGATGGTGAAGTTCAAGCTCTTTGCTTTGGTATGTGTAGGAGAAAACAATCCTTTACATGACCACAACTGCGGGACCGAGGGCTGGCTGCTGTGCTGAGAGAGGGTGGAGTAGGGTGAACACGACAAACTGCTGGACCGTGAGACAGGTGCAGGCGTAAATGTTATGGTGGATTGAGAAAGATGTGGTGTGCTCGGTGTCTGAGATCAGTCAAAAACAGCAGGCATGTCCACTTAAGTAACAGCTGCCGGGCTCTCACTCACCCCGACTGTAGCAGGTAAACAAGTGAAGGTTCTGCGGCCAGAGACCTGTGTGAGAACACTTGCCACGGTGATGGAGGAGGAAGAAGCAGCAGTTGTGGTTGATGGGGCAGCCGGTGGTTGGCGAGGCCTGGTAGTCTGCATTTTGGCGCAGTGAGAGTTCTTGTCTGTGTGGGAAGCCGTAACGTAACAATCTCGTCTTTCTCCTCCTCTGCTGAGTTACTCAACTGCGTGCCTCTGGGTTCACACCAAGTGGGATCTACAACCTCATCGCCATCCTATCTGTTCGCCTACTGCTTACCCTAAGTGTTACCCTCCTGTTCCTGCTCTGACATCACAGTACAGTCCGCGTGCAGCTCATGTATCGGAGTCTCATCAGGATCATCAAATTCATCATCTTTCCCCTATCTCATTCAATCCCCCCAACTGACCTATCCATCAAAGTCAATGGCAGTCTGCTCTCTCCAGTCCCGCAAGCTTGACTATGATCCGATCCTCACAAGATCTCCTTCTCTACTTCCCTCTTATCTCCTCTTCCAAAATCGCATACAAGATTTGTCCCGTGCATCTCCCCTACTCTGGAACTCTCTGCCCCAACACATCAGACTCTCGCCTACCATGGAAGCCTTCAAAAGGAACCTGAAGACCCACCTCTTTCGACAAGCGTACAACCTGCAGTAGCCCCCGCTCCACCATTCCGCTGCATGACAACCTACTGTATCCTCACCCATTCCTTGCAGATTGTTTGTGAGCCCTCGCGGGCAGAGTCCTCTCACCTCCTGTACCAGTCGGTGTCTCCTTTTCACATGTAAAGCGCCATGGAACAAATGGCACTATAATAATAAATAATAGTTGTACTATTTGTACTGTGAGTCAATTGATGCCACTTTTCCTGGTATCTGCCCTCAATTTAAGCTGCTTTGGCAGCTTTTGGGCAGGTTTGGTTTTGCGCTTGGTTTTGCCACCCATTGAATGCAATGGGATTTGGATATGTTCGATGAACTGTTCGATGAATTGTTCGGAGAACATCGGGAAGTTCGCCAATCTGAAATGAATCAAACCTTGAGAGGTTCACTGATCTGTTCCCCGAAACACCATAAAATCCATTATCATCATATGGAAAGAACTTGGTACCACAACAAACCTGCTAAACCTGAGCTCTAGCAAGGAGGACATTAATCAGAGAGGCAGCACCCAAGCCGAGACTTGAGTATCTGTCCATATGACCATAATAAGCCGCACACTCCATCGGGGTGGCTTTTATGGAAGAGTAGGCTGAAAAAAAGTCTTTATTTGCCCACAAAAATTGTAAGGCTCATTTCGAATTTGCCAAAAGACATGTGGGAGACTCCCCAAATGTACAGTACAGACCAAAAGTTTGGACACACCTTCTCATTTAAAGATTTTTCTGCATTTTCATGACTTTGAAAATTGTACATTCACACTGAAGGCATCAAAACTATGAATTAACACATGTGGAATTATATACTTACCAAAAAAGTGTGAAACAACTGAAAATATGTCTTATATTCTAGGTTCTTCAAAGTAGCCACCTTTTGCTTTGATGACTGCTTTGCACACTCTTGGCATTCTCTTGATGAGCTTCAAGAGGTAGTCACCAGAAATGGTTTTCACTTCACAGGTGTGCCCTCTCAGGTTTAATAAGTGGGATTTCTTGCCTTATAAATGGGGTTGGGACCATCAGTTGTGTTGTGCAGAAGTCAGATGGATACACAGCTGATAGTCCTACTGAATAGACTGTTAGAATTTGTATTATGGCAAGAAAAAAGCTGCTAAGTAAAGAAAAACGAGTGGCCATCATTACTTTAAGAAATGAAGGTCAGTCAGTCAGAAAAATTGGGCAAACTTTGAATGTGTCTCCAAGTGCAGTTGCAAAAACCATCAAGCGCTACAAAGAAATTGGCTCACATGAGGACCACCCCAGGAAAGGAAGACCAAGAGTCACCTCTGCTTCTGAGGATAAGTTTATCCAAGTCACCAGCCTCAGAAATCGCAGGTTAACAGCAGCTCAGATTAGAGACCAGGTCAATGCCACACAGAGTTCTAGCAGCAGACACATCTCTTCAACAACTGTTAAGAGGAGACTTTGTGCAGCAGGCCTTCATGGTAAAATAGCTGCTAGGAAACCACTGCTAAGGACAGGCAACAAGCAGAAGAGACTTGTTTGGGCTAATGAACACAAGGAATGGACATTAGACCAGTGGAAATCTGTGCTTTGGTCTGATGAGTCCAAATTTGAGATCTTTGGTTCCAACCACCGTGTCTTTGTGCGACACAGAAAAGGTGAACGGATGGACTCTACATGCCTGGCTCCCACCGTGAAGCATGGAGGAGGAGGTGTGATGGTGTGGGGGTGCTTTGCTGGTGACACTGTTGGGGATTTATTCAAAATTGAAGGCATACTGAACCAGCATGGCTACCACAGCATCTTGCAGCAGCATGCTATTCCATCCGGTTTGCGTTTAGTTGGATCATCATTTATTTTTCAACAGGACAATGACCCCAAACACACCTCCAGGCTGTGTAAGGGCTATTTGACCAATAAGGAGAGTGATGGGGTGCTACGCCAGATGACCTGGCCTCCACAGTCACCAGACCTGAACCCAATCGATATGGTTTGGGGTGAGCTGGACCGCAGAGTGAAGGCAAAAGGGCCAACAAGTGCTAAACATCTCTGGGAACTCCTTCAAGATTGTTGGAAGACCACTTCCGGTGACTACCTCTTGAAGCTCATCAAGAGAATGCCAAGAGTGTGCAAAGCAGTCATCAAAGCAAAAGGTGGCTACTTTGAAGAACCTAGAATATAAGACATATTTTCAGTTGTTTCACACTTTTTTGTTAAGTATATAATTCCACGTGTGTTAATTCATAGTTTTGATGCCTTCAGTGTGAATGTACAATTTTCAAAGTCATGAAAATACAGAAAAATCTTTAAATGAGAAGGTGTGTCCAAACTTTTGGTCTGTACTGTATGAAGGAAGTTGCTGTGGTCAGATGAGACCAAAATTGAACTTTTTGGCCACCAAGGTAACAATATTTCTGGCGCCAAACCAACACAGCTCATCACCCCAAGAACACTATCCCCACAGTGAAACATGGTGGAAGCAGCATCATGCTGTGGGGATGTTTTTCAGTAGCAGGACCAGGGAAAATGGTTTGAGTCGAGGAGAAGATGGATGGAACAAAATACAGGGATATTCTTGAGCAAAACCTGTTTTTAGTCTGTCAGTGATTTGAGACTGGGAAGGTGGTGCACCATCCAAAAAGACAATGACCCAAAACATACTCCTATAGCAACACTTGAGTGGTTTAAGGGGAACATGTAATTATTTTGGAGTGCCTAGTCAAAGCCCATAGTTTAATCCAATTGTGAATCTATGGTCAGACTTTAAGATTGCTGGTCACCAGAGGAAACCATCTAACTTGAAGAAGCTGGAGCAGTTTTGCCTTGAGGAATGGGCAAAAATCCCAGTGGCAAGATGTGGAAAGTTCATACAGACTTATCCAAAGCAACTTGCAGCTGTAATTGCCTCAAAAGGAAGCTCTACAAAGTATTGACTTTAGGGGGGGGTAATAGTTATGCACACTGAAATTTTCAGTTATTTTGTCCTATTTGTTGCTTGCTTTACAATAAAAAGAAAATCCAATGCTCACAGTTGCGAGCATGTTCTTTACATGAATTGATGCAAACCCTAAAAAAAAAACAGGGAAATTCCAGGTTGTGAGGTAGCAAAACATGAAAAAACACTAAGGGGGTGAATACTTTTGCAAGCCTCTGTAAAGAGTAAGTTAACTTATGCAAGATATCAAATGTTTGAGGTTCATTAATTTTGAGCAAAGAAAAATATATAGTTGCACTTTCGGTTGCTAGAATGGTAAATTTAGACAATTGGAACTACATTACTGCCATGAAAAATAGATAAGTGCAACATTATGTACATATGGAATTTTGGAAAAATGGAACCGCAATATTGCTCTAGAAAAATTTACAGTAGAAAGAAGGTACTTAGCACATAAATTGGTCAATTTATATGAGCCAAACAGCTAATGTCAAAGCATACCTTATTGTTGGGTCCCTGTCCTGATAAGAAACCTCTTTTGGACTAAAAAGCCTACAATTTATGGGGAAGGAAGGAACCAGCTAATTAAAACCACCTATGGCTGATCAGAATAGGAGTTCACATGTCACAGGAGTTTGCTACAAATAGAAAACTACAGGCTGTGCGGGCGCGATCGCTGCCGGGTGTCAGCTGTCACAGCTGACACCCGGTGCTATGTGCTGGGAGCAGTTCCGCACCGCTCCCGGCACATTAACCCCCACAATGCTGCGATCGAAGTCGATCGCAGCATTGCGGGGGCAAGGGGAGATGATTGCCAATACTCACCTCTCCTGCCGGCGTTCAACGCTGTCTGCTGTGTCTTCCCGCATGTTGCCATGATGACCCGATGTCATCATGACAACATCCGGGTCACCAAACAGCAGGAAGATACTTTGGTCATGTGCAGTGCATGACCAAAGTATCTTCTGCATCTGCAGCGCTGACAACCTGTATAGCACAGGGATGGTGCTCCAGTGTGAATAACGTTAGGGTTAGGGTTGTGCTAGGGTTAGGATTGGGCTAGGGTTAGGATTGGGGTTAGGGTTAGGGTTGGGCTAGGGTTAGGGTTGGGATACTTTTTAAAAGTAAAAAAAAAAGTTGACGATATGGCGACTAGTGTTGAGTGCAAGTGCTCGCTACTTGAGTTTGCATCGGGTGCTCGGGTATTCACTGAGTATCGCGGGTGCTCGAGTGACATGCTCGAATCTCCGCCCCATATGCTTCGCGGCCCAAAAAAACTTGCGGGGATTGCCTGCCATGCACGAGCAATCCCCTCATGTTTTTTTTTTGGGTGTTTAATAACCGTGAAACATGCGGGCAGGGACTTGAGCATGTCACTTGAGCACCCGCGATACATGGTGCATACCTGAGTACTCGATGCAAACTCAAGTAGCGAGCTCTTGCGCTCAAGACTAATGACAACTTATTCAATATGATGACCTAATGTTATCAAATTCTGTGTCGTACCTCTGGCTTCAAAATGTTCACTACACTGTGTTCCAAATTATTATGCAAATAATATTTTCTCCTATTTTCCCAAATTACCTATATGAATTGCAGTCATTGTAATTTTCCAGTCAAATAACTATTAGAGTACAATTGAAAGGTTTTTGTACAAACTGCCTATGATAACAGTATATTTTTTAAAAAATAAAACACTCAAACTGCACTCAAAATGCATGTTCCAAATTATTATGCACAGCAGAGTTTTCAACCCTGAGGGGTCTAGTTTCCAAAATGGTGTCACTTGTGGGGGTTTTCCACTGTTTAGGCACATCAGGGGCACATCAAGCTAATTTTCCATTCAAAAATTCAAATTGTGCTCCTTCCCTTCAGAACCCTCCCGTATGCCCAAGCAGTGGTTTTCCCACACATATGGGGTATCTGCTTACTCAAGAGAGATTGCAAAACAATTTGTATGGTGCAATTTCTCCTGTTACCCTTATGAAAATGCAAAACTGGGAGCTAAAAAACATTTTTGTGGGAAAAATGTGAAAATTTTATTTTCACGGCTCCATGTTCTTAACTTCTGTGAAGCACCTGGGGGTTCAAGGTGCTCACCACACATCTACATAAGGTCCCTGAGGGGTCTAGTTTCCAAAATGGTGTCATTTGTGGGGGGTTTCCATTATTTAGGCACATCAGGGGCTCTCCAAATGCAACATAGCGTCCGCTAATTATTCAAGCAAATTTTACATTCAAAAAGTCAAATGGCGCTCCTTCCCTTCCGAGTCCTGCCGTGCGCCCAAACAGTGGTTTTCCCCCACATATGGAGTATCTGTATGCTCAGAAGAAATTACACAACAAATTGCATGGTGCAATTTCTCCTTTTACCCTCATGAAAATGCAAAATTGGAGGCTGAAAAACATTTTTGTTGCAAAAATGTGAAAAGTTTATTTTTACGGATTAATGTTCTAAACTTCTGTGAAGCACCTGGGGGTTCAAGGTGCTCACCACACATCTAGATAAGGTCCCTGAGTGGTCTAGTTTCCAAAATGGTGTCACTTGTGGAGAATTTCCACTGTTTAGGCACATCAGGGGCTCTCCAAACGCAACCTGGTGTCCGCTAATTATTCAAGCAAATTTTACAATCAAAAAGTCAGATGGCACTCCTTCCCTTCCGAACCCTGCCGTGCACCCAAACAGTGTTTTTTTCCCAAATATGGGGTATCTGCGTGCTCAGGGGAAATTGCTCAACAAATTTTTGGGGTCCATTTTTTCCTGTTACCCCTGCAAAAATAAAAAAAAATGGGTCTAAAGAAACATTTTTGTGAAAAAAGTTAAATGTTAATTTTTTTCTTCCACATTCCAAAAATTCCTGTGAAGCACCTGAAGGGGTAATAAAGTTCTTGAATGTGGTTTTGAACAGCTTGAGGGGTGCAGTTTTTAGAATGGTGTCACTTTTGTTTTTTTTCTGTCATAAAGACCCCTCAAAGTGACTTCAAATATGATGTGGTCCCTAAAAAAATGGTTTTGTAAATTTTGTTGGAAAAATGAGAAATCGCTGGTCAACTTTTAACCCTTATAGCTCCCTAATAAAAAAAAATTTGGTGTCAAAATTGTGCTGATGTAAAGTAGACATGTGGGAAATGTTATTTATTAACTATTTTGTGTGATATATCTCTGATTTAAGGCCATAAACATTCAAATTTTGGAAATTGCCAAATTTTTGCCAAATTTCCGTTTTTTTCACAAATAAACGCAAGTGATATCGAAGAAATTTTACCACAATCATGAAGTACAATATGTCTCGAAAAAACAGTCTCAGAGTCAGGGTGATCCATTGAAGCTTTCCATAGTAATTACCTCATAAAATGACAGTGGTCAGAATTGTAAAAATTGGCCTGGTCATTAACGTGCAAACCATCTTGGGTTGTAAAGGGGTTAAATGCACTTGCTTTTTATTTATTTACAGCAGGGTTTTTGTTCATTTTGCTTCTTGTAGGTTTTTCTGATTCATGGTCATTGTGAATCATGCATTTATGTGTTGCATATATACCATCTTAAACCAAGGTCAAATTGTGTTTTTTTATTTGTATTTTTAGCATTCTGTGCAAACCTGGGTGTGGCCTTCCTTTCTTGAGCTGGATAATACATTTAAAAAGCTTCCCTTGGCTGGGTGTTCATAGTTTGGGGCTTGGGCCTTTTTTCTGCCCTAATTCACACTGAGGTCAATTTTGACACATGGTAAGGTTTTTAATATTAGACAGTGTAGGACCGTCCCGAACGGGTTCACCTTGTCGCTGGTGGGATAACTTTCATACTGTTTTTAATCAAAAACAGTGTTACTAAGAACCCTATTTTATTTAAATGCACTTGCTTTTTATTTATTTACAGCAGGATTTTTGTTCATTTTTCTTCTTTTGTGGTTTTTCCATGTCAGTAAAGGCAGGAAGGCCAGCAATTTCGCGGATAGAGGAGGAGCTAAGCACAGACCAGTGACACCCATCAAATCAGACTGAGCTGATTAGCCTATGGTGTGGGAAGATTATGAAAGGTATTTTGCTTCACATGTGGAGTAGTTGGGGTCTTACAGGTTTCTGGAGTGCTGTACAGGACGACTTAAAGGTGGAGGATTTACTTTGAATAGGGAAAACCCGACGACAGGTTCCCTTTAAGGTATAACCTACTTTATGGTCAAGACAAAGGTGCTAGACAATATTTCTAAAGGCTCATAAGTAGTGTTGAGTGAGCACTAAAATGCTCGGGTGCTCGAAGCTCGGGTCGAGCTCACCGTGATACTCGGGTGCTCGACCCGAGCAATGAGCCCAATGTTAGTCTATGGGAGACCAGAGCATTCTTGCGGCGGCACCCCCGGCAGTCTGTAGAAAGTGTAGCGTCGGCGTCCCTGCCTCCTGCTAGGCAGAGACGCCGTTCCCCTCACCTCCCTGCTCCGTCCTCGGCGTACTCTTCCCGCGCTGCTGGCAGTGCTCGCTGCTTCCCGGGCACTGTGCTTAGGGCGCGCGCTCCCTCTCTCTTAAAGGGGCCACGCGCGCCGTCCTAAGGAGTCCCCGGCCAATTGCCGGTGGAGCTCCCATATATAAGGCACCTCCCCCAAAATGGAGGTGCCCGAGCAAAGTTGTTGCAAAGCCTTTCACCTCTGCTTCAGCCCTCAGGTCCCGTTGCCAGTCTGTTTTCCAGCTCTGTCTACCTGCTTGCATTCCCTGCGGTCCGACAGTCTGTCTACCAGCATCCGCCAGTCAATCTATGGACCAGTCCGCCTGCGGATCAGGAAGCACCTGCCTGATACCTGCCTGATACCTGCCTGATACCTGCCTGAGACCACCTGCCAGCCAGCCGAGAGACTCTTACCCGCTCACCTGGGAGCGCTCACCTGCTACCCGCCAGCTAGCCTACCTGGAGGCTCTGCCGTCACTTGCCGTGACCACCTGCCAGCCAGCCGAGAGACTCTTACCCGCTCACCTGGGAGCGCTCACCTGCTACCCGCCTGCTAGCCTACCTGGAGGCTTTGCCGTCACTTGCCGTGACCACCTGCCTGTCTAGAGACTCTTACCCTGCTGTCACTTGCCGTGACCACCCTCCTGTCAAGAGACTTTCCCCGTCACTTGCCGTGACCACCTGCCCTTCTACCCAGAGACTGTTCCTGTCACTTGCCGTGTCTACCTGCCCGCCTTCCCTGGGAGCCACCCGCTTCCTTACAAGGACTGCCCGTTTGTATAGTAGCTCAGAGGTTCCACCTCCCAGACCCGTTACAGAAAGCCTAAAAAGTGCCCAAAACGATAGTGACAGTGCTCAAAAGACATGGGGACAGCATGGGGATCGCCCCAGGAAGCATTTCTGACCCCCAGGTCACTGCTGTCAACAACCTGGTCAGAGGTATTAAGCCACTTTTACGGGCTCACAATAAAACGTTCAAAAACGAAACTGAAACGGTTTTCCTGTGAAATATGTTAAGGAACATCCTTTCCAGGGTAGAGACTTGTGTATAAGGTAAAATAAATAACCAAAAACAAAAATACTCTTCCACACCTTGGACTTGGTTCACAAGTAGCATTTTTTATGCATTTTTGCACTTTTGTATTGCTTTCAACCGTGAAAAATGCATTCACCGGGAAATGTAATTTTAACATTTTACAATCTTATCTGGCCATGTGCTGTGTGACACATGCATACAGTGCTGAAAAAGCCATGGGAACAGCATGGGGAAGACCCCTGGAAGCATCTCTGACACCCAGGTCACTGCCTAAAAGTGTGCCCATCAGAAGTGATCCTACCGCATCAGAAGATGCAGACTTGTTCAATTGTACCTCCCCCATTCCTTGCAATGCAAGCGCAAGTATGCAGCCTGCCACCCACCCACCCCCAGCCTGCAATACCATACTGCTAGCTTGCACTTGAAATGGGGCCTTTTAGTTTGGAGGAGGCCGATGCTGGCCACTACCCCATGGCTGCTTTGGAAACGAGGTATCCATACTCAGTCCCCAGCCGCCCGGCGGCCGGGTGTCCACGCTCGGTCCCCAGCCGCCAGGGGGCGGCCGGGTGTCCATACTCGGTCCCCAGCTGCCTGGGGGTGGCCGGGTGTCCATAAACGGTCCCCAGCCGCCCCTATTTCTCCTTGGAACTTCCCCCCCGCTCCTCCGGTGGGCCCTGGCTTCTCCATCAGGGGAGTTGAGAGTGCCAAGGTGAGGAGCATGATGATGATGATGATAGAAGTTAGCATCTGCTTTGTTTTCTTGGCATGCAAACATAAGTGTGCAACCTATCATCCACCCACCCCCAGGCTGCAATACCATACTGCTAGCTTGCTTGCACTTGAAATTGGGACTTTTAGGTATGTGGAGGCAGACGCCGGCCACCATGTCATGGCTGCGTCGGCAGCCTGGTATCCATACTCAGTCCCCAGCTGCCCGGCGGCCGGGTGTCCACGCTCGGTCCCCAGCCGCCTGGGGGCGGCCGGGTGTCCATAAACGGTCCCCAGCCGCCCCTATTTCTCCTTGGAACTTCCCCCCACACTTTTCTTAGCCCGGCCTGCTTTAGGGCAGCATTGGACGAGCCCACCAGAGAACCAGACTCTTCCGGTGGGCCCTGGCTTCTCCATCAGGGGAGTTGAGAGTGCCAAGGTGAGGAGCATGATGATGATGATAGAAGTTAGCATCTGCTTTGTTTTCTTGGAATGCAAGCGTAAGTGTGCAACCTGCCACCCACCCACCCCCAGGCTGCAATACCATACTGCTAGCTTGCTTACACTTCAAATTGGGCCTTTTAGGCATGTGGAGTCAGACGCCGGCCACCATGTCATGGCTTCGTCGGCGGCCTGGTATCCATACTCAGTCCCCAGCCGCCCGGCGGCCGGGTGTCCACACTCGGTCCCCAGCCGCCAGGGGGCGGCCGGGTGTCCATACTCGGTCCCCAGCCGCCTCGCGGCCGGGTGTCCACACACGGTCCCCAGCCGCCTGGGGGCGGCCAGGTGTCCGTAAACGGTCCCCAGCCGCCCCTATTTCTCCTTGGAACTTCCCCCCACACTTTTCTTAGCCCGGCCTGTTTTAGGGCAGCATTGGACGAGTCCACCAGAGAACCAGATTCCTCCGGTGGGCCCTGGCTTCTCCATCAGGGGAGTTGAGAGTGCCAAGGTGAGGAGCATGATGATGATGATAGAAGTTAGCATCTGCTTTGTTTTCTTGGAATGCAAGCGCATGTATGTATTAGTGGCTAGGCCTGAGGTGGTCAGCGTTTTGGCGCATATCCTACCTCCTCCGAGGATTGCTGGATGTTTTCCTGCTACTATCCCAGTTCTATGACTCCCATTAAAACAAAGCTTCAGGTGATGAATGATGGATGAGGTGGTGGCAAAGGAGAAAGAGCAGGAGGAACAGGGACCATTCACATCAATATCAGGCCAGTCAACTACACATGTCTTGTAGGATTTGTTTCTGTAAGAAAAGGAGCGGTTCGGCTACACAGTTAAAGGGCATGCAGTGAGTGCAATGCCTACCAAAAATTTCGAGGCACTCCAATGCCCCTTGGAAGTGACATGGAGGTCAGAGGGCCTTAACTAAACTGTTTTTTCCATTTATAGCAACTGGGTCTCCTGTGCACTGTTGGCCTAAGCAGTGAATGGAAGGCTTTCCTAAAATTATGAGGAACTGCAATGACCCTTGAAACAGACATGGATTACAGCATACTAAAAACCTTCTACCCATTATTGGGGAGTGGGTCTCCCTTAGTGTTCGCCTATGCATTGAAAAGCAAAAGCTGACTAAAATTAGGAGGAAATGCAATGCCCATTGGAAGAATGGTGGAGTTCGCAGTGGAATAAAATGGCAATATCAATGCCCCTGGGAAAAGTGGTGGCGGTCGCAGTAGCTTAACAAGACGGTTTTAATGCCCCTTGGAAGAGACGTTGAGGCCGCAGTAGCTTAACAAGACGGTTTTAATGCCCCTTGGAAGAGACGTGGAGGTCGCAGTAGCTTAACAAGACCGTTTTAATGCCCCTTGGAAGAATGGTGGAGGTCTCAGTAGCTTAACAAAACAGTTTTAATGCCCCTGGGAAAAGTGGTGGAGGTCGCAGTAGCTTAACAAGATGGTTTTAATGCCCCTGGGAAAAGTGGTGGAGGTCGCAGTAGCTTAACAAGACGGTTTTCATGCCCCTTGGAAGAATGGTGGAGTTCGCTGTGGAATAAAAAGACAATATCAATGCCCCTTGAAAAAGTGGTGGAGGTCGCAGTAGCTTAACAAGACGGTTTCAATGCCCCTTGGAAGAATTGTGGAGTTCGCAGTGGAATAAAAAGACAATATCAATGCCCATTGAAAAAGTGGTGGAGGTCGCAGTAGCTTAACAAGAAAGTTTTAATGCCCCTTGGAAGAGACGTGGAGGTCGCAGTGGAATAAAAATACAATATCATTGCCCCTGGGAAAAGTGGTGGAGGTCGCAGTAGCTTAACAAGACGGTTTTAATGCCCCTTGGAAGAGACGTGGAGGTCGCAGTAGCTTAACAAGACGGTTTTAATGCCCCTGGGAAAAGTGGTGGAGGTCGCAATGGAATAAAAAGACAATATCAATGCCTCTGGGAAAAGTGGTGGAGGTCGCAGTAGCTTAACAAGACGGTTTTAATGCCCCTTGGAAGAGACGTGGAGGTCGCAGTAGCTTAACAAGACAGTTTTAATGCCCCTTGGAAGAATGGTGGAGGTCGCAGTGGCTTAACAAGATGGTTTTAATGCCTCTGGGAAAAGTGGTGGAGGTCGCAGTAGCTTAACAAGACGGTTTTATTGACCCTGGGAAAAGTGGTGGAGGTCGCAGTCGAATAAAAAGACAATATCAATGCCCCTGGGAAAAGTGGTGGAGGTCGCAGTAGCTTAACAAGACGGTATGAATGCCCCTGGGAAAAGTGGTGGAGGTCGCAGTAGCTTAACAAGACGGTTTTAATGCCCCTTGGAAGAGACGTGGAGGTCGCAGTAGCGTAACAAGACGGTTTTAATGCCCCTTGGAAGAGACGTGGGGGTCACAGTAGCTTAACAAGACGGTTTTAATGCCCCTTGGAAGAATGGTGGAGATCGCAGTAGCTTAACAAGACGGTTTTAATGCCCCTTGGAAAAGTGGTGGAGGTCGCAGTAGCTTAACAAGACGGTTTTAATGCCCCTGGGAAAAGTGGTGGAGGTCGCAGTGGAATAAAAAGACAATATCAATGCCCCTGGGAAAAGTGGTGGAGGTTGCAGTGGAATAAAAAGACAATATCAATGCCCCTAGGAAAAGTGGTGGAGGTCGCAGTAGCTTAACAAGATTGTTTTCATGCCCCTTACAAGATCCATGCAGTACAGCATATTAAAAACATTATTCCCACTATTGGAGAGTGGGTCTCCCATAGTCTTTGCCTATGCCTTCCAAGGAAAAGCTGCCAAAAATTAGGACGGAGGAACTTGCAATGCTGGCAACACGGACCACGGTCACCTTGGTGGTATAGTGCTGGTGGAGGCTGAGGATAAGGAGAAGAGCAAAATACAGCCGAAATGAGGAAGCGTATACCCATGTGTGGGTGTGAAGCAGTGCATGGGAATACACCTCCCGAAATAACACAGTGGATTTGACTTTATGTTACTCCACTGTCATTTGGTGGTGATGAGAAGTCTGGCCCAATCCAGCTCTTGTTCATTTTGATAAGGGTCAGCTTGTCAGCATTGTCAGTTGACAGGCGAATGCGCTTATCAGTTATAATTCCCCCAGCCGCACTAAAAACCCGCTCCGATAACACGCTAGCGGCAGGGCAGGCCAGGACCTCAAAGGCGTACAGAGCGAGTTCATTCCAAGTGTCCAGCTTGGATACCCAATAATTAAAAGGCACAGAGGAATCACGGAGGACGCTGGTACGGTCGGCAAGGTACTCCCTCACCATCTTTTGAAACTTTCCACTCCTTGTGAGAGTACCCCTCAGGGCCTGTAAGCTGGGCGGGTCTCAGAAAACTGTCCCAGAATGTTGACAGTGTTCCCCTGCCTCTGCTGGATTGGAGTTGCGTCTCTCTCGCCTGTACTCCTTGGTTGGTCAACGAACTGTGACTTCTGCCGCTAGCGTGTTCAGATAGGAATTTTTTTAACAGTTCTGCAGCAAGGGCCTTCTGGTACTGCCCCATTTTTGTAGACCTCTCCACCTCAGGAATAAGAGAGTGAAAGTTCTCCTTGTAGCGGGGGTCTAAAAGTGTCACCAACCAGTAATGACTGTTACCCAACATTTTAAAAACGCGAGGGTCATGGCTAAGGCAGCGTAACATAAAGTCAGCCATGCGTGCCAGACTGGTAACGGGCAAGACTTCCGTGTCCTCACCAAGGTGACGACTGACCATGTTCTCCTCCTCCCCCCTGTCCTCTGGCCACGCACGCTGAACCGACTATATGACAGTTGTACAGGTAGTACCATCTACAGCGCATGATACCAGCTCCTGTTCTTCCTCCCCCTCCTCCTCTCCCTCATTGTTCCCCAATGCACGTTGGGATGAGATGAGGCTGGGCTGTGTGTAATCGCCCATTACGAGTTCTTGATCCATCTCATTATACTCTGGCTGCAATGCCTCTTCTTTAATTCTCTGCAGAGAGCGTTGCAAAAGACAGACAAGTGGGATGCCGACACTAATGATGGCGTCATCGCCACTCACCATCTTGGTGGACTCCTCAAAGTTTGTCAGGATGGTACATATGTCAGACATCCAGGTCCACTCCTGAGGTCTTATGTGTGGAGTAGTGTTGAGCCACCCCCGTAGTGTTCGGGTTCGGTTCGGTTCGTCGAACACCGGGATGTTCGAGGAACTGTTCGTCGAACTGTTCGTCGAACACCTTAGAACACCGTCGAACACCGTTAAAACCAATGGCAGGCAAACAAAAACACATAGGAACACATAGAAAACACCTTCAAAGGTGTCCAAAAGCTCACAAACTGCTCAGAAGACGCTTTCTTTAAAAAAGCCGGCCGGCAATTCAGCAGCGGCATACACCGGTACCCGACAATTTAGACATGAAGGAATAGAGCATCACACATAGATTAGATAGATAGAAACATGTCAGTCACATATATATGAAATACAGTGACAGTGTTGCTTACTGTACTTGTCATTTAGTGTAAAGGATTTATTAAAAAATATAATAGTGTTTTCGTGCACCGTCTCTTTAAAAAAGCCGGCCGGCAATTCAGCAGCGGTACCCGACAATTTATAACAGACAGAATAGAGCTTCACACATAGATTAGATAGATAGAAACATGTCAGTCACATATATATGAAGTACTGTGACAGTGTTGCTTACTGTACTTGTCATTTACTGCAAAGGATGTATTAAAAAAAATAATAGTGTTTTCATGCACCGTCTCTTTAAAAAAGCCGGCTGGCAATTCAGCATCTGTACCCGACAATTTAGAATAGAAGGAATAGAGAATCACACATAGATTAGATAGATAGAAACATGTCAGCCACATATATACGAAGTACAGTGACAGTGTTGCTTACTGTAATTGTCATTTAGTGTAAAGGATTTATCAAAAAAATAATAGTGTTTTCATGCACCGTCTCTTTAAAAAAGCCGGCCGGCAATTCAGCATCTGTACCCGACAATTTATAACAGACAGAATAGAGCTTCACACATAGATTAGATAGATAGAAACATGTCAGTCACATATATATGAAGTACAGTGATAGTGTTGGTTACTGTACTTGTCATTTAGTATTAAAATAAAGGATTTATTATTAAAAAAAATTGGCGTGGGGTTCCCCGTAATTTTAGTCTCTAGCGGAGGTTAAGCAAACAGCTGGGGCAGATGTTTGAAGCCTGGGAAGGGGGTAATACCCACGGAGCTTCCCAGGCTACTAATGTCAGCCCCCAGCTGAATACCTAGCCTTTACTAGCTATTAAAATGGAGGACCCCCCCCAAAAAAATGACGTGGGGTCCCCCCTAATTTAATAGCTAGCAAAGGCTAGGCAGACAGCTGGGGGCTGATATTAATAGCCCAGGAAGGGAGCCATGAATATTGGCCCCCTCCCAGGCTAGAAACACCAGCCGTCAGCCGCCCCAGAAATGGCGCATCCATAGGATGCGCCAATTCTGGCACTTAGCCTCGCTCTTCCACGCTGCCCTGATGCGGTGGCAGGGGGTAATAGGGTTGGGGTTGATGTCAGCTTATAATGCCAGCTGACATCAAGCCCAGGTTAGTAATGGAGAGGCGTCTATAAGACACCCCCATTACTAACCCCATAGTCAAAGTTAAAAAAAACCCACAAACACCCAGAATAAAGTCCTTTAATTGAAATAAAGACACAATTCTTTATTGTTCTAAATTAAACCATACTTACCATCACGCCCATTCCAGCTGAAGCCAACGATCTCCTGCAGTAAAAGAAAAATAATAAAGCAACCTCATCCTTACCTTTCCATGGTTCCCAGGACAGCTTCAGCTCTGCTACATCGAGATGACAGGCTGGACCGCAGCAGAACGCTGCCATCCAGCTTGCCATGCCGCACACACTGAGAAGCGCAGGCATGCTTGCGCTCCTCAGTGTCTGACTGTGACGGCATCCAGATGAGCCGACAATGAACTTGGCTCACCTCATGTACGTCACTGACAGCGTGGGAAAATTCTCCTGCACTCAGCGCTTCAGCGTGAGAATTTTCCCACGCTGTCAGTGACGTGCATGAGGTGAGCCGAGTTCATTGGACATGACCTCGGCTCATCTGGATGCCGTCACAGCCAGACACTGAGTAGCGCAAGCAAGCCTGCGCTTCTCAGTGTCTGCGGGATGACAGGCTGGATGGCAGCGTTCTGCTGCGGTCCAGCCTGTCATCTCGATGTAGCAGAGCTGAAGCTGTCGTGGGAACCATGGAAAGGTAAGGATGATGTTGCTTTATTATTTTACTTTTATTGCAGGAGATCATTGGCTTCAGCTGGAATGGGCGTGGCGGTAAGTATGGTTTAATTTACAACAATAAAGAATTGTGTGTTTATTTCAATTAAAGGACTTTTTTCTGGGTGTTTGTGTTTTTTTTAAATACTTTACTAGAAATTCATGGTGGTCATGTCTAATATTGGCGTGACCCCATGAATTTCGGGCTTAGGGCCAGCTGATAATGCCAAGCTGGCCTTAACCCCTTTATTACCCAGTGAGCCACCGCACCAGGGCCCTGGATGAGTTGGGTACAGCGCCAGAAGATGGCGCTTCTATGAACGCGCCATTATCCGGGGCGGCTGCGGACTGCAATTTGCAGCGGGTGGGGCCCAGAAAGCTTGGGCCTCCCTGCGCTGCAGATTCCAGCTCCCAGCTGCCTAGTTGTACCTGGCTGGACACAAAAATAGGGCGAAGCTCCACGTATTTTTTTTTTAAATTCATGAAATTCATGGAATAATTAAGAAAAAAAGGGCTTCCCTATATTGTTGTGTCCGGCTAGGTACAAATAGGCAGCTGGTGGTTGGGAGCAGCCCGTTCCTGCCTGCTGTACCTGACTGGACACAAATATAGGGCGAAGCCCCACATCAATTTTTTTTTCATTATTTCATGAATTTCCTGAAATAATTTAAAAAACATTGACGTGGGGCTTCGCCCTATATTTGTGTCCAGTCAGGTACAGCAGGCAGGAACGGGCTGCCCCCAACCACCAGCTGCCTATTTGTACCTGGCCAGACACAACAATATAGGGAAGCCCTTTTTTAAAAAAATTATTTCATGAAATAATTAAAAAAAAATTGACGTGGGGCTTCGCACTATATTTGTGTCCAGCCAAGTACAGCAGGCAGGGACGGGCTGCCCCCAACCACCAGCTGCCTATTTGTACCTGGTTGGACACAACAATATAGGGAAGCCCTTTTTTTCTTAATTATTCCATGAATTTCATGAAATAATTAAAAAAAAAAATGCGTGGGGCTTCGCCCTATTTTTGTGCCCAGCCAGGTACAACTAGGCAGCTGGGAGCTGGAATCCGCAGCGCAGGGAGGCCCAAGCTTTCTGGGCCCCACCCGCTGCAAATTGCAGTCCGCAGCCGCCCCAGAAAATGGCGCGTTCATAGAAGCGCCATCTTCTGGCGCTGTACCCAACTCATCCAGGGCCCTGGTGCGGTGGCTCACTGGGTAATAAAGGGGTTAAGGCCAGCTTGGCATTATCAGCTGGCCCTAAGCCCGAAATTCATGGGGTCACGCCAATATTACACATGACCACCATGAATTTCTAGTAAAGTATTTAAAAAAACACAACACCCAGAATAAAGTCCTTTAATTGAAATAAACACACAATTCTTTATTGTTCTAAATTAAACCATACTTACCGTCACGCCCATTCCAGCTGAAGCCAATGTCTTCTGCAATAAAAGTAAAATAATTAAGCAACCTCATCCTTACCTTTCCATGGTTCCCACGACAGCTTCAGCTCTGCTATATCGAGATGACAGGCTGGACCGCAGCAGAAAGCTGCCATCCAGCCTGTCATCCCGCGGACACTGAGAAGCGCAGGCATGCTTGCGCTCCTCAGTGTCTCGCTGTGACGGCATAAAGATGAGACAAGTTCATGTCCAATGAACTCGGCGCACCTCATGCACGTCACTGACAGCGTGGGAGAATTCTCCTGCACTCAGCACTTCAGCGTGAAAATTCTCCCACGCTGTCAGTGACGTACATGAGGTCAGCTGAGTTCATTGGACATGAATGAGCTCACCTCATGCACGTCACTGACAGCGTGGGAAAATTCTCACGCTGAAGCGCTGAGTGCAGGAGAATTTTCCCACGCTGTCAGTGACGTGCATGAGGTGAGCTCATTCATGTCCAATGATCTCAGCTCACCTCATGCACGTCACTGACAGCGTGGGAAAATTCTCCTGCACTCAGCGCTACAGCGTGAGAATTCTCCCACGCTGTCAGTGACGTGCATGAGGTGAGCTCATTCATGTCCAATGAACTCAGCTGACCTCATGTACGTCACTGACAGCGTGGGAGAATTCTCACGCTGAAGTGCTGAGTGCAGGAGAATTCTCCCACGCTGTCAGTGACGTGCATGAGGTGCGCCGAGTTCATTGGACATGAACTCGTCTCATCTTTATGCCGTCACAGCCAGACACTGCAGAGCGCAAGCATGCCTGCGCTTCTCAGTGTCTGCGGGATGACAGGCTGGATGGCAGCGTTCTGCTGCGGTCCAGCCTGTTATCTCGATGTAGCAGAGCTGAAGCTGTCGTGGGAACCATGGAAAGGTAAGGATGAGGTTGCTTTATTATTTTTCTTTTATTGCAGGAGATCGTTGGCTTCAGCTGGAATGGGCGTGATGGTAAGTATGGTTTAATTTAGAACAATAAAGGAATGTGTCTTTATTTCAATTAAAGGACTTTATTCTGGGTGTTTGTGTTTTCTTTTAACTTTGACTATGGGGTTAGTAATGGGGGTGTCTTATAGACGCCTCTCCATTACTAACCTGGGCTTGATGTCAGCTGGCATTATAAGCTGACATCAACCCCAACCCTATTACCCCACTGCCACCGCTACAGGGCAGTGGGAAGAGCGAGGCTAAGTGCCAGAATTGGCGCATCCTAAGGATGCGCCATTTCTGGGGCGGCTGACGGCTGGTGTTTCTAGCCTGGGAGGGGGCCAATATTCATGGAACCCTTCCTGGGCTATTAATATCAGCCCCCAGCTGTCTGCCTAGTCTTTGCTAGCTATTAAAATAGGGGGGACCCCACGTCATTTTTTTGGGGGGTCCCCCATTTTAATAGCTAGTAAAGGCTAGGTATTCCGCTGGGGGCTGATATTAGTAGCCTGGGAAGCTCCGTGGGTATTACCCCCTTCCCAGGCTTCAAACATCTGCCCCAGCCGTCTGGTTAACCTCCGCTAGAGCCTAAAATTATGGGGATCCCCACGCCAATTTTTTTTTAAATATATCCTTTACTTTAACACTAAATGACAAGTACAGTAAGCAACACTGTCACTGTACTTCATATATATGTGACTGACATGTTTCTATCTATCTAATCTATGTGTGATTCTCTATTCCTTCTATTCTAAATTGTCGGGTACAGATGCTGAATTGCCGGCCGGCTTTTTTAAAGAGACGGTGCATGAAAACACTATTATTTTTTTTTAATAAATCCTTTACACTAAATGACAAGTACAGTAAGCAACACTGTCACTGTACTTCATATATATGTGACTGACATGTTTCTATCTATCTAATCTATGTGTGATTCTCTATTCCTTCTATTCTAAATTGTCGGGTACAGATGCTGAATTGCCGGCCGGCTTTTTTAAAGAGACAGTGCATGAAAACACTATTATTTTTTTTAATAAATCCTTTATACTAAATGACAAGTACAGTAAGCAACACTGTCACTGTACTTCATATATATGTGACTGACATGTTTCTATCTACCTAATCTATGTGTGATTCTCTATTCCTTCTATTCTAAATTGTTGGGTACAGATGCTGAATTGCCGGCTAGCTTTTTTAAAGAGACGGTGCATGAAAACACTATTATTTTTTTTAATAAATCCTTTACACTAAATGACAAGTACAGTAATCAACACTGTCACTGTACTTCATATATATGTGACTGACATGTTTCTATCTATCTAATCTATGTGTGAAGCTCTATTCTGTCTGTTATAAATTGTCAGGTACCGCTGCTGAATTGCCGGCCGGCTTTTTTAAAGAGACGGTGCATGAAAACACTATTATTTTTTTTGATAAATCCTTTACACTAAATGACAAGTACAGTAAGCAACACTGTCACTGTGCTTCTTATATGTGTGACTGACATGTTTCTATCTATCTAATCTATGTGTGAAGCTCTATTCTTTCGGTTCTAAATTGTCGGGTACCGGTGTATGCCGCTGATGAATTGCCGGCTTTTCATGTTTCACTGTTGGCACTGTTCCCATCGATTTGGGCAATCACTGTAATGCCACAACCACCATGGCTGTGGCATTACAGTGAGTGGCAGACAATCCCTGCATGATTGGTGCTCTAAATAGCGCAAGACATGCAGGACACGCTTTTGGTGCACGAACATAACCTCGAACAGCCGAATTTTTTGCAAATCGTTCGGGTTCGTCGAACAACTCGAACACCGCCCAAAACAGCTCGAATTTGAGATTGGCGAACAGTTCTAGTCGAACACCGCTCATCTCTAGTGTGGAGTCTGACCTGAATATCGACGGCCTTGTTGCAGCTGGTACTCCACAACTGCTCTCTTCTGCTCACAAATCCTTTGCAACATGTGGAGGGTAGAGTTCCAACGTGTGGGGACATCACTCACCAGTCGGTGTGCCGGAAGCTGCAAACGCTGCTGCAACACAGCAAGGGCTGGCAGTGCTCGCTGCTTCCCGGGCACTGTGCTTAGGGCGCGCGCTCCCTCTCTCTTAAAGGGGCCGCGCGCGCCGTCCTAAGGAGTCCCCGGCCAATTGCCGGTGGAGCTCCCATATATAAGGCACCTCCCCCAAAATGGAGGTGCCCGAGCAAAGTTGTTGCAAAGCCTTTCACCTCTGCTTCAGCCCTCAGGTCCCGTTGCCAGTCTGTTTTCCAGCTCTGTCTACCTGCTTGCATTCCCTGCGGTCCGACAGTCTGTCTACCAGCATCCGCCAGTCAGTCTATGGACCAGTCCGCCTGCGGATCAGGAAGCACCTGCCTGATACCTGCCTGATACCTGCCTGATACCTGCCTGAGACCACCTGCCAGCCAGCCGAGAGACTCTTACCCGCTCACCTGGGAGTGCTCACCTGCTACCCGCCAGCTAGCCTACCTGGAGGCTCTGCCGTCACTTGCCGTGACCACCTGCCAGCCAGCCGAGAGACTCTTACCCGCTCACCTGGGAGCGCTCACCTGCTACCCGCCTGCTAGCCTACCTGGAGGCTTTGCCGTCACTTGCCGTGACCACCTGCCTGTCTAGAGACTCTTACCCTGCTGTCACTTGCCGTGACCACCCTCCTGTCAAGAGACTTTCCCCGTCACTTGCCGTGACCACCTGCCCTTCTACCCAGAGACTGTTCCTGTCACTTGCCGTGTCTACCTGCCCGCCTTCCCTGGGAGCCACCCGCTTCCTTACAAGGACTGCCCGTTTGTATAGTAGCTCAGAGGTTCCACCTCCCAGACCCGTTACAGAAAGCCTAAAAAGTGCCCAAAACGATAGTGACAGTGCTCAAAAGACATGGGGACAGCATGGGGATTGCCCCAGGAAGCATTTCTGACCCCCAGGTCACTGCTGTCAACAACCTGGTCAGAGGTATTAAGCCACTTTTACGGGCTCACAATAAAACGTTCAAAAACGAAACTGAAACGGTTTTCCTGTGAAATATGTTAAGGAACATCCTTTCCAGGGTAGAGACTTGTGTATAAGGTAAAATAAATAACCAAAAACAAAAATACTCTTCCACACCTTGGACTTGGTTCACAAGTAGCATTTTTTATGCATTTTTGCACTTTTGTATTGCTTTCAACCGTGAAAAATGCATTCACCGGGAAATGTAATTTTAACATTTTACAATCTTATCTGGCCATGTGCTGTGTGACACATGCATACAGTGCTGAAAAAGCCATGGGAACAGCATGGGGAAGACCCCTGGAAGCATCTCTGACACCCAGGTCACTGCCTAAAAGTGTGCCCATCAGAAGTGATCCTACCGCATCAGAAGATGCAGACTTGTTCAATTGTACCTCCCCCATTCCTTGCAATGCAAGCGCAAGTATGCAGCCTGCCACCCACCCACCCCCAGCCTGCAATACCATACTGCTAGCTTGCACTTGAAATGGGGCCTTTTAGTTTGGAGGAGGCCGATGCTGGCCACTACCCCATGGCTGCTTTGGAAACGAGGTATCCATACTCAGTCCCCAGCCGCCCGGCGGCCGGGTGTCCACGCTCGGTCCCCAGCCGCCAGGGGGCGGCCGGGTGTCCATACTCGGTCCCCAGCCGCCCCATGGCCAGGTGTCCACACACGGTCCCCAGCTGCCTGGGGGTGGCCGGGTGTCCATAAACGGTCCCCAGCCGCCCCTATTTCTCCTTGGAACTTCCCCCCCGCTCCTCCGGTGGGCCCTGGCTTCTCCATCAGGGGAGTTGAGAGTGCCAAGGTGAGGAGCATGATGATGATGATGATAGAAGTTAGCATCTGCTTTGTTTTCTTGGCATGCAAACGTAAGTGTGCAACCTGTCATCCACCCACACCCAGGCTGCAATACCATACTGCTAGCTTGCTTGCACTTGAAATTGGGCCTTTTAGGTATGTGGAGGCAGACGCCGGCCACCATGTCATGGCTGCGTCGGCAGCCTGGTATCCATACTCAGTCCCGAGCTGCCCGGCGGCCGGGTGTCCACGCTCGGTCCCCAGCCGCCTGGGGGCGGCCGGGTGTCCATAAACGGTCCCCAGCCGCCCCTATTTCTCCTTGGAACTTCCCCCCACACTTTTCGGACGAGCCCACCAGAGAACCAGACTCTTCCGGTGGGCCCTGGCTTCTCCATCAGGGCAGTTGAGAGTGTCAAGGTGAGGAGCATGATGATGATGATAGAAGTTAGCATCTGCTTTGTTTTCTTGGAATGCAAGCGTAAGTGTGCAACCTGCCACCCACCCACCCCCAGGCTGCAATTCCAGACTGTTAGCTTGCTTGCACTTCAAATTGGGCCTTTTAGGCATGTGGAGGTAGACGCCGGCCACCATGTCATGGCTGCGTCGGCGGCCTGGTATCCATACTCAGTCCCCAGCCGCCCGGGGGCCGGGTTTCCACGCTCGGTCCCCAGCCGCCAGGGGGCGGCCGGGTGTCCATACTCGGTCCCCAGCCGCCGCCCCGCGGCCGGGTGTCCACACACGGTCCCCAGCCGCCTGGGGGCGGCCGGGTGTCCATAAACGGTCCCCAGCCGCCCCTATTTCTCCTTGGAACTTTCCCCCACACTTTTCTTAGCCCGGCCTGCTTTAGGGCAGCATTGGATGAGCCCACCAGAGAAGCAGACTCCTCCGGTGGGCCCTGGCTTCTCCATCAGGGGAGTTGAGAGTGCCAAGGTGAGGAGCATGATGATGATGATAGAAGTTAGCATCTGCTTTGTTTTCTTGGAATGCAAGCGTAAGTGTGCAACCTGCCATCCACCCACCCCCAGGCTGCAATACCATACTGCTAGCTTGCTTGCACTTGAAATTGGGCCTTTTAGGCATGTGGAGTCAGACGCCGGCCACCATGTCATGGCTGTGTCGGCGGCCTGGTATCCATACTCAGTCCCCAGCCACCCGGCGGTCGGGTGTCCACACTCGGTCCCCAGCCGCCAGGGGGCGGCCGGGTGTCCATACTCGGTCCCCAGCCGCCTCGCGGCCGGGTGTCCACACACGGTCCCCAGCCGCCTGGGGGCGGCCAGGTGTCCGTAAACGGTCCCCAGCCGCCCCTATTTCTCCTTGGAACTTCCCCCCACACTTTTCTTAGCCCGGCCTGTTTTAGGGCAGCATTGGACGAGTCCACCAGAGAACCAGACTCCTCCGGTGGGCCCTGGCTTCTCCATCAGGGGAGTTGAGAGTGCCAAGGTGAGGAGCATGATGATGATGATAGAAGTTAGCATCTGCTTTGTTTTCTTGGAATGCAAGCGCATGTATGTATTAGTGGCTAGGCCTGAGGTGGTCAGCGTTTTGGCGCATATCCTACCTCCTCCGAGGATTGCTGGATGTTTTCCTGCTACTATTCCAGTTCTATGACTCCCATTAAAACAAAGCTTCAGGTGATGAATGATGGATGAGGTGGTGGCAAAGGAGAAAGAGCAGGAGGAACAGGGACCATTCACATCAATATCAGGCCAGTCAACTACACATGTCTTGTAGGATTTGTTTCTGTAAGAAAAGGAGCGGTTCGGCTACACAGTTAAAGGGCATGCAGTGAGTGCAATGCCTACCAAAAATTTCGAGGCACTCCAATGCCCCTTGGAAGTGACATGGAGGCCAGAGGGCCTTAACTAAACCGTTTTTTCCATTTATAGCAACTGGGTCTCCTGTGCACTGTTGGCCTAAGCAGTGAATGGAAGGCTTTCCTAAAATTATGAGGAACTGCAATGACCCTTGAAACAGACATGGATTACAGCATACTAAAAACCTTCTACCCATTATTGGGGAGTGGGTCTCCCTTAGTGTTCGCCTATGCATTGAAAAGCAAAAGCTGACTAAAATTAGGAGGAAATGCAATGCCCATTGGAAGAATGGTGGAGTTCGCAGTGGAATAAAATGGCAATATCAATGCCCCTGGGAAAAGTGGTGGCGGTCGCAGTAGCTTAACAAGACGGTTTTAATGCCCCTTGGAAGAGACGTGGAGGCCGCAGTAGCTTAACAAGACGGTTTTAATGCCCCTTGGAAGAGACGTGGAGGTCGCAGTAGCTTAACAAGACCGTTTTAATGCCCCTTGGAAGAATGGTGGAGGTCTCAGTAGCTTAACAAAACAGTTTTAATGCCCCTGGGAAAAGTGGTGGCGGTCGCAGTAGCTTAACAAGACGGTTTTAATGCCCCTTGGAAGAGACGTGGAGGCCGCAGTAGCTTAACAAGACGGTTTTAATGCCCCTTGGAAGAGACGTGGAGGTCGCAGTAGCTTAACAAGACCGTTTTAATGCCCCTTGGAAGAATGGTGGAGGTCTCAGTAGCTTAACAAAACAGTTTTAATGCCCCTGGGAAAAGTGGTGGAGGTCGCAGTAGCTTAACAAGATGGTTTTAATGCCCCTGGGAAAAGTGGTGGAGGTCGCAGTAGCTTAACAAGACGGTTTTCATGCCCCTTGGAAGAATGGTGGAGTTCGCTGTGGAATAAAAAGACAATATCAATGCCCCTTGAAAAAGTGGTGGAGGTCGCAGTAGCTTAACAAGACGGTTTCAATGCCCCTTGGAAGAATTGTGGAGTTCGCAGTGGAATAAAAAGACAATATCAATGCCCCTTGAAAAAGTGGTGGAGGTCGCAGTAGCTTAACAAGAAAGTTTTAATGCCACTTGGAAGAGACGTGGAGGTCGCAGTGGAATAAAAATACAATATCATTGCCCCTGGGAAAAGTGGTGGAGGTCGCAGTAGCTTAACAAGACGGTTTTAATGCCCCTTGGAAGAGACGTGGAGGTCGCAGCAGCTTAACAAGACGGTTTTAATGCCCCTGGAAAAGTGGTGGAGGTCGCAATGGAATAAAAAGACAATATCAATGCCTCTGGGAAAAGTGGTGGAGGTCGCAGTAGCTTAACAAGACGGTTTTAATGCCCCTTGGAAGAGACGTGGAGGTCGAAGTAGCTTAACAAGACGGTTTTAATGCCCCTTGGAAGAATGGTGGAGGTCGCAGTAGCTTAACAAGATGGTTTTAATGCCTCTGGGAAAAGTGGTGGAGGTCGCAGTAGCTTAACAAGACGGTTTTATTGACCCTGGGAAAAGTGGTGGAGGTCGCAGTCGAATAAAAAGACAATATCAATGCCCCTGGGAAAAGTGGTGGAGGTCGCAGTAGCTTAACAAGACTGTATTAATGCCCCTGGGAAAAGTGGTGGAGGTCGCAGTAGCTTAACAAGACGGTTTTAATGCCCCTTGGAAGAGACGTGGAGGTCGCAGTAGCGTAACAAGACGGTTTTAATGCCCCTTGGAAGAGACGTGGAGGTCACAGTAGCTTAACAAGACGGTTTTAATGCCCCTTGGAAGAATGGTGGAGATCGCAGTAGCTTAACAAGACGGTTTTAATGCCCCTTGGAAAAGTGGTGGAGGTCGCAGTAGCTTAACAAGACGGTTTTAATGCCCCTGGGAAAAGTGGTGGAGGTCGCAGTGGAATAAAAAGACAATATCAATGCCCCTGGGAAAAGTGGTGGAGGTTGCAGTGGAATAAAAAGACAATATCAATGCCCCTAGGAAAAGTGGTGGAGGTCGCAGTAGCTTAACAAGATTGTTTTCATGCCCCTTACAAGACCCATGCAGTACAGCATATTAAAAACATTATTCCCACTATTGGAGAGTGGGTCTCCCATAGTCTTTGCCTATGCCTTCCAAGGAAAAGCTGCCAAAAATTAGGACGGAGGAACTTGCAATGCTGGCAACACGGACCACGGTCACCCTGGTGGTATAGTGCTGGTGGAGGCTGAGGATAAGGAGAAGAGCAAAATACAGCCGAAATGAGGAAGCGTATACCCATGTGTGGGTGTGAAGCAGTGCATGGGAATACACCTCCCGAAATAACACAGTGGATTTGACTTTATGTTACTCCACTGTCATTTGGTGGTGATGAGAAGTCTGGCCCAATCCAGCTCTTGTTCATTTTGATAAGGGTCAGCTTGTCAGCATTGTCAGTTGACAGGCGAATGCGCTTATCAGTTATAATTCCCCCAGCCGCACTAAAAACCCGCTCCGATAACACGCTAGCGGCAGGGCAGGCCAGGACCTCAAAGGCGTACAGAGCGAGTTCATTCCAAGTGTCCAGCTTGGATACCCAATAATTAAAAGGCACAGAGGAATCACGGAGGACGCTGGTACGGTCGGCAAGGTACTCCCTCACCATCTTTTGAAACTTTCCACTCCTTGTGAGAGTACCCCTCAGGGCCTGTAAGCTGGGCGGGTCTCAGAAAACTGTCCCAGAATGTTGACAGTGTTCCCCTGCCTCTGCTGGATTGGAGTTGCGTCTCTCTCGCCTGTACTCCTTGGTTGGTCAACGAACTGTGACTTCTGCCGCTAGCGTGTTCAGATAGGAATTTTTTTAACAGTTCTGCAGCAAGGGCCTTCTGGTACTGCCCCATTTTTGTAGACCTCTCCACCTCAGGAATAAGAGAGTGAAAGTTCTCCTTGTAGCGGGGGTCTAAAAGTGTCACCAACCAGTAATGACTGTCACCCAACATTTTAAAAACGCGAGGGTCACGGCTAAGGCAGCGTAACATAAAGTCAGCCATGCGTGCCAGACTGGTAACGGGCAAGACTTCCGTGTCCTCACCAAGGTGACGACTGACCATGTTCTCCTCCTCCCCCCTGTCCTCAGGCCACGCACGCTGAACCGACTGTATGACAGTTGTACAGGTAGTACCATCTACAGCGCATGATACCAGCTCCTGTTCTTCCTCCTCCTCCTCCTCCTCTCCCTCATTGTTCCCCAATGCACGTTGGGATGAGATGAGGCTGGCTGTGTGTAATCGCCCATTACGAGTTCTTGATCCATCTCATTATACTCTGGCTGCAATGCCTCTTCTTTAATTCTCTGCAGAGAGCGTTGCAAAAGACAGACAAGTGGGATGCTGACACTAATGATGGCGTCATCGCCACTCACCATCTTGGTGGACTCCTCAAAGTTTGTCAGGATGGTACATATGTCAGACATCCAGGTCCACTCCTGAGGTCTTATGTGTGGAGTCTGACCTGAATATCGACGGCCTTGTTGCAGCTGGTACTCCACAACTGCTCTCTTCTGCTCACAAATCCTTTGCAACATGTGGAGGGTAGAGTTCCAACGTGTGGGGACATCACTCACCAGTCGGTGTGCCGGAAGCTGCAAACGCTGCTGCAACACAGCAAGGGCGGCGGAAGCTGTAGCCGACTTCTGAAAATGAGCTGACAGGCAGCGTACTTTGACGAGCAGATCTGGCAACTCGGGGTACGATTTAAGAAACCGCTGAACCACGAGGTTAAGCACATGAGCCAGGCATGGTACGTGTGTGATCTCGCCTCGCCTCAGAGTCACCACCAGGTTACGGCCATTGTCACACATGACCATGCCTGGATGTAGGTTCAGCGGTCTCAGCTACAGATCTGCCTGCTCTTTCACAGCTGTCCACAACTCACAAGCAGTGTGAGGTTTATCACCTAAGCTTATGAGTTTCAGCACAGCCTGTTGCCGCTTGGCTGAGGCAGTACTGCAGTGCTTCCAGCTTGTAACTGATGTGGTGATATCTGAGATGGAGGCTGAACATGAGGAGGAGGAGGAGGATGATGCACAGGAGCTGTACACTGTGGGGGCAACTCTGACTGACATAGGGCCCGCAATCCTCGGTGTGGGGAGGATGTGTTCTGTCCCAAGGTCCGACTGGGTCCCGGCTTCCACTATGTTTACCCAGTGTGCCGTCAGGGAGATGTACCGTCCTTGGCCACAAGCACTTGTCCACGTGTCCGTTGTCAGGTGGACTCTCCCAGTAACTGCGTTGTTGAGGGCACGGCAGATGTTTTGGGACACGTGCTTGTGTAGTGCGGGGATGGCACACCGGGCAAAATAGTGTCGGCTGGGGACCGAGTACCGAGGGACGGCCACCGCCATGAGGTTGTGGAAGGATTCCGTCTCCACCAGCCTAAAAGGCAGCATTTCCAACGCAAGCAGTCGTGAAATGTGCGAATTTAGGACTGTGGCCTGTGGGGCGTTGGCTGCGAATTTGCGCTTTCGTTCAAAGCTCTGGGATATGGACAATTGAACGCTGCGGTGGGACGTGAACGTGGACGTTGATGCTGTTTCTTGAGAAACTGCCATAACAAGTGAAGACTGAGAGGAGGGGGCATCTTTGCATGCAGTATGGATAGGGGATTGCCTTGCACGCACAATAGGGGGTTCTATTACACGCACAACAGCGGAAGAAGCAGTGGTGACACCCGCTGACACTGGTCGTGGAGCCTGGGGTTCGCACCATAAAGTCGGGTGCTTTGCTGCCATGTGCCTGATCATGCTGGTGGTGGTCAGGCTGGTAGTTTTGTCACCCCTGCTGATGCTGGCATGGCAGGTGGTACAAATGGCCTTTTTGGGGTTATCAGCAGAGTCTTTAAAAAAATTCCAGACTCTGGAAGACCTACCGGTTGTACTGGCAACGTCACTCGTGTTGGTGTTACGGGGAACTGTTGCCCGCCTTCTGTGTGCAGCCACCACACTGCTTCTTCCTGCCTGTTGGGGTACTCTGCCTCCCTCCCCCTGTGTGCTGCTGGCCTCGCTCTGCATGTCCTCCTGCCACTTTGGGTCAGTTACTAGATCATCCACCACCTCCTCCTCTTCCACTTGCGCACCACGATCCTCCTCCTCACTTCCTGGCAATTGTGTCTCGTCATCGTCCACCTCTTGTGACAAATTGCCAGCGTCGACTTCCTGTGGCCGTGGCTGTTCAAATATTTGGGCATCGCTACATGGGATCTCCTCTTCCACCACTTCAAGCGGAGCAGGCGAGGGGCACAAATCTGGAAATGGACCAGTGAACAGCTCTTCAGAGTGTCCAAGTGTGGGATCAGTTGCTGTCTGATGACAGTCGGCATGGTGGGGGGAAGGAGCATCAGGGTGAGGAGGAATATGCGGTCGAGACTCACGGCTACTAAAACTTAACCGTGTGAAAGACAGACCGGAGGTGGTGGTGCCCAGGTAACTGGAAGTATTATCTGCTATCCAATTAATAACCTGTTCACACTGATCCGTTCGCAATGCTGGTGTTGTTCTGTACTTCCCTAGTAATTCGGTCAAGAAGTGGGAGCGAGAAGATGTGGCTGTTGGTTGTGGCACATTTTCACCTTGGCCACGGCCCCGTCCTCTACACGCACCATCACCAGAACGTCCAGTTCCACGTCCCTTGCCACACGCCTTGCCCATTGAAAAGGAAGTAAAATAGCTTACACTTGCACTATCAATGGAAAAAGGGTAATAAAAAGGAGATTAGAACCGTGGAAGAGGAAAACCACAGTTCTATTCCTCTGGCCTACACCAGACTCTTTTAAACAGATATATTGGTGTCTGAACAGTCAGGGAGACACTATTACAGTTTTTTTTTACGGCAAAAAATGCCAAAAACAGGATAATACAGAGATTTGACCAGTGGAACTGCAAAACCACAGTTATATTTATGTGGCGTACACCAGACTCTTTTAAACAGATATATTGGTGTCTGACCAGTCAGGGAGACACTATTACCGTTTTTTTACGGCAAAAAAAGCCAAAAGCAGAATAATACAGAGATTTGACCTGTGGAACTGCAAAACCACAGTTATAATTATGTGGCGTACACCAGAATCTTTCAAACTGATATATTGGTGTCTGACCAGTCAGGGAGACACTATTACAGTTTTTTTTACGGCAAAATATGCCAAAAGCAGGATAATATAGAGATTTGACCCGTGGAACAGCAAAACCACAGTTATAGTTATGTGGCGTACACCAGACTCTTTTAAACAGATATATTGGTGTCTGACCAGTCAGGGAGACACTATTACAGTTTTTTTTTTACGGCAAAAAAAGCCAAAAGCAGGATAATACAGAGATTTGACCCGTGGAGCTGCAAAACCACAGTTCTATTTTTATGGCCTACACCAGACTCTTTTAAACAGATATATTGGTGTCTGAACAGTCACAGACACACTCAATTTTTTTTTGGGGGGGGGGGGTGGAATACCAAAAGGTTAATAAGATGCTTATTTGTACAGTCTGACTGAGGAAAAAAAAATACAGGATTTAGATGAAAAAAAAAATTTTTTTCCTGGCCCCTGAGACCGGGGTGATAAGTCTAGCAATTTGACCAACAGGAGCACACAGGACTGTAATGCAGCGTTTGCTGGTATAACCACTGCGTCTCCTATACAGCCTGCCTGCCTGATATCTGGGATGGATATTAGTCCTGAGAAGGACTGTTTGTTTGATTTGGCAGGCTTTAGAGACCCTACACTACCTATTTTGCACTATATATCTCTCCCTAACTCAGCAGCACCCTCTCTACACTGTCTGATCCAGAGCGACTGTGTCCAAGATGGCGGCACCCGGTTTTAAATACTCAAGGTGACGCTGTGCGGCCAGCCAATCACTGTAATGCCCACAAACAACATGGCTGCGGCATTACAGTGACTGGCTGGCAATCCCTGCATGTTCATTGGCTCTGTAAAGAGCACCAAACGTGCAGGCGTAGACCCGAGCTCCCGCCCGAGTAACCCGGAAATGCTCGGTGCTCGCCTAACATCCCGAGTAGTGAGATGCTCGGGCGAGTACCGAGCAGTGTTGAGCATGCTCGCTCAACACTACTCATAAGGCATAAATCTGTTACTGATAATACATCTATTCATTTTAGAATAGCTCAGGTGGCTAATGATTAAAAAGACATTCAGGAGTCACACAATATGCACCTTCCAACATTATGAGGACAGTACTTTTTGTTGGTTAAAACTAGTGAATGTCCATCTATCTAAAGAATAATTTCTTATTTAAGACAAGAACAAGAAAAGATACAAGCATATGTTTGTTTATTTATACCTTGTTTGTTCAGATAATGAAGGATTTACCTGTAGGCAGCATGGTCACCTTAAATGATTACAGTACTTCACATCTGCTGTGAGATCTATATTTTGAAGAACTCAGGTCTTAGATTGCTAAAATAGTAGAAGCATGTCCTATTTCCTCCTCAAGCCGATAAGTCAAAGCTATGTGCAAATGTTTTTTTGTTATTTTTTGCTCCTTGTGTACCTTCGAAGACCTTAACAGACTCTGTGCGGCTTTACCTTCTCTCAGGAGAGCAGAGGGAATAAGTCTGTTCCATATGCCATTGAGGATAGGACAGATGTTTCTATCACAAGGCAGCCGGGTCATACAACAAGAGATTTTCTCTACAGATGGCCCTATGCATATGTCAAACAATCCATCTCTATGTATTGTCTATAAATAGTCGCTGCCAGAATGAGAATAAATAGACCAGTGTGAGATGAATGGGATGCAGAGAGAGAATGGTTTGGATATTGCACATTGTTGCTGTGTGCTATTTTAATACTTTAGTGATATTTATACATATTTTAGATGTTTGTAGTAGGTCACTGGCACAGGAAAATACTGGCATGTACCCTTATCACATATACTCGTATCACAAGGCGTCATAATGGATTTTTATCTTGATAGCTGATTATAGAAGAGCAGCAAGCAGGTTTAAAGGTAAGAGCAACAGATACAATGTGTTATATTAAAATCATGTTTACAGTTTATATTGTGTCTTATGATGATATATTAATCAGCATTTAGAAATATATGATGTTTAAAATATAATTTTGTCAACCAGAAACAAAGTTCATGGGCTTTTGCCACATCCTATTTTGTCACGAGACTGCTGTCTTAAAAAAAAGGGGGTCTGCAGGTGCCGATCATATTCTGGAAGTTACTGGCTCGTTAATGAAGCTAAACATTTATTTTATGATATCTTTTTAGTAATGTCTTTTTATGTCAACAAAGCGTCACAGGGGAAAATATGTGGAAATAAGTAAAATGCTTGTAAACAATAGTTTAACATTTTTTAACAGATTTTATATATATGTGTATGTGTGTGTATCACTTTTTCTGTATGAGTGTGTGCTGTATACATTATAACTGTAGTTACGATGCAGGTAGAGTCATATAAGTAATGTTATTGGTGCACACCAGAGGAAACAAAAATGGCATCTTGCTTATTAACGTAAACGCAATGTAAATTTGACAGCCTGAACAAAAATTCAGTTATAACTAATTAATTATATTTTATATTGAAGTGATGACTTCAAATGTGATCCCTATAGTCTTTGTGCACCATAAAAAAAATAATATTTTGGGTATGTTTGAGTTAAACTTTTTAAGTGTCAACTTTAGCTTATCTCATAATGTAATTTCCACTTTTAGGAATGATACCCCAAAATCTCAAATTCTCTTATTATGGTCAAACCAAAATAAATGTCTTCTTAATGATTTAGTTGAATATATAATAACCAGAAATCTTTCTAATAGAACATTTATACTTATTTTCAGTATCATACTTTTTTGTCATACACACAGTTGTTATAAGTAATCGTTTTATCCAATGAAATATTCAGTATGCTAACACAGTTACAGCAATGTGCATTTCAGTGAACAGATAGTCTGTGGTTTATGTATTGTGTGCTGCCCCCTTGCGTTACATGGGTCTTTATGGCTACACCAAAATAATTCCTAATTTAATTACACTATTTACATGCAAGATAATTGACTAATGCTGTACACGCTACATAATGATAAGGTGCAGGGTACTATGTGTTTTCTACATTTTGATCATTTTCTTATATGTACTATGCTTGGGACATTGAGGTCATACAATTCAGCAAAATCAATTTGTCTGTAGGGTTCTAGTTTTTGTGTAATGTGTGCAATTTACCATGAGCCATTACAGACCTGCTGCACTTCAATATACAATGGCTTGTGAAAGTATTCACCCCCTTGGCTTTTTACCTACTTTGCTACATTACAACCTGTGTTTAAATATTTTTGTGATCCTATTTGTGTGTGATGCTTCAGCACTAAATAGTCTAAGTTAGTGAAGTGAAGTGAGCAAAATATAGGCATGAATTACATTTATGGGATCAAGTAACTAAAAATTGGCATGTGCGTATGTATTTACCCCTTTTGTTATGAAACCCCTAAAAATTTCTGGTGCAAGCAGTTACCTTGATAAGACACATGCTTAGTGAAATGAAGTCCACCTGTGTGCAATTTAAGTGTCACATCGTCTGTCAGTATAGTCACACCTTTTTGAAAGGCCACAGAGGCTGCAACTCCATTAAGCAGGAGGCACCACTAACCAAACAACACCATGAAGACCAAGAAGATCTCCAAACAAGTCAGGGACAAAGTGGTTGACAAGTACAAGTCAAGGTTGGGTTATAAAAAAAAAATATCCCAATCTCTGATAATTCCCCGGAGAACCATCAAATCCATTATCATCAAATGGAAAGAACATGGTACCACAACAAACCTGCCAAGAGAGGGCCGCCCATCAAAACTCTCAGCCCAGGCAAAGAGGGCATTAATCAGAGAGGCGGCACAGAGACCAAAGGTAACCCTGAAGCTGCAGAGTTCCCAAGCAGAGACTGGAGCATCTATCCACACGACCACAATAAGCCGTACACTCCATAGACAGGGGCTGGCTGGCAAATTTTGGCCTAGGGGCAAGCATACAGCTTTGGCCCATTAGCAGTGACCCATCTTTTTTGTATTTACCTATGGCTACATCATAAAGGGAGCAGAGGTTACAAGACTTTAAAAAGATAAAGCCAGAGTAATGATGGGATGGTTGTGGTCAAATTCCGACTAGATTCTCATCAACTTCTTTCAGTGAGCTACTCAGAGAGGTGTCTGAGACTCTAGTCGGCACATGACCATGACTATGCAAACTCATACTTGCAATCATTACGCTGGCAATACAGTGGAATCATGACAGTGTGTGCACAGCGCTCTATCACGATTCAGCAATGAATGACAAAGGGACTGCAGAAATTTGAGTTCTGAAAAGTGTTTTGGAAACAAAAAGTATGTGCCTGGTAATATATTCTTGCCTCTACTGTAAAATAGACAAAACAGTCCACCAAAATGTCAGTGTAATATATGTAATTTTATTAATATACTCAACTACTGCCACCTTCTCCGGGACCAGCGCCGTTTTGCTGCTCTTCTCAGTGATGTCATCGCTCTGCAGATTCTCCAGGTCACTCTGCGCTCTGCGTGACCTGGAAGTGACTTTTACAGTATAAGTTTATGGAGCGTAAGAATGAGGCTGATAACAAGGGTCCATAGACTTACATTTAAGAGAGATTTCCAGGTCACATAAAGTATAGAGTGAGCCGGAGAGTCTGAAGAGTGATGACGTCACTCAGAAGAGGAGGAGAACGCGCGCTGGATGCTGGAGAAAGCGCTAGGTGAGTATATTAACACAGTCACACTACAGTACACTAACACTGACACAGAATCGGGAGGTGGAGTTAATTGGAGACTTCTTTAAAGCAGAATATAAGTGACTACAGTCATATCCTTTCCTTGTTGTAGACCTGGTTACATTTTGAAATAAGGAGACAGGAGAATATGTGACTGGTGAATGATATATCGTGACATATCCTATATAACATCTCATGACTGTGCACATAGTATATTAAATCCGGTGTACAGGAGAATACATGACTGGTATATGATACACTATGACTGCAGACATCAGATGGTATGTACTAGATAATATGTGACTGATGTATATTATACTATGAGTACAAACATCAGATGTTATACCATTCACATATTATCAGACATCCAATGTTATATTATAAGTACAGACTATCAAATATTATTCAATCACATATTATAATATTATACAACCCCTGGCAAAAATAATGAAATCACCGGGCTCGGAGGATGTTCATTCAGTTGTTTAATGTTGTTGAAAAAAAGCAGATCACAGACATGGCACAAAACTAAAGTAATTTCAAATGGCAACTTTAGGGCTTTAAGAAACACTAAAAGAAATCAAGATTAAAAATGTGGTACTCAGTAAGGGTAATTTTTTTCAGACAAAGCAGAGGGAAAAAATTATGGAATCACTCAATTCTGAGGAAAAAATTATGGAATCATGAAAAACAAACACATAAAAGAACACTCCAATACATCACTAGTATTTTGTTGCACCACCTCTGGCTGTAATAACAGCTTGCAGTCTCTGAGGCATGGACTTAATGAGTGACAAACAGTACTCTTCATCAATCTGGCTGCAACTTTCTCTGATTGCTGTTGCCAGATCAACTTTGCAGGTTGGAGCCTTGTCGTGGACCATTTTCTTCAACTTCCACCAAAGATTTTCAATTGGATTGAGATCCGGACTATTTGCAGGCCATGACATTGACCTTATGTGTCTTCTTTCAAGGAATGTTTTCACAGTTTTTGCTCTATGGCGGGATGCATTATCATCTTGAAAAATGATGCCATTATCCCCATCCTTTCAATTGATGGGATAAGAAAACTGTCCAAAATATCAATGTAAACTTGGGCATTTATTGAAGATGTAATGACAGCCATCTTCCCAGTGCCTTTACCTGACATGCAGCCCCATATCATCAATGACTGTGAAAATTTTCATGTTCTCTTCATGCAGTCATCTTTATAAATCTCATTGGAACGGCACCAAACAAAAGTTCCAGTATCATCACCTTTCCCAATGCAGATTCACGATTCATCACTGAATATGACTTTCATCCAGTCATCCACAGTCCATGATTGCTTTTCCTTAGCCCATTGTAACCTTGCTTTTTCTGTTTAGGCGTTAATGATGGCTTATGTTTAGCTTTTCTGTATGTAAATCCCATTTCCTTTAGGCGGTTTCTTACAGTTCAGTCACAGACATTGACTCTAGTTTCCTCCCATTCTTTCCTCATTTGTTTTGTTGTGCATTTCCTGTTTTGGAGACATATTGCTTTAAGTTTCCGGTCTTGACGCTTTGATGTCTTCCTTGGTCTACCAGTGTGTTTGCCTTTAACAACCTTCCCATGTTGTTTGTATTTGGTCCAGATTTTAGACACAGCTGACTGTGAACAACCAACATTATCAAAATTTTAAGATTTTGATAATCCTCTCCTTTGTTTCGATTGACATCTCTCGTGTTGGAGCCATGATGCATGTCACTCCACTTGGTGCAACCGCTCTCCAAGGTGTGATCACTCCTTTTTAGATGCAGACTAACGAGCAGATCTAATTTGATGCAGGTGTTAGTTTTGGAAATGAAAATTTACAGGGTGATTCCATATTTTTTTTACTCAGAATTGAGTGATTTCATAATTTTTTCCCTGTGCTTGGTCTGAAAAAAAATACCCTTACTTAGTACCACATTTTAATCTTGATTTCTTTTATTGTTTCTTAAAGCCCTAAAGTTGCCATTTGAAATTAATTTAGTTTTGTGCCATGTCTGTGATCTGCTTTTTTTCAACAACATTAAACAACTGAATGAACATCCTCTGAGCCCGGTGATTCCATAATTTTTGCCAGGGGTTGTATAACATTGGATGTCTGTGCACATAAGATACCACATATAGTGTACAGATTAGTATATGAAAGTGGTTGGCAATTACTTTTTCTCACGGGACACATGAGAGACTGAGTGTTGTAGAAGCCGAAATAATAGACTGATATTAATTCTGCTCAATATTGCTATTAACATATTAATTATAATTAATTTTATATTAATATTTTTGAGCAGAACTAAGTATACTCACACCCTTCATATATGCAGTATGAGTCCATAGACAGCCACTATATACAGTAAGAGCCCTCACACAGTCCCCTATATACAGTATGAGCCCTCATATCCTCTCTTCATACAGTATGAGTCCCACCTTGCCCTCTATATATGTGAGCCCTCATATAGCTCCTTTATATACAGTATGAGCTCTCACACAGCCTCTCTATATATGGTATGACCCCCAACATAGCCCCCTTATATACAATATGAGCCCACACATAGCCTCTCTATATACAGTATGAGCCCCCACATAGCCATCCATATACAGTGTGAGTCCTCACATAGCCTCCCTATCTACATGAACCCTCACATAGCCCAAATAATACAGTATGAGCCCTCACATAGCCCGCTATATACAGTATGAGCCCCCACATAGATCACTATATACAGTATAAGCCCCAATATATCCCCTTACATACAGTATGAGCCCTTATATATCCACTCTATATACAGTATGCGTCCGCAAATAGCATCACTTGCACACGTTATTTTGCTGATTGGTGGAAGGAGTCGGTGACTCCGTCTTCCACCTATGTATTCAGAGCTGTCTGCATCTTGAGGATACAGATAGCGGTGATATCTGGACATGGGATGCGGGCGGTAGAGAGCATGGTGCGGCCCGTGAGCCACTGTTTTCAGCCCTTCGACTGTCTCAGTCTACGGACCGGACTGGAACAGCCAGAGGGCCGGATGTAGCCCACAGTTTGCCTAGGTCTGGTGTATGATATACTGTGACTACAGACATGAGATGATATATAACAATTTATATTGTAATATCTGATGTCTGTATCACAGTATGTTATATATCAGTCATATGCTAATCTATGTACTATTGTCCTAAATTATGTGCACATATATACAGTGTTATACTTAGGGTGCTTTCACACTGTGTTCGGGCACAAGTTTGTTGTTTCCATTGGGGCTTACATCCGAACCCCCCCCCCCTCCCCCTCTGCCGTGCATCATTTTTGGGCTTGTATGCCTACGGGAGGCAGACACTTATACGTGCCTCTGAGTGTCTGTCTCCAGTAGGCACACACACACAAAATGACGCTTGTCAGAGCACACGTTCGCTCTTCTGTCAGCACCATTATAGTTAAAGGCCCCGTTGATGCATACGCCCGAATTGCGTTTTGCTGGGGATTTGGAAGTAAGCCCTGCCGGGACCAATGAACGAGTACCAGAACGCAGTGTGAATACACCCTTACTGATTACACCTGGGCCTGGCTACAGAACATCACATATTATCATGTATATATGATGTCCTGGATCTAGGCTCAGGAGCATTTATTGTTTGATTATGAATACACTGTCTGCAGATCTGGTGATGCTGGAGCCACTGAAGGGAAGACCTGATAAAGCTGCAGCAATAACTCATGCCACCTAAGAGCATCCCTGACACAAGACACTCAGGACTTCTGTCCCTGACCTCCTGCCCTCTCCCCTGCTGACCTCTCAATCTCTTCTCTGGGGACGACTCAGCAGGCCAACGTGCTGGTGAGTACAGGAGACATGCTCACACAGTGTGCTGCAGTGTGGGTGTGTTGGCAATACAGGGGTGGGCTGCCAGTGCCACGGTCGTGTTGGCCAGGGTACTCAGTAACCGGGCAGACTGTCCGACGGGGGTATCACAGTGACAATTGCCCAGTTCCGTGGCCTTGACCGGGCAAGTGAAAGGAGGGATTATTTATAGGGGATTATAGTCTATGAATGGTCCGTGACGCCAGCGGAGGTATCTGGCCAGGGATGGCCAGTGCTGCATATGGGCTCCCCAAGGTATAGATGGTAGTGCAGCAAGGTAGATCACTCCCCTCAGCCGGAGCGGGCCCCTGGGGTGATGATGGGGGTTATGATGAGCCGTGCAGCAGAAAGAAGCAAAGAAGCAGATTAATTCAGTCTTTACTAGTGATCGAGCACTAAAACGCTCTGGTGCTCAATGCTCGGGTTGAGCAAATTGGAATGCTCGGATGCTCGACCCGAGCAACGAGCCCAATGTAAGTCTATTGGAAACGCGAGCATTTTTCAGGCGGCTCCCCCTGGCGGTCTGCAGAGGGCCTAAAAATTGCCCAAATCGATGGGAACAGTGCTCAAATATGATGGGAAAAGCATGGGGAAGACCCCTGGAAGCATTTCTGACTCCTAGGTCACTGCTGTCAACAACGTTGTCAGAGGTATTATGCCACTTTTACAGACTCACAATAAAACATTCAAAAACAAAAACAAAATGGATTTTCCTGGGAAATATGTTAAGGAACATCCTTTCCAAGGTAATGACTTGTATATAAGGCAAAATAAATATATAAAAACAAAAATGCTCCTCCACACCTTGGGCTATGTTCACACATAGAGTTTTTGATGCGTTTTTGCACTTTTGCATTTCTTTCAACCAAGACAAATGCATTCACTGGGAAATGTCATTTTAACATTTTACAACCTTATCTGGCCATGTGGTGTGTGACACATCATCAGACACATACATACACTGCTGAAAAGACATGGGAACAGCATGGGGAAGACCCCAGGAAGCATCTCTGACTCCCAGGTCACTGCCTAAAAGTGTGCCCATCATAAGTGATCCTTGGCGCATGCGTAGATGCCTCCCGCCATTCACCTGTTCTTGCAGACTTGCAACAATCACCATCCACGTCCTTGTCCCAGTACAGTATTCAGTTGTCCCTACCCCATTCCTTGGAATGCAAGCGCAAGTATGCAAGCAGCCACCCACCCACCCACAAGCTGCAATACTATACTGCCAAATGTTTGACAGCTGCTTGCACTTGAAATGTGGCCTTTTAGGCTCGTGGAGGCGGAAGTTGTCCACAACCTTATGGTGGCGGCGACCGGGTAACCATACTCGATCCTCAGCCGCCACTATTTGTCCCAGTGTCGTCTCCGCTTTCCACAAGCACGGGTCCTACAACATTACCCGTGCCCTCCCAAGATTTCTTACTGAGTAGGACCACCTAACCACAAACATGTGGACAAGTGAATGTGGCCAGGGACGATACAGAGCAAGTCCACAGCTGTCATTTCTCCAAGGAAGTCCTCTAAAGCTGCTTGCACTTGAAATGTGGCCTTTTAGGCTTCATGGAGGCAGAAGCTGTTTACAACCTCATGAAAGTGGCGGCCATGTGCTCATACTCGGTCCCCAGCCGCCACTATTTGTCCCGGTGTTATCTCCGCCTTCCACAAGCACGGGTCCTAAAACATTACCCGTGCCCTCCCCAGTTGACTTACTGGGAAGGTCCGGCTAACAACAAACACGTGGACAAGTGAATGTAGCCAGGGACGGTATGGAACCAGTCCACAGCTTGTTGGTGAGTTGTATTTCACCACAGCCATATTCTTTAGCTTGGTGAAAGGACTTGGGAAACCATATCTACTCCAGCTGTCATTTCTCCCAGGAAGTCCTCTAAACATGATTGCCCTTGAAATGCAGCCTTTTAGGCTCATAGAGGTGGAAGCTGTCCACAACCTCATGCCGACGGCGGCTGGGTGTCCATACTTGGTCCCCAGCCGCCACTATTTCTCCCGGTATCGTCTCTGCCTTCCACAAGCAAGGGTCCCTGAACATTACTGCTGGTTCTGTGGGAATCTGCTTGCTTCCTACCAGCCTGTAATATTTCCAGTGAACTATGGTACGACGCCATGGTATTAGCACTGCCCCTAGTACCAGGAGCGAAGCCATCCCCAATTTCTTTCTCAGGAACTGAAGATAGAGTGGCAGTAGGTGCAAGTTTCTCCAGCCTGTTATATATCAGAGGGGTGAACATTGGCTCAGTGGTTAGCACTGAAGCTTTGCAGCGCTGGGATCCTTGGTTCAAATCCCAGCAAGGACAACATCTTCAAGGATTTTGTAAGCTCTCCCAGTGTTTGCGTAGGTTTCCACCTCAGTAAAAAAGCAGCCATAAAGTGTCCGGGAACCTTCCCACACACTTTTCTTAGCCAGGACTGCTTCTCGGCAGGGTTGGACGGTCCCACCAGAGAGTCCTTGCGTAGGCCCTGACTTCTCCATCAGGAGAATTCATAATAGCGCAAACTTTGCAGCAGCTATGGGGTTCTTGAGCGAGGGAGAAAGGTGAGCCCCCAGAATCAAATCGTCTGGTGGGCCCAATGTTTTTCAGTTTTGAAGCTGCTTCTCAGTGGGAGTTGTATTTCACCACAGCCATATTCTTTAGCTCAGTGAAAGGACTGGCATAGAGACAAACCATATCTACTCCGGCTGTCATTTCTCCATCATCAGGTTTCGCCCATTGTCACACACGACCATGCCTGGCTGCATGTTCAGTGGTGAGAGCCACAGATCAGGCTGCTGTGTTACAGCTTTCAACAACTTTGCAGCGCTGGGTGGTTTGTCACCTAAGCATTAAGCATGTTATCTTCAGCACAGCCTGTTGCCGCTTGGCCAAGGCAATGCTGCAGTGCTTTCAGCTTGTGACTGATGTGGTCATTTCGGAGATGGAGGAGGAGGTGCAGGAGCTGAACAACGTGATTACATTGAGGTTACATTGGCGACTCTGTTTTTTATACTAAAGAAAGATCCTACTGTTTTTTTTTTTTACTTTATTTTTTAAGACAAATTCATTCACTGGGAAATGTCATTTTAACATTTTACAACCTTATCTGGCAATGTGGTGTGTTACACATCATCAGACACATCCTGTTACATTTATGATAGAGGAACTCTGAAAGTCACAAAGCCTATTTTTATAGGGCCATCTGGCGGCCCTTACTATTCTTAAAGGGCCAGCAGTCGGCCCTTGCTATTGTTAGAGAGCCATCAGCCGGCTATGTTTTGTTGTTCCCATTATTAAGTGGGTCTCCTATACTGTTATTGCGTATGCATTGACTGCAAGGGCTGCCAAAAATTTGGACCCAACCCAATACCCCTTTGAAGAGACATAGAGGAGGGTCTCAGTAAAAAAAAATGTTCCCATTATAAAGGAGTGGGTCTCCTATAATGTTAATGACCATGCTGTGACTGCAAGGGCCGCCAAAATTTAGGAAAAACCCAACTAACAATTTAAAGACACATAGAGCATGTCCACAGTAACGACAAATTCCCATTAGAAAGGAGAGGGTCTCCCATACTGTTTGCCAATGCAGTGAAGCAACGGCTGCCAAAAATTTGGAGAAACTCCAATGCCCCTTGCAAGAGATGTAGAGGTTAGAGAGCCTCCTAAAAACAATGTTCCCATTATTAGGAGGTGGGTGTCCCATAGTGTTTGTCTATGCAGTGAATGCATAAGCTGCCAAAAATTTGGAGGCACTCCAATTCCCCTTGGAAGAGACGTAAAGGTCAGAGACCCTCCTAAAAACAATGTTCTCATTATTAGGAAGTGGGTCTCCCATAGGGTTTGCCTATGCAGTGTATGCAAAAGCTGCTAAAGGCACTCCAACTCCCCTTGGAAGAGATGTAGAGTCGGAGAGCCTCCTAAAAACAATGTTCCCATTATTAGAAAGTGGGTCTCCCATAGTGTTGGCCTATGCAGTGAATGCAAGGGCTTCCAAAATTTGGGAGGCACTCTAATGCCCCTTGGAAGAGACGTGGAGGAGGGCCTCATAAAAAAATGTTCCCATTAGAAAGTCTCCTATACTTGTAATGTCCATGCACTAAGTGTATGGGCTGACAAACACTTACCCCTGGGGGGTATACGTGAACATACTGTATAATTTTTTTTTTTTACGGGCATCATAAATAGTGTTGAGCCACCCCCGTAGTGTTCGAGTTCGGTTCGGTTCGTCGAACACCCGTATGTTCGCCGAACTGTTCGTCGAACACCTTCGAACACCATTAAAACCAATGGCAGGCAAACAAAAACACATAGAAACACATAGAAAACACCTTCAAAGGTGTCTAAAAGCTGACAAACTGCTCAGAAGACACAACTAACACATGGAAAAATGACAAGTACATATAGTCATGCGAAAAGAAAAGAGGTGGAGGAGTAAAAGGAGGGGGAGACACAGATATAGGCATGTCATGCCCTTCTAAAACCAAAAAAGTGCGAAGCCGACAAGGCCAGTTCGTTCCTGCCCGTGCGACCTCCGTGTCGCCGGGTTTGTGCCAGAGCTGCGGTGGACCCTGATGGCCAGCCCCCCTCTCTCAATACTGGTGCCTGTCCGCTGGTGGGTCGAGCCCCCCCACGGTGGGGGGGAGTAACATCTGCAGAAGAAAGACCATCTTCCAGCCAAACTAAGATGGCTACTTCTTTTCGTGGACAATGTGATACGATCCCTTTCTTACGGACACGCCCATCGCTACAAATTCCAGATGAGGCACAAAAACAGCAGGTGCTTCAACGGATATCAAGTGCTCCTTCAAGTGGGCTCTCCTCCACCTCAACTTCAACATCACAAATACTCCAGTCCTCAGAGGTGTCACCCAAATCGCACTTGCTTCCTCACAGCTCCCAAGTCTCCAGCTGCCCGTCTGAGTATGGGGTAACACAGATGGTTGAGTCTGCACAGCTGTTTACTCATACTATAGCCTGGGAAACAGAGGTCTGCTCCAGAGCTTCTGTTAATCCAGACGAGGAAATGATCTGCACTGATGCCCAGAATCTTTATGAGTCGGATCCAGGACCAGATGAAGAAGGTTCTGACCATAATGTAGACCCTCGTTCCCAAACTGTAACTCCTGTTGGTGGAGACAATGATGAAGACGATGATGAGACTCAAATACCTGATTGGAGCGACAACTTGACTTTTCGGTCAGGGCAGGAAGAGGTTGGCTCTGAGGACGACGGGTGTGAGAACACACAGGGTGATGATGACGAGGTTGGAGATCCCACTTACTGTCAACCCACAGTCAGCCAGTCGATGAGGTCAGCAGAGGAGGTGGAGGAGGATGTGACTAGCCCAGGGGATGGGGATGACTCGGTACCCGGGCCTTTGCCTGGCCTTTGGGATGTCGCGGTGGTCGGCTCCCGGGCCCGTACCCTGGAGTCAGTCTTTAAAAGGGTGGATAATTATTAATTTTATAAGAGTTCGTGATGCCACTTGTGGTATCTGATGAGAGGCACCAGCGCTGCAGTAGTCCACTGAGGCTGGTGATAAGGCAGCTCGATGGTATAGCTCCCCACAGGTGGAGCTAGGCCTCAGAAAAGAATATGCAGGGGGAATGCAAGGCAGGCGAGACCCAGCTGGGTCAGAGCAAGAACGGGAACGGACACGGTAGTCACTTCAGTACCTTTTACTGGTGGAAATTCAGGCACATCCCGGAGCACTGTAGGGTGAAGGGTGCATATCAGGATCCTCCCCAATGAGCGGGTGTAGGGCCTCCTGTTTCTTGCCTCTGCGTAGTAAGTTTCTGACCTGCCTGGAGCTAGGCCTAACTTTGTCTCTGTCCTGCGCTGGCTGACCTTGTGGTAGGGCCTTGTCTTCGAGTTCACGCTCCCAGTATGCGGGGCCTAAGCGTCTCCTGGCTCTGTTATGTATCAGCACCTTAGTGATCCTGGGACTTGTAGTTCTCCAGGGATTCCGGTTATGGCTTACTGGGTCAGAGATCCCGGTAAGCTCGGATCCGGTGTCCGGTAAATGCTTTGGGGTGAGCTGGTTGAGCTCCTCTGCCCCCTATGTACTAACTCTCCACTCGCCTTCGGCCTACTCAGGCCCTCACTAGGCTATACACACTAACGGCAACTTGCCGCGCTTCACCGATCTTATGGCGCCGGCACACCTTAAGCTCTAACTAGGCTCCCTGAATCTAGCTAACAGGAGCCTCGTGCTCCACTGCTGAACTATTAACTGAGTTCTCTAGACTAGACTGAGCTCCACTGCAGACTGACCTCTCTTAGGCTTCTCTACTGCAGGAACTCTTCAGAGGAACTGAACTGCCTAGCTCCACCTTCCCTATTTATATCCCTAACGGGCTCCCTCTGCTGGTCTGAGGTGGAAGGTGGAGAGGTGTGAATGTTTATGGGGGCCTCTTGTGGAGGATTCCATCAATGCACTCTTCTAGGAGCTGTGATACCAAGAGCAGCTGGGCGTCACAGATGCTATTGACGACGAGGTTAGGTTGCGCCTTCCTGGACAGAGACGGAGTACTGGAAGCACGTCAACAACTGCATCCTCAACCACAACTCTGCCTCTGACCACAAGTCGTAGTGACTCTTCAGGTCGCATGGCCTTGCATATCCTGGGCATTTTTTCAGATCGATAAGGATGACCCAACTCGTGTTATCTGTAATATTTGTCACCAAAAGCTAAGTAGAGGCCAAAAAATCCATAGTTTGAGTACTTCATGCATGAACCGTCACATGGATATGAAGCATAAGTTGCAGTGGGAAGCTCACTGTGCTACAATGCGGCCTAGCGGGCCGGGCCAACCACCGTCTGCCCCATCTTGTGCATCCACGGCCTATTCATCCTCTGTGACTGGGGGGACAGCAGTCACACATGTTTTTGGACGCAGACCTGCCACCTCTTTACCCGCAACAGCCAGTGTGATTGGCCATTTCATTTGGAAGTGGAAACACCAGCTGGTGTTGAGCGCTCTCCGACATCGAGAGCACCACCTTTGGATCAAGGCAACCTAACTTTTCCGCCTGCATCTTCCTCACAGACCGGCAAGTTTGCCGGGGACACCCTACTCAACCCCGTCTAAGCACAACAGCCAGCCCTCGGTCCCTCAGATGTGGACAAGTAAAAGACCATTTCCTCCTAGCCATGAGAAAGCTAAAAGGTTGAATTTCACCATCTGCAAGCTCTTGGCTACAGAAATGCTGCCTTTCCGCCTGGTGGACACAGAGGATTTTCGAGACCTTATGTCCGTCGCAGTGCCCCAGTACCAGATGCCCAGTCGGCACTACTTCTCAAAGAAAGGTGTGTCTGCGCTACACCAGCATGTCGCACACAACATCACCGCTTCTTTGAGAAACTCTGTGTGTGACAGGGTGCATTTCACCACAGACACTTGGGTGAGTAGGCATGGACAGGGGCATTACATGTCGCTGACTGGGCACTGGCTAACTATGGTGACAGCAGGACAAGGGGCTGCTGTCCAAGTCTTGCCGTCCCCATGAGTTGTACGTCAATCCTCTTTATCTAGAAGTTCCTCCACTGCTTCAGCCTCCTCAACCTCCTCTCGGTCCTCCACCTGCACCCAAAGCCTGTCTGGTAATGCCACCTGCTTTTTAACTGCGCAGAAGGAATCCTGCACACCTCCCTACTATGCTGGCAGCAGGGCTCAACGGCATCAGGCGGTGTTTACTTTGAAATGTCTGGGAAATGTGAGTCACACAGCTGAGAAGTTGTGGTCAGCTCTGGAGACCCAGTTTCATGAATGGTTGTCTCCACTGGACCTGCAACCAGGGAAGGCCGTGTGCGACAATGCTGCAAACCTGGGTGCGGCCCTTAGCCGGGGCAATGTCACACACGTGCCTTGTATGGCTCACGTGTTGAACCTGGTTGTTCAGCAATTTTTAGCCCACTATCCCAGACTAGATGGCCTTCTGCAGAGGGCACGGTCGCTGTGTGCTCACTTCCGCCGTTCGCATCCCGCAGTTCAATGACTTACATCTCTACAGAAGTTGTTGGGCCTGCCAGTTCACCGGCTGAAATGCGATGTGCTGACACGGTGGAATTCAATTCTGCACATGTTGCAGCGACTGTGGCAGCACCGACAAGCCCTGGTGCAATACGTTCTGACGTATAGCCTGGGCCAACGAGATCCAGAGGTGGGGCAAATCACGCTGCAGGAGTGGTCTCAGATCAGGGACCTATGAAGTTGACGCGCCCCCTGGGCCGTGGGGTACCCGGAGCCGGGCCGGTAGACGCTGGGGGTTGTAGTCACTGTGGCGGCAACCCCGTCCGTGACCCAGGGCGGTCAATCCAAGGGTAATTGGTATATATGGGTTTTATAATGTCCGACTATGCCACCTGTGGAGTGCGGCCAAAGGGTCCGCCGCAGCAGAACAGTCCTCTGAAGCTGGTGGTTTTGCAGCAATGGTATTATTACTCCCCACAGGAAGAGTGTAGCTTCAGGGCAGTGTGGGTGGATGATGGTGGTTGTAGTGCAGGGAGTCAGTAATGAACACAGAGTCCGTGTGATGCAGTCCCAAGATCTTTACTCACAGTTGTTGCAGTTCAGATTACAGGTACCAGAGCAATCTCCCCCGTCGTGCTGTGCGTACTCAGTGAGGGGCTCAGTCCACCCCCAGATAGCTCCGGAGTACTTAGCAGGACCCCCTTCTGTGTGTCCTTTCTCTGGCCTTCTCCCTGCACCTCACACCCAGTGACACTTCTATCCGGTATCCTCTGGCCTTGGCGGACGACGTGTGTTCCGTCCCCTGGGTCCTATGTGGCTACCTTCTTAGTGAGACTGGTGTGGACTTTGGCCTGCAGTACATGAAATGCTGCAGCCTCCGGTTTCTAGTTGAGCCTTGCTGTTTCTCCGCTAGTTGAGGGACCGGTTCCCCTTATCTGGCCTGACCCCTCTACCTCCTGGTAGCAGCGGGAGTACGGGTGGCCTTCTGCACAGCCCGTAACCATAGGGTCCCTTCGGTTCCTGGAGCCTTCCTGCTCCCACTCCTCTCTTCTCTCCTTCAGTCCTGGGCCTCCCAGGCTAGGCCCGCCTCCGGAGCAGAGCTCATGCAGAGCCTCTGCTCCTGTCACCTCTCCTCCTCTGACTGGCTTGCTCTTTCTAAGATGGCTTCCTATTTATACTCTCCCTGTCATGTGCTCCCCTAAGCTGCTTTCTCCACCCACACCCACTACATAGGACCCTCCCACCAGCTAGGGACCTGGGACTGTGCTCTCCTTTAGGAGCAATCTCGCCCTACCCCCACTGCGGATATGTGTTGGATGCAGGTGTTAGGGACCCGAGCCATACTCCTTCCTTACCTGAGGGTGAGATACCACACCACTGGGTGAGATGCAGTACCTCTGTGGCGACTGAACTCTCAGGGGCGCCACACACCCTTCTGCACAGTTTTGAAAAGGCGACGAAGATGTTTAGTGCTGACGACGATGCCATTATCAGCATGACTATTCTGGTGATCTACATGCTGGAGCACACGTTAAACAGAATTCAGAGTCAGGTGGTGGGACAAGAGGAGGTGGAGGAAGTAGAGGAGGAGTCGTATGCGGAAGGGATAACATCTCCAAGGTCCAGACGGTCGGCAGCACCAAGGCGGCAGGCATGGGAGGGTGGGGGAGAGGGATTAACCAGGGCGCATGGTAGCAGCCAAACTGTTGAGGAAGGTGCAGGAGCTGAGGAAGAAGTGGAGGACGAACTGGCGATGGGCATGTAAGACTCATCAGATGAGGGAGACCTTGATCACATTTCTGTTGTGCGAGGTTGGGGGGAGAGGGCAGAGGAAGGAAGCATGATTCTTACCTCGCTACCAACACAACAAGGACTTGGTCCTCCTGGATGTGCAAGACACATGAGTGCCTTCTTGCTGCACTACCTGCAACATGACCCTCGGATTGTCAGAATTCGAAGTAATCCCGACTACTGGGTTGCCACACTCTTAGATCCCCGGTACAAAAGTAAATTTGCCGAAATAATTCCTGCCATAGAAAGGGATTCACGCATGCAGGAGTATCAGCAGAGGCTGTTGCAGAATCTTACATGTGCTTTTCCACAAAACACCAGTGGTGCATGTAGTGAATCTCACAGTTCTAACTTGCAAACCGTGGGACTATCGAATCTTCATCACTCAAACCGTAACAGTAACACAGTATCTGCTGGTAACAGCAATTTTGTGGAATCGTTTCACCACTTTTTTAGACCATCCTTTGCAAGGCCACAGGAGACAAGAAATCTGACACATAGTCAACACCTAGAGAGGATGGTACAGGAGTATCTCCAAGTGAACATCGAAGCTATGACTGTGTCACTGGACCCTTGCTCATTTTGGGCTTCCAATCTGGAAAAATGGCCGGCGCTCGCCACTCACGCCTTGGAGATCTTGTCATGCCCTGCAGCCAGCGTTCTCTCTGAACGTGTGTTCAGTGCTGCTGGTGGTGTGCTGACAGATAAGCGCACGCGGCTGTCCATTGAGAATGTAGACAGACTCACGTTCATAAAGATGAACAAATCATGGATCCACAAGGACTTTTCTACCCCTGTGTCATCCTGGGGAGACTAAAAGCTTGAGGATTTGGTAAAATCACCTCACCAACCGTTTTAAGCAACTCTGGGGCAATTGATGCCACTTAAGTGGTGTCTGTGCCACAATTTTTGGAAAAAATGGAGACTCTTTTTGGAGTCCCCTTGCTGTGTTTTACGTGACGTTGGCATCATCAATTCCAGGTGGGTTGGGTCGCTTTTCCCCCTTTTAACTGTAAGAAACTACATACACTATGGCTTGGGGTAACACAGATGGTTGAGTCTGAAGAGCTGTTTACTCAGAGGTCTGCTCCAAAGCTTCAGTGTCTGCTAATCAGCGTAGAATTTTTAACTGCATCTAGCCTAGGCAATACTTTTGGCATAGTAGCCCAGCTGCGAAGCAAGCTGCACCGCCTGTGTATCTAATAAGAATTTTTAAATGCATCTAGCGTATGCAGACTGTGGGGACCCCCAACCAAACCCAGACGCTCAGCCCCCCTACCGCCCCGCTTTCCTTGCCAATACAATAATGTAACTCTTACAACTGGATGGGTGATGATTGGTCACAGCTTTATTAACTCTTTATACTCATTCCATTAGAAAGGCATTTTATTTCTAAAATAATTCAGCTTGTTGCAGCATGCCCTGGGTCTCCACACCGGCAAATGGCCAACAAGTGTAACTCGCCAACATGTCCTTTCTATTTCCAGGCCACGGAGGACTCTGACCCCCATCCATCACTCTTAACGCTTTTTCCACTCCGTCCTGGAGTTCTGACAGGAATATGTCCAGTCCAATATCCATTAAGTGAACACCGTCGGGCCGTATGAGGCCTGCTTTATCTCCTTCCAGTTGTCGGTGTTGTATCACTACACCGCCTCTGTCTCTTCTAAATTTTGCCATCCGAATATTTATTACCCGCCTTGTCCGTTCGATGGCCGTGATGTCTCACGCACCTTGCCATACCGCTATCGGCACAATCTCTGACCATACTATAGTTAGTTTTGTGAAAAATTCTCTGAAGCGCTCAGTGCCTAGTTTCATTATTGCCATTAGTTATGCGCTCTTGTGATGACCTAGGTCGTTTCCCCCGGCCTGTACAACTAAGATGACCGGACCTCTTGCCTCTCTCCCTACCTTAATTACCTCCATTAGCACCTGTGGCCATAGCAGGCCTCTAATATTTCTCCAGTGGAAATATGTGTTATGAAACTCTAATTTCCTCCCGCCTGGGCGGACTTTCGCCCTTTTTTCTGCCCAATATATATACGAGTGGCCTATCACCCACACTGTTGGCTTAGCGTCACCTGTAAAAGAAACAAACCACGTTAGGATAACAAGTCCGGTCTTATGTATCTCGCCAAACACGTGGATCGCCATCTCCCTATCCTCTGAACTTTCGTTTCTGACAGTCCTGCTCTTGCTGGTTCCGTGGCCGCGCCTATGCGGAATGAGTGTGTACCGTAATCTTTGGGGTGGTTCCCTGCCGATGTTGGGCATTTATTAAATATAGCTTGGAACTGGTATCTTGATAATGGCGTTCCATCAATGTGTGATAGGAAGAAATTACTTTGTGATCTGATGGTTATATATGTTTTTACTATTGTTACCCGACTCAGTGTACCGTTTGTGGGTTGTAGAAGTACCCAAGTGCCCCTGCTCGCTGGAACCGTTTTCAATTGGCGTATGCGTAGACGTATTGCATTATTGGCTATGACTACGTCCTGGTGTAATAAGCCTCCACTGGTGGTAATTTTGGATTGAGGGACTAATTCGCTTATGCATAGCGCCCCGAAGAAGGCGATCGCAAATGCAGTAGACAGTAGTGTTGCTTCAAATTGTTAGTGTCATGTTAATGGTGTTAGGGATATGATGTGAGAAATCAGTTTTAGTGACACGGGACAGGATGTCTACACTCCTGACTTGGCTGACCCCTTTTCCACCCTTTTATGGATTGTCTGATGATGAATCTCTTTGTCACATCTCCCCAATTCAGTAGTTGGAAGTGAAATGCTACTCCGGTCAGACACCGCTGAGCTGACGCCCCTGATATGCCCCTCATGATTAGCTTGTGGAGAAATTCTATGGTGACTTGTAATCTGGCTTGTTCACATTGGTCAACCCATCTGCCTGCTACTAGTCGTGTCCACTCTTCCCATGCCTTACCGTATGCTTGCCACGTCGACGGGGCAACTGACGCTCTGATTAATGGCATCAACTATTCGCCACTAGATCCCATAGGGAGGGTGGGCAACTGTTGCCCGATGGGTGGGCGTTGGGGAGGAGCTCTGTGAAAATATGCCAATTGAATTGTGATAAAGCGTTAGCAGCAGCTTTAGACCCCTCAGCATCGTGGCTAGTGCGGACCCATGCATTGTGTTTTAGGCACAGGAATGCTAGCCGGCGTAGACAGGAGAGACGATGATGCCATATTATTAATGCAGTGCGCTTGGCTGGTGTTTTTTGTTATGAAGCGTAAATTTTTGTTAGCCATGAGCGCGCCCCATATTTCTATTGCTACCACTATTGGGAAGAAAAAAATTTTTCTTGGCTAGATGCAGCTAAAAATTATTATTAATTTCAAAGCTGGTGGAGCTTGGTATAGATGGCCTAATACAATGAATACCACAAACTGCTACTATGCCCAAAATTATTTTCCAGGCAAGATGCAGCTAAAAATTATTATTAATTTGAAAGTTGGTGGAGCTTAGTATAGATGGCCTAATAGAATGAGTACCACACACTGCTAATATGCCCAATATTAGTTTATAGGCAAGATGCAGCTAAAAATTCTTATTAATTTCAAAGCTGGTGGAGCTTGGTATAGATGGCCTAATACAATGAGTACCACACACTGCTACTAAGCCCAAAATTATTTTCCGGGCTAGATGAAGCTAAAAATTATTTTGAATTTGCAACCTGGTGGAGGTTAGTATAGATGGACTAATAGAACAAGTCCCACACACTGCTACAAGCTGAAGCCCAAATATTTTTTCAGAGCCAGATGCAGATAAAAATTATATTGAATTTGCAACCTGGTGGAGGTTAGTATAGATGGACTAATAGAACAAGTCCCACACACTGCTACAAGCCAAAGCCCAAATATTTTTTCAGAGCTAGATGCAGATAAAAATTATATTGAATTTTCAACCTGGTGGAGGTTAGTATAGATGGACTAATAGAACAAGTCCCACACACTGCTACAAGCCAAAGCCCAAATATTTTTTCAGAGCTAGATGCAGATAAAAATTATTTTGAATTTTCAACCTGGTGGAGGTTAGTGTAGATGGACTAATAGAACAAGTCCCACACACTGCTACAAGCCGAAGCCCAAATATTTTTTCAGAGCTAGATGCAGATAAAAATTATATTGAATTTTCAACCTGGTGGAGGTTAGTATAGATGGACTAATAGAACAAGTCCCACACACTGCTACAAGCCGAAGCCCAAATATTTTTTCAGAGCTAGATGCAGATAAAAATTATATTGAATTTTCAACCTGGTGGAGGTTTGTATAGATGGACTAATAGAACAAGTCCCACACACTGCTACAAGCCGAAGCCCAAATATTTTTTCAGAGCTAGATGCAGATAAAAATTATATTGAATTTTCAACCTGGTGGAGGTTAGTATAGATGGACTAATAGAACAAGTCCCACACACTGCTACAAGCCGAAGCTCAAATATTTTTTCAGAGCTAGATGCAGATAAAAATTATTTTGAATTTTCAACCTGGTGGAGGTTAGTGTAGATGGACTAATAGAACAAGTCCCACACACTGCTACAAGCCGAAGCCCAAATATTTTTTCAGAGCTAGATGCAGATAAAAATTATATTGAATTTTCAACCTGGTGGAGGTTTGTATAGATGGACTAATAGAACAAGTCCCACACACTGCTACAAGCCGAAGCCCAAATATTTTTTCAGAGCTAGATGCAGATAAAAATTATATTGAATTTTCAACCTGGTGGAGGTTAGTATAGATGGACTAATAGAACAAGTCCCACACACTGCTACAAGCCGAAGCCCAAATATTTTTTCAGAGCTAGATGCAGATAAAAATTATATTGAATTTGCAACCTGGTGGAGGTTAGTATAGATGGACTAATAGAACAAGTCCCACACACTGCTACAAGCCGAAGCCCAAATATTTTTTCAGAGCTAGATGCAGATAAAAATTATATTGAATTTTCAACCTGGTGGAGGTTAGTATAGATGGACTAATAGAACAAGTCCCATACACTGCTACAAGCCGAAGCCCAAAAACTTTTTCAGAGCTAGATGCAGATAAAAATTATATTGAATTTGCAACCTCGTGGAGGTTAGTATAGATGGACTAATAGAACAAGTCCCACAGACTGCTACAAGCCGAAATATCTTTTCAGAGCTAGATGCAGATAAAAATTATATTGAATTTGCAACCTGGTAGAGGTTAGTATAGATGGACTAATAGAACAAGTCCCACACACTGCTACAAGCAGAAATATTTTTTCAGAGCTAGATGCAGAAAAAAATTAGATTGAATTTGCAACCTGGTGGAGGTTAGTATAGATGGACTAATAGAATGATGCTATGCCCAAAAGGTTTTACTTCACTACGTGCAGTAAAAAAATTTGTATTCTATACACAGGTGGTGTAGCTTGCAACACAGATAGGCTTCTCCACTGACTAACACACACTGCAATAGGCCAAAAAGGATTTGCTTTGCTAGATTTAGCCAAATGCTGTGGAAAAAAAACTTGTACAGCACTGGCACAGACCTGCCTTGCAAAAAGTGATCGGAACTGATGTAACTTAGTCCTGAAAAGGACTGCAATTACAATTAGTCTTTACTCCCAACCTATCTATTTAAGAGCACAGACCTGCCTGATAAAAGTCGTAGGAAATGATGTAACCTAGTCCTTAAAAGGACTGCAATCACAACTATTCTGCGAAAATTGGCTTGAAATTAACAAAGTATAGCGCACACAGCAACAGCGGTGCCGTCTAACACGTAGCTGCAGCAGTGAGAAAATGGTGGCGACGGGGAAAATGGCTGGGTCTTATAGGGCAAGGACATGTGACATACACTGCCAATGACACATGCCCTTGCTTGTGTGAAAAAAAGCAGTTCGCTCCGTGTGTGCGCTGCTGATAGGCTGACAGATTGCACCTCCCCACTGTAAATGCGGGAAAGAGAAAAAAAAATGGAGATCTTCATTATTTCTGCAGAGATCCATCCCCTGCCCCTCCCCCCGCCCCGCTGTACACTCAAACTGCGTATTAACATTAATTTTCAGCATTACTGAGAAAAAATCCAGTTATGATTTTGGTGCACGAACAGTTATCGAACATAACCTCGAACAGCCGAATTTTTTTCAAATCGTTCGGGTTCGCTGAACGGCTCGAACACCGCCCAAAACAGCTCGAATTTGAGATTGGCGAACAGTTCGAGTCGAACACCGCTCATCTCTAATCATAAACACCCTTTAAAAAAATTATGTGGGTGTTGCACCACGGACAACGGTCACCCTGGTGATATGGTGGTGGAGGATGAGGATGAGGAGAAGGAGGAGAACAGAAGCAAATAGCCAAAATCAGGAAGCATATACCCATGTGTGGGTGTGAAAAGGTGCATGGGTATACACCTCCCAAAAAAAGACACTGGATTTGAGTTTATGTTACGCTGCTATCATTCGGTGGTGTTGAGAAGTCTGGCCCAATCCAGCCCTTGTTCATTTTTATAAGAGTCAGCCTGTCAGCATTTTCAGTTGACAGGTGGATGAGCTTATCAGTTATAATTCCACCAGCGGCACTAAAAACCCGCTCTGATAAAATGCTAGCGGCAAGGCAGGCCAGGACCTCCAAGGCGTAGAGAGCCAGTTCATTCCACGTATCCAGCTTGGATACCCAATAATTATATGGCACAGGGGAATAACGGAGGACGTTGGTACGGTAGGCAAGGTACTCCCTTAGCATCTTCCCAAACTTTGCACTCCTTGTGAGAGTACCCCACACCTCAGGGCCTGTGCGATGGGAGAGGCTCAGAATATTCTCCTAGAACTTTGATAGTGTTCCCCTGCCTCTGCTGGATTGGAGTTGTGTCTCTCTCGCCTGTAGTCCTTGGTTGTCCAACGAACTGTGCCCTCTGCCGCCAGTGTTTTCAGATGAGAATTTTTTTTCTGGTACTGCCCCATTTTTGTAGACCTGTCCGCCTCAGGAATAATAGATATAATGTTCTTCTTGTAGCGTGGGTCTAGAAATGTCACCAACCAGTAATGACTGTCACCCAAAGTTTTGAGAATGCAAGGGTCATGGGAAAGGCAGCCTATCAGGCAAGACTTCTGTGTCCTCACCAAGAGGACGAGTGACCATGCTCTCCTCCTCCTTTCTGTCTTCAGGCCATGCACACTGAACAGACTGTATGACAGTTGTGCAGGTAGTACCGTCTATAGAGCATGAAACTAGCTCCTGTTCTTTCTCCTCATCCTCCTCCTCTTCCTCATTGTCACCCAATCCACGTTGGGATGAGATAAGGCTCGTCTGTGTGTAATCACCCTGTATGGTTCCTTGCTCCATCTCATCACGCTCCCCCTGTAATGCATCATCTTTGATTGTGAGGAGAGAGAGTTTCAGAAGACAGAGAAGTGGGATGGTGACACTAATTATGGTGTCATTGCCGCTCTACATCTTGGTGGAGTCCTCAAAGTTTTGGAGGATGGTACATATGTCTGACATCCATGTCCACTCCTGAGGTCTTATATGTGGAGTCCGAACTGAATAACGACGGCCTTGTTGATGCTGGTACTCAACAACTGCCCTCTTCTGCTCACAAATCCTTCCCAACATCTGCAGTGTACAGTTCCAATGCGTGGGGATATCACAAACCAGTCTACGAGCCAGAAGCTGCAAACGCTGCTGAAACATGGCAAGGGCGGCGGGAGCTGTAGGTGACTTTCTAAAATGGGCACACAGGCGGCGTACTTTAACAAGCTGATCCGGCAGCTCCGGGTAGGAATTTAGAAACCACTGAACCACGAGGTTAAGCACATGGGCCAGGCATGGTTTGTGTGTGAGCTCGCCTCGCCACCAGGTTCCAGCCATTGTCACACACAACCATGCCTGGCTGTTGGTTCAGCAGTGTGAGCCACAGATCTGCCTGCTCTTTCAGAGCTGTCCACAACTCTTCAGCATTGTGCGGTTTGTCACCAAAGCATATTAGCTTCATCACTGCTTGGTGCCGCTTGGCTGAGGCAGTGCTGCAGTGTTTCCAGCTTGTCACTGATGTGGTCATTTCGGAGATGGAGACTAAAGAGGAGGAGGAGGCTGAGGAGGATGAGGTGCTGGAGCTGTAGACTGTGGGGGCAACCCTGATTGACCGTCGGGAGGACGTGTTCCATCCCAAGGTCTGACTGGGTCCTGGCTTCCACTATATTAACCCAGTGTGCCGTCAGCGAGATGTAGCGTACGTGCCCACAAGCACTTGTCCACGTGTCCGTGGTTAGGTGGACTTTCCCGGTAACTGCGTTGTTGAGGGCACAGGTAATGTTTTGGGACACGTGCTTGTGTAATGCAGGGACGCCACACCGGGAGAAAAAGTGGTGGGTGGGGACCGACTACCGAGGGACGGCCGCCGCCATCAGGTTGCGGAATGCTTTCGTCTCCACGAGCCTAAAAGGCATCATTTCGAGCGCAAGCAGTCGCGAAATGTGTGAATTGAGTAGTGTGGCCTGTGGAGCCTTGGCTGCATATTTGCACTTGCGTTCCAAGGACTGGGGTATGGACAACTGAACGCTGCGCTGGGACAAGTACGTGGACGTGCTTCCTGATGCTGCTACTTGAGAGTGTGCAACGACAGGTACAGGGCAGGAGGCATCTTCGCATGCACCATGGACAGAGGATTGGCTTGCATGCACAACAGCAGATGAAGCAGTGGTGCCACCCGCAGACACTGTTCCTGGACCCTAGGGTTCGGCCCACAAAGTCGGATGCTTTGCTGCCATGTGCCTGATCATGCTGGTGGTGGTCAGGCTGGTAGTTTTGCCACCCCTGCTAATGCTGGCCTGGCAGGTGGTGCAAATGGCCTTTTTGGGGTTATCGGCAGAGTCTTTAAAAACAACCAGACTCGGGAAGACCTAGCAGTTGTACTGGCAACTTCCTTCGTGTTGGTGTTACGGGGAAATCTTGCCTGCCTTCTGTCTGCGGCCAACACAATGCTTATTCCTGCCTGTTGGGGTGCTCTGCCTCCTTCCCCTGTGTGCTGCTGTCCTCGCTCTGCAAGTCCTCCTGCCAGGTTGGGTCAGTTACTATATCATCCAGCCTCAAGCTCCAGAGAGGACGAAGTTGTGCTCTTGCTAAGCCTCGCAAGTAGTAATGAATATCGCCGGCACCTTCCTCTCAGACACACCAGGTATTTATACACCCAGACCAGGGAGCTAATTAGCCAGAGGGAGGTAGCCGCTGGGTCCGAGGGACAGCCAGCCTCAAGGAGAATGTTCATAATTCCAAACGTAGAGATCCCCTGCAACCAATTGCAATGTGACTGTCTGTCACCTCTCATACACCCGTGACAGTACCCCCCCTCTACGAGTGGCCTCTGGACACTCAGGACCGGGTTTCTCAGGAAAAAAGATGCAAACCAATCTGGGAGCATTCACCACTGACGCTGAAACCCACGTCCTCTCCTCTGGATTATAGCCTTTCCAGTGCACCAAGTATTGTAGAGAACGACGTTGAAAACGAGAATCTACAATCCTCGAAATCTGGAACTCCAGATTACCATCATCCATTACATGGGGGCGGTGGTAGAGGCGAGGGCTCAAGAGCTTCCACATATTTTTTAAGTAAGGATCTATGGAACACGTTGTGAACTTTAAGAGCCAGAGGAAGTTCAAGACGAAACGCTGCTGGGTTAATGATGGCGGTTATTTTATAGGGACCAATAAGCCTACGTCCCAGCTTCCAAGAAGGAACTTTCATTCTTATATTCCTGGTAGACAACCACACAAAGTCATTCACATTCAGGTCCGGACCTGGCTAGCGTTTTCTGTCAGCCATACGTTTTCTACCTGTCTCCCATGATCTTTAAATTACTCAGCATACCCTGTCATACCGAGGAGAGCGAAGAAGCAAACCGTTCCTCCTCAGGAACTCCTGAAGCTCCTCCTCCACTAAAGGTACTAAACTGTGGGTGTTAACCATATGCATCGAAGAACGGTGACCTGTCAGTGGATTCTTGACGATGATTATTAATGGCAAATTCTGCCAGTGGTAGGTAGGATGCCCAATCCTCCTGATTTTCAGAAACGAAACACCTGAGGTAGGTCTCCAAATTCTGATTGACACGCTCGGTCTGTCCACTCGATTGAGGGTGGAAGGCAGAGGAAAAGGACAGCTGCACCCTCAGTCAAGAACAGAATGCCTTCCAGAACTTGGAAACAAACTGGGTCCCCCGATCTGACACCACATCGGAGGGAACCCTGTGAAGCTTCACAATCTCACCTGAGCAAGTGTCTTGGCATTTGGAAGTGCAGGCAATGCGACAAAAGGAACCATTTTACTGAACCTATTTAATACCACCAAAACCACAGTTTTGCAAGCAAAAATTGTTAGGTCAGCAATAAAATCCATGGACAAGTGTGTTCATGGCCTACTAGGAATAGGTAGCGGAAGAAGAGTACCAGTCGGACGGTTATGTGAAACGTTTGAACGCGCGCAAATGCTACAAACAGCTACATGTTCAATTACATCCCGATGCAACCCCGGCCACCAAAAATGATGAGAGAGGAGGTCCATGGTTGCCTTACCACCTGGATGCCCAGCAAGCACAGAGTTATGATGTTCCTTAATTACTTTGCGGCACAGATTAGATGGTACAAATTACTTTCCTGAAGGGCAGGAGGCAGGGGCTTCCCCCTGTGCCTCCCAACACCTCACCCTCCAGTTCAGGATAAAGTGCCGAAATGACTACCCCTTTCTGTAATATCGGGGCAGGGTTCTCATGGTCACCACCACCAGGGAAGCTCCGGGACAAAAGCATCAGCCTTGACATTTTTGACCCCTGGATGAAAAGTGACAGCAAAATTGAAACTAGTAAAAAACAGGGACCATGACAGGTTCTTATGGTCAGTAATAACAGTAATAGGATGGACAGCCCCCTCCAACCAATGTCGCCGTTCCTCAAACTCAAATTTGATCGCCAAAAGTTCCCTATTACCCACGTCATAATTTCTCTCAGCCGAAGACAATATTTTAGAAAAGAAGGCGCATGGATGACATTTACCAGGGGACGAACCCTGAGACAGCACAGCAGCAACCCCGACATCCGACGCATCAACCTCCACAATAAAGGGTTGAGAAACATCGGTTTGACTAAGTATAGGTGCAGTGGCAAAATTATTGTTTAAGGAAGAAGAAGCCTGGAGGGAAGCATCCGACCATTTGGAAAAATCAGACCCCTTCTTAGTCATGTCAGTAGGGGGTTTCACTATAACAGAGTAATTTTGGAATTTTGAATTTCCAGTAAAAATTAGTAAAGTCCAAAAAACATTGTAGAGCCTTCAGGTTCTCGGGACGTTCCCAGTCAAGGACTGCACGGATCCATCCGAAAACTCGAAGATGACAAGTACCCCAAAAAATGCACCTCCTGAACAGTGAAAACACATTTTTCTAGTTTGGCATTAAGTTTGTTAACCCTTAATATCTGCAGCACCTGCTTAACATGCCCCCGATGAGTCTCAAAATCAGGTGAGTAAACCAAAATATCGTCCAGATAGACCACCACAAACCTCCCCACCAAATGATAGAAAATGTCATTTATGAAATGGTGGAATACCGCAGATGCATTGGTCAAACCAAAAGGCATTATCAAACTCTCGAAATGTCCTTCCGGGGTATTGAACGCTGTTTTCCATTCGTCCCCTTCTCTGATACTAACCAGGTTGTAGGCTCCCCTTAAATCCAACTTGGAGAATACTTTAGCTCCCACAACCTGGCTGAACAAATCTGGAATCTGAGAAAGAGTGTATGGATCACAGATAGTAATTTCATTTAATTCCCGGAAATCTAGACAGGGACGTAGACCGCCATCTTTTTTCTTCACAAAGAAGAACCCTGCCGCCATGGGCGAAGATGAGGGTCTGATATGTCCCTTCTTTAGACTTTTTGTAATGAAATCCTTCATGGCTTGTGACGCGCCCCCTGGACCGTGGGGTACTCGGTGCCGGGCCGGTCGTCGTTAGGGGAGATGACACAGTGGCGGTGACCCGGTTCGTGACCCAGGGCGGTCATTCAAAAGGGGATTTTTATAGGGGATTTATGTACAAAGTTCGTGACTCCGCCTGTGGTACGCGGCTATGTGGATTCGCCGCTGCTGTGCAGAACCTCTGGAGCGGGTGTTAGTGCAGCAGGGTTGGTTCAGCTCTCCACAGGTAGAGCTTAGCTCCAGGGCAGTGTAGATGGTATAGGTTGTGCTGGGCGTTGTAGTGCAGGGGTGATGGCGCAGATAAAAATTACAGAGACAGTGGAGTGCAGTCCTCAGGGTCTTTACTCACGGTTATTGCAGTCCAAGTTACAGGTACCAGGGTAACTTCCCTCGTCCTGCTGCGCTTACTCAGGGAGGGGTTCAGTCCACCCTCAGATATCTCCAGAGTACTTAGCGGGACCCCCTTCTGTGTACTCTCTCTGGCCGTTTCCCTGCACCTCATACAAAGTCTCCCAATCCGGTACCTGCGGGCCTTGTCGGGCGACGTCTCTATAGCTACCTTCTTGGTGAGAATAATATGGACTGTTGGCTGCAGGACTTGAAATACTGCAGCCTCCGGTTTCTAGTTGAGACATAGAGTGCTCTGCTAGTTGAGGGACCAGTCCCCTTTGTGTGGCCTGACCCCTCCACCTCCTGGTAGATTGGGGCGTACGGGTGGCCTCCAGCACTGCCCCTACCCCTGGGGTCCCTTCCTTTGTTCCTGGAGCCCTTCCTGCTCTTCTCTCCTTCTCCTTCAGCCCTGGGCCTCTCCTCAGGCCCTCTGCCTGAGCAGAGCTCCTGCAGAGCTCCTGCTCCCACTACTTCTCCTCCTCTGACTGAACCGACTGATCTCTCTAAACAAGATGGCTTCTCTATTTATACCTTCCTTCCATGTGCTCCCCTAAGCTACTTCCTCCACCCACACCCACTACATAGCCCCTCCCAACAGCTAGGGACCCAGGACTGTGCTCTCCCTTAGGAGCAATCTCACCCTACCCCCACTGCGGGTATGTGTTGGATGCAGGTGTTAGGGTCCCGAACTGTACTCCTTTCTTACCTGAGAGTGAGATACCACACCTCTGGGTGAGATGCAGTACCTCTGTGGCGACCGAACCCTCAGGGGCGCCACACTTGTCTCTCAGGGCCAGAAAGATTATACAGTCTGAACTTTGGTAGTTTAGCTCTGTGAGTCAGGTTAATAGGACAGTCATAAGCACGATAAGGAGGCAAATCCTGACATCCCCTCTCAGAAAAAACGTCCTCAAAACCAGACAGAAAAGCAGGTAATATTTCCATAGAGACAGTAGCAAGGTAAATATCTAAACAGTTCTCATGGCAGTAATCTTCCCATTCAATAATCTCCCCGGTTTGCCAATCCACCAACGGATTATGTTTAACATGCCAAGGGATACCCAAGACAATCGGTGTGGGAACATTGTCCAGAACATATCAAGGGATTATTTCACAATGAACTGATCCCATCCTCAGTTTTACATTATGTACAATCTGAGTAAATGCTTTCTGTGCAAGTGGCGCCGAGTCAATGGCGAAAATGGAAATAGGTTTATCTAAAGTACAGCAAACAAGACCATGAGTTTTCACAAACTCAACATCCACCATGCTGACACCTCTGCTGTCAGTTTGGCCATAAAATGCACCCCTTGTTTATCCAACTCCAGACTACCAAGAATTAATCGAGTCTGCTTTTGTTTAGGAATTGAAGGACAGGTCCCAACAAAATGTCCCTTTTTCCCACAAAAAAACCATACGCCTGGTCAGGGGAGGAAGCAAAGAGAGTATACACACATTACAGCAGAGGATAACAGCTGATTTTTTTTATGAGGTAAAATATTTTCCTGTCTGTTTTCAACAATGTTTTACCTCAAAGAAATAATAATTTGCAATACCATGCTGTAATGTTTGTATAATCTCTTTTGCTCCCCACCCCTGCCCAGGAGATGTGGTATGATCAGACCATGTTCCTGCACGGCCAGACACAGCCATTACACAGTACTCAGCAGGGGCACATCTATAAGATTATCTCAACACAGGAACATTTTTTTAAACACATCCACTTGTGAAACATATTTTTATTCAAAGATCTATTAATTAAAATGAGCTTTGTTTATTTATTTATTTTATTTTGCTCACTTTTATAGCGCCATTAATTCCACAGTGCTTTACAGACATTGTGGGCATTGTTCATGGGAAAACACCTTTATTTATTCAACAAAATTTGATTTTGACTTTATTTTGCTGAACAGACTTTTGCGATATTGACAGCTTGTCTTCTTAAGTATTAATATATATTTTGTTCTATCATGGGCACCCATTTTTAAGATGTTTCCAGTTCAGTGCATAACACCATTGATGTTTTCATTTTTTTTTTGTAGGTTGACGTATTGTATTTTTTCACATTTTTAATTTAAATTATCTATCTTTCCAAAAAGAGAAGGGGGAAAAGAGGCACTCACCCTTCATCTCTATCATTGCTTTTTCAATATTACACCTTTGCTACACTAATACAAGAACCCCACTTACAAAAAGTTGCGATGCTGTGTAAAAGGAAAAGTAAAAGTACTGTGTACTTACAATTGCTCATTTTGCTCTTACACCCAGCTAATTCTCCTCTTTTCTCTGCTCTATGTAGAAACAGGAAGTCTCTTGTCCCTGTATTTATCATCCCCCTCTTCAGCTCCTGACCCAGCTGCTCCCTCCTCCTCCTGCCAGGGACTTTTGCAGTGATTTATAACTCATACAGGGAAAATTGACCTTCTGTTTCTACATAGAGTTTAGAAGGATTCAGCTAGTCAGTTTCTAATCACGTGATGTCCTAGACCTAATGGAAATGAGATGAATTAGCTGGGTAGAAAAGTAAAATGAGCAATTGTAAGTAGTGTTGAGCCACCCCCGTAGTGTTCGGGTTCGGTTCGGTTCGTCGAACACCGGGATGTTCGTGGAACTGTTCGTCGAACACCTTAGAACACCATCGAACACCGTTAAAACCAATGGCAGGCAAACAAAAACACATAGAAACACATAGAAAACACCTTCAAAGGTGTACAAAAGGTGACAAACTGCGCAGAAGACACTCTCTTTAAAAAAGCCGGCCGGCAATTCAGCAACGGCATATACCGGTACCCGACACTTTAGACAAGAAGGAATAGAGCATCACACATAGATTAGATAGATAGAAACATGTCAGTCACATATATAAGAAGTACAGTGACAGTGTTGCTTACTGTACTTGTCATTTAGTGTTAAAGGATTTATTAAAAAAAATAATAGTGTTTTCATGCACCGTCACTTTAAAAAAGCCGGCCGGCAATTCAGCATCGGTACCCGACAATTTATAACAGAAAGAATAGAGCATCACACATAGATTGTCAGTCACATATATAAGAAGTACAGTGCTAGTGTTGATCACTGTACTTGTCATTTAGTGTTAAAATAAAGGATTTATTAAAAAAAAAATTGGCGTGGGGTTCCCCATAATTTTAGTCTCTAGCGGAGGTTAAGCAGACGGCTGGGGCAGATGTTTGAAGCCTGGGAAGGGGGTAATACCCACGGAGCTTCCCAGGCTACTAATATCAGCCCCCAGCTGAATACCTAGCCTTTACTAGCTATTAAAATGGGGTCCCCCAAAAAAACGACGTGGGGTCCCCCCTATTTTAATAGCTAGCAAAGGCTAGGCAGACAGCTGGGGGCTGATATTAAAAGCCCAGGAAGGGTGCCATGAATATTGGCCCCCTCCCAGGCTTGAAACACCAGCCGTCAGCCGCCCCAGAAATGGCGCATCCATAGGATGCGCCAATTCTGGCACTTAGCCTCGCTCTTCCCACTGCCCTGTAGCGGTGGCAGTGGGGTAATAGGGCTGAGGTTGATGTCAGCTTATAATGCCAGCTGACATCAAGCCCAGGTTAGTAATGGAGAGGCGTCTATAAGACACCCCCATTACTAACCCCATAGTCAAAGTTAAAAAAAAACCACAAACACCCAGAATAAAGTCCTTTAATTGAAATAAACACACAATTCTTTATTGTTCTAAATTAAACCAAACTTAACATCACGCCCATTCCAGCTGAAGCCAACGATCTCCTGCAATAAAAATAAAATAATAAAGCAACATCATCCTTACCTTTCCATGGTTCCCACGACAGCTTCAGCTTTGCTACATTCACATGACAGGCTGGAGCGCAGCAGAACGCTGCCATCCAGCTTGCCATGCGGCAGACACTGAGAAGCGCAGGCATGCTTGCGCTTCTCAGTGTCTGGCTGTGACGGCATAAAGATGAGCAGAGGTCATGTCCAATGAACTCAGATCACCTCATGCACGTCACAGACAGCGTGGGAAAATTCTCCTGCGCATGCGGTGAGTGCAGGAGAATTTTCCCACGCTGTCAGTGATGTGCATGAGGTGAGCTCATGTCCATGCCTGCGCTCTGCAGTGTCTATGAAGGATGGCATGCTGGATGGCAGCGCTCAGCTGCCATCCAGCCTGTCATCTCAATGCCATCCCAGCGTGGGAGAATTCTCCTGCTGAAGCGCTGAGAATTTTCCCACGCTGTCAGTGACGTGCATGAGGTGAGCCGAGTTCATTGGACATGAGTTCACCTCATGCACGTCACTGACAGCGTGGGAAAATTCTCCTGCACTCACCGCATGCGCAGGAGAATTTTCCCACGCTGTCAGTGACGTGCATGAGTTGAGCTGAGTTCATTGGACATGACCTCGGCTCATCTTTATGCCGTCAAGCTGGATGGCAGCGTTCTGCTGCGCTCCAGCCTGTCATGTGAATGTAGCAGAGCTGAAGCTGTCGTGGGAACCATGGAAAGGTAAGGATGATGCTGCTTTATTATTTTACTTTTATTGCAGGAGATCGTTGGCTTCAGCTGGAATGGGCGTGATGGTAAGTATGGTTTAATTTAGAACAATAAAGAATTGTGTCTTTATTTCAATTAAAGGACTTTATTCTGGGTGGTTGTGGGTTTTTTTTAACTTTGACTATGGGGTTAGTAATGGGGGTGTCTTATAGACGCCTCTCCATTACTAACCTGGGCTTGATGTCAGCTGGCATTATAAGCTGACATCAACCCCAGCCCTATTACCCCACTGCCACCGCTACAGGGCAGTGGGAAGAGCGAGGCTAAGTGCCAGAAATGGCGCATCCTATGGATGCGCCATTTCTGGGGCGGCTGACGGCTGGTGTTTCTAGCCTGGGAGGGGGCCTATATTCATGGCACCCTTCCTGGGCTATTAATATCAGCCCCCAGCTGTCTGCCAAGCCTTTGCTAGCTATTAAAATAGGGGGGACCCCACGTCATTTTTTTGGGGGTCCCCCATTTTAATAGCTAGTAAAGGCTAGGCATTCAGCTGGGGGCTGATATTAGTAGCCTGGGAAGCTCCGTGGGTATTACCCCCTTTCCAGGCTTCAAACATCTGCCCCAGCCATCTGCTTAACCTCCGCTAGAGACTAAAATTACGGGGAACCCCACGCCAATTTTTTTTTTAATAAATCCTTTATTTTAACACTAAATGACAAGTACAGTAATCAACACTATCACTGTACTTCTTATATATGTGACTGACATGTTTCTATGTATCTAATCTATGTGTGATGCTCTATTCTTTCTGTTATAAATTGTCGGGTACCGATGCTGAATTGCCGGCCGGCTTTTTTAAAGAGACGGTGCATGAAAACACTAATATTTTTTTTAATAAATCCTTTAACAATAAATGACAAGAACAGTAATCAACACTGTCACTGTACTTCTTATATATGTGACTGACATGTTTCTATCTATCTAATCTATGTGTGATGCTCTATTATTTCTGTTCTAAATTGTCAGGTACCGGTGTATGCCGCTGCTGAATTGCCGGCTTTTCATGTTTCACTGTGAGCACTGTTCCCATCGATTTGGGCAACCACTGTAATGCCACAACCACCATGGCTGTGGCATTACAGTGAGTGGCAGACAATCCCTGCATGATTGGTGCTCTAAATAGCGCCAGACATGCAGGACACGCTTTTTGAGCACGAACAGTTATCGAACATAACCTCGAACGGCCGAATTTTTTGCAATTCGTTCGCGTTCGTCGAACGACTCGAACACCTCCCAAAACAGCTTGAATTTGAGATTGGCGAACAGTTCTAGTCGAACACCGCTCATCTCTAATTGTAAGTACACAGTGCTATATAATATGATAATTGCATATATTAAAAGGATAAAACATTTGATAGGAGTGCATCTTTTCATTTGTTATCACCATAATCGTGTCTCACCTGAAGAATTAACTTATCACTAGTGATGAGCGAGCACTAAAATGCTCGGGTACTCGTTGCTTGGGTCGAGCAAATTGAAATGCTCGAGTGCTCGGTCCGAGCAACGAGCCCAATGTAAGTCTATGGGAAACTCAAGCATTTTTCCGGCGGTCTGCAGAGAGCCTCAAAATTGTCCAAATCGATGGGAACAGTGCTCAAATGTCATGGGAACGGCATGGGGAAGACCCCTGGAAGCATCTCTGACTCCCAAGTCACTGCTGTCAACATTGTTGTCAGAGGTATTATGCCACTTTTACGGACTCACAATAAAGCATAAAAAAACAAAACCAAAATGGATTTTCCATTTGGTTTAATTTTCCAAGGAACATCTTTTCCAGGGTGATGACTTGTATATAAGGTAAAATAAATATACAATAACAAAAATGCTCCTCCACACCATGGGCTATGTTAACACGTAGTGTTTTTAATGCGTTTTTGCACTTTTGCATAGCTTTCAACAGTGAAAAATGCATTCACCGGGAAATGTCATTTTAACATTTTGCCACCTTATCTGGCCATGTGGTGTGTGAGACATGATCAAACACATTCAAAAAGTGCTGAAAAGACATGGGCACAGCATGGGGAAGATCCCTGGAAGAATCTCTGACTCCCAGGGCACTGCCTATAACTGTGGTCATCTTATCAGATGTGATCCTATATTACTGCGCGAAATTGAAATGCTCGAGTGCTCGGTCCGAGCAACGAGCCCAATGTAAGTGTATGGGAAACTCAAGCATTTTTCCGGCGGTCTGCAGAGAGCCTAAAAATTGTCCAAATCGATGGGAACACTGCTCAAATGTCATGGGAACAGCATGCGGAAGACCCCTGGAAGCATCTCTGACTCCCAGGGCACTGCCTAAAACTGTGGTCACCTCATCATATGTGATCCTATATTACAGCGCTAATAATACAGACATTTTTGGCAACGTGACAAATCTTAAACTCCATTTAAAATGGGCAAGGTGTGTGTCAAGGGAAGGGAAAGTGGACGTTATGGTGATGGTGATTGTGCACGCAGAGACAAGTTGAAACTGTGCCTGCTGAGGGAGCACAACAAACACACATGTCATGTCGAACTACCTTCCTGTCCCAATTTCTAGGTGGCCGCGGAACACCACTATTGAAGCCAGAGCAGTGTGAAAAGGTTGTTGGTTGGATAGCAGATAAAGCTTCCAGTCAGTTTGCCACCACCACCACCCTGTGTTCCACATGGTCCAATCTCAGTATATGTGAGTCTGGACCACTTTATTATTATTACTTTATTGCCATTTATTCCATGGTGCTTTACATGTGAAAAAGGGGTATACATCACAAAAACAATTACAATAATCTTGAACAAAAATGTGACCGCGACTGGTACAGGAGAGGAGAGGAGAGGACCCTGCCCGTGAGGGCTCACAGTCTAAAAGGGATGGGTGAGGATACAGTAGGTGAGGATAGAGCTGGTCGTGCAGCGGTATGGTGAAGTGAGGGTTACTGCAGGTAGTATGCATGTCGCAAGAGGTGGGTTTTCAGGTGCTTTTTGAAGGTTTCAACAGTAGGCGAGAATCAGAAATGGTGGGATAGAGAGTTCCAGAGAAGGGGGGATGCACAGAAGAAATCTTGTATGCGATTGTAGGAAGAGGATATAAGAGGGGAGTAGAGAAGGAGATCTTGTGAGGATCAGAGGTTGCGTGCAGGTAAGCACCGGGAGACTAGGTCACAGATGTGTGGAGGAGACAGGTTGTGGATAGCTTTGCATGCCAAGGTTAGGGTTTTGAACTGGAGTCTCTGGGCAATGGGGAGCCAGTGAAGGGATTGACAGAGAGGAGAGGTCAGGGAATAACGAGGGGACAGGTGGATTAGTTGGGCAACAGAGTTTAGGATATATTGGAGGAATGCGAGAGTGTTAGAAGGGAGGCCAAAGAGCAGGAGGTTGCAGTCGTTGAGGAGGGAGGTGATGAGGGCATGCACTAGTGTTTTTGTAGATTCGTGGTGGAGGAATGTGCAGATCCGGGAGATTATTTTTACTTGGAGTCGGCATCTTCCTCACCCTGATCCTCCTTCCTCCCACCATTCCGAGTGCCCTGAGACAACTGATCCCACAATTGGAAACTTCGAAGAACTGTTTTGTTCATCTTTCCATTTATAGATTTTGGCTAGTGATGAACGAGCACTAAAATGCTCGGGTACTCGTTGTTTGGGGCGAGCAAATTGGAATGCTCGAGTGCTCAGACCGAGTAACGAGCCCAATGCACTTTTGCATTGGCCATGCGGTGTGTGACACATCATCAGACACATACATACACTGCTGAAAAGACATGGGAACAGCATGGGGAAGCATCTCTGACTCCCAGGTCACTGCTTAAAAGTGTGCCCATCACAAGTGATCCTTGGCGCATGCGAAGATGCCTCTGTCATTGCAGAATTGCAACAATCACTGTCCATGTCCTTGTCCAAGTACAGCATTCAGTTGTCCCTACCCCATTCCTTGGAATGCAAGCGCAAGTATGCAGCCAGCCACCCACCCACCCACAGGCTTCAATACTATACTGCCAAAATTTTTGACAGCTACTTGCACTTGAATGTGGCCAGGGATGGTGCAGAGTCAGTCCACAGCTTGTTGGTGAGTTGTATTTCATCACAGCCATATTTTTTAGCTCGGTGAAAGGACTGACTTTTGGGAAACCGTATCTACTCCAGCTGTCATTTCTCCCAGGAAGTCGTCTAAGGCTGCTTGCACTTGAAATGTGGCCTTTTAGGCTCCTGGAAGCGGAAGCTTTTCACAACCACATACCGGCGGCGGACTGGTGTCCATACTCGGTCCTCAGCTGCCACTATTTGTCCCCGTGTCATCTCCGCCTTCCACAAGCACTGGTCCTACAATATTACCCGTGCCCTCCTCAGTTTACTTACTGGGAAGGTCCGCCTAACCACAAACACGTGGAAAAGTGAATGTGGCCAGGGACTTTAGCTTGGCGAAAGGACTTGGGAAAGCGTATCTTCTCCAGCTGTCATTTCTCCCAGAAAGTCCTTTAATGCAGCTTGGCGCATAAGCAATGGCAGCAGCCCATCCAACATCAGCTCGCACTTGTCCTGGCCTGATCTGCAAAGCGGTTTCAGAGATAACATGCAATTAAGCATGTCCAATCCAAATAAAAAAAAAGCAGCCATAGAGTCCGGAACCTTCCCACGCACTTTTCTTAGCCAGGGCCGATTCTTGGCAGGGTTGGACGGGTCATCCAGAGAACTGGAGACTCCTCCGGTGGGCCCTGGCTTCTCCTTTGGGAGAGTTCATAATGCCGAGGTGAGGCCATGATGATGATGATAGAGGCCACTATTTGCTTAGTTTTCTGTTACTTGGAATGCAAGCGCAAGTATGCAGCCAAACACCCACCCACAGGCTGCAATTCTATACTGCCAAATTTTTGACAGCTGCTTGCACTTGAAATGTGGCCTTTTAAGCTCGTGGAGGTGGACGCTTTTCACAACCTCATGGCAGCGGCCGGGTGTCTATACTCAGTCCCCAGCCTCCACTATTTCTCCAGTTATCGTCTCCGCCTTAAAACTGAACATTACTGCTGCTACTTTTCTGTGGGAATCTACTTGCCTCCTACCAGCCTGGAATATTTCCAGTGAACTATGGTACGACGCCATGGTATTAGCACTGCCCCCAGTACCAGTAGCGAAGCCATCCCCAATTTCCTTCTCAGGAATTCTATTTGGTACACTGAGTGGCTGCCCAAACACATTAGTTTCTCACAAAGGAGCTGAAGATAGAGTGGCAGTAGGTGCCAGTTTCTCCAGCCTGTTAGATATCAGAGGGTGAACGGCAGCACATTGGCTCAGTGGTTAGCACTGAAGCCTTGCAGCACTGGGATCCTGGGTTCAAATCCCAGCTAGGACAACATCTGCAAGGATTTTGTATGTTCTTCCCTTGTTTGCGTGGGTTTCCACCTCAGTAAAAATGGAGCCATAGAGTGTCCAGGAACCTTCCCACACATTTTTCTTAGCCAGGACTGCTTCTCGGCAGGGTTGGACAGTCCAACCAGAGAATCCTCGGGTGGGCCCTGGCTTCTCCATCAGGAGAGTCCATGATAGCGCAAACTTTGCAGCAGCTATGGGACTCTTGAGCGAGGGAGAAAGGTGAGCCCTCAGAATCAAATCCTCTGGTGGGCCCAGTGTTTTTCAGTTTGAAACTGCTTCTCAGTGGGAGTTGTAGTTCATGTGTAAACATGAAAAACCTCTAAAAGTAACAATTTTATTCAGATTATTTAAAAAATACCAAAAACCCATGAGGCTATATTGCTGATAGGATGTCTTCTCTATACCTCCAAGTTGGATGTTCCCCATTTGGGGAGTATTATATATAGATATTGTCTCTAAATTTTCGCATACATTGAGTTGATTTTACCAGCCTCCCCTTGAAAATTTTGTGTTGATCTCGAAACCGCCCCCTTGTTTACTCCAATGGTCCCCATAAACTTTAGAACTTTCCATTTGCCGCATATGGCGTGATGAATGTATATGTGACTGTATTTAGTGTATCTATATATGTATTTATTGTTCATAAACAAAAGAAATAATAGGTACACCTCTATCCCTTATCCTAGGTAGTACCCCTAACTAAACTGAAACTGTGAATCATCATAATGTTGGGGAATTAGGTTATAATGTTTATCTCTAATGGTCTATACAGACCTCCACAAGACACCCTCTCATATCTACGTAATGGAGCTTCAGAACACTACAAAGCTTGGTTCTTGCAAGAGAAGAAAAGATGGCTTGTGACCCAATGGGACAACAGATGAAGATTCTCTTCCTACAAAGTGGTGGGAACACCACTTGACAGACCTGTATGAGTGTATGCGGATGGTATCTTTGACCTGTTTCATTCCAGATTATGGGTTATGAAGGGACATCCTATTGCTATAAATATTAAGCTTAAAATGGACGCATGCGCGGTAATTTTTTCTATCCTGCGCTTCAGTGTGGAACGCAAGCATCACAGCGGGTCTGGAAGTGATAGCAGGGTGCATGCGCGAGGCATTCATGCCTCCATGCGAATCACCCTGGAACGCAAACGTCATTTCAGGCTAGGGAAGTGACGAATGTGTGCGGCCCGTCGGAGACACAACATCTAGCGTCTCAGGAGCTGTGCATGTGCAATACTAACTCTAAGACTGCATAAAAAGGGAGGGGGGCATTTGGGAAGTCGGCATATGAGATACATTGGACTATGATTGAGTAATGTATTTAAACACAGCCACAGTACATACCAGCACAGCCTTCTTTATCTCTCATCGATCCGTATCCATGTTAATGACTCTCTGCAGTTCTGCACATCTGGCCTCCTGATGAACCTACAGGAAGGAGAAATTTGTTAAGGCGATTTCCAGAATTATGAGATAAGTCTGCTATCATGTTGCACTTTCTCTATTTATCTATTAGCATAGTATGCAAAATGTATTAGATTAAGCAGTCACTCATTACCTGTTTATAGCCCACACTATCAGGGCTTAACAGGGTCAGTGAGGCACAGCCACCGATGAATGGGGGCGCCAAATCCATATATTAGGGTGCCAACCCCCATGACAGGCAGTATCAGTTGAGGCTTTTTGTGATAGGGCAAATGTAAGTCTTTATTGTGTATGAAATCTTATCGTGTATAAATCCCTTTTGGCCCATATCTAGTTATCTATCTTTACTATCTCTCATCTGAAAATAGTCCCTGAGGGATATTGGTTTGATTGAACATAGTGACGTACTTTTTAACCATCTCATCACATGGGTTTTGGGTATTTTTTTTAAATAATCTGAATAAAATTGTTAGTTTTAGAGGTTTTTCATGTTTACATACAATTTAGTCACCTCTACTCCAATAGTTTTTTCGAGTTGTATTTCACCACAGCCATATTCTTTAGCTCGGTGAAAGGACTGGCATAGAGGGAAACTGTATCTACTCCTGCTGTCATTTCTCTGTCGCCAGGTTCTGCCCATTGTCACACACAACCATGCCTGGCTGTATGTTCAGCGGTGAGTGCCACAGATCAGGCTGCTGTGTTACAGCTTTCAACAACTCTGCAGTGGTGGGCAGTTTGTCACCTAAGCATTAAGCATGTTATCTTCAGCATAGCCTGTTGCCGCTTGGCCAAGGCAGTGCTGCAGTGCTTTCAGCTTGTCACTGATTTGGTCATTTCGGAGATGAAGGCCGAACTGGAGGAGGAGGTGCAGGAACTGAACAATGTGATTACATTGAGGTTACATTGGCAAGTCTGGTTTTTATACTAAACAAATATCCTACTGTGTTTTTATTTTTTATATATATTTTTTTGTTTTACTTTATTTTTTAAGACAAATGCATTCACTGGGAAATGTTATTTTAACATTTTACAACCTTATCTTTCCATGTAGTGTATGACACATCATCAGACACATCCATTCATTTATGATGGAGGGATTCTGAAAGTCACAAAGTCTATTTTTATAGGGTCATCAGGCGGCACTTACTATACTTAAAGTGCCAGCAGTCGGCCCTCACTATTGTTGGAGAGCCATCAACCGGCTATGCTTTGTTGTTCCCATTATTGACGAGTGGGTCTCCTGTACTGTTATTGTGTACGCAGTGACTGCAAGGGCTGCCAAAAATTTGGACGCAACCCAATACCCCTTTGAAGAGACATAGAGACAGGTCTCAGTAAAAAAAAATGTTCCCATTATAAAGGAGCGGGTCTCATATAGTGGTAATGCCCATGCTGTGACTGCAAGGGCTGTCAAAATTTGGGAAAAACCGCACTATCAATTTAAAGACACATAAAGCTGGGCCACAGTAACGAGTACTACATGTTCCCATTAGAAAGGAGAGGGTCTGCTATTCAGTTATAGGGTAAGCAGTGAGTGCAACGGCTGCCAACATTTAGGAAACCCCCCCCCTAACAATTTAAAGACACATTGAGCTGGGCCACAGTAACGAGTACAACATGTTCCAATTAGAAAGGAGAGGGTCTGCTATTCAGTTATAGGGTATGCAATAAGTCCAACGGCTGCCAAAATTTAGAAAAAACCCATTAACAATTTAAAGACACATTGACGTGGGCCTCAGTAATGACATATTCCCATTAGTAAGGAGAGGGTCTTCCATACTGTTTGCCTATGCAGTGAAGCAACGGCTGCCAAAAATTTGAAGAAACTCCAATGCTCCTTGAAAGAGACGTAGAGATCGTAGGGCCTCCTGAAAACAATGTTCCCATTATTAGGAAGTGGGTCTCCCATACTGTTTGCCTATGCAGTGAAGCAACGGCTGCCAAAAATTTGGAGGCACTCCAATGCCCCTTGCAAGAGACATAGATATGTTGATATGGTACATATGGTGGTGATATTGTGGTGGAGATTGAGGATGTGGAGAAGGAGGAGGACAAGAGCAAATAGGCAAAATCAGGAAGCGTATTGTAACGCCAGGTGTGAGTGCAACACAGAGAGTCACACCAGATGTGAGTGCAATACAGAGGGGAAAGGGAAAGGGAGCCCAGACACTAGGGAAAGGGGGAAGAGGTGGCCTCCTAATCTGGACTAGCATCACCCTGTCTCCCCCTAACGTCCCTATACAGCCTCCGCAGCTGTCACACCCTACTATCCCTGGCGTAAGGCTACAACTGGGGGTGGAAGGAGATGAGCACTAGTCAACCTCTGCTAGCACTCTAAAGACAAAAGGGGAAGACAACACAGGGGAATAATAACTTAGCTTTAGAAGAACTCCAACAGGGCACACGGTCTCAAGACTCCAGAGAGGACGTGATGCTGCTTCAGCCAAGTTCCAAGTAGAAATGAGTAAAACCGGCGACGCCCACCTGGAGAGACCAGGTATATATACACCCATACCCATGTCTCGGTGTGAAGATAGAGGAGCATGGGAATAGAGTTAGACCTCCCCAAAAAAATACACTATATTACGCTGCTATCATTCTATGGTGTTGAGAAGTCTGGCCCAATCCAGCCCTTGTTCATTTTTATAAGAGTCAGCCTGTCAGCATGTTCAGTTATCGGTTATAATTCCACCGGCGGCACTAAAAACCCACTCTGACATAACCGAGTTGCCATGCTCTCCTCCTCATCCTCCTCCTCTTCCTTCTACTCCCTGTCCTCCGGCCATCCACGCTGAACAGACGGTATGACAGTTGTGCAGGTAGTACCGTCTATAGTAAAGAAAACTAGCTCCTGTTATTCCTCCTCCTCCTCTTCCTCATTGGCACCCAATCCACGTTGGGATGAGATGAGACTGGGCTGTGTGTAATCACCCTGTATGGTTCCTTGCTCCATCTCATCGTGCTCCACCTGCAATGCATCCTCTTTAATTGAGAGCAGAGAGCGTTTCAGAAGACAGAGAAGCGAGATGGTGACATTAATTATGGCGTCATCACCGCTCACCATCTTGGTGGAGTCCTCAAAGTTTTGGAGGATGGTACAGATGTCTGACATTCATGTCCACTCCTGAGGTTTTATGTGTGGAATCTGACCTGAATACCGGCGGCCTTGTTGATGCTGGTAGTCAACAACTGCCCTCTTCTGCTCACAAATCCTTCCTAACTTCTGCAATGTAGAGTTCCAACGCGTAGGGACATCGCAGATCAGTCGGTGAGCTGGAAGCTGCAAACGCTGCTGAAGCATGGCAAGGGCGTTGTAAGCTGTAGCTGACTTTCTAAAATGGGCACACAGGTTGTGTACTTTGACAGGCAGATCCAGAATATGTGGGTAGGTTTTGAGAAACTGCTGTGTGTGAGCTCGCCTCGCCTCAGAGCCGCCACCAGATTCCGGCCATTGTCACACACGACCATGCCTGGCTGTAGGGTCAGCAGTGTCAGCCACAGATCTGCCTGCTCTTTCAGAGCTGTCCACAACTCTTCTTGTGTGGTTTGTCACCTAAGTATATTAGCTTCAGCACAGCCTGTTGCCACTTGGCCGAGGCAGTGCTGCAGTGCTTCCAGCTTGTGACTGATGTGGTCATTTCGGAGATGGATGCTGAAGAGGAGGAGGTGCAGGAGCTGTAGAATGTGGGGGCAACCCTGATTGACCCAGGGCCCGCAATCCTCGGAGTCGGGAGGATGTGTTCCGTCCCAAGGTCCGACTGGGTCCCGGCTTCCACTATATTAACCCAGTGTGCCATCAGCGAGATGTACCATCCCTGCTCACAAGCATTTGTCCACGTGTCCGTGGTTAGGTGGACTTTCCCAGTAACTGCGTTGTTGAGGGCACGTCTAATATTGTGGTACACCTGCTTGTGTAATGCGGGGACGGCACACCTGGAGAAATAGTGGTGGCTGGGGACCGAGTACCATCAGGTTGCAGAAAGCTTCCGTCTCTTCGAGCCTTGTGTCTGCGGCCACCACACTGCTTCTTCCTGCCTGTTGTGGTGCTACGCCTCCCTGCTGTCCTCGCTCTGTGTGTCCCCCTGCCAGGTTGGATCAGTTAATATATCATCCACCACCTCGTCTTCTACTTCTGGTTCTCCTCCTGACTTTCTGGCAATTGTGTCTCATCATCATCATTCACCTCTTGCAACAGTAATTGCACTTTACCACCGTCGCCTTCGTGTGACCGTGACTGCTCCAATATTTGGGCATCGCTACACGCGCTCTCCTCTTGACTCGCTTGAAGCTGGCCGGGGGCGAGAGGCCCGAATCTACAAATGGAAAAGTGAACAGCTCTTCGGAGTGTCCAAGTGTGGGATCAGTTGTCTCTGGGCACTCAGCATGGTGGGAGGAAGAAGGATCAGGGTGAGGAATATGCGGGCCAGACTCAAGGCTACTGAGACTTGACCATGTGGAAGGCAGGGTGGAAGTGGTGGTGGCCAAGTGATTTGAAGCATTATCTGCTATCCAACCAATAACCTTTTCACACTGCTCTGTGATCAATAGTGGTGCTCTGCGGTCTCCTAGTAATTGGGACAGGAAGGTCGAGCGAGAAGATATGGGTGTTGTAGCACAATTTCAGTTTGCCCGCGGCCACGTCCTCGGCCTCTGCATGCTCCATCACGTCCACTTCCCCGTCCCTTGCCACACACTTTTCCCATTTTAAATTTTACGTTCACGAGAAATGGTTGATTTTGGAAAGCAGTTATATGTGATATGTCTGACAGAGAACCACGGCTTTAAATTGTAGGCCTGTAATTTACTAATATTATTCTACACAGAGACCTAGTGTGAATAGCTTGACTGACACACTGCAACGGAATGAAAATGGAAGAAATGTCTGATTTTGGAACACTCTTATAGGTTTTATGTCTGACAGAGAACCACGGTTTTAAATAGCAGGCCTATAATTTGCTAATACTATTCTTCACAAGCACCTAGTGTCAATAGATTGACCGACACACTGCAACGGAATGAAAATGGATTTTTATCACTGAAATATGTAACAGATCTGGCTTTATTCTGCAGTGAGAACAAGCAAATGGAGCAAAAAATGGTGTTGCTTTTTCTGGATTGCTTTTTAAGCAAATAACCAGGATTAAGATAAAAAAAAATTTGCTCTGACCCCTGATATCTGGGGCTGTCTAGAAATATCTGTAATTATGACAGCAGCAGGAGACAGTACGTTCAATGGACCTTCTTGTGCTGTATTATACACTGCAGCCTGCCACATACACTGCCTGCCTGCCTAGCACTGATTATATGCATCTGGATTAATCCTCAGAAGGACTGTTGGTTCAGATGGATATAGATAAATGTTGTGGAATACCTATACTAACTATGAACAAGTAAATCTCTCCCTGACACAGCAGCAGCTCTCCCTACTCTAATATACACCTGATGACGATGTGCGGCCAGCCAATCACTGTAATGCCCACAACCAACATGGCTATGGCATTAGAGTGCGTGGCAGGCAATCCCTGTATGTTCATTGGCTCTCTAAAGAGTGCCAAACATGCAGGGAGGGGACCCGAGTTTCCTCCCGAGCAACCCGGAAATACTCGCTGAGCTCGTCGAGCACCGTGATGCTCGGGCGAGTACCGAGCAGTGGCGAGCATCTTCGCACATCACTAATTCTGGCCTCTCGCTTGGTCCGCTTGGAAGTGTTCACTTTTCCATTGATAGATTCGGGCCTCTCGACCGGCCAGCTTCGAGCAGGGCAGCAGAAGATCGCATGTAGTGATTTGAGCAGCCATGGTCACCCGAAGGTGATGGTGGGAAAGTGCAAATACTGTTGCAAGAGGTGGATAATGATGAGACAGAATGGACATAAAGTCAGGAGGAGGACCAGGGTGCGGAAGTGGAAGACGAAGTGGTGGATGATGAAGTCACTGACCCAACCTGGCAAGGGGACATGTCAAGCGAGGACAGCAGCACACAGGGGGAGGGAGGCGTAACACCACAATAGGCAGGAACAAGCAGTGTGGTGGCCACAGAAAGAAGGCGGGCAACTGCTCCCCGGAATACCAACAAGACGGAAGTTGCCAGTACAACTGTTAGGTCTTCCCGAGTCTGGTTATTTTATAAAGACTGTTCAGGTAACCCCAAAAAGGCCATTTGCAACATCTGCCAGGACAGCATCAGCAAGGGCACCAAAACTACCAGACTGACCACCACCAGCATGCTCAGGCACATGACAGCAAAGCACCCGACTAGCTGGGCCGAACACCAAGGTCCAGAAACAGTGTCTGTGGGTGACACCACTGCCTTGTCCGCTGTTGTGCGTGCACGCCAATCCCCTGGTCATGGCACATGCGAAGATGCCTCTCAGCCTGCACGTGTCATTGCAGACTTGCAACCCCGTCTCCGTCCAAGTACTTGTCCCTTCGCAGTCTTTGGAATGCAAGCGCAAGTATGCAGCCAACCACCCACCCACAGGCCGCAAAACTAAACTGCCACATTTCTGGACTGCTCGCACTTGAAATGTTGCCTTTTAGGCTCGTGGAGGCGGAAGCTTTCCACAACCTTATGGCGGCGGCCGGGTGTCCATACTCGGTCCCCAGCAGCCACTATTTCTCCTGGTATCGTCTCTGCCTTCCTTAAGTGTGGGTCCCAGACCATTTTCAGTGCCCTCTGCAGTGCACTTAAGTGGGAAGGACAGCCTAACCATAAACACGTGGACAAGTGAATGTGGCCAGGGACGGTTCATCTCACTGACGCATTCCACTGGGTTAATATTTTGTAAGGCGGGACCCAGTGGGACCCGATACGGAACACGTCCTGCCAACGCAAAGGATTGTGGGCCCTGGGTCAATCAGGGTTACCTCTACATTCTACAGCTCCTGCATCACCTCCTACTCCTCCTTTTCAGCCTCCATCTCTATTACTTGATTCATTTTTTCAGGACATATTCTAAATTATTTACTAATACTTTGTGTGTGCCAATAACAATAAGCAGGACTGTATGCTTAGGAGACAAACAGCACACCGTTGCAGAGTTGATGAAAGCTGTATCAGAGAACCTGGTGGCGGCTCTGAAGCTAGGCAAGCTCGTACATGTACCATGCCTGGCCCATGTGCTCAACTTAGTGGATCTGCAGTTTCTCAAAATCTACACAGATCTGCCAGAGCGGCTTGTGAAAGTATGCCACATGTGTGCCCATTTCAGAAAGTCAGCTACAGATTCTGCCACCCTGGCAGGGCTTCAACAGCATTTTGAGCTTCCAGCTCAATGACTGTTGTGCGATATGACTATGCATTGGAAATCAACGTTTCAAATGTTTAACATGAGTTTGAGCAGCACAGAGGAATTGTTGAGTACCAGCTTCAACACGTCCATCGGCATTCAGGTCAGCCTCCGCACATGAGAGCTGATGAGTGGGCATGGATGTCTGACATCTGTGCCCTCTTCCAAAACTTTGAGGACTCCAACAAGATGGTGAGCAGCGATAACGCCATAATTAGCGTTACCATCCCGCTTCTCTGTCTACTGAAATTCTCACTGCTCACAATTAAAGTGGAGGCATTGCAGACGGAGCAAGGAACTATACAGGGTGATGCTACCCAGCCCAGCCTCATCTCAACGAGGATTGGGTGATAATGAGGAGGAGGAGTAAGAGAACATACACAGTCATACTCTTGGTGAGAACAGGGAAGTCTTGGCTGTTGGCAGTCTAGCACACAAGGCCGACTTTATGTTCCCCTGCCTTTACCATGAGCATCGCGTTGTACGCATTTTGGGCATTGCAGAAAACTGGCACGGCACGAGAGAATTCTTGGAGAAGGAGGTATGAGGTTCTGATTAAGGAGGATGTCTGTCTTAGATCATTTGCAGAACGGAGGGCACAGCAGTGGTGATACACAGAAACGAGGGAGGAGATAGAGGCCGATGCAGAACTGTGGACAGCTTGGTGGGTGAAAGAGATGAGTTTGCATTGTGTTCTGTAGTGATTGTTAAACCTAACCCGTGCAATGACTGGCACAGGGTAAAGGCGTCGGTGAAGCCTCGTGATAAAAATACAACCCTGGATGCTGCATTCAGAAGGATTTTGAGTGGAGACAGTTTGTTTAGAGGGAGACCGATTAGAAGAGAGTTGCACTAGTGAATAAGAGCGGCAGTAAAAGTTTTTGCAGTATGAAGGTGAGAAAAGGCCGACTTTTGGAGAAGTTTTTAAGGTGCAGGTGATATGAGCGAGTGAGTGATTTTCCACGATGAATAAAGGAAAGTTGTGTGTCAGATATGACTCCAAGATAGCAAGTGTGCCGAGTGGGAGTTATGGTGGCAGCACCTAAAGGAAATTGCAAAGTCAGGTATAGGTAGGTTAGTAGAGGGAGAAAACCGAAGGAGTTCATTTTTGGAGATATTATGCTCAGGCTCTTGTTGAAGAATTATAACAAAAAAAAAAATTCCCATCTGACAACGCTGGCAGCAGAGGTCACAGTCAGACAGTTCATTGGACAACCAAGGAGTACAAGCGAGGAAGACACAAGCCAGATGCAGCAGAGGCCGGAGAGCGCTGTCAAAGATCTGGGACAGTTTTCTCAGACCCTCCCAGCACCCAGGCCCTGATACACGGGTTACTCTAACAAGGAGGGAAAAGTTTTGGAAGATGCAAGCTGGACAAGTGGCATGAACTGTCTTTCTACGCCTTGGAGGTCCTGGCCGCTAACATTTTGTCAAGAGTTTTTAGTGCCGCCGGGGGCATTATAACTGATAAAACTGATATGTGCATCCGCCTGTCAACTGAAAATGCTGACAGGCTGTCTCTTATAAAAATGAACAATGGCTGAATTGGGCCAGACTTCTCAACACCACCAGATGATAGCATCAACCATAAACTCAAATCCAGTGGTTATTTTTTGGGGGGTCTATTCCCATGCACCCCTTCACACCCAGACATGGGTATACCCTTCAGGAATTGTTCTATTTTATGTTGCCCTCCTCCTTCTTATCCTCGACCACCATATCACCAGAGAGACCGTGAGGCAACACCCACATAATTTTTTTAAAGGTGTTTCTGATCAGAGACAAGCAAATATTTCAATAAGAGGTGGGTCTTCAGCTTCCTTTTAAAGGTTTCACCAGTAGGCTAGAGTCTGATATGTTGGGGTACACAGTTCAAGAGTAGAAGGGATGCACGGGAAAAATCTTGTATGCGATTGTGGGAAGAAGAGAGAAGACAGGAGTAGAGAAGGAGATCTTGTGAGGATCGGAGGTTGCGTGCAGGTATGTACTGAGAGACTAGATCACAGATACAGTACAGACCAAAAGTTTGGACACACCTTCTCATTTAAAGATTTTTCTGTATTTTCATGACTTTGAAAATTGTACATTCACACTGAAGGCATCAAAACTATGAATTAACACATGTGGAATTATATACTTAACAAAAAAGTGTGAAACAGCTGAAAATATGTGTTATATTGTAGGTTCTTCAAAGTAGCCACCTTTTGCTTTGATGACTGCTTTGCACACTCTTGGCATTCTCTTGATGAGCTTCAAGATGTAGTCACCGGAAATGGTCTTCCAACAATCTTGAAGGAGTTCCCAGAGATGCTTAGCACTTGTTGGCCCTTTTACCTTCACTCTACGGTCCAGCTCACCCATAACCATCTCGATTAGGTTCAGGTCTGGTGACTGTGGAGGCCAGGTCATCTGGCATAGCACCACATCACTCTCCTTCTTGGTCAAATAGCCCTTACACAGCCTGGAGGTGTGTTTGGGGTCATTGTTCTGTTGAAAAATAAATGATGGTCCAACTAATGGTTTTAACACTGGTTTTAACACTAAAGAAAGATCCTACTGTGTTTTTATTTATTTTTACGTCTCCTCAAATGTGTATTGGAGTGCGTCCTAATTTTTAGCAGCCCTTGAAATTGTTGCATATGCAATAACAATATAGGAGACACACTCCTTAATAATGGGAAGGACAATTCAAATAGATTCTATATTTTAGAATATTTATTGTCTTATCTGAATTTCTTTTACGGATGAGGTATCACAGTATGGATAGTGTATTACATCGATCCAGCCAGGTATTATTGCCTTATACTGCGTGCTGCTGCCCAAAAAAAATTAAAATCTATTCTATTCCCTATCGATTACACTGCTAGATGCATTTAGAATAGGAACAGGTGCTGCTGCTAAGTGGTATCATCACCAACTACAGTTGAATGTTCATTCTGGTTGCATAAATGTTTTCCACAGTCCATAACTTTATTTTTTTTATTTCTTTGGCCTTATATTCAAGTCATTACCCTGGAAAGAATGTTTCTTAACATTTTTTCCATTTTAGCTTGTTTTTGTATTTTTTTTTTGTCAGTCCGCAAAAGTGGCATAATACTCTGACAACATTGTTCACAGATATGCTATTTGTCAGTGGCCAACTGAGAATAGGTTTTAACCCTCAACTGCAATACTTTAAATGAAGTGTAATATTTGACATGCTCACAATAATTGTTGGATTATTACGGCATTCATATGGGATACAAACAAATGGAGCTGTAAAATGGTGTACACTGACACACTGCTACAATCTATAAATGGAGGACAATATTTTCCACGTTCACTACAAATGGCTGGATTTGAACCGCAGTTATATGTGATACGTCTGACAGTGAACCACGTTTTTAAATAGCAGGCCTGTAGTTTACTAATACTATTCTTCAGAGACGTAGTGTGAATAGCTTGACTGACACACTGCTACAAAATGGAAGGCAGAAATGGCTGATTTTGGAACACTGTTATAGGTGATATGTCTGACAGAGAACCACGGTTTTAAATAGAAGGCCTGTAATTTACTAATATTATTCTACACAGAGACCTAGTGTGAATAGCTTGACCAACACACTGAAACAAAATGAAAATGGAAGAAATGGCTGCTTTTGGAACACTCTTATAGTTGATATATCTGACAGAGAACCACGGTCTTAAATAGCAGACCTGTAATTTACTAATATTATTCTACACAGAGACCTAGTGTGAATAGCTTGACCGACACACTGCAACAAAATGAGAATGGAAGAAATGGATGATTTTGGAACACTTATAAGTGATATGTCTGACAGAGAACCACAGTTTTAAATAGCAGGCCTGTAATTTACTAATACTATTCTTCACAGACACCTAGTGTGAATAGCTCGACCGACACACTGCAACAGAATGGAAAAGGAGGCCAATATTTTCCACGTTCAGTTCAAATTTCTGGATTTTTATCGCTGAAATATGAAACAGATCTGGCTGTATTCTGCAGTTCTAACAAGCAAAGGGAGCAGAAAAATGGTGTCCTCTGGATTGCTTTTTAAGCAAATAACCAGGATTAAGATAAAAACAATATTTTCCCTGGCCCCTGATATCTGGGGCTATGTCTACAAATATCTGTAATTATTACAGCAACAGACAGGACGTTCAATGGACCCTCTTGCGCTATATGCACTGCAGTCTGCCACATACATTGCCTGCCTAACTCTGATTATATGCAACTGGATTAGTCCTCAGAAGGACTTTTAGTTCAGATGGATATATATGTATGTTGTGGAATACCTATACTAACAGGACGTTCAATGGACCCTCTTGCATTATATGCACTGCATAGCGGCGCCAGGTCTTATATAGACCTGATGACGCTGTGCCGCCAGCCAATCACTGTAATGCCACAACCAACATGGCTACGGCATTACAGGGCATGGCAGACAATCCCTGCATGTTCACTGGCTCTCTAAAGAGCGCCAAACATGCAGGGAACGGACCCGAGTTCCCTCCCGAGCAACCCGGAAATACTTGCCGGGCGCTGAGCTTGTCGAGCACTGTGATGCTCGGGCGAGTACCTACACACATTGTCAAAATTGTTGGTACCCCTTGTTTAATGAAAAAAAAGCCAAGAATGGTCACAGAAATAACTTGAATCTGACAAAAGTAATAATAAATTAAAAATCTGTGAAAATGAACAAATGAAAGTCAGACGTTGCTTTTCAACTCTGCTTCCACAGAATTTAAAAAAAAATTAAACTCATGAAATAGGCCTGGACTGAAATGATGGTACCCCTGAAAATAATGTGACAAAAGGAACATGTTAAATCAAGTTGTATCCACTAATTAGCATCACAGGTGTCTACAATCTTGTAATCAGTCAGTGGGCCTGTATATAGGGCTACAGATACTCACTGTGCTGTTTGGTGACATGGTGTGTACCACACTCATCATGGACCAGAGGAAGCAAAGGAAAGAGTTGTCTCAGGAGATTAGAAAGAAAATTATAGACAAGCATGTTAAAGGTAAAGGTTATAAGACCATCTCAAAGCAGCTTGATGTTCCTGTGACTACAGTTGCACATATTATTCAGAAATTTAAGATCCATGGGACTGTAGCCAACCTCTCTGGACGTGGCCGCAGGAGAAAAATTGATGACAAAAGAGACGGATAATACAAATGGTAACAAAAGAGCCCAGGATAACTTCTAAAAAGATTAAAGGTGAACTTCAAGCTCAAGGAACATCAGTGTCAGATCGCACCATCCGTCGTTGTTTGATCCAAAGTGGACTTCATGGGAGACGACCAAGGAGAACACCATTGTTGAAAAAAATCATAAAAAAGTCTGACTGGAATTTTCCAAACTACATGTTGACAAGCCACAAAGCTTCTGGGACAATGTCCTATGGACAGATGAGACAAAAATGGAAGTTTTTGGCAAGGCACATCAGCTCTATGTTCACAGACGGAAAAATGAAGCATATCAAGAAAACTACACTGTCCCTATTGCAAAACATGTAGGAGGCTCTGTTATGTTCTGTGGCTGCTTTGCTGCATCTGGCTCAGGGTGTCTTGAATCTGTGCAGGGTACAATGAAATCTCATGACTATCAAGGGATTCTAAAGAGAAATGTGCTGCCCAGTGTCAGAAAGCTTGGTCACAGTCGCAGGTCATGGGTCTTGCAACAGGATAATGACCCAAAACACACAGCTAAACACACAGAAGAATGGCTAAGAGGAAAACATTGGACTATTCTGAAGTGGCCTTCAATGAGCCCTGACCTAAATCCTGTTGATCATCTTTGGAAAGAGCTGAAACATGCCGTCTGGAAAAGGCAACCTTCAAACACGAGACAACTGGAGCAGTTTGCTCATGAGGAGTGGGCCAAAATACCTGTCGAGAGGTGCAGAAGTCTCATTGACAGTTAAATCAAGAGTACCATCATTTCTGTCCAGGCCTATTTCATGAGTTTAATTTTTTTTAAAAATTCTGTGGAAGCAGGGTTGAAAAGTAATGCCTGACTTTCATTTGTTCATTTTCTTAGATTTTTAATTTATTATTACTTTTGTCAGATTCAAGTTATTTCTGCGACCATTCTGAGCTTTTCTTTCATTAAACGAGGGGTTCAACAATTTTGACCACGTGTGTAGCAGTGACGAGCACGTTCGCTCATCACTAGTGGCAGACACCAGCAAAGTGGCATCAATTTCACTACAGTAGAAACAGTGTAATTAGGACTGAAACCTCTTCCAGTACAGCCAACCCAGTAGATGGAGACTCAATCAGAAGTGTTTACATTTCCCTAAATTAGGGCCTAACACCCCCAAAGTGGCATCAATTTCACCAGAGTAGAAGTAGTTTAATGGAGACAGAAACCTCTTCCACTACAGCCAAACTCAATAGATGGAGACCCAATCAGGATTCTCCACATTTCCAAAAATTAGTGGCAGACACCAGCAAAGTGGCATCAATTTCACTATAGTAGAAATAGTGTGATTAGGACTGGCACCTTCTCCAGTACAGCCAACCCAGGAGATGGAGACCTAACCAGGAGTGTTCACATGTCCCTAAATTAGGGCCTAACACCAGCAAAGTAGCATCAATTTCATACCTGTAGAAATAGTATAATTAGGACCGAAACCAAGTACTGCCAACCCAGAAGATGGAGACTCAATCAGAAGTGTTTACATTTCCCTAAATTAGGGCCTAACACCACCAAAGTGGCATCAATTTCACCAGAGTAGAAGTGATTTAAAGGGGTATTCCCATCTACAAGATCCTATCCCAATGTGTAGTAGGTGTAATAATAATAATATTAGTAAGTACCTCCAATTAGAAATGTAGTATAGTATTTTTGATTCGTTATGTCTCTTTCCTCATGTGCAGGCATCGCAGGACCTTAGGTATCCATGGTTACGTCCACTGATGAAGTCACAGTTAGTTAGCTAGTTGCTAGTGGTCGTAACCATGGATACCTAAGGTCCTGCGATGCCTGCACATGAGGAAAGAGACATAGCGAATCAAAAATACTATACTACATTTCTAATTGGAGGTATTTGCTAATATTATTATTATTACACCTACTACACATTGGGAAAGGATCTTGGAGATGGGAATACCTCTTTAATAGAGACAGAAACCTCTTCCGCTACAGACAAACCCAATAGATGGAGACCCAATTTGGATTCTCCACATTTCCAAAAATTGGTGGCAGACACCAGCAAAGTGGCATCAATTTCACTACAGTAGAAATAGTGTAATTAGGACTGACACCTCTTCCAGTACAGCCAACCCAGGAGATGGAGACCTAAGCAGGAGTGTTCACATTTCCCTAAATCTTAAAGTCATGTAAAAGCAGCAGACAGAGCGTTCACTGGGCCCTCCTGCACTATATGCACTGCAGTCTGCTACATACCCTGCCTGCCTAACTCCTGCTATCACCACTGAATATATGCAGCTGGACTAGTCCTCAGAAGGACTGTTAGTTGAGATGGATAGATAGATGTGCTGTGGAATACTTTTACTAACTATAAACAAGCAAATCTCTCCTTGACTCAGCAGCACCTCTCCCTACTCTGCCTGTTTCAGGGGTAGACTGTGACGAGCCTAGTCTTAAATAGACCAGCCAATCACTGTAATGCCCACAACCAACATGGCTACACCATTACAGTGCGTAGCAAGCAATCCCTGCATGTTCATTGGCTCTCTAAAGAGCGCCAAACATGCAGGGTGGGGACCCGAGCTCCCGCCGAGTATTGGCGACCATGTTCGCTCATCACTACCTATAACCCCTTGTAAAAATTAGCAAATATATAGAGATGCTTATAAGGTTATTATAGCTACATAAAAACATGTCACCCATAGAGGCCCATGGCTCATGTAGCCCATAAACTCCACACGTATCGCTGTAGGTTACAGCTTCATCAGGGAAAGTGCTCACTTTCCCTGATGAAGCTGTAACCTACAGCCATGGACCTCTATGTGTGACATGTTTTCTGTTGCTTAGCATACTTTGGTTAGCATATGGCACCTTATCTAGCACTAGGCACTTACTTTAGCTATTACAGTTTTGGCTAGTAATAGTCTATGAGCGTTTTTCATATGTGGCTATAATAACCTTATAAGCATCTCTATATACCTGCTATAGGCTTTTCTTGTGTCAATTTATTGTTGGATAACTGGATACATTTGGCTACAGCTATGTGAGGTTACTATTAATTTATTATGTTATTTGATATTTATTACATTGGTTTACATATTTCACCTTATGGTATATTTCAATCTTTCTGTAGCTTATCTCCAGTTTGCCTTGGTATCACTGGTGTGAGATATAGCATGCCATTTCTTTATCCCTTAGGATTATTGGGGTATTATATGGTGTCCTCTATATGCATCAAATATATTGTACATGCATATGATTTAGGTATATTAAAATTGAGAGATGTTATAAATAATTTTGAATAATTATGTGGCATCAGTGTTTTTTTTATCTTCTCCACTGCTAGCAAGATCTGTGCCACAAGGTGGTGCCATGTCCATTAGTTTTGTGAGTAGTGTAGTCAAAGGTTTCCAAAAGACACTACTAAATTGATTCATGTCTTTTGCTAAAATTCTGGACAGCACAGGTGCAATCAAACTTATTCAACTGACATTGCAAACTAGGTTATTTTCAAAATTTACAAATATTCTGCAGTTTGCGATAAACCAATGAAACAAGCACAATTGAAATAGCTCAACACAACTAATATAACAAGTGTTTTCTTTAAAATTCAACACTGAACCCAATACATTAGGACTCATGTTGAGATGACTAAAACTGGTTTGCAACCGACAAAAGTTGTAAAATATTGCAACATTTGAAGGTTTTTTTATGCCAAAATTCTGGTGCAAACAGTTTCATGAATTGTCCCAACTCATTAGTGTGTTTCAGTCATTTTTTGTGTTTTTTTGTGCGAATTTTTAAGGATTGCAACTTTTTTTGTTCTTGCTATATTTATCTTTCATTTGAGCCTTTTTAAAGTCTAATTTATTGTGTTCTCCTTATTTGTTTTTCATGTGATTCCACCTTACCCGAGTGATTTTTTTTTGCTCGTCTGATATTTTTGACGCAGCTTTTTGCGACTTTTTGCTCTGAATAGTTGCAAAAAAACCTTAAATATAAAAATGAAGACATTTTTTACTTTCCACAAATTTCATGACCTCAAGTGCGCTATTTTTAAGGATTTGGCAAAAAAAGGCAATGAATACCACAAGAAAAGGAAAAAAGTGACCTACAAAATACAAATGATGAACTAAGGCCAAAGTATTTTTCACATGGTTTTTCAAGCAGATTCTGCTCCAAAATGTAGATGAAAAAACACTTTAAATATCTATTTGATGTTCATTTTGAAGCAAATCTGCTTTAAAAATATAAGGTATGTTCACACAATGTCTCTTTCAGGCTGGTCTGGCGCAGATTTGCTGTGATGCCAGCCTGAAAAAATTTATAACAAAACACTCAAAAGAATTAACATTAATTTCTAAGTAAAAACTACTTGCTATTCATATTTTCAGGATTTTCACCAGACCATTCTTCAGGCGTCATCCGCTTGGATGATGCTCCATACTTACAATACAAGTCAATGGGAAAGCTCAAAAGATGGCCAGAAGTTGCCCGCAAGTCTATTTGAGCATATTGTTAGCATTTTTGCTTTAAAAACTGTTAGTGGTTTCTTCATTTGTGAAAGGAGTTTAAAAAAATGGCCAGAAAATGGCAGAATAAAAGAGGCCCCTAAAACACTGGGAATAACAGGTAAAAAACATTGAAAAACTGCTCCTAAAATGACCAAATATTGCTAAAAAAAGATGACTCAGGTTTACAAAATGGAGCAATTCCTAAAGCATCTTCCGGTTGTAAAATGATGATTTTGAACTGAAAAAAAGTGTCATGCACATACCCAAACAGGGCAGAACCTGAGCTAAAAAGCTGCTCTGGCAAACAAAGCTCCCCAGTCCACATTAGATATTGATACCCTCCTCATATAATGTCAGGTTCAGATGAGCATATGCAATTGTCTGTTTTTCATCTAGAGAAAAAGATGACGATTTTCCGTCCGTATTGCCATCCATATGTCAGTTTTTTTCACTCGGTTTTAACCTGAACAGTTTAAAAAATAATAAAAGGCCAAATACAGTTCCCTATGTTAATAATTGTTCTAGATTTGTAAAAAACGCATGAAATATGGATGGTTACCCGTATGTGAACCATGTGGGGACTGTGAAGACTTTGAGGCTGTTAGAGCTTGCGAACACCACTGTATTAGTCCAAGTGCAATCCGATGTTTTGGATCAAACACAGACTAATGTTAGTCTATGGGGCTGCGCACATTTCTGATTGTTTCCTTGGACTGAGCTGATTTGAGGAAAACATCTTGGCATGTCCAAGTCTGATCCAATATTCAGATCACACTTGGCCATGCAACTCAAAGAGTACGTGGAAATCATCGGACTGCAGCCTGATTTCCGCACACTGACACAATGGAGAAGATAGAGACATTTTGTTCTCCAATTTCTCCTCACAGTGTGCTCCGACCCTCTCCTCTTAGAGAATCAGAGCACACTATGCTGACACTCAGTGTCATTTGCATAATTGGCCCCATTCTCTCATATGAGAGAACCTACAGCTGTCTGACCCTAGCCTAAAGGGTTCTTTCAAATATCAGTGTTTTGAGTATGTGTGGTGTCCATTTCCACACGAACTGGAGACACTGACACACGTAGACCCATTCAAATGAAAGGGTCTGTGCACATGTCAGTGTGTTTCCACAGACCGTCTGTCCGTGGGCAAAACACTCTGACATGTCTGTTTTTTTCTCGCAGCACAGGCCGCAAAATGTCCCACACTTGTGCACACTGATAACACACAGATGACAGTCAAGTGTCATCAGTGTGACACATACCGGAGCTTGGGAATCATTGGTACAGCTAGCACTGTTCCAAGGGATGGGTGCTGAATAGTGATGAGCAAGTGTATTCGTTACTATTCGCTATTCACACGGATAGTATGGTATTCGGGTTACTCGCTATATTGCGAGTATTTGTGTACTCTCCTCGCTATTTTCGTTTAGTGTGCTACACAAAGCAGTAGTCCAAACATTTCCTACTGCCTGCTACAAAGCACGCACCAAGCCATTTTCCCCGCTGTTTTTGGGGTGACAGCCTGACTTCTGTCCACATTAGTCCACTTAAAAAATCGTTTAGTGCGCTACACAAAGCAGTAGTCCAAACATTTCCTACTGCCTGCTACCAAGCACGCACCAGGCCATTTTACCCACTATTTTGGATGTGACAGCTAGCTTGGCTTGTGCCATCAACATCTGAAAATCTGTCAACAAAACCCAAATGCCAAAAAAGCCTGTTGTTAAGGGACGTGGACGTAGACGTGGTGTTGTCAGTGGTGCGCGAGAAGACACTCAGTCTGTGTCAGGTCAGAAGAAGCTTGATGCATCCACTGTGTTCCTGGAAAAATATACCGGTCTGGAACGTAAGAAGAGCGAGAGCAGATTCAGTCTTGGATAGCAGACAAGGCCTCTACGCATTTGCCAAGCAGCAACAAATCTTCCACAACTACACAGTTTACTGTCGATACCCAGAAGGCTGGCCCATCCAATCCTAAAGCTGGTTCTCCTTCCTCCCGCCATTATCAGTCACAGGAGACATATGACCCCAAGCTTGGCCACTCCGAGGATCTGTTTGGTGCATATCCTTTGGTTGGCTTTGGCCTATCACCGTGCAACATTGAAGAGGGACAAGAGGAGGTGGCGTGCGTTGATGATCAAGTATTTGAGGACCTACGGCCAGAAAAAAGCCACTTGGAGGAACGTCATTTACTGTCTCCAGAGGTGGAGGCTGATGATGATGATGAGACACAGTTGCCATCAGGTCAGCCTACAATGTCAATTAGTAAGGAGACTGAGATGAAATATGAGGTGGTCGATGATGAGTCCACTGATCCAACCTGGACCGTTGGCATGCATAGCCATGACAGCAACACAGAGGACGATGGATATGTAGCACCAACACAGGCACCAAGGGGTCGTGGTTTGCCCAGAGTGAGAACTGGGTCAACTGTTCCCAAAAGCACCCCCGCTGTGCCAAGTCAGGGCAAGGGGGCGATCAGCTGCTGTGTAGAATTTTTTTTCTGAAAGTCCTTCAGAGAAAAAACATTGTAATTCTGTAGCATCTGCCATACCAAGTTGAGCAGAGGCCAAGACAAAGGCAACCAGAGCACCACCAGTATGCAAAACCACATGGCAGCCAAGCACCCCATTAGGTGGGCGGAACACCAGGGTACCAAATCTGCATCTGCGGGTCAAACCAATTCCATGTCGCCTGGGCTATGTCCTTCAGAATCTGCTGTTCAGGAAGCAGGCGCTCATACCTCCTGCCCACAAGCTGCGGTTGCTCATACACAACAAACATCAACCACATCCACTTCCTTGTCCCAGCGAAGCGTCCAATTGTCCGTGCCTGAGAGCTTGGAAAGAAAGCGTAAATACCCAGCCACGCACCCACAGGCACAAATACTAAACTCGCACATTGGCAAATTGCTAGTTGTGGAGATGTTGCCGTTTAGGCTTGTGGGAACACAGTCTTTCCGTGATCTCTTGGCTGTGGCTGCACCACGATACAGTGTTTCCAGCAGCCACTATTTTGCCCGGTGTGCCGTCCCTGCGTTACACAAGCATGTGTTAAACAATCTGAACCGTGCTCTCACCAACGCCATAACTTGGAAGGTCCACCTAACAACAGACACCTGGACAAGTTGTTGTGGACAGGAACGATACATTTCTGTCACAGCACACTGGGTGAACCTGGTGGAGGGTGGGACAAAGGCAAAAACTAGAACATCACACATCCTACCCATGCCAAGAATAGCGGGCCCAACTTCTGTCAGGGCTTCCGCCTCTTCATATTCCACTTCATCTCTCCCCTCCTCCTGCTCCTCATCCTCTGCTGAATTACCCTCCCCATCACTGCCAAGCTGGGACCTGTGCAGCAGGGCATCGGCAAAGTGGCAACACGCTCTGCTACAGCTGATCTGTTTAGGTCAGAAAGCACGCACAGTAGTAGAGCTGTGGCAAGCTTTAAAACAACAGACCTCCAACCCGGTCTGGTCGTCTGCGATAATGGGCGTAACCTGGTGATGGATTTAAAGGTCGGCAAGCTGGTACACGTGCCATGTATGGCTCACGTGCTGAACATAGTTGTTCGGAAATTTTTGAAAACTTACAATGACTTGCCGTACCTACTTGAGAAGGTGCACCGTATTAGCGCCCATTTCCGGCATTCCTCTACCGCTCTTACAGCGCTGCAAAAGTGCTTGAATTTGCCAAGTCACCGACTCATTTGCGACCTGCCCATGCGGTGGAGCTCAACATACAGTTATATGAAAAAGTTTGGGCACCCCTATTAATCTTAAGCTTAATGTTTTATAAAAATTGGTGTTTTTTCAACAGCTATTTCAGTTTGATATATGTAATAACTGTTGGACACAGTGATGTTTCTGCCTTGAAATGAGGTTTATTGTACTAACAGAAAATGTGCAATCTGCATTCAAACAAAATTTGACAGGTGCATAAGTATGGGCACCTCAACAGAAAAGTGACATTAATATTTAGTAGATCCTCCTTTTGCAAAAATAACAGCCTCTAGTCGCTTCCTGTATCTTTTAATGAGTTCCTGGATCCTGGATGAAGGTATTTTTGACCATTCCTCTTTACAAAACAATTCCAGTTCAGTTAAGTTTGATGGTCGCCGAGCATGGACAGCCCTCTTCAAATGATCCCACAGATGTTCAATGATATTCAGGTCTGGGGACTGGGATGGCCATTCCAGAACATTGTAATTGTTCCTCTGCATGAATGCCTGAGTAGATTTGGAGCGGTCTTTTGGATCATTGTCTTGCTGAAAGATCCATCCCCTGCGTAACTTCAACTTTATCACTGATTCTTTAACATTATTGTCAAGAATCTGCTGATACTAAGTGGAATCCATGCGTCCTTCAACTTTAACAAGATTCCTGGTGCCGGCATTGGCCACACAGCCCCAAAGCATGATGGAACCTCCACCAAATTTTACTGTGGGTAGCAAGTGTTTTTCTTGGAATGCTGTGGTTTTTTTGCCGCCATGCATAACGCCTTTTTGTATGACCAAACAACTCAATCTTGGTTTCATCAGTCCACAGGACCTTCTTCCAAAAAGAAATTGGCTTCTCCAAATGTGCTTTTGCATACCTCAGCCGACTCGGTTTGTGGCGTGCTTTCAGAAACGGCTTCTTTCGCATCACTCTCCCATACAGCTTCTCCTTGTGCAAAGTGCGTTGTATAGTTGACCGATGCACAGTGACACCATCTGCAGCAAGTTTATGCTGCAGCTCTCTGGAGGTGGTCTGAGGATTGTCCTTGACTGATCTCACCATTCTTCTTCTCTGCCTTTCTGATGTTTTTCTTGGCCTGCCACTTCTGGCCTTAACAAGAACTGTCCCTGTGTTCTTCCATTTCCTTACTATGTTCCTCACAGTGGAAACTGACAGGTTAAATCTCTGAGACAGCTTTTTGTATCCTTCCCCTGAACAACTATGTTGAATAATCTTTGTTTTCAGATCATTTGACAGTTGTTTTGAGGAGCCCATGATGCCACTCTTCAGAGGAGATTCAAACAGGAGAACAACTTGCAAGTGGCCACTTTAAGTAGCTTTTCTCATGATTGCATACACGTGGCTATGAAGTTCAAAGCTCAATGAGGTTACAAAACCAAAAAAAGTGCTTTAGTAAGTCAGTAAAAAGTAGGTAGGAGTATTTAAAACAAGAAAATGATAAGGGTGCCCATACTTATGCACCTGTCAAATTTTGTTTGAATGCAGATTGCACATTTTCTGTTAGTACAATAAACCTCATTTCAAGGCAGAAACATTACTGTGTCCAACAGTTATTACATATATCAAACTGAAATAGCTGTTGCAAAAACACCAATTTTTAGAAAACATTAAGCTTAAGATTAATAGGGGTGCCCAAACTTTTTCATATAACTGTATCATATGTTGGCGAGGATTAGTGAACAGCAGAGGGCTGTAGCTGAATACCAGCGTCAACATGCCCGTCAGACTGAGAGTCACCCACCACATATAACAACTGTCGAGTGGGTGTGGATCACTGACATTTGTGAGGTTCTTGAGAACTTTGAGTACTGCACCAACCTCATGAGTGGTGATCAGGCTATTATCAGCATAACCATCCCGCTGCTGTGTCTCTTGAAACAATCACTGCATAATCTCAAAGAGGAAGCTTTGAGTGCCCAGCATGTTGGTATAGAGCCAGATTTCCCAGTGGGTAATACTACCCAGTCCAGCCAATATTCTGAGGCAACTTTGGGTGATGAGCAGGAAGATGAGGAGGGAGAGGACTTGTTTTTTCTGGGCTACCGAGGGGACTCATAATGCAACAGAGGGGACACACAACCCAAGCTTCATGTCTGTCCAGCCTGGATGGGCTGGAGAGGAGGAGGTGGAGGAGGAGTAGGAGGAGGCGAGTCAGTGTGAGGAGAGGATGGGTACTGTTTCTACTGTTGGGGACACAGAACATTTACCTTTTTGCAGCTTTGCCCACATGGCACAATTCATGTGTAAGTGTCTGTGGCAAGACCCTCGTGTGATACACATTTTATCCAACAACCTATACTGGTTGGCATCCTTTCTCGATCCACGGTACAAGGAGAAATTTCCTTCTCTCCTTTTGGAGTCACCAAAGAGTTTTACAATGGAATCGTTTAAGAGGGCTGTTGTAGATCAGTTGCTGAAAACATCACCCTCAGACAATGCTGGTGGCAGAGGTACCGACTCTTTTCAACACCAAGGGATAATGGGGATAGACACGAACACCAGCTCCAACAGAGGTGGGGGAAGAATGTGCACAAATTGGGCAATTTTCAATAAACCAGCACAACAGCAAGGGCTATCTGTGCCTGTAACAATGCCAAGGAAGGATAAGTTGCAGAACATGGTCAAGGGGTACTTAAGTGACCATACGTGTGTCCTTTCTGATACTTCAGTTCCCTTTAATTATTGGGTGTCTAAGCTGAACACTTGGCCCGACCTCTCCTTATATGCATTGGAGGTGCTGGCCTGCCCGGCTGCTAGTGTGTTGTCAGAGCGTGTTTTCAGTTCCACGGGGGCAATCATCACTGATAGGCGCACTGCCTCTCCACGGAAAATGCAGACAGACTTACTCTGTTTAAATTCAACAAGGACTGGATATCTCCACAGTTTGTAATCCCTCCAGATGACAGCAAGCCAACCTAAATTCACCAAAGATGCAGATTCATGCTATTGCTGTTAACGTCACCCCCTTCCCATAAAAACCCGTTTCCTTCCTTCGTCAACCATGACTCAGCCCATAGGGCTAATTTTTACAAACCCTATGCACATTGTGCAGTGGGAAAACCAGGACAGTATTCCTACTCCAGCCTAACTACTATTTGTTATTGGAGGCCCTTGGAATGGTGGCTTCCCGCGTCAACAATGACTCAGCCCATAGGGCTAATTTTTACAAACCCTATGCACATTGTGCAGTGGCCAAATCTGGAATGTACAGTGGACCTACCAAAATAATATTTGTCATTGGAGGCCCTTGTCACAGGTTGTGACACATTGTGACTGAGATAGGGGATACATATTCAATAGAAATTTACACTAACTGTTGATGACCGACTGATGGTCATCTGAAAACTTGAATTGAGGGCCACAACTACTACAGTACTCCATCGTAGATAATGTTTGTCAAGGGAGGCCCTTGTCATGGAATCTTCCTGCACCTATGACACAGCCCCCAGGAGTAATTTTTGGAAATACGATGCACATTCTGCACTGAACCAGGTAGTACAGTATCAAGAAGTCTTCTCTTGCTATATAATCTGGGGAATATTGACAATCAAAATCTCTGAGCCATTTGGAGAAGCTTCTCCATCCCATTCTGGAGGGGGGGCACCATATATCCTTTGTCCATTGACTTGCACAAGTGATATATTTGCGCTAGTCATCCAGTTGACTAGTCACAGAGTTCAACCATACCTGAGGATCGCAGGCCGCACTTACTGCTACCTTCTAGTACTACATGTCTCTTGGCCTTTTTCTCTGTAGTCTCTGCCCTTAAATTAGTTAAATAATAGAGTGAGGGCCCTGCAATCTGAATAAGTGAGGGCACTCTCAAATCTACACAAGAGGGACCTCCAAAATTTCTAGAGGAGGGCATTTCAAAATGTATGTTACAGGGCCACACGAGGGCTCTCACAAAACTCAGCTTTCCTGCCTCCTGCAGGCCCTCTGAACATTCGAATTTAGGGCCATATTATCACATGGTGGTGGAGGAGGAGGAGCAGGGTCAAGCCCAATGCTACAATGGGCACATTGTAAAATGCTATGGAATATGTATTCCACTATCTGAGTGTCAATGATGGAGGGACCGCCCCAAATATCTAAGTAACTGCTGTCCCTCCAAAACGCATGTTACAGAGCCACCTGAGGCCTCTCAGGTCAAAGATCAACATACCTACTGGTGTGTTCTAGCTGTGCTTGTAAAGTGCTGGGGAATAGCGAACTAAAAATGATGTATGAAAGTCAGGGCCCTCCCAATTGTGAAAGGCAAAAAAAAAGCCACAACAGTATGTGTGAACAAACGCTAAAAGGGATATTTTTTGGTTTCTCTGGTTTATTTAGCCTTATATACAAGTGATTATGCAGGAAAAACTGTTTCTTAACCTTTTTGGCCTGTTAAGTGCAATTTAGGTTAGGTTTGGTAGTTGTTCTTGTGTGTCTATAAAAGTGGCATAATACGGTGACAAACTTATTCCCAGAAACCATATGTGAGTCAGAAATGCATGGAGGCATATTCTTCAGGCTCTTCCCATTCTGTTTCATCACTTTCCCATCCATTTCAGCCTTTTCCTCAGGCCCCCAGACTCCTTTGTAGGGTCCAGCAGAAAATTACTCACATTTCCCATTGACTTACCTTGTACTCGCTATTCAGAACGAATACGAGATTATTACAAAGTACTCGTTACGAGTATAGCGATTACGAATATTACGTTACTCGCTCATCACTAGTGCTGAATGCTAGCCTCATCATTGTCCCGTGTTTGCGCTGCGATCATGGCTAGCAAGGGACAATGATGAGAGTTATATTCTGTTCCCACTGTGTCCTGGCGTAAAAATAAGAATAAAATAAAAAAATCCTTATACTCACCTATCCGAAGATGTCCCCTGCTGTAACCCATCTGTTATAACAGAGGAATGCCAGAAGACATAGTTCTTCGTAAAAATGCTCCAGAATTGTTATCTTAATGGGAAATACAAGGATTAAGGGCTTCTGCAGATGACCTCACTTTTGATTTGTGTGCGATCCGACAAAGCATTGGATCGCACTCGGACCAATGTTATTCTATGTAATCATTCACAAGTTCAATTATTTTTATTCCTCAGACAGAGTCTGTCAGAGGAAAGAATCGCAGCATGCACAATTTGCATCCATACATCAGATCGCACTCGACCATGCAAGTCAATAAGGAAAAAATTGTGTCTGAGTGCAGTCCAGTTTTCGCAGACTGACAGAATGGAGAAATTTTTTCCCATTTTCTCCTCATCTGAGAAAATTGGATCACACTATGAGAAAATTCTGATCATAGTTTTAGCATAATCAAACCGATTTTCTCATATAAGAGAAAATACGGTCGTATGACCCTAGCCTTAATTTAAGGGTTCGCTGACAATAGCGTAAAAAAAAAAAATCGTCCCATTCTTATCTAGGAGAGTGGGACAATTTTCTCTCACTTGTTATCCGTGTGCTATCTATATATAATCCATTTTTTTTACTCAGCAGCTATTAATCTTTTACAGGACCATTTACAGTTTCCTAAGCTACAAAATTGTAATGTATCCGTAAAAATATGATGCTATACTGATGGTCTGTATGGCATGTGATTTTTTTTTTCTCACACTCTCCGATTTCGGAGTGAATCGCAGCATTCTGCAATTTTTTTCTCATGCTGAGTACAACTGACTAAAAATACACAGATCTGCACTTCCTCATTGAGTAACATTGGTCAGAGTGCAATCCAATTTTTTTTCATTGGCTTGCACTCATCTGATTTATACTCAAGTGTGAGTGAGCCCTAACAGATGTGTCAGATATCCAGTGACTCACGAGTTGCAGCCATACCCAACCTCTATAGCAACCTCAGAAAACTAGATGATTTCACCATTGTAGGCATTCATCATTGTATAGGTTTCAGAGATTCATCAAGTCCCTCGGCCTGGGAAAATGAATCCAATATACCAGAAAAAAGCTGGCATCTTTGGTAAAATCTTGGCAACTTTATTACATTTACATTAAAATCAGGTCACAAAGAGGACAGTGCTCTGGTGTTGACGCATTTCGCCTTTAGCAGTCTTAATTGTAACATGTCCCTTGAATGTTGCTTCTTTAGCAGTCTTCTAGTGATGTCACTGTAGGGGTAGAGTGTTAATGGTTTTAAATGGTAGGAAGCAACATTCAAGGGACATGTTACAATTAAGGGTATGGGCGCACGATCAGGATTTGAAGCAGAAATTTCCTGAGCGTTTCTGCATCTCCTTGGCAGGAAAAATGCTGGGTGTTTTTGATGCGTTTTTGACGTGGTTTTGACACGGTTTTTGATGCAGTTTTTTCAAGCGTTTGTGTACATCAATGAATGCTTTTTGGAGATAAATAAAGTTATTTGGTGGGACATTGCTTACACCTTGGATTACCATCAGAACCAGGGTGCGTATATTGGTTAATTTGAATGATTAAATAATGTGTCTGTTGTATTTCAAATAAAGTCTTTACTCTGTGTCTGTGTAACTCTTTACTTTAATTGGGTTTGGTCATGAAAAGGTCTGATTGACACCTTGTCATCACCAAACAAAAGAGCTGGGTGTCAGCTAGTCCCATTCACCCAATCTTCATTAGCATTTCTATTCATGCAATTTATGCGGCTGCTGCGAGCTGCTATTATTAGCCTGGGAAGGTGCCATTTGCAAACATTTCCCTGGCCATTAATAACATCTCACAGCTGGTTCGTTATCTGCTATGTCCCCCCAATCAGCACTCAGCAGCACTTTGGACGCAGAATATTTTTGTTGAGTCCAAAACGCGGTGTTCTAATGCCGCACTTTTGTTTGTTGGTACATGTGAATCCACCGCATATAATGGCACTCCAATTGGTCAAAATCTGCAGCAGAGACTAGCTTGTCCGATACAGAAATTGACATGCTGCGGGTGAGTTTGGGTACGTGGCCATGATCAGGAGCTGCTGCGTGTTTATAGGGCGAAAAACCCGCAGCGTCCTGATGTTACAACATAGTGGATGGGATCTCTAGAAATTCCATGTTCACTATGCATGCATCAGAGGCTGCAAATCACCTGTGAATACTGACATGCTGCTCGTTTTTCAGGACCGCAGCATGTCAAATTCTCTTGCGGAGTCGCTAGTCTCCGCTACAGAAATTTGACCACTAGAAAGTATAGAATGCGATAAATCTGCATGGTTCAGTGAACACATGTGGATTTACTTGGCTTCAATAGAATGCAATCTTTTGGACGCAGTAAAAAATATGCGTCCAAAGCGCTGCTATGTCCAGATCGGGGGCACAGAGCCCAAAATTTAAAAAAAAAATGGCGTGGACTCCTGCGTCATTTTTATAACCAGCAGAGGGAAAGCCGATCACTGGGGGCTGATATTAGTAGCTGGGGAAGGGGCCATTAGCCAACAATGTTCCCTGGCTATTAATATCAGCCGACAGCTGTTTGTTTAGCCTTTACTGGCTAGATTACAGGGGACCCCAGAAAAAAATAGACGTGGGGTCCCCCTATAAAATCTAACCAGCAAAGACTAAACTAGACAGCTGTGGGCTGATATTAATAGCCAGGGAAGGGGCCATGAATACTAGCCCCCTCCACGGCTATTAATATCACCCCTCAGCAGTCCCAGAAATGGCGCATCCATGAGATGCACCAAATCTGGCGCTTAGCCTCTGCTCTTCCTACTGCCCTGTAGCAGTGGCGAGTGGGGTAATGGGGTTGGGGTTCACGTCAGCCTTGTATTGGCAGCTGAAGTGAAGCCCAGGTTACTAATGGAGGGCGTCTATAATAAAGTATTTTAATGAAATAAAAAACACACGATTCTACAATTTTTTTTATTACCCTCTGTTCGCGAAGCACTCGATCTCCTGAAAAAAACGTGAAATAAACAACCATATTCCTCACCTGTCCGCCGTCAATGACGTAGTCCATGTACCGCCAACGAGTGTCCCACGACAATCGTGTCACTTCTACAGCAGTGACATCAGCCATCACTGATGTCAATGCTGTAAAAGACAGCACTGTATACTTACAGGAGTGTAAAATCACTCCTGTCAGTATACATGCTGCAGGACATCAATGGGGTTGATCAGCTGATCAGACCCGGTGAGCTTACCACCCTGGGAACATTCTTGCGAATGTTCCCAGGGTCAGGTGAGCATCAGCTGTTCGGTCACGAGACCGATCAGCTGATTGCCGGCGTCAGCAATCAGCTGATGGTCACGTGGCCATCAGCTGATCGCTGAAGACGGCAATCAGCTGATGGTCACGTGACCATCAGCTCATCGCTGATGTCTGCACAGGTCCTGGAATCACAGTATACTGCGCTTCCAGGACCCGCTCTCCTTAGTATATCGCTGGCCACCGGGAAGACATTGGGGGCCGCCAGAAGGTGAGTATAGAGGTTTATTTTTTATTTTTACTTTTTTTCTCTTTTTTTTACCGCAGACACGCGGGATGGGCAGAGCAGACTGCTGCTCCTCCCATCCACGCCGCTCTCGCTGTTATCACCGGGAGCGGCGATCGGATGAGAGGAGTAGTAGCCTCCTCTCCCGACCCGGGTACCAGTCGCAGCATGTTTCTGGCGCAAATTCACACCCCTTGACTTTCATTGAAACGCAGCAAATCCGCAGGTATAGATATTATACCTGTGGGTTTGCTGCGATTCAATGCAAGTCAATGGGCACAAATTTGCAGTGAAAATGCCCAAACAATGGTCTTGCTGCGTTTTTTGACGCAATGCGAATCTGGAGCGGAAATGTCTGCATCATGTGCACAGCACATCTGGATTACCATTGCTACACATGGCAGACCTATTAACAAGCATCTTTGAAGCGTTTCCGCGGCAGAAAAATCGCCGCGGAAATGTGACGCCCAGCTGCGCTTGGTATCACAGATCCTAGAAGAGTGCATTGATGGATTCCTCCACAAGAGGCCCCCATAAACTTTCACACATCTCCACCTTCCACCTCAGACCAGCAGAGGGAGCCTGTTAGGGATATAAATAGGGAAGATGGAGCTAGGTAGTTCAGTCTAGTCTAGTCCAGTTCAGTCTGAGAAGAGTTACCTCAGAGGACAGAGCCTGTTCCAGCTACTGCAGTTGCTAGCCTGCAGTGGAGCTCATCCAGACTAAGACTCAGTTGTAGCTCAGAATAGTGAGCTTAAGGTGTGCCGGCGCCATAAGATCGTTGAAGCGCGGCAAGCTGCCGTTAGTGTGAGTAGCCTAGTGAGGGCCCGAGCGTGGCCGAAGGCGAGTGGAAAGTGAGTAGCAGTGGGGGCAGAGGAGCTTACCCAGCTCACCCCGAAACATATACGGGACACCGGGTCCGAGCTTACCGAGATCTCTACGACCCAAGTAAGGCATAACCGGAATCCCTGGAGAACTACAGGTCCCAGGTTCACCAGAGAGCTGATACGTAACAGAGCCAGGAGATACATAGGCCCCGTAAGCTGGGAGCGTGCACTCCAAGAGAAGGCCTTACCACAACATCAGCCGGTGCAGGACAGAGATAAAGTTAGGCCTAGCTCCAGGCAGATCAGAAACTTACTACGCAGAGGCAAGAAACAGGAGGCCCTACACCCGCTCATTGGGGAGGATCCTGATATGCACCCTTCACCCTACAGTGCTCCAGGATGTGCCTGATTTTCCACCAGTAAAAGGTACTGAAGTGACTATCGTGTCTGTCCCCGTTCTTGCTCTGACCCGGCTGGGTCTCGCCTGTCCTGCATCCCCCCTCTCCGTACGCTGCCCTGAGGCCTAGCTCCACCTGTGGGGAGCTATACCATCAAGCTGCCTTATCACCGGCCTCAGTGGACTGCGCAGCGCTGGTGATTCTCACCAGAAGCCACAGGTGGCGTCACGAACTTTCATAAAATTAACAAACAATCCCCTTTTAAAAGCTGACCCCAGGGTACGGGCCCGGGAGCCGACCACCGCGACATCCCCAAGGCCAGGCAAAGGCCCGGGTACCGAGTCATCCCCATCCCCTGGGCTAGTCAGAAACGCATTAAAAACACATCGTGTACACATAGCCTAAGACTGCTAAAGTCAAAATACGTCAACACCAGAGCACTGTCCTGTTTGTGAACTGATTTTAATGTAAACGTAATAAAGATGCCTAGATTTTACCGGAGACGCCGACTTTTTTTCTGGTATATTGGATCCATAGCAACATGATGAATTCATAACCTTCATCAGACTCTTAAATTAATTCATTATCTCAGAGCAGACTTCAGACAAGATCTCTGAAATAAATTCAGACCCTAGACTAGGGGTCCCCAACCTGTGGCTTGGGAGTTACATGTGGCTCGCTCATGATGTGTGGCTCACGGCTATCTGCCAGCTTTGTGCATTGGCACTAGGTCTAGCAAAGAGCTATGAAGAGCAGGTCTTCAGATAGTGACTTTTCTGAGCAGCCACGCACAGAAAAACATCTGGATTCTTATATACTGGGTAGAGGTGTAAATATGATAAGCTACAGATCAAATGATATTGTTGGTTAGAGGGGTTCTTGAGGCTGGATGCAACAATGTGGTGAGTGTGTTTGATGTAAGAATACTGAATGGTGGGCACTCTTGGATGTAAGTATCCTTTCTACACAATCATGGTGTGCTTCTTGTGAGGAAGCTTTGGCTGTCTTTAGACCAAGTTCTGGGTGTCACTACTGTGGGAAAAGGGGCTCATTACTATCTCTCAGAGCTGAATGTGGCTCTCGCCGTAAGAAAGGTTGGAGACCGCTGCCCTAGACCATTTTTATAAAAATTAGGCTTCGGCTACACATGTTTTCCCGAAAACAATTCTCAGACAATTTGCACAAAAGCCAAAAACATAAACATCAATGCAAGGTGTCTATGATTTGCTGTGGTAAAACTATTTTAGAGTTGTGATTTTGCAGTTAAAAAAATAGACAAATTGTATGCAAGTTGCAGTTGCATGTGACTTACATTGAAGTCCACGACAAATGAGTCACAACTTATAACCAATACCACAAAATCCAGTGCATTTGGACACATTTGCAATTCTGTGTTACAGTCGCAGGTCGCAATGTGACACCATAGGGAATCATTAGATGAGATGTGACAATGCAACATTGCGACACATGTTGGGGTGTAGTCCTAACCTTATTCAGATCTCAGAACAGACTCACATGCTTACCGTCCTCGATCCTAAACTCCACCGTCGGCTGCAACTTATTGAGCCATAATGTAAAGAGATGGACAAATAGAAGATTTCCACAGTTAATGTATAACAGGATGTCCGCAAGTCAGCGCCGCCATCTACTGGCAAAAGAATGTAGGACAAAAGAAAGTGGAAAGGATTGCATCAGCAAGAACTGCATAGCGAAGCATAGCGGATGCAGATGACAGCTGTGGCGCACTTAATAATTATAAAAGGCCTATGAGGACAGTGAAGGGGAGGAGTCGGCACCTGAGCCTGTAGCATGAAGGACGCATGGTGCTGCAAGGTTGGCTTATGGCCACCATATCGAGTGACCAGCACCAAGTGAAGAGTCGAGTAACCAGACCCGAGTGAAGAAACGAGTGGGCAGATGTGAGTGAAGAATCGAGTGATCAGACCCGAGTCAAGAATCAAGTAATCTGACCTGAGTGAATAATTGAGTGATCAGACCTGAGTGAAGAACCGAGTAACCAGATCTGAGTGAGGAACCGAGTGACCAGAACCAAGTAACCAGATGCGAATAAAGAACTGAGTAACCAGATCTGAGTGAAGAACAGAGTAACCATATTCGAGTGAAGAACCGTGTGACCAGAACTGAGTAACCAAATCCAGAGCCGAATAACCAGAATCAGAGACAAGAGACCAGAGCTGGTAAACCGGAGCCGAGTGCGCAGAGCTAGCAGAGCTAGCGCAGAAGACGGACGTTTCTGTGAGCTGTAGCTTCCAGTGTAGACATATGGCATAAAGGGGATTAGGGTTGTGTTTTAGGGAACTTCAGCGGCCAGCGCAATAGGTGTGCAAAGTCTCTAATAAGGGACTTGCTTCCTAACGACGTATTATCGTGGATTCCCGTTAGGGCCTTTACGACGATTCATATTGCCTAAGAGAGAGAGAATAATGACAGTGATGGGCCCAATAGAACTGTGACACACTCTGGTCGAGGTATTAGGCCCAACACACCTCTGACAATAATAGTCGTACACTTGTAACAACAGAACAATAGTATAAAAGCATAAACAGAACTGTGTTAATACTCAGTATAGCCGAATTGCTGTATTCTCTTTGTATAATAATTTACTGTATTTCCATTGTTTATCTTACCCTTTTGATATTGTGCCGTAGCCACCATATACATCCATGTTAAGCAAATAAATATCTGTTGGTTAAGTTACTAATGAGTCCTCGTCCTCTGCAATGTTGCATCCATGCACCTGTTTACATTTGGCATAGCAGGATGCAAAACTTGAGCGCAGAAATGGCAGATCAGTCGGTAATTGAGTAAACAGGGGACATCCTCTCCCTCGGGGCTATGCTCAGCAACATACAAAAGATTACAGGTGACAACTTACTGATGTGAAACTGGGTGGAACGTCTAAAGAGTATGTTACGAATGCACCCCCTGATGCCTGCCTTACAGGCAGAGATAGACTTGCTGACCTTGGAGAGAAAAGCACAACAGACAGCCATGTTTAGACAGCTGAGAGACCATGATATTATTAATAAAGTGATCAGGATTCTAGCGGACATGCATGGCGATGCGACTGATATAGGCAACCTGCACATTTGCCTTTTCTGTCGGGTTCAGAGAGAAGGAGAGACAGTTGCTGAATACGTGAACGCTCTGCAAGAAGTAACAGCTCACATAACTAAGATAATCGAAGGTGAATATAGGGGACTAGGCCCCCTAGATGAAATATTGAAGGACCAGCTGGTGGCGGCCTAAGAGACACCATCCTGTGACAGACCCTGAAAGAATGTCTGTGCTATAATCCCAACAAGAGCTTCCTTGAGGTCGGAGCTGAGGCCAGAGTCTGAGAACAAGAAGCCCGAGCGTGGCGGGTATGGTTCGAATATATCAAATAAACGCCTTGGGTGCGCCCTATGCCGAACCAGACTGGGCCCATGAATTATGGCAGGAAATGCAAGAAAATGGGGAGGAGCTATTGAATATAAAAGAAACCCCACCCTCGGTAGCAGGCAACCGCGTTGGACATTAAACTAAAGCGTTCCCGCAGTCAGGGAGCACACTGCGGGGCTAGGTCCCCCTGTAAGGGGGACTGAAGGCCCAGAAGACGTTGTTTCCGAGAGTCCCACTACATGGGCCGAGCAGAACAGACAGAGAATTCATTGTCTAATGGATACAGTGTGACGACACAGCATTTAATCTTCATTATCCAGATGTCTATTTTCTATTTTCAATAGGTCAGGAGATATAACCTATTGTCTGAATGCTGACTATTGAATTCATGTGTTTTTTCTTCGGTTGGTCAAGACACATGAAGTATTGTCATATAAGCCTGAGTGTTGACTCTTCTTGTAGGTTGAATTGATATTTGTAAATTGTTGAATGGCTGCTGTTTGCCTCTTATATCAGCTCCTACAAGTTATTGTCTGATATTTTTGCAGGACAGGGACGCATTGTCATTTAACAATTGATATTTGCTAATATGTTGATTATCCATTGTATGAGTCCATGTAGCTTGTGGACTTGCAAAACAAAGGAGGACAAACTATACAGATTGATTAAATACTCAAGCAATGACAGATGATCCCTACCACCTTCCCCCAATCTAGTGGAAAAATGCCTGAATAAGAGCTGCAAACTATAAAAGGGGAATTTGCCTCTGTATCAAGAGGGTCTTGACAGAACACATCAGGAAGTGTTCGCCTGACACAATGACGATTTCAACATGAGATACCTATGGGGAATATGGCCCCCATATAAGAGAGATATTGCCAGATTCCACCACAAATGTACCAAGAGGTGAAGGATCATCTGTTGGCTCACGTTACAAAACGGGGTTATACGAGAAAGCCAGAGTCCCTAGCCTGTGCCCATCATGTTGGTCCTGAAGAAGGACGAGACTCTGAGGTTCTGTGTGCACTATTGACAGTTTAATGACTGCACAATTCACTAAGAACGCATGTGGGTTTTTCACTTGTGGAATTTCCGCACCTAATGCGAGTCTATGGGTAAAATCCGCACAGAAAACGCAGTGTACCCGCAAGAGAAATGGACATGCTGCAGATTTGAAAAATGCACCGCAGGTGACTTTACGCAGCGTTAAAAAGAAGCACAGTAGGTATGAGATTTCTAGAAATTCCATCCACTTTGCTAGAATTGTAAGATGCTGCATTTGTGATGCAGCAAAAACACACAGCATTAAAAACACACCAAAAGCTCACCGTGGAAACTTAGCCTGTGGCTGTGTGCCCACAATGAGTTTTTTGTGAGTTTTTAAAGGGGTTGTCCACTACTTTTTATTATCCCCCTAATGTATTCCCCCGAGACCCATAAGGGTTTTTGTAAATACCTTGCGTTGCAGTTACAGCCTGTGAGCGGCGTTATAACTTGCCGCTCACAGGCGTTATGTGACCCCCGACTGCAGCCGGCTCTGACATCCACTGATGTCACGTCAAGTTCTGGCTGCAGCCGGGGGTGACTTACTTCTGTGTTCCACAGTGGATGTTGGGCTGTGGGCGAGGTTACCCTGCATGTCACACCCAGCATCCACCGCGCGCTTTCCCTCTCCTCATTCATTGGGAAAGCGCGTGGTGGATGCCGGGTGTGACGCGCGGGGAAACCCCACCCACAACCCAGCATCCACCGCGGGGGCCGCGTCACTGATGTCACGCCTCACTTGACGTGACATCAGTGGCTGGTCACATGATGCCTGTGAGAGGCCCACAATAGTGCCGCTCACAGGCAGTAACTGCAATGCAAGGTAAGTACAAAAACCCTTATGGGCCCCGGGGGAGTACATTGGGGGGATAATAAAAAGTAATGCACATCTTTTTTAATGCTGCATATTTTCACTGCATAAAAAACACAGCATCTTAGTGTGACGCTCACAGCCCTCCCTGGGAGATGGGGAACTAGGAGCTTGGTCAGATGTTGGGGGAGCAGTCGTGGCCTGGACCCGCTCCGTGCCCAGGGCCGTCACATAAAAGTAATGGGCTTACAGGGTTGAGTGGTTCTTATCGACTACGCCACCTGTGGTACTTGTTGAAGGCCACCAGCGCTGCTGCAGTCCTCTGAGGCGGGATGTTGTGGCAGCCATTGTTGACACTACTCCCCACAGGCGGAGCAGGGCCTCAGGGCAGAGACGAGGATGGAGGGAGTTGTAGTGTAGGAGGTCTGGTGCTGCGTGGTGCGGTGCAGTGCAGAAATAAAGAGTCCGGAAGCCATAGGGGTTGACTTCCAGGGTTTTTACTCACGGTGGAGAGTACAGCTGCAAGGCTTCTCCCTGCTCCTCACGGAGTTCTGCGGTCACCAGGGACAGGGGTCCGACAACCTCCGAGTAATTCAAGTGCTTAATCAGGAGCCCGCACCAGAGTGTTCCTAGACTTCAGACTAAGTCCTCTCCTGTCTGTGTGTGTGTAGATAGGCCGGGTCTCCCTCTGGATTACGCTCAGAAAAAGGGTACGGGTGGCAGCTCCGCTCCTTCCGTTACCCGGTGGGATCCTCTGGGCCTGCCGGGCTTCCCTGACTAGGACGTAGAGTAGCAAAGTCAGGTGTCGGGGGCCGGTACCCCTCTTGCAGCCGGAATCCCTCTGACTAGGCCAGAATAGCGAGGACAGGTGGCGTATACCGCTCCGTCTGCATCCCCCTGGGATCCTTTTGCAGTGGAGCTACACTCTAAGCTCCAGGCCTTCTTGGGTATGGTCCTTGACCGGGTTGAGACATACGTTAACTCCAACCTGCCCCTCGACTCAAGGCCAGAGTACGAGGGCCGTGTCTCCATCCGCTGCAGGTTCACCCAGAAGCCACGTTCAGGGATGGAGATCACAATCAAAGAACCATGAGCCCAAGATGGCTGTTTATGAAATATTAAGTGTAACTAAATGTGCGTCCTCCACCCTCACCCACTACATGGTTCCCCCTATGTCTTGGTTCCCCAGTCTCCCATTTTTCCCAGTAGGGGCAGCACACTAGTGCCTATTAGCCCCCTCTGGTGGGAGAAGTGTGGTGTTGGATGTGGAGGTGGGGTCCTTACCATTGCACCGTTCTTACCTCAAAGGAGGAACACCACACCCCATTGAAGAGGTGCAGCAACCCTGTGGCGGTCGAACCCTTAGGGGCGCCACATTCCCCCCTGGTGAAACACAGCACGTCCGCAGGCTGCAAAGAGAGCAAAACCTGGTACAGTCTTTTTATATTTTTGATAACAGTAAACAATCTACCCAATATGGGAGGCACTTCTCCTTTAACGTTACAAACTGCACAAATTATAAAAGTATAAAAGTATAAAACCATCCAGAGACATTATGCCTAGACAGACGGGTAAAAGTGTAAGGACGAAGAGTCAGTTCAGAAGCGCGAGGGACCTGTCCCAAACCCCCAACGTAAGCCCTGGGGTGGCTGCAGGGCATGAAGATCTCGAGTTGGACCTCCAGGAGAGCCACTCCAGACAGGTTTTTCTTCCGAGGTCTGAGGTAGAAATAGCCGCGGTTTTAAATAAAACCAATAAGGAGCACCTAAAGAGATGCAAACTATTTACAGTTTAAGAGTCTGCCTATTGCAAGTCCGCAGGGACAAATGTCTCTAGATAAACCAGGAGGAAAACATGGCAAACATTAATATATACATAAGAACTTTAAACAGGTTACAGCCGCCGGGACTGCTCAATCCAGGGGTCCCCACCGGGGAAAAGGCTCATTCCTCCCGACGGAGGCTGACCGGTCCTCCATGGCCGAGCGCGAGGGAGCATCGCTCCTGGACACCTTGTGAACATCCAGGGCGTACCACCCCCGCACCCCATGATGGCGGGTGTATGTAACTAAGTCACCCGGAAAGAGGTTCCGACCAGGATGTCCCTTTTTCAGCCGCGGCTCAACGTCCCGCCGGCTGACGAAGACGTCGTGCTCATGCTGGGAACTCCGTATGAAGCCCCACCCCGTCTCATGGTGGAAGCGGACAACTTGCCCCTCCACACGGGGGCTTGGGCAGGTTGCCTCCTCCTGGCGGGCCCTGGATTTTGCAGCCTTTGCGCGCACCTCGAGGTGCTCGCAGCGAACTTCCCTCTGGCGTTGCTCCCGCTCGAGCTGGAGGATCTGCTGGCGGCACAGCTCGCTCCTCCTACGCACTTCAGCCCGGGTCTCCCGGGGGAAGCCCATAAGGTCCCCCCCCTGGTTGTCCCAGGCCCACTCTTCAGCCGCCGGCCAGGTGACTGTAGGTGCGGGCAGCGGTGACAGCAGGGGCTGCTGCAGGTCCTCAAGAAGTGCGGACCAGTCGGGGTCGGTGGATACCCCAGCAGACTCAGGTTCTTCCGAGTCGGGAGTTGGGAGGCAGTGCAGGTCCCCGCCGATAGCAGAGGCTTCAAGCTCTGGGGCAAAGACCTGCTCCCACGTGATTGCGCCGGGCAGCAGGTACTCGGTCATGAGGTCCAGGAGGGGCACGGTGGGCTCAGCAGCCGGGACAAGGGTATCACACTCACCCGCTCCTGGGCTGCACGCTACCTCTGTTGCTGCCTCCTCCTGAGCTGCTGCTCCTTGGCGGCGGGCCCAGATGCGTTGCAGTATTTCTTCCCGCCACGCAGCGGATGCCGCTTGCTGGGCCTCAGCCACTCTCCGAGCGAGGTCCGGGGTTTCCTGGCGGAGAAACTCCATATCTCCCGCTGTTAGAGTTATTCCACTTCGCTCACTGACGGGAGAAGATCCTGGGCCGGGTTCGGAAGGCTCCGATTGACTCGCTTTAGCAGCGTCCATGTCCGCTCCTGAGGATTGCAAGTCTCCAACTGCTATGGCCGCACCTTGTTGTTTTTCCATTCCCTCCTCTTTTTGGGGCGGCTACAGGGCGATCGTCTGACAGGCACGCCTTCGTTCAGCCCATCCGATTTGACGGGCATTACCCCGCGGATAGTCTCTGATGGATGGGGCGGTCTGCTCTTTTGGCGCCATAGGAGAGCCAGGCCCACGATAGGAGGTGCTAGGAGACTGTCTTTTTGGTGCACTATAGCGTCTGTTCTTCTTGGGCGGGCACCATTTTAAGTGGAAGCGACAGTCTAAGGTGTAAGGCGCACAGTACCCGGTAGCAATGGGCAATTTCCTTCCATTGCTGCGGGCACGCGATCCTGCCGACTACGCCAGGTCGTGACTCTCTCAGCCCTCCCTGGGAGATGGGGAACTCGGAGCCGGGTCAGATGTTGGGGGAGCAGTCGTGGCCTGGACCCGCTCCGTGCCGAGGGCCGTCACATAAAAGTAATGGGCTTACAGGGTTGAGTGGTTCTTATCGACTACGCCACCTGTGGTACCTGGTGAAGGCCACCAGCGCTGCTGCAGTCCTCTGAGGCGGGATGTTGTGGCAGCCGTTGTTGACACTACTCCCCACAGGCGGAGCAGGGCCTCAGGGCAGAGACGAGGATGGAGGGAGTTGTAGTGTAGGAGGTCTGGTGCTGCGTGGTGCAGTGCAGTGCAGAAATAAAGAGTCCGGAGGCCATAGGGGTTGACTTCCAGGGTTTTTACTCACGGTGGAGAGTACAGCTGCAAGGCTTCTCCCTGCTCCTCACGGAGTTCTGCGGTCACCAGGGACGAGGGTCCGACAACCTCCGAGTAATTCAAGTGCTTAATCAGGACCCCGCACCAGAGTGTTCCTAGACTTCAGACTAAGTCCTCTCCTGTCTGTGTGTGTGTAGATGTTATGATCTGCTTCAGAGACTAAGGAAAGACAGGAGATCTGTCCCTACAATAGAACTAAACTACATCCCTACGATGTAACGGGGAACCTGATCCTGCGATCAGACCCGCTAAAGTCCTCGGCTAGTCTGTACGAAGACCTATAGATGTGAGGGAGGAATCCCTACAAGAACTAGGGACTGGGAAAAGTTGGACACCTCCTAGCAGAAATCGTAGCAGTAAAAGACAAACACACAACAAAAAGTAAAGAGGTCAGAAGACCTAGCAAAACTAACAGAGAACGGCAACAGAGCACCAAGCTAGCTCAACAGTAGTAAATACAAATGAAGTCCAGCAATGCCAGGAGGGCGGAGCCGGATTAAATAGGCAAAACTGGTCATGTGACCAGCAAACTTAAAAAAAACTAACAGGAGAGTTGTAACAGTACCCCCTCTTCTAAGAGGATCCTCCGGATCCCCTAGGCCCAGGCTTACCAGGAAACCTCCTGTGAAATGCTCGGACAAGTCTGGAAGCAGAAACATCATCCGCCCTCACCCATGAGTTATCCTCAGGTCCGAAACCCTTCCAAGCGACGAGATACTGCAAACTCCCTCTATACCGTCTAGAATTTAGGATGTGGGAAATTTCATATTCCCCGTCCTCCACCACCGGAGGAACAGTGACAGAGGCGTCCCCATCCGACACATCAGCTTTTTTCAACAGAGAAACATGAAACACCGGATTAATCCTCCAGGAAGTAGGAACCTCCAGCCTAACAGCAGATTGGTTAACTATCTGAAGCACCTTAAAGGGCCCTACGAACTTGGGACCCAATTTTTTAGAAGGAATCCTCAATCGCAGATTCTTAGAGGACAACCAAACCATGTCACCAACAGCAAACAAAACCTCTTGCCGTTTCCTATCAAAGTACCTCTTAGATTTTTTGTTAGCCTCCTGAAGATTACCACGCACATCCGTCCAAACTCTCTCCAAATCACCGGAAAAACTCTCCTCCTCAGGCACAGCCGAAACCAATTTGGAGAATGACCCAAAAGACGGATGTCTCCCAGAACAACAAAAAAAAGGCGAACACCCAGCAGAAGAGGATGTATGGTTCTTAAGAGCAAATTCAGCAAGTGGCAGAAACTCAGACCACCCCTCTTGATTGTCTGCCACAAAACAACGCAAGAACTGCTCAACATCCTGGTTCTTCCTTTCTGTCTGGCCATTAGACTCAGGATGATATCCGGATGAAAACGACAAATGGACTCCCAACCTGTCACAAAAGGCACGCCAAAAACGAGCCACGAACTGAGGTCCCCTATCAGAAACAATGTCAGTAGGAACACCATGTAGTCTGACAATCTCCTTGACAAAGGCCTTAGCGAGTGTCTTAGCGCAAGGCAGTTTGATAAAGGGAACCAAGTGACACATCTTGCTAAAACGGTCCACGACCACCCAGATGACCGTGAAACCTTCAGAGGGAGGACGGTCAGTAATAAAGTCCATAGCCAGATGTGTCCAAGGTGCACTAGGAACCTCCAGAGGGCAAAGCAACCCCGCAGCAGGAGCATGCGAAGACTTGGATCTAGCACACACAGTACATTGGCGCACCCACTTAATGACTTCCCTCTGCCATCCAGGCCACCAAAAACTGCGACCCACAAGTCTCTTGGTCTCAGAAATTCCTGGATGACCTGCCAACTGAGACTCATGACACTCAACAAACAAATCTCTCCTAAAGGTCCTAGGCACAAACAACCTCCCATGGGGAGTGTTAGATGGGGCATTCTCCTGTGCTTTAAGAATCTCATCCTCCAAAACGGAGTCCAAACCAGCAATCACAACACCTTCTTGTAAAATGGTCTCCTCTTCCTCCTCAACACCGACCATGGGAGAAAAGCTGCGAGACAAAGCATCCGCTTTAACATTCTTGGTACCCGGGATGTAAGTAACGGAAAAATTAAACCGCGAGAAAAAAAGTGCCCACCTAGCCTGACGGGCATTCAAGCGCTTGGCAGCATCAAGATAGATCAGATTTTTATTATCAGTGAAAACCTGAATGGGAAAATCAGCACCTTCCAAGAGGTGACGCCAGTGTTCAAATGCGAGTTTAATCGCCAGCAATTCCCGATTACCAATATCGTAATTAAGTTCAGTCTCGGAAAATTTTTTTGAAAAAAAGGCACAGGGATGTACTCCATCCTTGTTTTCCTGAGACAACACCGCACCAACCCCCACCGAAGAAGCATCAACCTCAACCAAAAACGGCTTAGTCACATCAGGCTGCATAAGGATGGGAGCAAAGGTGAACCTCTCCTTTAAAAACACAAAAGCTTCAATGGCCTCAGAAGTCCACTGAACCGCATTAGCACCTTTCCTGGTGAGATCGGTCAGCGGTTTGACAATAATAGAAAAATTTTTTATGAATTTTCTGTAATAATTGGCGAAACCCCAAAACCTCTGTATCGATTTCAAACCAATAGGCCTAGGCCATTCCTGTACAGCCTGAACCTTCACCGGGTCCATCTCAAAACCTTCACTGGAGATAATGTAGCCCAAAAAACTAATTCTCTGTACAGCGAACTCACATTTCTCCAGCTTAGCAAAAAGCGAATTGTCCATTAATAACTGTAATACCTCAAGTACGCTCCACCAATGAGACTCCAGATCAGGCGAATAAATCAAAATGTCATCCAAATACACAACCACATTTTTGCCGATTAAAGGTCTAAGGATATCATTAATAAGATTCTGAAAAAATGCTGTAGCATTGGTGAGACCAAAAGGCATAACCAGATTCTCAAAATGACCCACAGGAGTGTTAAAAGCAGTCTTCCATTCATCACCCTCCTTCATGCGCAACAAATTGTATGCCCCCCGGAGATCAATTTTAGAGAACCACTTGGCCCCCACTAACTGGTTAAATAAATCAGGAATCAATGGCAGTGGGTAAGGATTGCGTACAGTAATTTTATTAATCTCACGAAAGTCCAGACAAGGACGTAAACCGCCATCTTTTTTTTTTACAAAAAAAATACAACAGCCACAGGAGACTTGGAAGGCCTAATGTGACCAGCGGCCAAGCTTGTCTGTATGTATTCCTCCAAAGCCTTTCTCTCAGGAATAGTAAGATTAAATAAACGACTCTTAGGAAGAGTCGCTCCAGGGACAAATTCAATAGTACAATCATAGTCTCTATGGGGAGGCAAAACCTGCGACTCCTCCTCAGAAAAAACTCTCCAAAAATCCTGAATAGGTACAGGCAATTCCCCTCTATCCACAGCAGCAATGCGCCCGTTACAACACTTGTCATAACACTTAGGGCTCCAGGACTTAATTTCATTGGTAGACCAATCCAGTACAGGATTGTGCAATTTTAACCAGGGTAACCCCAATATTACTGGAGAAGGCAAATTATCCAATACCACCAAATCCAAATTCTCTTGATGAATACCATTAATAGTGAGGGGAAATTCACAGACCTTGTGAGTAACACTCTTCAAGGGAGAGCCATCGACAGAAACCACAGCAATAGGGGATGACAAAGTTTTAGGTTCTAATCTAAGTTTTTCCAAGAATCCCCCATCAATCACATTCAGAGTAGATCCACAATCCACAAATACCCAAAATTCAATTAATTCATCCTGAGCAGCAGTAGTGGCAGATAGGAATACTCCCTTAGAATTTAAACAGGCAATACGGGCATGACTGACCATTTTTTTTTTCTTTCTTCATACGAAGCACACAGCTCTTAATCAAATGACCAGAATTTCCGCAATAGAAACACAAGCCTTCAGAAAGTCGGCGGTCTTTTTCCTGAGAGCGGGGTGTCATCGCCCCAATTTCCATCGGCTCACCATTGTCAGCACTGAACCTCTCAGGACTCGAAGCTGACATAGCAGAGGATTTGCTCTCATTAACCCTTGCACGCAGTCTCCTGTCCACCCGTATAGCTAATTGCATTGCCTCCTGCAAGTTTCCAGGTGTGGGATAAGCAATCAGTAAATCCTTAACCCTTTCACCTAGCCCTGCAAGAAACAAGCTTTTCAAAGCTGAATCGTTCCACCCCACCTGGGCAGACCACAGACGGAAGTGAGAACAATATTTTTCCACATTACCTGATCCCTGCCTCAAACGTCTTAATTCAGACTCAGCAGATGAGACACGATCAGGATCATCGTACAATAAACCCAAAGCAGAAAAAAAACTATCCACTGATCTAAAGCACGGATCACTAGGTTGGAGAGAGAAGGCCCATCCCTGAGGATCTTTGCGCAAAAGTGACATTATGAACCCTATGCGCTGTGATTCATCACCAGAGGATCCGGGTCTCAAACGAAAATATAATAGACAAGCATTTTTAAAAGAAAAAAAATCTTGTTGTTCGCCAAAAAATAGATCAGGCAGACGTACCTTTGGTTCCACAAAATGCGCTCCAGAACAGCTACTCACGTGTTGTTGGAGCTTGGCCACCTCCAGAGAGAGTCCCTGCAAGCGTTGAGCCAAATCTTGCACCGAGACCATGATGGAAAACTGGAGGTCTTTCCTTAGAGAAATTTTTTTTTTTTTTTTTTTAAATGGCTGGACTTACTGTTATGATCTGCTACAGAGAGTAAGGAAAGACAGGAGATCTGTCCCTACAATAGAACTAAACTAGATCCCTACAATGTAACGGGGAACCTGATCCTGCGATCAGACCCGCTAAAGTCCTCGGCTAGTCTGTACGAAGACCTATAGATGTGAGGGAGGAATCCCTACAAGAACTAGGGACTGGGAAAAGTTGGACACCTCCTAGCAGAAATCGTAGCAGTAAAAGACAAACACACAACAAAAAGTAAAGAGGTCAGAAGACCTAGCAAAACTAACAGAGAACGGCAACAGAGCACCAAGCTAGCTCAACAGTAGTAAATACAAATGAAGTCCAGCAATGCCAGGAGGGCGGAGCCGGATTAAATAGGCAAAACTGGTCATGTGACCAGCAAACTAAAAAAAAACTAACAGGAGAGTTGTAACAGTAGATAGGCCGGGTCTCCCTCTGGACTACGCTCAGAAAAAGGGTACGGGTGGCAGCTCCGCTCCTTCCGTTACCCGGTGGGATCCTCTGGGCCTTCTTGGGTATGGTCCTTGACTGGGTTGAGACATACGTTAACTCCAACCTGCCCCTCGACTCAAGGCCAGAGTACGAGGGCCGTGTCTCCATCCGCTGCAGGTTCACTCAGAAGCCACGTTCAGGGATGGAGATCACAATCAAAGAACCATGAGCCCAAGATGGCTGTTTATTAAATATGAAATATTAAGTGTAACTAAATGTGCGTCCTCCACCCTCACCCACTACATGGTTCCCCCTATCTCTTGGTTCCCCAGTCTCCCATTTTTCCCAGTAGGGGCAGCAAACTAGTGCCTACTAGCCCCCTCTGGTGGGAGAAGTGTGGTGTTGGATGTGGAGGTGGGGTCCTGACAATTGCACCGTTCTTACCTCGAAGGAGGAACACCACACCCCATTGAAGAGGTGCAACATCCCTGTGGCGGTCGAACCCTCAGGGGCGCCACATTAGAGTTCCAGCAAAGTAGATGAGATTCATGGAAACCTCATGCCCACTGTGCTTGTTTTTTACTCTGCATAAACTGACATGCGGTGCATGTTTCAAATCCGCATCATGTCAATATCTCTTGTGGGTATGTTGAGTTTTCTGTGCAGATTTTCCGCACAGACTTGCATTAGAGACGGAATATCTGCAGGAAGCGCATCAAAAACACATGTAATCAGCATATGACTATATCAATAAAACTGTGTCAAAGCCCAATACCAGAAAGTATAAAAAACAAATAGCTTTATTTAAAGCATGACACACCAATAAGAGACAAAAAATGCAATAAAAATGTATGTAAAAAACCCACTCAAAATGCAATGAAAAAATGCAAGTAATCTAAATTACATAATAGGTGCAGAAATGGTGAAGAAAATCTGCAACATCAAAAGGTCACCAAAAGCTCATTGTGGGAATGTGGCCTTAGAAAATCCTATAAAAATGCTTGAAATTCATTGTGTTTAAAAAGCTGTGCAGCATTTCATGAAGCATGCAGCAATTGTATTCCGTTGGATTCATTCAGAATCCAATTGAACAGTCATATAGAGAGGTATAGCAGGTAATATCCCCAACTTGAAGATTGTTCCCAACAACTTACACCATAGAGCATTCATTTTCACCAGTCTTCTTTAGTTGTGTCCATGATCTGTCTAGTCATGATGATCTTCTTATTATTCATTTCATTGAGGTCAGTGAGGTAAATGGGTGATAGATCGAAAAACTGATGCAAACATATGACATGTTGTCATCATTATTTATATTCAGTTTAGAACAGTTATAGAGAAAAGAACATCAAGCTGCAAAAAAGTATAAAGTTATCATTGACATTAATTCTAAATGACCGAGGTACATAGGAAATGAAAGGTGGTTGTCCACTACTTTATCATTGATGACCTATTCTTAGGATAGGTTATCAATGTTTACTAACATATTGAGAGGGCACGATCCAATGATCAGGATCTACCTGCAGCATGTCATAAGGAAGCCATACACATCAAAAAAGAGAAAGAAGACATGCAATACCACGGTGATCACCACTAATAATTATAAATTCAAATGATAAATATAGATTACCAAAATTTTATTTCAAGTAAACTCAACACATATATAATGCAGACTCCAAATTCTTTAAAACACCATTAAAAGAGGTAGTGGAACCATCCACACCTATTAGAACCCTCTACTTGCAAAACCTTTCATGATTAAACCCAATTAAACATACATGATTGTACAAATACATCAATATGCATATAAACCACCCCAATTCAAAACCTCTGTGGTGGTCAATATTGCACTGGCCCGGATTATCGATCAAAAATAAGATGATAAATAGATAAAAAAAATATAGATATGAGGAACAGTTATTGGCAACTTAGTACAATGCAGTTGTCCCTAATGAATAAGACATACAATTGAATAAATGACATACAGACATCAGGGGTCTGTGAGATGAGTGTCCTTGAGTCTGCGTATAAGTACAGCCTGTCAAATCAATTACCCGGAGATCAGCTGATCGTCGGGAGGTGCTTGGAGCCGCGCGCATTCAGGAGTAGCGGCGCCGTCCATTTTGCCGGAAGTTGTCACAACAGCGCAAGCGCACTGTATGCCTCCTGTAGCAGCTTAGTGACTTTCGTAACCAAGGAAGCCGCTGTTAGCCAGTCACAGTCACCACGCATGCGCAGCTAGTCGCTGAGCACACATAGTGTTGCTAGCTCAATATTAAGTGCAGGGGGTGCGGAGGGCACACAAAACCGGATCCCATGCAAGAAAAATGGTACTCAGATAAGAAATGATAAATGAATATTACAGAATACATACATTGTATTTCAATACAGGGAGTAGACTATGGTTCTCTTGAAGGGTATGACCCTAAAGTGTTTGGTGCCAATCATGCACCATATAGAGGTACCGCCAGGCGTAAGCAAACTAACCCGGATGCACCTTGCCGATCTTCCAAATGAGATTCCCAAATCCCAAAATCTTCACCTAAGGGAACACAACACATGGCTTTCTGATCTACGGTATATTCGCATAAATTGAGAGCATATGGGGCCCCCATATCTTATCGAAATGTGCACATAATAAGTCATAGGGTCTGCGAGTATCCCCATAGGCACCCCATATCTGCCATGTTGGATGGATACCGGTTCTACAAATAAATCTGCCAAAACCGTGCACCCTTCTTGAAAAAATGACTAGTATGTACAGACCTGGGTATAACGGACATTATGCTGTCCATGAAGGCTATCGGTGGCTCACACTTTATTAAGTTCACTCAATACTCTTTATACTATGAAAGAGAGTTGAGAGACATTGGGGTGTCTCATAATATATCAATGCTCTACACAAATGCTGTTTGTTAGCCGGTCCCTCATGATAACCACCAAGCGCCATCACGAGAGGCATAAACATTAGGTGGCTGCAGGGGCACCGGCATGAGAAGTCCAGGCTATGATTTAAATATGGACTTTTGAAAATGGCGTACTCAAAAGCCTCTGCCTACTGCGAGGGTTGCAACTGTGTGCCACTGTAATATCGTATTCCCACTGCAAGCACTATCTTGAGCCCACTGCAACAAACCACACCCCATCATATGTTTCCTTTTTATACATCCAAGTCTGTTGAGACTATATGCAAGTACGATGATTTTATTTGACACCCACCTGGTGTGCCAATTACGTACAAGAAACAGAAGAGGGTGGTTGGACTTTGAGGCGTATGCAAGTCAGGCCCCAAAATCCTATAAGTCTAATGGCAAAGTTGTAATAGGCCCGGCTGTTGAACATTGACCACCACAGATACAACACATGGACATGGGCAAGGAAACATGTCAGAGATATTGTGATGAATTGGAAAAAACGAAGATAAAAAGTCCCAAAAGAAGATTTTCTACTGTAGTCCCGGAGTCTAATGTGAAAAACTTGTTTTCGGACCAAGTCGGAACAGGTCCCAAATAGAGATGAGCGTTGTTCTACTCGAACTGTTCGCCAATCTCAAATTCGAGCTGTTTTGGGCGGTGTTCGAGCCGTTTGGCGAACACGAACAATTTGAGAAAAATTCGGCTGTTCGAGGTTATGTTCGATAACTGTTCGTGCACCAAAATCATAACTGGATTTTTTCTCAGTAATGATGAAAATTAATGTTAATACGCAGTTTGAGTGTACAGCGGGGTGTGGGGAGGGGCAGGGGATGGATCTCTGCAGGAACAATGAAGATCTCCATTTTTTTTTCTCTTTCCCGCATTTACAGTGGGGAGGTGCAATCAGTCAGCCTATCAGCAGCGCACACACGGAGCGAAGTGCTTTTTTTCACACAAGCAAGGGCATGTGTCATTGGCAGTGTATGTCACATGTCCTTGCCCTATAAGACCAAGCCATTTTCCCCATCGCCACCATTTTCTCACTGCTGCAGCTGCGTGTTAGACGGCACCGCTGTTGCTGTGTGCGCTATACCTTGTTAATTTCAAGCCAATTTTCGCACAAATATACAGATAGCTTGGGAGTAGGGAATAGTTGTGATTGCAGTCCTTTTAAGGACTAGGTTACAGCATTTCCTACGACTTTTATCAGGCAGGTCTGTGCTCTTAAATAGATAGATTGTGGGAGTAAAGACTAATTGTAATTGGAGTCCTTTTCAGGACTAGGTTACATCAGTTCCTATCAGTTTTTGCCAGGCAGGTCTGTGCCAGTGCTGTGCAAGTTTTTTTCACAGCATTTGGCTGAATCTAGCAAAGCTAATCCTTTTTGGCCTATTGCAGAGTGTATTAGTCAGTGGAGTAGCCTATCTGTGTTGCAAGATATACCACCTATGTATAGAATACCAATTTTTTTACTGCACCTAGTGAAGTAAAATCTTTTGGGCATAGCATCATTCTATTAGTCCATCTATACTTCTAGCTGTGTGTGGGACTTGTTGTATTAGTCCATCTATACTGACCTCCATCAGGTTGCAAACTGAATATATTTTTTTCTGCATCTACCTCTGAAAAAATATTGGGCTTCTAGCTGTGTGTGGGACTTGTTCTATTAATCCATCTATACAGACCTCCATCAGGTTGCAAACTGAATATATTTTTTTCTGCATCTACCTCTGAAAAAATATTGGGCTTCTAGCTGTGTGTGGGACTTATTGTATTAGTCCATCTATACTGACCTCCATCAGGTTGCAAACTGAATATATTTTTTTCTGCATCTACCTCTCAAAAAATATGTGGCCTTCTAGCAGTGTGTGGGACTTTCTCTATTAGTCCATCTATACTGACCTCCATCAGGTTGCAAACTGAATATAATTTTTTTCTGCATCTAGCTCTGAAAAAATATTTGGCCTTCTAGCAGTGTGTGGGACTTTCTCTATTAGTCCATCTATACTGACCTCCATCAGGTTGCAAATTAAAAATAATTTTTATCTGCATCTACAGTACCTCTGAAAAAATATTTGGGCTTCTAGCAGTGTGTGGGACTTTCTCTATTAGTCCATCTATACTGACCTTCATCAGGTTGCAAATTGAATATAATTTTTATCTGCATCTAGCTCTGAAAAAATATTTGGCCTTCTAGCAGTGTGTGGGACTTTCTCTATTAGTCCATCTATACTGACCTCCATCAGGTTGCAAATTAAAAATAATTTTTATCTGCATCTACAGTACCTCTGAAAAAATATTTGGGCTTCTAGCAGTGTGTGGGACTTGTTCTATTAGTCCATCTATACTGACCTCCATCAGGTTGCAAATTGAATATAATTTTTATCTGCATCTAGCTCTGAAAAAATATTTGGCCTTCTAGCAGTGTGTGGGACTTTCTCTTTTAGTCCATCTATACTGACCTCCATCAGGTTGCAAATTAAAAATAATTTTTATCTGCATCTAGCTCTGAAAAAATATTTGGCCTTCTAGCAGTGTGTGGGACTTTCTCTATTAGTCCATCTATACTGACCTCCATCAGGTTGCAAATTAAAAATAATTTTTATCTGCATCTACCTCTGAAAAAATATTTGGGCTTCTAGCTGTGTGTGGGACTTGTTCTATTAATCCATCTATACAGACCTCCATCAGGTTGCAAACTGAATATAATTTTTTTCTGCATCTAGCTCTGAAAAAATATTTGGCCTTCTAGCAGTGTGTGGGACTTGTTCTATTAGTCCACCTATACTGACCTCCATCAGGTTGCAAATTCAAAATAATTTTTTGTCTGCATCTAGCTCTGAAAAAATATTTGGCCTTCTAGCAGTGTGTGGGACTTTCTCTATTAGTCCATCTATACTGACCTCCATCAGGTTGCAAACTGAATATATTTTTTTTCTGCATCTACCTCTGAAAAAATATTGGGCTTGTAGCTGTGTGTGGGACTTGTTCTATTAATCCATCTATACAGACCTCCATCAGGTTGCAAACTGAATAAAAATTTTTTCTGCATCTACCTCTGAAAAAATATTTGGGCTTCTAGCTGTGTGTGGGACTTGTTCTATTAGTCCATCTATACTGACCTCCATCAGGTTGCAAATTGAATATAATTTTTTTCTGCATCTAACCCAGCCAATAGTTTTGGCCTAATACCACAGTTTGGCCACTCAGCTCCGCTCGGTTCCCATCCATTGTTTTTTTGTGCAAACAACTCCAGAGTTGTGAATTAGTTAACCACCAAAATGAGTGGAAAAAGGCCTGCTGCTGGTGGAAAGGGGAATAGGCGTGTTGGGAAGGGGAAAAAAGGTTGTGTCCGTGGGGTAGGTGTTAAAGCAACAGTAACATCTGCAAAAGAAAGACCATCTTCCAGCCAAACTAAAATGTCTACTTCTTTTAGCGGACAATGTGATAAGATCCCTTTCTTACGGCCACGCCAATCGCTACAAATTCCAGATGAGGCACAAAAACAGCAGGTGCTTCAACGGATATCAAGTGCTCCTTTAAGTGGGCTCTCCTCCACATCAACTTCAACATCACAAATACTCCAGTCCTCAAAGGTGTCACCCCAATCGCACTTGCTTCCTCACAGCTCCCAAATCTCCAGCTGCCCGTCTGAGTATGAGGTAGAACAGATGGTTGAGTCTGCAGAGCTGTTTACTCATACTATAGCCTGGGAATCAGAGGTCGACTCCAGCGCTTCTGTGAATCCAGACGAGGAAATGATCTGCACTGATGCCCAGAATCTTTATGAGTCGGATCCAGGACCAGACGCAGAAGGTTCTGACCATAATGTAGACCCTCATTCCCAAACTGTAACTCCTGTTGGTGGAGACAATGAGGAAGACGATGATAAGACTCAAATACCTGATTGGAGCGACAACTTTAGTTTTTTGTCAGGGCAGGAACAGGTTGGCTCTGAGGACGACGGGTGTGATAACGCACAGGGTGATGATGATGAGGTTGGAGATCCCACTTACTGTCAACCCACAGTCAGCCAAGAGATGAGGTCAGCAGAGGAGGTGGAGGAAGATGCTAGTCACGACGAGGTCAGGTTGCGCCTTCCTGGACAGAGACGTAGTACTGGAAGCACGTCAACAACTGCATCCTCAAACACAACTCTGCCTCTCACCACAAGTCGTGGTGGCTCTTCAGGTCGCATGGGTGCTAAGCCTTGCATAGCCTGGGCATTTTTTCAGATCGATAAAGATGACCCAACTCGTGTTATCTGTAACATTTGTCAGCAAAAGCTAAGTAGAGGCCAAAAAATACATAGTTGCAGTGGGAAGCTCAGTGTGCTACAATGCGGCCTAGCCGGCCGGGCCAACCACCGTCTGCCATATCTTGTGCATCCGCGGCCTCTTCATCCTCTGTGACTGGGGGGACAGCAGTCACACCTGTTTTGGGGCGCAGACCTGCCACCTCTTTACCCGCAACAGCCAGCGTGATTGGCAGGTCATCATTTTCTTTGGAGGTGGTAACACCAGCTGGTGTTGAGCGCTGTCCGACATCGATAGCACCACCTTTGGATCAAGGCAACCTAACATGTCCGCCTGCATCTTCCTCCCAGACCGGCAGTTTGCCGGGGACACCCTTATCAACCCCGTCTAAGCACAATAGCCAGCCCTCGGTCCCTCAGATGTGGACAAGTAAAAGACCATTTCCTCCTAGCCATGAGAAAGCTAAGAGGTTGAATTTCACCATCTGCAAGCTCTTGGCTACAGAAATGCTGCCTTTCCGCCTGGTGGACACAGAGGATTTTCGAGACCTTATGTCCGTCGCAGTGCCCCAGTACCAGATGCCCAGTCGGCACTACTTCTCAAAGAAAGGTGTGCCTGCGCTCCACCAGCATGTCGCACACAACATCACCGCTTCTTTGAGAAACTCTGTGTGTGACAGGGTGCATTTCACCACAGACACTTGGACGAGTAGGCATGGACAGGGGCGTTACATGTCGCTGACTGGTCACTGGGTAACTATGGTGACAGCAGGGCAAGGGGCTGCTGTCCAAGTCTTGCCGTCCCCACGAGTTGTGCGTCAATCCTCTTTATGTCAAAGTTCCTCCACTGCTTCTGCCTCCTCAACCTCCTCTCGGTCTTCCACCTGCACCCAAAGCCTGTCTGGTCATGCCACAAGCTTTCTAACTGCGCAGAAGGGATCCTGCACACCTCCTTACTATGCTGGCAGTAGGGCTCAACATCATCAGGCGGTTATTACATTGAAATGTCTGGGAAATGTGAGTCACACAGCTGAGGAGTTGTGGTCAGCTCTGGAGAACCAATTTCATGAATGGTTGTCTCCACTGGACCTGAAACCAGGGAAGGCCGTGTGCGACAATGCTGCAAACCTGGGTGCGGCCCTTCGCCGGGGCAATGTCACACACGTGCCTTGTATGGCTCACGTGTTGAACCTGGTTGTCCAGCAATTTTTAGCCCACTATCCCAGACTAGATGGCCTTCTGCAGAGGGCACGGTCGCTGTGTGCTCACTTCCGCCGTTCGCATCCCGCAGCTCAGCGACTTACATCTCTACAGAAGTCGTTGGGCCTGCCACTTCACCGGCTAAAATGCGATGTGCCTACCCGGTGGAATTCAACTCTGCACATGTTGCAGCGACTGTGGCAGCACCGACAAGCCCTGGTGCAATACGTTCTGACGTATAGCCTGGGCCAACGAGATCCAGAGGTGGGGCAAATCACGCTGGAGGAGTGGTCTCAGATCAGGGACCTATGCACCCTTCTGCACAGTTTTGAAATGGCGACGAAGATGTTTAGTGCTGACGATGCCATTATCAGCATGACTATTCCGGTGATTTACATGCTGGAGCACATGTTAAACAGAATTCGGAGTCAGGTGGTGGCACAAGAGGAGGTGGAGGAAGTAGAGGAGGAGGAGTTGTATGCAGAAGGGCTAACATCTGCAAGGTCCAGATGGTCGGCAGCACCAAGGCGGCAGGCATGTGAGGGTGGGGGAGATGGTTTTACCAGGGCGCATGGTAGCAGCCAAACTAGTGAGGAAGGTGCAGGAGCCCAGGAAGAAGTGGAGGACGAACTGATGGAAGACTCATCAGATGAGGGAGACCTTGATCACATTTCTGTTGTGCGAGGTTGGGGGGAGAGGACAGAGGAAGGAAGCATGATTGTTACCTCGCCACCAACACAACAGGGACTTGGTGCTCCTGGATGCGCAACACACATGAGTGCCTTTTTGCTGCACTACCTGCAACATGACCCTCGAATTGTGAGAATTAGAAATAATCCTGACTACTGGGTTGCCACACTGTTAGATCCCCGGTACAAAAGTAAATTTGCATAAATTATTCCTGCCATAGAAAGGGATGCACGCATGCAGGAGTATCAGCAGAGACTGTTGCAGAATCTTACATGTGCTTTTCCACAAAATACCAGTGGTGCACGTAGTGAATCTCACAGTTCCAACTTGCCAACCGTGGGACCGTCAAGTGTTCAGCACTCAAACCGTAACAGAACCACAGTATCTGCTGGTAACATCAATTTTGCGGAATCATTTCACCACTTTTTTAGCCCATCCTTTGCAAGGCCACAGGAGACAAGAAGTCTGACACATAGTCAACGCCTAGAGACGATGGTACAGGAGTATCTCCAAGTAAACATTGAAGCCATGACTGTGTCACTGGACCCTTGCTCTTTTTGGGCTTCCAATCTGGATAAATGGCCGGAGCTAGCCACTTACGCCTTGGAGATCTTGTCATGCCCCGCAGCCAGCGTTCTGTCTGAACGTGTGTTCAGCGCTGCTGGTGGTGTGCTGACAGATAAGCGCACGCGGCTCTCCACTGATAATGTAGACAGACTCACGTTCATAAAGATGAACAAATCATGGATCCGAAACGACTTTTCTACCCCTGTGTCATCCTGGGGAGAGTAAAAGCTTGATGATTGGTTAAAATCACCCTACCAACCGTTTTAAGCTTTCAAATTACTAATCATGTTTATCTGTATCTTGGCTGGAAAATAATTTGGGCTTTGTAGCAGTGTGCAGCACTGATTCTATTAGGCCATCTATAATAAGCTCCACCAGATTTAAAATTACTAATCATATTTATCTGTATCTTGACTGGAAAATAATTTGGGCTTTGTAGCAGTGTGCAGCACTGATCCTATTAGGCCATCTATACTAAAGCTTCACCAGATTTAAAATTAATAATAATTTTTAGCTGCATCTTGCCCGGAAAATAATTTTGGGGCTCCGAGATGCGCAAGACACATAAGTGCCTTCTTGCTGCACTACCTGCAGCATGACCCTCATATTGTCAGAATTCGAAGTAATCATGACTACTGGGTTGCCACACTCTTAGATCCCCCAAACTTTTCGATCAACCTTTTCATTTTAATAAAGACCAAAAAAATGGTCATTTTTGAAATTATAAGCATTAGCAGGTTGTTAGAAACTGAAATCAAACAGTTTTCAACTCAAAACTTTATTCTAGGTGATGTTACATTTTCACATAGGACCCCTTGTTCGAAAGGAGCTTCTGAACTCTCTCGTCCATTGAATTTGTCAGGTTTTGGATGGTTTCTGCTTCAATTGTTTTGCATGAGGACAGAATACCCTCTCAGAGCTGTTGCTTAGATGTGAACTGCCTCCCGCCATCATAGACACTCCTTTTAATGATGCTCCAAAGGTTCTGAATGGGGTAGAGGTCAGGGGAGCATGGGGGTCACACCATAATTTGTCCCCTTTTATGCCCATATCAGCCAGAGATGCAGATGTTTTATGTGCAGCATGAGATGGTGCATTATCATGCAAAAAAATGATCTTGCTGTGAAATACACGGTTCTTCCTCTTGAACCATGGCAGGAAGTGCTGTTTGAGAAAATCCACATACATTATGGAGTTCATCTTTAGCGCCTTCAGGGATCCTAAAGGGGCCGACAATCTCTCTCCCCATGATTCCAGCCCAAAACATTACTCCACCTCCTCCTTGTTGGCGCTGTAGCCGTGTTTGCGTGGGGTGTCCATCAACCAGCCATCCTCCACTCCATCCATCTGGACCATCGAGCGCTGCACGGCACTCATCCGTGAACAAAACAGTTTTGAAATCAGTCTTCATGTAATGTTTGGCCCACTGGAGCCGTTTCTGCTTGTGTGAAGTGGATAGAGGAGGTCGACAGGATGGCGTATGCACAGCTGCAAACCTCTGAAGGACCCTGCATCTTGTTGTTCGGGGGACGTTGGAGGCACCAGCAGCTTCAAAAACTTGTCTGCTGCTATGACAAGGCTTTTTTGCCGCTGCTCTTTCAACCTGACGTAATTGCCTGTAGGAAAGAGTCCTCAATTTGCCCTTATCAGCACGCACACGTGTGTACTGTGAATCAGCTACATACTTCTTGATTGCCAAGACACTTCATCCTGATCATCGCACAATGTTGATTGTAGTCATGCCTTGACCTAAACACTCCACAATTTGTTGCTTCTCAGCAGCCGACACATCCTTTTTCTTTCCCATTTTGGCAGAAAATGTAGGCTGCTTAATAATGTGAGACAGCCTTCTTAAGTAGTCTTGCCTTTCATTGGACACACCTGCCAAACTAATTAGCACAGGTGTCTGCAATTGCTTACAGTGATATAAAGAGCCCTGACACACATCACCATCAATGAGTTTAACTGACAAACAAACAAATTCTTCCCTTATCACTCCTAAACACTTTTTGCATAATAATTTGGAACACAGTGTACATGTGCTTTTCCACAAAACACCAGTGGTTCACGTAGTGAATCTTACAGTTCTAACTTGCCAACCGTGGTCTGTATGGAGTTGTTCAATAAAGGGCCCAAAATTAAGATAACATAGATGGGAGAGGTCTCTATGAATAGGAATTCCTAAGTATTTGATACCCTGTGAGGGCCAGGCAAAGGGAAAGTTGGACTGGATGGAATCCTATATGGATTTGGGGAGGGAGACATCGAGGGCCTCAGACTTCGCTGCATTGATTTTAAAATTTGACCATGTAACAAAGTGATCTATTTCAGCCATAACAGCATGGATGGATATATGTGATTGAGTGATATATACTAGGACATCATCAGCAAATAGAGAGCACTTGTACTCGGTGCCTCCCACCTCAATCCACCTAATATTGGGGTTATGGCGAATTGATGAGAGCAGGTGCTCCGTCACTAGGATGTATAAGAGAGGGGACAGAGAACATGATTACTTCGAATTCTGACAATATGAGGGTCATGCTGCAGGTAGTGCAGCAAGAAGGCACTTATGTGTCTTGCGCATCTCGGAGCCCCAAAATTATTTTCCGGGCTAGATGCAGCTAAAAATTATTATTAATTTTAAATCTGGTGAAGCTTTAGTATAGATGGCCTAATAGGATCAGTGCTGCACACTGCTACAAAGCCCAAATTATTTTCCAGTCAAGATACAGATAAACATGATTAGTAATTTGAAAGCTTAAAACGGTTGGTAGGGTGATTTTAACCAATCATCAAGCTTTTACTCTCCCCAGGATGACACAGGGGTAGAAAAGTCGTTTCGGATCCATGATTTGTTCATCTTTATGAACGTGAGTCTGTCTACATTATCAGTGGAGAGCACACCACCAGCAGCGCTGAACACACGTTCAGACAGAACGCTGGCTGCGGGGCATGACAAGATCTCCAAGGCGTAAGTGGCTAGCTCCGGCCATTTATCCAGATTGGAAGCCCAAAAAGAGCAAGGGTCCAGTGACACAGTCGTGGCTTCAATGTTTACTTGGAGATACTACTGTACCATCGTCTCTAGGCGTTGACTATGTGTCAGACTTCTTGTCTCCTGTGGCCTTGCAAAGGATGGGCTAAGAAAGTGGTGAAATGATTCCGCAAAATTGATGTTACCAGCAGATACTGTGGTTCTGTTACGGTTTGAGTGCTGAACACTTGACGGTCCCACGGTTGGCAAGTTGGAACTGTGAGATTCACTACGTGCACCACTGGTATTTTGTGGAAAAGCACATGTAAGATTCTGCAACAGTCTCTGCTGATACTCCTGCATGCGTGCATCCCTTTCTATGGCAGGAATAATTTCTGCAAATTTACTTTTGTACCGGGGATCTAACAGTGTGGCAACCCAGTAGTCAGGATTATTTCTAATTCTCACAATTCGAGGGTCATGTTGCAGGTAGTGCAGCAAGAAGGCACTCATGTGTGTTGCGCATCCAGGAGCACCAAGTCCCTGTTGTGTTGGTGGCGAGGTAACAATCATGCTTCCTTCCTCTGTCCTCTCCCCCCAACCTCGCACAACAGAAATGTGATCAAGGTCTCCCTCATCTGATGAGTCTTCCATCAGTTCGTCCTCCACTTCTTCCTGGGCTCCTGCACCTTCCTCACTAGTTTGGCTGCTACCATGCGCCCTGGTAAAACCATCTCCCCCACCCTCACATGCCTGCCGCCTTGGTGCTGCCGACCGTCTGGACCTTGCAGATGTTAGCCCTTCCGCATACAACTCCTCCTCCTCTACTTCCTCCACCTCCTCTTGTGCCACCACCTGACTCCGAATTCTGTTTAACATGTGCTCCAGCATGTAAATCACCGGAATAGTCATGCTGATAATGGCATCGTCAGCACTAAACATCTTCGTCGCCATTTCAAAACTGTGCAGAAGGGTGCATAGGTCCCTGATCTGAGACCACTCCTCCAGCGTGATTTGCCCCACCTCTGAATCTCGTTGGCCCAGGCTATACGTCAGAACGTATTGCACCAGGGCTTGTCGGTGCTGCCACAGTCGCTGCAACATGTGCAGAGTTGAATTCCACCGGGTAGGCACATCGCATTTTAGCCGGTGAAGTGGCAGGCCCAACGACTTCTGTAGAGATGTAAGTCGCTGAGCTGCGGGATGCGAACGGCGGAAGTGAGCACACAGCGACCGTGCCCTCTGCAGAAGGCCATCTAGTCTGGGATAGTGGGCTAAAAATTGCTGGACAACCAGGTTCAACACGTGAGCCATACAAGGCACGTGTGTGACATTGCCCCGGCGTAGGGCCGCACCCAGGTTTGCAGCATTGTCGCACACGGCCTTCCCTGGTTTCAGGTCCAGTGGAGACAACCATTCATGAAATTGGTTCTCCAGAGCTGACCACAACTCCTCAGCTGTGTGACTCACATTTCCCAGACATTTCAATGTAAAAACCGCCTGATGACGTTGAGCCCTACTGCCAGCATAGTAAGGAGGTGTGCAGGATCCCTTCTGCGCAGTTAGAAAGCTTGTGGCATGACCAGACAGGCTTTGGGTGCAGGTGGAAGACCGAGAGGAGGTTGAGGAGGCAGAAGCAGTGGAGGAACTTTGACATAAAGAGGATTGACGCACAACTCGTGGGGACGGCAAGACTTGGACAGCAGCCCCTTGTCCTGCTGTCACCATAGTTACCCAGTGCCCAGTCAGCGACATGTAACGCCCCTGTCCATGCCTACTCGTCCAAGTGTCTGTGGTGAAATGCACCCTGTCACACACAGAGTTTCTCAAAGAAGCGGTGATGTTGTGTGCGACATGCTGGTGGAGCGCAGGCACACCTTTCTTTGAGAAGTAGTGCCGACTGGGCATCTGGTACTGGGGCACTGCGACGGACATAAGGTCTCGAAAATCCTCTGTGTCCACCAGGCGGAAAGGCAGCATTTCTGTAGCCAAGAGCTTGCAGATGGTGAAATTCAACCTCTTAGCTTTCTCATGGCTAGGAGGAAATGGTCTTTTACTTGTCCACATCTGAGGGACCGAGGGCTGGCTATTGTGCTTAGACGGGGTTGATAAGGGTGTCCCCGGCAAACTGCCGGTCTGTGAGGAAGATGCAGGCGGACATGTTAGGTTGCCTTGATCCAAAGGTGGTGCTATCGATGTCGGACAGCGCTCAACACCAGCTGGTGTTCCCACCTCCAAAGAAAATGATGACCTGCCAATCACGCTGGCTGTTGCGGGTAAAGAGGTGGCAGGTCTGCGCCCCAAAACAGGTGTGACTGCTGTCCCCCCAGTCACAGAGAATGAAGAGGCCGCGGATGCACAAGATATGGCAGACGGTGGTTGGCCCGGCCGGCTAGGCCGCATTGTAGCACACTGAGCTTCCCACTGCAACTTATGCTTCATGTCCATGTGCCGGTTCATGCATGAAGTACTCAAACTATGTATTTTTTGGCCTCTACTTAGCTTTTGCTGACAAATGTTACAGATAACACGAGTTGGGTCATCTTTATCGATCTGAAAAAATGCCCAGGCTATGCAAGGCTTAGCACCCATGCGACCTGAAGAGCCACCACGACTTGTGGTGAGAGGCAGAGTTGTGTTTGAGGATGCAGTTGTTGACGTGCTTCCAGTACTACGTCTCTGTCCAGGAAGGCGCAACCTGACCTCGTTGTCACTAGCATCTTCCTCCACCTCCTCTGCTGACCTCATCTCTTGGCTGACTGTGGGTTGACAGTAAGTGGGATCTCCAACCTCATCATCATCACACTGTGCGTTATCACACCCGTCGTCCTCAGAGCCAACCTGTTCCTGCCCTGACAAAAAACTAAAGTTGTCGCTCCAATCAGGTATTTGAGTCTTATCATCATCTTCCTCATTGTCTCCACCAACAGGAGTTACAGTTTGGGAATGAGGGTCTACATTATGGTCAGAACCTTCTGCGTCTGGTCCTGGATCCGACTCATAAAGATTCTGGGCATCAGTGCAGATCATTTCCTCGTCTGGATTCACAGAAGCGCTGGAGTCGACCTCTGATTCCCAGGCTATAGTATGAGTAAACAGCTCTGCAGACTCAACCATCTGTTCTACCTCATACTCAGACGGGCAGCTGGAGATTTGGGAGCTGTGAGGAAGCAAGTGCGATTGGGGTGACACCTTTGAGGACTGGAGTATTTGTGATGTTGAAGTTGATGTGGAGGAGAGCCCACTTAAAGGAGCACTTGATATCCGTTGAAGCACCTGCTGTTTTTGTGCCTCATCTGGAATTTGTAGCGATTGGCGTGGCCGTAAGAAAGGGATCTTATCACATTGTCCGCTAAAAGAAGTAGACATTTTAGTTTGGCTGGAAGATGGTCTTTCTTCTGCAGATGTTACTGTTGCTTTAACACCTACCCCACGGACACAACCTTTATTCCCCTTCCCAACACGCCTATTCCCCTTTCCACCAGCAGCAGGCCTTTTTCCACTCATTTTGGTGGTTAACTAATTCACAACTCTGGAGTTGTTTGCACAAAAAAACAATGGATGGTAACCGAGCAGAGCTGAGTGGCCAAACTGTGGTATTAGGCCAAAACTATTGGCTGGGTTAGATGCAGAAAAAAATTATATTCAATTTGCAACCTGATGGAGGTCAGTATAGATGGACTAATACAACAAGTCCCACACACAGCTAGAAGCCCAATATTTTTTCAGAGGTAGATGCAGAAAAAAATATATTCAGTTTGCAACCTGATGGAGGTCAGTATAGATGGACTAATACAACAAGTCCCACACACAGCTAGAAGCCCAAATATTTTTTCAGAGGTACTGTAGATGCAGATAAAAATTATTTTTAATTTGCAACCTGATGGAGGTCAGTATAGATGGACTAATAGAGAAAGTCCGACACACTGCTAGAAGGCCAAATATTTTTTCAGAGCTAGATGCAGAAAAAAATTATATTCAGTTTGCAACCTGATGGAGGTCAGTATAGATGGACTAACAGAGAAAGTCCCACACACTGCTAGAAGGCCAAATATTTTTTCAGAGCTAGATGCATACAAAAAATTATTTTGAATTTGCAACCTGATGGAGGTCAGTATAGGTGGACTAATAGAACAAGTCCCACACACTGCTAGAAGGCCAAATATTTTTTCAGAGCTAGATGCAGAAAAAAATTATATTCAGTTTGCAACCTGATGGAGGTCTGTATAGATGGATTAATAGAACAAGACCCACACACAGCTAGAAGCCCAATATTTTTTCAGAGGTAGATGCAGAAAAAAATATATTCAGTTTGCAACCTGATGGAGGTCAGTATAGATGGACTAATACAACAAGTCCCACACACAGCTAGAAGCCCAATATTTTTTCAGAGGTAGATGCAGAAAAAAATATATTCAGTTTGCAACCTGATGGAGGTCAGTATAGATGGACTAATACAACAAGTCCCACACACAGCTAGAAGCCCAATATTTTTTCAGAGGTAGATGCAGAAAAAAATATATTCAGATTGCAACCTGATGGAGGTCAGTATAGATGGACTAATACAACAAGTCCCACACACAGCTAGAAGCCCAATATTTTTTCAGAGGTAGATGCAGAAAAAAATATATTCAGTTTGCAACCTGATGGAGGTCAGTATAGATGGACTAATACAACAAGTCCCACACACATCTAGAAGCCCAAATATTTTTTCAGAGGTACTGTAGATGCAGATAAAAATTATTTTTAATTTGCAACCTGATGGAGGTCAGTATAGATGGACTAATAGAGAAAGTCCGACACACTGCTAGAAGGCCAAATATTTTTTCAGAGCTAGATGCAGAAAAAAATTATATTCAGTTTGCAACCTGATGGAGGTCAGTATAGATGGACTAACAGAGAAAGTCCCACACACTGCTAGAAGGCCAAATATTTTTTCAGAGCTAGATGCAGAAAAAAATTATATTCAGTTTGCAACCTGATGGAGGTCTGTATAGATGTATTAATAGAACAAGACCCACACACAGCTAGAAGCCCAATATTTTTTCAGGGGTAGATGCAGAAAAAAATATATTCAGTTTGCAACCTGATGGAGGTCAGTATAGATGGACTAATACAACAAGTCCCACACACTGCTAGAAGCCCAATATTTTTTCAGAGGTAGATGCAGAAAAAAATATATTCAGTTTGCAACCTGATGGAGGTCAGTATAGATGGACTAATACAACAAGTCCCCCACACAGCTAGAAGCCCAATATTTTTTCAGAGGTAGATGCAGAAAAAAATATATTCAGTTTGCAACCTGATGGAGGTCAGTATAGATGGACTAATACAACAAGTCCCACACACAGCTAGAAGCCCAATATTTTTTCAGAGGTAGATGCAGAAAAAAATATATTCAGTTTGCAACCTGATGGAGGTCAGTATAGATGGACTAATACAACAAGTCCCACACACAGCTAGAAGCCCAAATATTTTTTCAGAGGTACTGTAGATGCAGATAAAAATTATTTTTAATTTGCAACCTGATGGAGGTCAGTATAGATGGACTAATAGAGAAAGTCCGACACACTGCTAGAAGGCCAAATATTTTTTCAGAGCTCGATGCAGAAAAAAATTATATTCAGTTTGCAACCTGATGGAGGTCAGTATAGATGGACTAATACAACAAGTCCCACACACAGCTAGAAGCCCAATATTTTTTCAGAGGTAGATGCAGAAAAAAATATATTCAGTTTGCAACCTGATGGAGGTCAGTATAGATGGACTAATATAACAAGTCCCACACACAGCTAGAAGCCCAATATTTTTTCAGAGGTAGATGCAGAAAAAAATATATTCAGTTTGCAACCTGATGGAGGTCAGTATAGATGGACTAATACAACAAGTCCCACACACAGCTAGAAGCCCAAATATTTTTTCAGAGGTACTGTAGATGCAGATAAAAATTATTTTTAATTTGCAACCTGATGGAGGTTAATATAGATGGACTAACAGAGAAAGTCCCACACACTGCTAGAAGGCCAAATATTTTTTCAGAGCTAGATGCAGAAAAAAATTATATTCAGTTTGCAACCTGATGGAGGTCAGTATAGATGGACTAACAGAGAAAGTCCCACACACTGCTAGAAGGTCAAATATTTTTTCAGAGCTAGATGCAGAAAAAAATTATATTCAGTTTGCAACCTGATGGAGGTCTGTATAGATGGATTAATAGAACAAGACCCACACACAGCTAGAAGCCCAATATTTTTTCAGAGGTAGATGCAGAAAAAAATATATTCAGTTTGCAACCTGATGGAGGTCAGTATAGATGGACTAATACAACAAGTCCCACACACAGCTAGAAGCCCAATATTTTTTCAGAGGTACAGTACAGACCAAAAGTTTGGACACACCTTCTCATTTAAAGATTTTTCTCTATTTTCATGACTATGAAAATTGTACATTCACACTGAAGGCATTCAAACTATGAATTAACACATGTGGAATTATATACTTAACAAAAAAGTGTGAAACAACTGAAAATATGTCTTATATTCTAGGTTCTTCAAAGTAGCCACCTTTTGCTTTGATGACTGCTTTGCACACTCTGGGCATTCTCTTGATGAGATTCAAGAGGTAGTCACCGGAAATGGTTTTCACTTCACAGGTGTGCCCTGTCAGGTTTAATAAGTGGGATTTCTTGCCTTATAATTGGGGTTGGGACCATCTGTTGTGTTGTGCAGAAGACTGGTGGATACACAGCTGATAGTTCTACTGAATAGACTGTTAGAATTTGTATTATGGCAAGAAAAAAGCAGCTAAGTAAAGAAAAACGAGTGGCCATCATTACTTTAAAAAATGAAGGTCAGTCAGTCTGAAAAATTGGGCAAACTTTGAAAGTGTCCCTAAGTGCAGTTGCAAAAACCATCAAGTGCTACAAAGAAACTTGCTTACATGAGAACCGCGCCAGGAAAGGAAGACCAAGAGTCACCTCTGCTTCTGAGGATAAGTTTATCCGAGTCACCAGCCTCAGAAATCGCAGGTTAACAGCAGCTCAGATTAGAGACCAGGTCAATGCCACATAGAGTTCTAGCAGCAGACAACAACTGTTAAGAGGAGACTTTGTGCAGCAGGGCTTCATGGTAAAATTGCTGCTACGAAACCACTGCTAAGGACAGGCAACAAGCAGAAGAAACTTCTTTGGGCTAAAGAACACAAGGAATGGACATTAGACCAGTGGAAATCTGTGCTTAAGTCTGATGAGTCCAAATTTGAGATCTTTGGTTCCAACCGCCGTGTCTTTGTGCGACGCAGAAAAAGTGAACGGATGGACTCTACATGCCTGGTTTCCACCGTGAAGCATGGAGGAGGAGGTGTGATGGTATGGGGGTGCTTTGCTGGTGACACTCTTGGGGATTTATTCAAAATTGAAGGCATACTGAAGCAGCATGGCTACCACAGCATCTTGCAGCGGCATGTTATTCCATCCGGTTTGCGTTTAGTTGGACCATCATTTATTTTTCAACAGGACAATGACACTAAACACACCTCCAGGCTGTGTAAGGGCTATTTGATCAAGAAGGAGAGTGATGGGGGGCTACGCCAGATGACCTGGCCTCCACAGTCACCTGACCTGAACCCAATCGAGAGGGTTTGGGGTGAGCTGGACCGCAGAGTGAAGGCAAAAGGGCCAACAAGTGCTAAGCATCTCTGGGAACTCCTTCAAGATTGTTGGAAGACCATTTCCGGTGACTACCTCTTGAATCTCATCAAGAGAATGCCAAGAGTGTGCAAAGCAGTCATCAAAGCAAAAGGTGGCTACTTTGAAGAACCTAGAATATAAGAAATATTTGCAGTTGTTTCACACTTTTTTGTTAAGTATATAATTCCACATGTGTTAATTCATAGTTTTGATACCTTCAGTGTGAATGTACAATTTTCATAGTTATGAAAATACAGAAAAATCTTTAAATGAGAAGGTGTGTCCAAACTTTTGGTCTGTACTGTAGATGCAGAAAAAAATATATTCAGTTTGCAACCTGATGGAGGTCAGTATAGATGGACTAATACAACAAGTCCCACACACAGCTAGAAGCCCAATATTTTTTCAGAGGTAGATGCAGAAAAAAATATATTCAGTTTGCAACCTGATGGAGGTCAGTATAGATGGACTAATACAACAAGTCCCACACACAGCTAGAAGCCCAAATATTTTTTCAGAGGTACTGTAGATGCAGATAAAAATTATTTTTAATTTGCAACCTGATGGAGGTCAGCATAGATGGACTAATAGAGAAAGTCCGACACACTGCTAGAAGGCCAAATATTTTTTCAGAGCTAGATGCAGAAAAAAATTATATTCAGTTTGCAACCTGATGGAGGTCAGTATAGATGGACTAACAGAGAAAGTCCCACACACTGCTAGAAGGCCAAATATTTTTTCAGAGCTAGATGCAGAAAAAAATTATATTCAGTTTGCAACCTGATGGAGGTCAGTATAGATGGACTAACAGAGAAAGTCCCACACACTGCTAGAAGGCCAAATATTTTTTCAGAGCTAGATGCAGAAAAAAATTATATTCAGCTTGCAACCTGATGGAGGTCTGTATAGATGGATTAATAGAACAAGACCCACACACAGCTAGAAGCTCAATATTTTTTCAGAGGTAGATGCAGAAAAAAATATATTCAGTTTGCAACCTGATGGAGGTCAGTATAGATGGACTAATACAACAAGTCCCACACACAGCTAGAAGCCCAATATTTTTTCAGAGGTAGATGCAGAAAAAAATATATTCAGTTTGCAACCTGATGGAGGTCAGTATAGATGGACTAATACAACAAGTCCTACACACAGCTAGAAGCCCAATATTTTTTCAGAGGTAGATGCAGAAAAAAATATATTCAGTTTGCAACCTGATGGAGGTCAGTATAGATGGACTAATACAACAAGTCCCACACACAGCTAGAAGCCCAATATTTTTTCAGAGGTAGATGCAGAAAAAAATATATTCAGTTTGCAACCTGATGGAGGTCAGTATAGATGGACTAATACAACAAGTCCCACACACAGCTAGAAGCCCAATATTTTTTCAGAGGTAGATGCAGAAAAAAATATATTCAGTTTGCAACCTGATGGAGGTCAGTATAGATGGACTAATACAACAAGTCCCACACACATCTAGAAGCCCAAATATTTTTTCAGAGGTACTGTAGATGCAGATAAAAATTATTTTTAATTTGCAACCTGATGGAGGTCAGTATAGATGGACTAATAGAGAAAGTCCGACACACTGCTAGAAGGCCAAATATTTTTTCAGAGCTAGATGCAGAAAAAAATTATATTCAGTTTGCAACCTGATGGAGTTCAGTATAGATGGACTAACAGAGAAAGTCCCACACACTGCTAGAAGGCCAAATATTTTTTCAGAGCTAGATGCATACAAAAAATTATTTTGAATTTGCAACCTGATGGAGGTCAGTATAGGTGGACTAATAGAACAAGTCCCACACACTGCTAGAAGGCCAAATATTTTTTCAGAGCTAGATGCAGAAAAAAATTATATTCAGTTTGCAACCTGATGGAGGTCTGTATAGATGGATTAATAGAACAAGACCCACACACAGCTAGAAGCCCAATATTTTTTCAGAGGTAGATGCAGAAAAAAATATATTCAGTTTGCAACCTGATGGAGGTCAGTATAGATGGACTAATACAACAAGTCCCACACACAGCTAGAAGCCCAATATTTTTTCAGAGGTAGATGCAGAAAAAAATATATTCAGTTTGCAACCTGATGGAGGTCAGTATAGATGGACTAATACAACAAGTCCCACACACAGCTAGAAGCCCAAATATTTTTTCAGAGGTACTGTAGATGCAGATAAAAATTATTTTTAATTTGCAACCTGATGGAGGTCAGTATAGATGGACTAATAGAGAAAGTCCGACACACTGCTAGAAGGCCAAATATTTTTTCAGAGCTAGATGCAGAAAAAAATTATATTCAGTTTGCAACCTGATGGAGGTCAGTATAGATGGACTAACAGAGAAATTCCCCCACACTGCTAGAAGGCCAAATATTTTTTCAGAGCTAGATGCAGAAAAAAATTATATTCAGTTTGCAACCTGATGGAGGTCTGTATAGATGGATTAATAGAACAAGACCCACACACAGCTAGAAGCCCAATATTTATTCAGAGGTAGATGCAGAAAAAAATATATTCAGTTTGCAACCTGATGGAGGTCAGTATAGATGGACTAATACAACATGTCCCACACACAGCTAGAAGCCCAATATTTTTTCAGAGGTAGATGCAGAAAAAAATATATTCAGTTTGCAACCTGATGGAGGTCAGTATAGATGGACTAATACAACAAGTCCCACACACAGCTAGAAGCCCAATATTTTTTCAGAGGTAGATGCAGAAAAAAATATATTCAGTTTGCAACCTGATGGAGGTCAGTATAGATGGACTAATACAACAAGTCCCACACACAGCTAGAAGCCCAAATATTTTTTCAGAGGTAGATGCAGAAAAAAATATATTCAGTTTGCAACCTGATGGAGGTCAGTATAGATGGACTAATACAACAAGTCCCACACACAGCTAGAAGCCCAATATTTTTTCAGAGGTAGATGCAGAAAAAAATATATTCAGTTTGCAACATGATGGAGGTCAGTATAGATGGACTAATACAACAAGTCCCACACACAGCTAGAAGCCCAAATATTTTTTCAGAGGTACTGTAGATGCAGATAAAAATTATTTTTAATTTGCCACCTGATGGAGGTCAGTATAGATGGACTAATAGAGAAAGTCCGACACACTGCTAGAAGGCCAAATATTTTTTCAGAGCTAGATGCAGAAAAAAATTATATTCAGTTTGCAACCTGATGGAGGTCAGTATAGATGGACTAATAGAATGGTGCTATGCCCAAAAGATTTTACTTTACTAGGTGCAGTAAAAAAATTGGTATTCTATACACAGGTGGTATATCTTGCAACACAGATAGGCTACTCCACTGACTAACACACTCTGCAATAGGCCAAAAAGGATTAGCTTTGCTAGATTCAGCCAAATGCTGTGAAAAAAACTTGCACAGCACTGGCACAGACCTGCCTGGCAAAAACTGATAGGAACTGATGTAACCTAGTCCTGAAAAGGACTCCAATTACAATTAGTCTTTACTCCCACAATCTATCTATTTAAGAGCACAGACCTCCCTGATAAAAGTCGTAGGAAATGCTGTAACCTAGTCCTTAAAAGGACTGCAATCACAACTATTCCCTACTCCCATGCTATCTGTATATTTGTGCGAAAATTGGCTTGAAATTAACAAGGTATAGCGCACACAGCAACAGCGGTGCCGTCTAACACGCAGCTGCAGCAGTGAGAAAATGGTGGCGACGGGGAAAATGGCTTGGTCTTATAGGGCAAGGACATGTGACATACACTGCCAATGACACATGCCCTTGCTTGTGTGAAAAAAAGCACTTCGCTCCGTGTGTGCGCTGCTGATAGGCTGACAGATTGCACCTCCCCACTGCAAATGCGGGAAAGAGAAAAAAAAATGGAGATCTTCATTGTTCCTGCAGAGATCCATCCCCTGCCCCTCCCCCCACCCCGCTGTACACTCAAACTGCGTATTAACATTAATTTTCATCATTACTGAGAAAAAATCCAGTTATGATTTTGGTGCACGAACAGTTATCGAACATAACCTCGAACAGCCGAATTTTTCTCAAATTGTTCGTGTTCGCCGAACGGCTCGAACACCGCCCAAAACAGCTCGAAATTGAGATTGGCGAACAGTTCGAGTAGAACAACGCTCATCTCTACTTACCAACCCTTCTGTCCGGCTGCCTCGGGCCTCCTCTTGGTAAACTTGGCGCCAGTTTCCCTGACCCTATGTGGTGCCTTCCTAGCGGGTGTAGCGAGGGGCTGCGCCACATAAAATGTCACAGCCTCTTGTTTCTAGCTGAGGGTCGTTTCCTGCCTCCACTAGTTTCGGGGACCGGTCTCCCCCTTTGGCCTGACCCCTCCACGCAGGTGGATTCGGGTGTGCGGTGGCGACTCGCCCATCAGCACCCCTGGGATCCCTTCGTTCCTCGTTCCTGGAGCCTTCTCCGCTCCTCTTCCTTCCTTCTCCCTCTTCCAGGCCTGGGCCTCTGTTACTAGGCCCGCCTCTGGAGCAGAGCTCATGCAGAGCCCCTGCTCCCTGCCACTTCTGCTCAGACTTCTCTGCACTGAACTAAGATGGTGCCCACCTTTTATACTCCCTTCTCAATGCACCCAGGAACTGCTTCCTCCCTGCTCCTGCACTACAGGGTTCCCCTTCCTCAGTGTTCCCTCCCCCAACTCCAGCCAGGGACAGGGACTGTCGTGCCCATCTCAGGGGCATATTGGTCGCCCTGCCCCACCGCAATGTGGTGTAATGCATGCAGGTGTCGGGTCCTGATCCACACTACATCCTTACCTGAGAGTGAGATATCACACCTCTGGGTGAGGTGCAATACCTCTGTAGCAACCGAGCCCTCAGGGTGCTACAGTTCCATTTATCTTCAGCCTAGGTGACGTATTGCGATACAGGGCCGTGATTTTGGCTATAAAAGGGTCCCCTAGACCCCTACCCCAAGCTTTTTAAGAGAATCATATATGGCGTGCCAGGAGACTCTATGGAATGCTTTCTCAGCATCCAACGAGAGTATCTAATTACAAATTTTTAACTGCATCTAGCCCAGGAAATACTTTGTGCCTAGTAGCAGTGTCTGCTAGTCAGCGGATTATCCCGGCTGTTAAGCAAGCTACACCACCTGTAGTTTGGACACTTAATTTTTTCAAAGGAAATGCTTCGGGACCACGGGATACTCAGTGAAGAGCATCAGGAGGCACCCCAAGGCATAGGGGCTGGGACTGGCAGTAGGATGCCTTGCGGTGGACAGCCGAGCTCGATCCTTATAAAAGCTTTTTAACTGCAGCAGCTTTAGTGGACGCTACTGGAGCTGGAATTACGCGGCTGCTGGCATGAGACTTGCCCTCCAATAGATCCTTGTAAATGGATTTAAAGTGTATTCATTCAAATTAGAGAGACAATTTAAATTAAAAAGCTTAGAGCTGCCTCCACCACAGGGGGGCTCGCTCGACCCACCAGCGGACAGGCACCAGTATTGGGAGAGGGGGGCTGGCTGTCAGGGTTCACCACGGCTCTGGCACAAACCCGGCGATGCGGAGGTGGCACGGGCAGGAGCGGACTGAACGTGTCGGCTTCTCACTTTTTGGATTTTAGAAGGGCATGACATGCCTATATCTGTGTCTCCCCCTCCTTTTACTCCTCCACCTCTTTTCTTTTTGCATGACTATATGTACTTGTCACTTTTCCATGTGTTAGTTGTGTCTTCTGAGCAGTTTGTCAGCTTTTGGACACCTTTGAAGGTGTTTTCTATGTGTTTCTCTGTGTTTTTGTTTGCCTGCCATTGGTTTTAACGGTGTTCGAAGGTGTTCGACGAACAGTTCGACGAACAGTTCGGCGAACACACGGGTGTTCGACGAACCGAACTCGAACACTACGGGGGTGGCTCAACACTAGTCCCAAACTAGAGTATCGTAGATGACTTTCATTCTTCTTATTTCCTATTGTTGGGCCACATAATGGCTTAATGTCCCAGCCTCTTCAGGCCAATTCGAAGAATCCTTGGGCATCTAAAATGGATGTTGTTCTCTTGGCACCAATCCTTATTTCCAAGCAAGTGCATCCTGCAAAAAACACGGGTGGCAGTGAGTAAGGTATAAAAAACCCTATATTCAAAGCTATTTGTAAAAACCAGTGAATAATAGTTCCTCATTAAGGCCCAAAGGGGCCAGGCTTTGTAGATTATAAATCCATTTGGATTCACATCTTAGAAGGGTATTAGTGCAGTTTCCCCCCCTTATATTGGTTTATATTTGTTCCAGTCCAATTACCTGTAGGTTGGTCACTCGGCCATTGTGAACATCCAAGTAGTGTGCCACAACAGATGTTTTTGATTTATCCTTATCCCGGTCCCTCTTCGCTGTTGAGATATTTGAAATATGTTGTTGGATCCTTTTCCTAAGTTCTTGTGTCGTTTGTCAGACATATATATTTGGACAACCACAAATCAGAGCATAGACCAAGTTCCGTGATCTGCAATTGAAATAAGATTTAGGCCGGATCTGGTAAGGGGGAATAGGCAAATTAATACCATCTCGTGCTGCTGTGTATTGACAAATATTGCAGCTCCCACAAGGGTACGTGCCAAAAATCTTACCCCCTCCTTTCAATCTCACTGAGGGGCGCGTATAGTGACTACGGCAGAGATTATCCTTCAAGTTACTTGCTCTTCGATCTATCAAGTTGGGGGAACTGCAATGTGTTTAGTTAATTTCGGTTCACTAAGCAGGATTCCCCAATTTTTGGTAAGAATCTTCCGGATGTCCTGCCATTGATTATTGAAGGTGGTAATTACATTAAGAGGCCAAGGGGAGTTACCTGCTTGTGTCCGTAATAAGTCATCTCGGTTCCTGCTTCTCGCATCCCTAAACGCCTCAGAGACAACCCATCGTGGATAGCCCCTCATGATGAAACGTTGCGAGAGGTCCTTTGATTGTCGCTGGAACTATTCAACCGTGGTGCCATTCCTGCGAAGATGAAGGAATTGTCCCTTCGGGATTCCATTCCGTAAGTGCATGGGATGAAAACTTGCGTAATGCAGTAGATTGTTCGTGGCCGTGGTTTTTCTAAAGAGAGTTGTGGAGATTTGATTACCCACCTTAATCAACTTCAAATCCAAATAATCTATCTCCGAACTGGAGAGATTCCATGTGAGTCTGATATTCAGGGCATTGACATTTAAATTGTCAATAAAAGCCTCACACTCTATCTTGGTGCCCACCCATAACAAAAGTACATTGTCTATATATCTCAACCATGTAAACACTTTGTTACAGAATGCCTCGTGTCTGTAAACCACCAACTCCTCCCACCACCCTAGATATAAATTTGCATAAGAAGACGCACATCTCGCGCCCATTGCTGTACCTGCCACCTGACGATAGAACTTCCTATCGAAAACAAAGTAATTTTTGTCAAGGACAAGATGTAGCAAGTCCAGGATAAAGGAGTCGTGTTTCTGATCTCCAGTAGAGTGATGGTCCAAAAAGAAGGTGACCGCCTGCATTCCCAGGTCATGTGAGATACTTGTATATAAGGATTCCACATCTAATGACACCAAGATAGTGTTGTCGGGGATAGTTAACCCATCAAGATGTTGAATGAAATGGGATGAATCCCTGATGTAAGATTTAAACGATATGGCTAGAGGTTGCAGGAAGTGGTCCAAATACATACAGGGGCGTTCAAAAAGGCCACCTATACCCGATACAATTGGTCTGCCGGGTGGTTCAGTCGAAGACTTGTGTACTTTTGGCAATAGATGAAAGGTCGGCACTATTGGGCATGGGGTGGTGAGAAAATCAATCTCCTTTTTGTTTAGGATGTTGTTTTGTCCAGCCATCATGATTAAATTATCCAATTTATCCTTGAAAAACACGGTCAGGTCTGACGGTAGCATGTGATAACAGGTCGAGTTCGATAACTGCCGATTGGCTTCCTTTGTGTAAAGCATATTTGGCCATAAAACAATGTTCTCACCCTTGTCCGCTTCCCGAATAATAAATTCCAAATTCCTGGTTTGTCGATAATTTAGTGAGTGCCTTTCTCTCTATGTTACTCAAGTTGTTATCCCTGTGTGGATCAGTCCTCAAACTCCGAATATCACTACATACATTATCAAAAAAATTTGTATTGCCGGAAACATGGAGAAAGACGGTGTAGCCTGAGATGGGAGTCTACCTGTGAATCTGTTGCGTAGTCCTGGTTCCTCGTTTTCACGTAGTAGGTCCAGAAGATCTTGGAATGTTCGCCTATCATCAGAGGGTAAGTTGTCGATTAATGAAGGCTGGTGATATAAAAGTTTAAAAGTGAGTTGTCGGCAAAATAGATATACATCTTTTACCAATTCAAACTTGTTCAACGTATTCATGGATGAGAATGACAGGCCCTTTGTTAGGACTGATTTCTCAACGTCAGTGAGAACATATGTTGACAGATTGCTAATTTGTAGATTACTTCCGTTGTAGGCGGGAGTGTTATTTGTTCTTAGATCTGACGTTTCCCGTAGCGGGTTTCCCGCTTGTATGACGGGGACCAGGCTCTGTACCCCCTGTTGCTTTTCCTTTTTGTCTCTAGGGGCATTTCTTGCCCTACGGCGGCCCCTTCTGTGTCGCTTGGGCCCGACGATAAAAAAATCACTTGAAGATGATTCATATCATTTGCTTGTATCTAGTTGAGGTCTGACCTCTACTGTTCCTCGACGTTTATTGCCCCTATGGCCCCATTTAAAAAGGTGTCCATTGTCAAAGTCCATTTTGTCCCTATGGAATTTATGTTTCTTTCCATTGATGATCTCCTTTTCAAATTGGTCAATGGACACCTTTAGACGCTCCTTAAAGGGTGCGACCAAGGTGTCGTTGTCAAAATCCTTATATACAAGTATTTCACATGACCTGGGAATGCAGGCGGTCACCTTCTTTTTGGACCATCACTCTACTGGAGATCGGAAACACGACTCCTTTATCCTGGACTTGCTACATTTTGTCCTTGACAAAAATTACTTTGTTTTCGATAGGAAGTTCTATCGTCAGGTGGCCGGTACAGCAATGGGCTCGAGTCGAGATGTACGCCTTCTTATGCAAATTTATATCTAGGGTGGTGGGAGGAGTTGGTGGTTTACAGACACGAGGCATTCTGTAACAAAGTGTTTACATGGTTGAGATATATAGACGATGTACTTTTGTTATGGGAGGGCACCAAGATAGAGTGTGAGGCTTTTATTGACGATTTAAATGTCAATGCCCTGAATATCAGACTCACATCGAATCTCTCCAGTTCGGAGATAGATTATTTGGATTTGAAGTTGAATAAGGTGGGTAATCAAATCTCCACAACTCTCTTTAGAAAAACCACGGCCACGAACAATCTACTGCATTACGCAAGTTTTCATCCCATGCACTTACGGAACGGGATCCCGAAGGGACAATTCCTTCGTCTTCGCAGGAATGGCACCACGGTTGAAGAGTTCCAGCGACAATCAAAGGACCTCTCGCAACGTTTCATCATGAGGGGCGATCCACGACGGGTTGTCTCTGAGGCGTTAAGGGATGCGAGAAGCAGGAACCGAGATGACTTATTACGGACACAAGCAGGTAACTCCCCTAGGCCTCTTAATGTAATTACCACCTTCAATAATCAATGGCAGGACATCTGGAAGGTTCTTACCAAAAATTGGGGAATCCTGCTTAGTGAACCGAAATTAACTAAACACATTGCAGTTTCCCCCAACTTGATAGCTCGAAGAGCAAGGAACTTGAAGGATAATCTCTGCCGTAGTCACTATAAGCGCCCCTCAGTGAGATTGAAAGGAGGGGTAAGATTTTTGGCACGTACCCTTGTGGGGGCTGCAATATTTGTCAATACACAGCAGCACGAGATGGCATTACTTTGCCTATTTCCCCTTACCAGATCCGGCCTAAATCTTATTTCAATTGCAGATCACGGAACTTAGTCTATGCTCTGATTTGTGGTTGTCCAAAAATATATGTCGGACAAACGACACAAGAACTTAGGAAAAGGATCCAACAACATATTTCAAATATCTCAACAGCGAAGAGGGACCGGGATAAGGATAAATCAATAACATCTGTGGCGGCACACTACTTGGATGTTCACAATGGCCGAGTGACCAACCTACAGGTAATTGGACTGGAACAAATACAAATCAATATAAGGGGGGGAAACTGCACTAATACCCTTCTAAGATGTGAATCCAAATGGATTTAGAATCTATAAAGCCTGGCCCCTTTGGGCCTTAATGAGAAACTATTATTCACTGGTTTTTACAAACAGCTTTGAATATAGGGTTTTTTATACCTTACTCACTGCCACCCGTGTTTTTTGCAGGATGCACTTGCTTGGAAATAAGGATTGGTGCCAAGAGAACAACATCCATTTTAGATGCCCAAGGATTCTTCGAATTGGCCTGAAGAGGCTGGGACATTAAGCCATTATGTGGCCCAACAATAGGAAATAAGAAGAATGAAAGTCATCTACAATACTCTAGTTTGGGACCTGTTCCGATTTGGTCCGAAAACAAGTTTTTCACATTAGACTCCGGGACTACAGTAGAAAATCTTCTTTTGGGACTTTTTATCTTCGTTTTTTCCAATTCATCAAAATATCTCTGACATGTTTCCTTGCCCATGTCCATGTGTTGTATCTGTGGTGGTCAATGTTCAACAGCCGGGCCTATTACAACTTTGCCATTAGACTTATAGGATTTTGGGGCCTGACATGCATATGCCTCAAAGTCCAACCACCCTCTCCTGTTTCTTGTACGTAATTGGCACACCAGGTGGGTGTCAAATAAAATCATCGTACTTGCCTATAGTCTCAACAGACTTGGATGTATAAAAAGGAAACATATGATGGGGTGTGGTTTGTTGCGGTGGGCTCAAGATAGTGCTTGCAGTGGGAATACGATATTACAGTGGCACACAGTTGCAACCCTCGCAGTAGTCAGAGGCTTTTGAGGACGCCTTTTTCAAAAGTCAATATTTAAATCATAGCCTGGACTTCTCATGCCGGTGCCCCTGCAGCCACCTAATGTTTATGCCTCTCGTGATGGCGCTTGGTGGTTATTATGAGGGACCGGCTAACAAACAGCATTTGTGTAGAGCATTGATATATTATGAGACACCCCAATGTCTCTCAACTCTCTTTTATAGTATATAGAGTATTGAGTGAACTTAATATAGTGTGGGCCACCGATAGCCTTCATGGACAGCATAATATCCGTTATACCCAGGTCAGTACATACTGGTCATTTTTTCAAGAAGGGTGCACGGTTTTGGCAGATTTATTTGTAGAATCGGTATCCATCCAACATGGCAGATATGGGGTGCCTATGGGGATACTCGCAGACCCTATGACTTATTATGTGCACATTTAGATAAGATATGGGGGCCCCATATGCTCTCAATTTATGCGAATATACCGTAGATCAGAAAGCCATGTGTTGTGTTCCCTTAGGTGAAGATTTTGGGATTTGGGAATCTCATGTGGAAGGTGGGCAAGGTGCGTCCGGGTTAGTTTGCTTACGCCTGGCTGTACCTCTATATGGTGCATGATTAGCCCCAAACACTTTAGGGTCACACCCTTCAAGAGAACCATAGTCTACTCCCTGTATTGGAATACAATGTATGTATACTGTAATATTCATTTATCATTTCTTATCTGAGTACCTTCTTTCTTGCATGGGATCCAGTTTTGTGCGCCCTCCGCACCCCCTGCATTTAATATTGAGCTAGCAACACTATGTATGCTCGGCGACTTGCTGTGCATGCGTGGTGACTGTGACCGGCTAACAGCAGCTTCCTTGGTTACGAAAGTCACTAAGCTGCTACAGGAGGCATACGGTGCGCTTGCGCTGTTGTGACAACTTCCGGCAAAATGGACGGCGCCGCTACTCCCGAATGCACGCGGCTCCAAGCGCCTCCCGACGATCAGCTGATCCCCGGGTAATTGATTTGACAGGCTGTACTTATACGCAGACACAAGGACACTCATCTCACAGACCCCTGACGATGCCACCGTGCGTGGCGATATGCGTTGGGTACTCAGTACCCCTCTACACCTTTCGGCCATATTGGCTCCCCTACCTCTGTGACTTACCTCTGTGCCCAGTGCAGGCTGGGTTTGTATGGTGCAATGTAGCACCTTTTATACCAACAGCTTTATTGCATAGTGATTTCCTTCAACAGGCAGGGTTGATTTTCTCCCAGTCTACCTAGGGCATTTGAGGTGAGATTTAGCACAGGCTGATTCACCTCCGTTTATATTTTGGGTCTCCAGGTTCAGTACAATTGCCTATCTATATGTCATTTATTCAATTGTATATCTTATTCATTAGGGACAACTGCATTTTATTAAGTTGCCAATAACTGTTCCTCATACAGTGGTGGCCAAAAGTATTGGCACTCCTGCAATTCTGTCAGATAATACTCAGTTTCTTCCTGAAAATGATTGCAATCACAAATTCTTTGGTATTATTATCTTCATTTAATTTGTCTTCAATGAAAAAACACAAAAAGAATTGTTCTAAAGCCAAATTGGATATAATTCCACACCAAACCTAAAAAGGGGGTGGACAAAAGTATTGGCACTGTTTGAAAAATCATGTGATGCTTCTCTAATTCGTGTAATTAACAGCACCTGTAACTTACCTGTGGCACCTAACAGGTGTTGGCAATAACTAAATCACACTTGCAGCCAGTTAACATGGATTAAAGTTGACTCAACCTCTGTCCTGTGTCCTTGTGTGTACCACATTGAGCATGGAGAAAAGAAAGACGACCAAAGAACTGTCTGAGGACTTGAGAAACCAAATTGTGAGGAAGCATGAGCAATCTCAAGGCTACAAGTCCATCTCCAAAGACCTGAATGTTCCTGTGTCTTCTGTGCGCAGTGTCATCAAGAAGCTTAAAGCCCATGGCACTGTGGCTAACCTCCCTAGATGTGGACGGAAAAGAAAAATTGACGAGAGATTTCAACGCAAGATTGTGCGGATGGTGGATAAAGAACCTCGACTAACATCCAAACAAGTTCAAGCTGCCCTGCAGTCCGAGGATACAACAGTGTCAACCCGTACTATCCGTCGGCGTCTGAATGAAAAGGGACTGTATGGTAGGATACCCAGGAAGACCCCACTTCTTACCCCGAGACATAAAAAAGCCAGGCTGGAGTTTGCCAAAACTTACCTGAGAAAGCCTAACACGTTTTGGAAGAATGTTCTCTGGTCAGATGAGACAAAAGTAGAGCTTTTTGGGAAAAAGCATCAACATAGAGTGTGCAGGAAAAAAAAAGAGGCATTCAAAGAAAAGAACACGGTCCCTACAATCAAACATGGCGGAGGCTCCCTGATGTTTTGGGGTTGCTTTGCTGCCTCTGGCACTGGACTGCTTGACCGTGTGCATGGCATTATGAAGTCTGAAGACTACCAACAAATTTTGCAGCATATTGTAGGGCCCAGTGTGAGAAAGCTGGGTCTCCCTGAGAGGTCATGGGTCTTCCAGCAGGACAATGACCCAAAACATACTTCCAAAAGCACTATAAAATGGTTTGAGAGAAAGCACTGGAGACTTCTAAGGTGGCCAGCAATGAGTCCAGACCTGAATCCCATAGAACACCTGTGGAGAGATCTCAAAATGGCAGTTTGGAGAAGGCACTCTTCAAATATCAGGGACCTGGAGCAGTTTGCCAAAGAAGAATGGTCTACGATTCCACCAGAGCATTGTAAGAAACTCATTGATGGTTACCGGAAGCGGTTGTTCGCAGTTATTTTGGCTAAAGGTTGTGCAACCAAGTATTAGGCTGAGGGTGCCAATACTTTTGTCTGGCCCATTTTTGGAGTTTTGTGTGAAATGATCAATGATTTGATTTTTGCTTCATTCTCTTTTGTGTTTTTTCCTTGCAAGCAAATTAAATGAAGATAATAAGACCAAAGAATTTGTGATTGCAATCATTTTCAGGAAGAAACTGAGTATTATCTGACAGAATTGCAGGGGTGCCAATACTTTTGGCCACCACTGTATCTATATTTTTTATCTATTTATCATCTTATTTTTGATCCATAATCCGGGCCAGTGTAATATTGACCACCACAGAGGTTTTGTATGGGGGGTGGTTTATATGCAGATTGATGTATTTGTACAATCATGTATGTTTAATTGGGTTTAATCATGAAAGTTTTTGCAAGTAGAGGGTTCTAATAGGTGTGGATGGCTCCACTACCTCTTTTAATGGTGTTTTAAAGAATTTGGAGTGTGGATTATATATGTGTCGAGTTTACTTGAAATAAAATTTTGGTAATCTATAGTTATCATTTAAATTTATAATTATTAGTGGTGATCACCGCGGTATTGCATGTCTTCTTTCTCTTTTTTGTAAGGTTATCAATGTTTGATAGGACACCCGGCACCCCCAACGATCAGCTACTTTTGGTGTCGATCGCCAGCCGGAACTGCTCAATTACGGAGCTGCTCAGTACACTGGCCACGGCAGTGTACTGCACATCCGCCTCCTATTCAAATCAATAGGAGGCGGATGTGCAGTACCCTGCTGGGGCCACTATCAGAAGACGGAGCAACTCCACAATTGAGCAGTTCCGGCCAACACCGTGAGCAGCTTTGTATCGGACCCTGACCGATCAGACATTGATGACCTATTCCAAGGATAGCCCATCAACGTTAAAGTAGTGGACAATTTCTTTAAGTAAATACACTGCTCCCATATATCATTATCTCGTGCCTTTATTAAACTACTTTACTATACATTGAATTGAGTGTGTTGCTTAACAAGATTAAGTGACTCGCCAGCTATTAGTTTCATGCTATATTTACTCAGAAAGTTGCCAACTAATGGAATTATCCCGCACTTGTTTTAAAAAGCAAAGACGTCATTCGTAAACCAGACTATTATCAAAATCCTGGCTGCAGAGACCCCTGAGCAGACAGGATAAATCACAAGGGGGACATGGCCTTGTCAGAATCCTATATGAGCGGCTGACCAAGTCACACTAAGTAACTGTATAATCCTTGTAAGATGCTTTATCTATGACGGGTCCACTCCTGTTCACGTACTTGAGGATCTGGTGAAAATAAGACTAATTGATCAGAAATATTTTCTTAGGTATTATTTGCTTGTTTCTTTTATGGTTATTATGTCACAATAAATGTATGGGATAAAACAGACATGAGCAATTTGTGCAATATACTGACTTATGTAAGGGGTTAATAAACCTTTACAATATATTGAGTATGTAATATATATACTAAAGTATTGGTTGGGTTGATTAATAAATTATTACTACAGTACCTGTCCGGTGTTTGCTTGGGTCACTGTATCGGCCATTGAGATTGTATAGAATATGGACTACTTTAACATTGAACATATTATCCCTGGGGTAATTTGCTCTGTTATTGGTGGTAAGATGAAGAATAATTGTCCTTGGCTTAGATTTCTGTCCAGGGGCATCTACCATGAAAAAAAAAAAATTGGAATGCACAGAGTTTGCATTTATTGAACAAAGTGCAAGGTCCAATTTAATTTGTGTTTGTTTTATATTTGAAATGTTATATTTAGATCATTGACCTGAAAACTATATCTAGTGGCCACAAAGGTTGCAGTTCTGCTTAGACATTTGTCAGCATAAATTAGAAAATTATTGCACATGTTCACTGTGACATATTGAGAGGAGCAACCGAGAGAAGACAGGGAACATGCTCAGATTTGGCCTAAGAACGAACAAACTGTAAGCTGTGATCCTCGAAATCTCTAAATTACATAAACAAGTTAGTCACCGAGGCACTCCTTCACCGTCTGTGAATTACGTGACTTGCCTGCTGCCGCATCCTCGCACCATGCTGTAACTGGTGTTGTTGACTTGCCGTCTATTACACAACTGATACTATTTTAGTTCGAGGAATCAGAATCAGCTTTAATTTTCCCTTCTGGTAAGCTCTACAAATGATTGACCCTTGGCCCTTTAAGAAAGTAAACTGACTTGGTCTGGACTGTCTCTGATTGGTTTGGGGACCTAAGCCAGATTAAAGGGCTTAGTACACTGTAGCCCTGGAAGTCCCTAAATTTCTAGGTTAGTATGTCACCATGTCAGTGAGTCATTAGGCCAATTGGTTTGTATCATATAGATGTAATGCCGTGAAGCATGAAAATATCAGATTAAGTACAGAATCACTCATTTATCTTAAATTTATACACACAATTAAATCAGTTTTAAAAGGAGGTCAGTCTTTTTCCTGACATGTCTGTTTTAGTAAATGCTTGCATTCCCCATAATATATTGATTCTGGAACATCTTTTCCTAGAACCCTATATTGTGTTAATTCTCTTTTATCTTTACTAGAAATCTAATAATAAATTCACAACTAGGCGTTACCGGTAGGGTTGTGTCTTCAAACAGTCTGACATTGTCAAATCCATGCGCACAGTCCCAGGATGTTTAAAGACTCACTTTCTTTACAAAGGCAATGGTAACTTCAGTTGAAAATGTAGTTATTTTCCAGAGGAATGGCATAACCTAAGATTCTAAGAAAAATTTTTTAGGCTTTGTGCACATGATGTGTTTTCTCTGTCATTGCTCTGTCCCAGCACCCCCGTCATTGCTCTCTCCCACCACCCCCATCATTGCTCTCTCCCAGCACCCCCATCATTGCTCTCTCCCAGCACCTCCCCAGCCTCTCCTCATGGCTCTCCCCAGCTTTCTCTCATTGATCCACCCAGCCCCATCATTGCTCTCCCAGCCCCAGCATTGCTCTCCCCAGCCTCCCCACATTGCTCTCCCTAGCCTCCCCTCATTGCTCTCCCCAGCCTCCCCTCATTGCTCTCCCCAGCCTCCCCTCATTGCTCTCCCCAGCCTCCTCTCATTGCTCTCCCCAGCCTCCTCTCATTGCTCTCCCCATGATGACGTCATCAAGCAGCGCTGGCCTGTGTCAGGGAGGAAGCACTGGGCAGCCAGGAAGGAAAGGGGGGGATAGATCCCGGCAGCTCCGTTGCCATTTTCCTCCTGTCAGCAGCGGAGCTGGAGGGATCGCTCCCTGCCGCCGCATATGATGAGGGCATTCTGGCCATGGGCCTCCCAGAGCCTGGGGCTCTGAGAAGGAGGTCAGATTGCCCTCATTTTCAGCTGCCCGGCAAGGGCCCCCCTGCACCGCCGGGCCCCGGTGCAGTTGCATAGATTGCACCGGCGGTAGGTCCGCCCCTGCTCCAGATAGTATAATGGCACACCACATAGTCCTCTAAACAATATAATGGACCCCACATAGCCCTATAAACTGTATAATGGTCCCCACATAGCAATCCAAATACTATAATGGCAGCCCCGACATAGCCCTGAAAACTGTATAACGGCCCCCACATAGCCCTCCGAATAGTATAATTGCTCCACATAGCCATGCAAACTGTATAACTGCCCTCACATAGCCTTGTAAATTGTATAATGACCCTCACACAGCCAGTCCAATGGCCCCCAAATAGCACTCCAAATAGTATAATGGCCCCCACATAGCCCTGAAAACTGTATAATGACCTACACGTAACCCTTCAAACTGTATAATGGCCCCCACATAGCCCTGTAAACTGTATAATGGTCCTCATATAGACATCCAAATTGTATAATGGCATTGCCATCTAAATAGTATAATGGCCACGACATAGCCCTGAAACTGTATAATGGTCCTCACGTAGCCATACAAATAGAATAATGACCCCACATAGCCCTGCAAACTGTATAGTTGCCCACACTTAGCCCTCCAAATAGTTTAACCCTTTTACTCCCGAAGGTGGTTTGCACATTATTGACCAGGCCAATTTTTACAATTCTAACCACTTCATGAGGTAATACACAGATCCCATTGATTCTGAGGTGTTTTTTCGTGACAAATTGTAATTCATGATAATGGTAAAATTTCTTCGATATGACTTACGTTACTTTGTGAAAAAATCGAAAATTTGGCAATTTTCAAACTTTGAATTTTCATGCCCTTAAATTAGAGAGATATGGCACACAAAATAGTTAATAAATAACATTTCCCACAAATCTACTTAACATTTGCACAATTTGGGAACTAAAATTTTATTTTGTTAGGAAGTTATAAGGGTTAAAATTTGACCAGCGATTTCTCATTTTTCCAACAAAATATACAAAACCATTTTTTAGGGACTACATCACATTTGAAGTGACTTTGAGGGGCCTTTATAACAGAAAATACCACAAAGTGACATCATTCTAGAAACTACATCCCTCAAGGTGCTCAAAACCTCATTCAAGAAGTTTATTAACCCTTCAGGTGCTTCACAGGAATTTTTGGAATGTGGAAGAAAACAATAAACATTTAACTTTTTTTCCACAAAAAAACCCACATTTTTTATTTTCGCAAGGGTAATAGGAAAAAATGGACCACAAAATTTGTTTTGCAATTTCTCCTGACCACACCAATACCCCATATGTGGGGGGAAACCACTATTTGGGCACACGGCAAGGCTCGGAAGGGAAGGAACACCATTTCACTTTTTGAATGTAAAATTTGCTTGAATAATTAGCGGACGACATGTCACGTTTGGGGAGCCCCTGATGTGCCTAAACAGTGGAAACCCTCCACAATTGACCACATTTTGGAAGCTAGACCCCTCAAGGAATTTATCTAGATGTGTGGTGAGCACCCGGAACCCCCAGGTGCTTCACAGAAGTATATCTAACAGAGTCATGAAAATAAAAAAATCTAACTTTTTCCACAAAAATGATCTTTTAGCCCCAAATTTATTATTTTCACAAGGGTAAGAGGAGAAAATGGACCCCAAAAACTGTTGTTCAATTTCTCCTGAGTGTGCATGGAAGGGTTCAGAAAGGAAGGAGCACTGTGTGACTTTTTGAATTTAAAATTCTCTTGAATCGAGAGCGAATGCCATGTTGCGTTTTGAGAGCCCCTAATGCGCCTAAACAGTGGAACAGTGGAGCCTCCCACAAGTGACCCCATTTTGGAAACTAGACCCCTAAAGAATTTTATCAAGGGGTATAGTGAACATTTTGAAACCAGAGGTACGAGACAGAATTTGATAACATTAGGTCATCATATTGAATAAGTTGTCATTAGTGATGGGCTAGCACTAAAATGCTCGAGTGCTCGATGTTCAGATCAAGCAAATTGGAATGCTCGGGTGCTCGACCCGAGCAACGAGCCCAATATCAGTCTATAGGAAACTCAAGCATTTTTCAGGCGGCTCCCCCTGGCGGTCTGCAGAGGGCCTAAAAATTGCCCAAATCGATGGGAACAGTGCTCAAATAACATGGGAAAATCATGGAGAAGACCCCCGGAAGCACTTCTGACTCCCAGGTCACTGCTGTCAACAACGTTGTCAGAGGTATTATACCACATTTAAGGACTCACAATAAAACATACAAAAAACGAAACCAAAATAGATTTTCCTGGGAAATATGTTAAGGAACATCCTTTTCAGGGTAATGACTTGTATATAAGGCAAAATAAATAAACAAAAACAAAAAAGCTCCTCCACACCTTGGGCTATGTTCACACGTAGCGTTTTTGATGCGTTTTTGCACTTTTGCATTGCTTTCAACCAAGACAAATGCATTCACTGGGAAATGTCATTTTAACATTTTACAACCTTATTTGGCCATGTGGTGTGTGACACATAATCAAACACATGCATACAGTGCTGAAAAGACATGGGAACAGCATGGAAAAGACCCCTGGAAGCATCTCTGACTCCCAGGTCACTGCCTAAAAGTGTGCCCATCATAAGTGATCCTTGGCGCATGCGAAGATGCCTCCCGCCATACCCCTGTTGTTGCAGACTTGCAACAATCACTGTCCACGTCCTTGTCCCAGTGCATCGTTCAGTTGTCCCTACCCCATTCCTTGGAATGCAAGCTCAAGTATGCAACCAGCCCCCCACCCACAGGCTGAAATGCTATACTGCCAAATTTTTGACAGCTGCTTGCACTTGAAATGTGGCCTCTTAGGCTCCTGGAGGCGGAAGCTGTCGACAACTTTATGGTGGCGGCGACCAGGTGTCCATACTCGGTCCCCAGCCCCCACTATTTGTCCCGGTGTCATCTCCACCTTCCACAAGTACGAGTACTACAACATTACCCGTGCCCTCCCCAATTTACTTACTGGGAAGAAACGCCTAACCACAAACACGTGGACAAGTGAATATGGCCAGGGACGGTACGGAGCCAGTCCAACAGCTTGTCAGTGAGTTGTATTTCACCACAGCCATATGTTTTAGCTTGGTGAAAGGACTGACTTTTGGGAAACCGTGTCTACTCCATCTGTCATTTCTCCCAGGATGTCCTCTAAAGCTGCTTGCACTTGAAATGTGGCCTTTTAGGCTCGTGGAGGCGGAAGCTTGTCACAACCTCATGCTGCCAGCGGCCGGGAGTCCATACTCAGTCCCCAGCCACCACTATTTCTCCCGGTGTCGTCTCCGCCTTCCACAAGCACGGGTCCCACAACATAACACGTGGTCAAGTGAATGTGGCCAGGGACGGTACGGAGCCAGTCCACAGCTTGTCGGTGAGTTGTATTTCACCACAGCAATATTTTTTAGCTCAGTGAAAGGACTGACTTTTGGGAAACCGTGTCTACTCCAGCTGTCATTTCTCTCAGGAAGTCCTCTAAAACTGCTTGCACTTCAAACGTGGCCTTTTAGGCAGAAGCTTTTCATAACCTCATGCCGGCGGCAGCCGGGTGTCCATGCTCGGTCCCCAGCCACCACTAATTCTCCCGGTATCGTCTCCGCCTTCCACAAGCAAGAGTCCCATAACATTACTGCTGGTACTTTTCTGTGGGAATCTGCTTGCCTCCTACCAGCCTGGAATATTTCCAGTGAACTATGGCACAAAGCCATGGTATTAGCACTGCCCCCAGTACCAGTAGCAAAGCCATCCCCAATTTCCTTCTCAGGAATTTTTTTTTTTTAGACTGAGTGGCTGCCCAAATACATTAGTTTCTCACAAAGGAGCTGAAGATAGAGTGGCAGTAGGTGCAAGTTTCTCCAGCCTGTTAGATACCAGAGGGGGAACGGCAGCACATTGGATCAGTGGTTAGCACTGAAGCCTTCAGCGCTGGGATCCTGGGTTCAAATCCCAGCAAGGACAACATCTGCAAGGATTTTGTATGTTCTCCCTGGGTTTCCGTGGGTTTCCTCTTCAGTAAAAAAGAAGCCATAGAGTGTCCGGAAACCTTCCCACACACTTTTCTTAGCCAGGACTGCTTCTCGGCAGGGTTGGACAGTCCCACCAGAGAATTCTCTGGTGGGCCCTGGCTTCTACATCAGGAGAGTTCATGATAGCACAAACTTTGCAGCAGCTATGGGGCTCTTTAGCGAGGCAGAAAGGTGAGCCCTCAGAATCAAATCCTCTGGTGGGCCCAATATTTTTCAGTTTGAAACTGCTTCTCAGTGGGAGTTGTATTTCACCACAGCCATATTCTTTAGCTTGGTGAAAGGACTGGTATAGAGGGAAACCGTATCTACTCCGGCTGTCATTTCTCTGTCACCAGGTTCCACCCATTGTCATACAAAATCATGCCTGGCTGTATGCTCAGCAATGAGAGCCACAGATCAGGCTGCTGTGTTACAGCCTTCAAAAACTCTGCAGCGCTGGGCAGTTTGTTACCTAAGCATTAAGCATGTTATCTTCAGCACAGCCTGTTGTCGCTTGGCCAAGGCAGTCCTGCAGTGCTTTCAGCTTGTGACTGATGTGGTCATTTTGGAGATGGAGGAGGAGGTGCAAGAGCTGAACAATGTGATTACATTGAGGTTACATTGGCAACTCTGGTTTTTATACTAAAGAAAGATCCTACTGTTTTTTTTTTGCGTTATTTTTTAAGACAAATGCATTCACCGGGAAATGTCATTTTAACATGTAACAACCTTATCTGGCCATGTGGTGTGTGACACATCATCAGACACATCCTGTTTCATTTATGATGGAGGGACTCTGAAGTCACAAAGCTTATATTTATAGGGCCATCAGGCAGCCCTTACTATTCTTAAAGGGCCAGCAGTCGGCCCTCGCTATTGTTAGAGAGCCATCAGCCGGCTATGCTTTATTGTTCCCATTATTAACAAGTGGGTCTCCTATACTATTATTGCGTATGCAGTGACTGCAAGGGCTGCCAAAAATGTGGACGCAAACCAATACCCCTTTGAAGAGACATAAGCGGGTCTCCAATAGTGGTAATGCCCATGCTGTCACTGCAAGGGCTGCCAAAATTTGGGAAAAATTCCACTAATAATTTAAAGACACAGAGCAGGGCCACAGTAATGACATATTCCCATTAGAAAGGAGAGGGTCTCCCATACTGTTTGCCTATGCAGTGAAACAACGGCTGCCAAAAAATTGGAGGAACTCCAATGCCCCTTGCAAGAGACGTAGAGGTCAGAGAGCCTCCTAAAAACAATGTTCCCATTATTAGGAAGTGGGTCTCCCACAGTGTTTGCCTATGCAGTGAATGCAAAAGCTGCCAAAAATTTGGAGGAACTCCAATGCCCCTTGCAAGACATGTAGAGGAGGTGATATGGTAGATATGGTGGTGAATGACATGCTGATGGAGGATGAGGAAAAGGACGAGGACAAGAGCCAATTGACCAAATCAGGAAGCGTATACCCATGTGTAGGTGTGACGAGGTGCATGGGAATAGACTTCCCAAAAAAAGACACTGGATTTCAGTTTGTTACGCTGCTATCATTCGGTGGGGTCGAGAAGTCTGGCCCAATCCAGCCCTTGTTCATTTTTATAAGAGTCAGCCTGTCAGCATTTTCATTTGACAGGCGGATGCGCTTATCAGTTATAATTCCTCCAGCGGCACTAAAAACCCGGTCTGACAAAATGCTAGCGACCTCCAAGGCTTAGAGAGCCAGTTAGTTCCATGTGTCCAGCTTGGATACCCAATAATTATAAGGCACGACTGAATCACGGAGAACGTTGGTACAGTCGGCAAAGTACTCCCTCACCATCTTCCCAAATTTTGCACTCCTTGTGAGAGTACCCCGCGCCTAAGGGCCTGTAAGATGGGAGGGTCTGAGAAAACTGTCCCAGAACTTTGACAGTGTTCCCCTGCCTTACCATCAATAGCGCATGAAACTAGCTCCTCCTCCTCCTCTTCCTCATTGTCACACAATCCACGTTAGGATGAGATTAGGCTTGGCTCGGTGGCATCACCCTGTATGGTTCCTTGCTTCATCTCATCGTGCTCCGTATGCAATGCATCCTCTTTGATTGTGAGCAGAGAGCGTTTCAGAAAACAGAGAAGCGGGATGGTGATGCTAATTGTTGGGTCATCGCCTCTCACCATCTTGGTGGAGTCCTCAAAGTTTTGGAGGATTGTACATATATCTGACATCCATGTCCACTCCTGAGGTCTTATGTGTGGAGTCTGAACTGAATACCGACGGCCTTGTTGATGCTGGCAGTCAACAACTGCCCTCTTCTGCTCACAAATCCTTCCCTACATCTGCAATGTAGAGTTCTAACGTGGGGATATCGCACACCAGTCAGTGAGCCGTAAGCTGCAAATTCTCCTGAAACACGGCAAGGGCGGCGGAAGCTGTAGGTAACGCGTGTGAGCTCGCCTCGCCTCAGAGCCGGCACCAGGTTCCGGCCATTCTCACACATGACCATGCCTAGCTGTAGGTTCAGCGGTGTCAGCCACAAATCTCCCTGCTCTTTTAGAGCTGTCCACAACTCTTCAGCATTGTGTGGTTTGTGGTTTATCAGCTAAGCATATTAGCTTCAGCACAGCCTGTTGCTTCTTGGCTGAGGCAGTGCTGCAGTGCTTCCTGCTTGCGACTGATGTGGTCATTTCAGAGATGGATGCTGAAGAGGAGGAGGAGGTGCAGGATCTGTAGAATGTGGGGGAAACCCTGATTGACCCAGGGCCCGCAATCCTCGGCGTCGGGAGGAAGTGCTCCGTCCCAAGGTCCAACTAGGTCCCGGCTTCCATAATGTTAACCCAGTGTGCCGTCAATGAGATGTACTGTCCCTGCCCATAGGCACTTGTCCACGTGTCCGTGGTTAGGAGGACATTCCCAGTAACTGCGTGTTGAGGGCATGGGTAATGTTGTGGGACACGTGCTCGTGTAATCCGGGGACGGCACACCGGGAGAAATAGGGGCTGCTGGGGACCGAGTACCGAGGGACGGCTGCCGTCATCAGGTTGCGGAAAGCTTCCATCTCCACGAGCCTTAAAGGCAACATTTCGAGCACAAGGAGTTGCAAAATATGTGAATTTAGTAGTGAGGCCTGTGGGGCGTTGGCTGCTTATTTGCACTTGCGTTCCAAGGACTGCGGTATGGACAACTGAACGCTGCGCTGGGACAAGGACGTGCTTGCTGATGGTGCTACTTGAGAGTGTGCAACGACAGGTGCAGGGCAGGACGCATCTTCGCATGTGTCATGGACAGAGGATTGGCTTGCATGCACAACAGTGGAAGAAGCAGTGGTGCGGCCACTTCCTGCCTGTTGTGGTGTTATGCCTCCCTCGTCCTGTGTGCTGCTGTCCTCGCTCTGTATGTCCGCCCTGCCAGGTTGGGTCAGTTACTATATCATCCGCCACCTTGTCTTCCACTTTCGCACCCTGGTCCTCCTCCTGACTTTCTGGCAATTGTGTCTCATCATCGTCCACCTCTTGTAACAGTTTCCCACCGTCGCCTTCGTGTCACCGTGGTTGGTCAAATATTTGGGCATCGCTACATGCGATCTCCTCTTGGCCCCCTTCAAGTTTAGAGGCCCGAATCTATAAATGGAAAAGTGAGGAGCTCTTTGGAGTGTCCAAGTGTGGGATCAGTTGTCTTCGGGCACTCGGCATGGTGGGAGGAAGGAGGATCAGGGTGAGGAAAATGCGGTCCAGACTCACGGCTACTGAGACTTGATCGTGTGGAAGACAGGGTGGTGGTGGTGGTTGCAAAGTGACTGGAAGCATTATCTGCTATCCAATCAATAAACCTTTTCACACTGCTCTGTGTTCAATAGTGGTGTTCTGCGGTCCCCTATTAATTGGGACAGGAAGATCAAGCGAGAAGATGTGGGTGTTTGTTGTGGCACAATTTCAGCTAGCCCACGGCCTTGGCCTTGTCCTCTGCATGCACCATCATCACCATCACGTCCACTTCCCTGTCCCTTGCCACGTGCCTTGCCAATTTTAAATGGAGGACAATATTTTCCACGTTCAGTACAAATGGCTGGATTTGAACCGCAGTGATATGTGATTGATATGTGATACGTGTGATGGAAAATCACAGTTTTAAATAGCTGGTCTGTAGGTAACCATTTTTAACAGTGACCTCGTGTCAATAACTTCGCTGACACACTGCAACAAAATTTCAATGGAGGCCAGAAATGGCAGAATTTTCAGCGCTATTATATGTGATCCGTGTGACAGACAAACCATAGTTTTAAATAGCTGGCCTGTAGGTAACTATTTTTAACAGCGACCTCGTGTCAATAACTTCACTGACACACTGCAACAAAATTTCAATGGAGGCCAGAAATGGCAGAATTTTCAGCGCAATTATATGTGATCTGTGTGACGGACAAACCACAGTTTTAAATAGATGGATTTTTAAATTGTGAAACCAGCTGGAGCTGCTTCCCCCTCTCATCTATCTCCTCCGCTTTTATTGGTCTATCTACAGCCATGACATAAGACTTGTGCCAGTTTATCTCCAGTCCCGAAATGCTCCCAAAGTGTTTAATTACATCCATTGTGCACCCCAATGTCTCTCCTGCATTTTCCAGAAATAACAGGATGTCATCGGCATACAGTGATATTTTTTCTTCCAGCCTCCCAAATTTAAATCCGACCACTCCTCTCTCAGCTCTTATTTTGGCCGCCAGGGGCTCCACTGCCACCGCAAACAATAGCGGGGACAGCGGGCACCCCTGCCTTGTGCCCCTATGTAAGTCAAACATCCCGGACCGTTCACCATTCACCTTAACTACCGCCCTTGGGGATGAGTACAATAACTTCACCCAGGCCATGAATGCGGGGCCAAATCCCATTATTTCCATGATTTTCCATAAATATTTCCATTCCACGCTATCAAATGCTTTTCTAGCGTCCAACGACATCACTATTCTCCCGCCACCATTATCAGCAGGCAGCTGCATATTAAGAAATAATCTTCTCAAGTTAACAGCCGTGGAGCGGTTGGGCATAAAGCCCGACTGGTCCTCGTGAATAACAGTATGCGCAACCCCGGTGAGCCGGGTGGCCAGGATCTTAGCGAGTATTTTGACATCCGTTGTCAACAACGATATGGGCCTATACGACTCCGCATCCATGGGGTCTTTCCCCTTCTTTGGCAGAACCACTATCACCGCTTCCTCCATTGATCTCGGTAACGCCCCCTTCACCAAAGCCTCATCAAACACAGATTTCAATTTTGGAGCTAGCAGTTCCACCAGCTGCCTGTACACCTCCCCAGGTAGACCATCAGCACCCGGTGATTTGTTATTGGGCATAGACAGAATTGCACATTCCACCTCCTCCACACTCACAGGTTCATCCAACCTCATCCTATCTTCCTCAGACAATTTAGGCAGTGAGATGCCTTCCAAAAATTCCTCTACGGCCCCCTCCGTGTCCCGTACTCTTGAATTGTACAGTGCCATGTAATATTCCTTGAAGACCTCCAATATGTCCTTTGTGTCTGTCAGAGTCGTCCCCGTTTGGTCTCTCAACCTGTACACCCTGGAAGACTCCCTCTGTGCCGCAGATATCACCGCCAACAAGTGACCCACTCTCTCTCCTTCCTCAAAGAATTGGGCTTGCTGAAATGCCCTTTTCCTCTCAGCTTGCATCATGTGCAGTTTATTAACTGCCTCCTGTGCCAATTTTAGTCTATTGTGAGCTACACCCGTTGGCGCCAAAATCATGTCTGCCTCTGCCCTTGTCAAGTCATCCTTTATTTGTTGATCTGCCAATTTAGTTTTGGTCTTACACCGTGAGATCTCACTTATAAAGAGTCCCCTCGTAAATGCCTTCATAGCCTCCCACACCACTGTGGCCTCAGCACTCCCTTCATTCACTTGGAAGAAGTGCTCTAGTTCTTTGGTTATGCCACCCATATCCACCACTTTAAGCCACATCGGGTGAAGACGCCAACCTCCCCTCTGACCCTGAGCAGATCCCACTAGAAGCGTGACAACCATAGGACTATGATCCGATAGAGTCCTCTGTAGGTATTCCACCTCCCCAACCATCCCATCCATAGCAGTATCCCCAAAAGCCAGGTCTATCCTTGACAGTGTTCCGTGTGTAGCCGAATGACACGAGAAGGTCCTCTTACCCTCATTTCGTACTCTCCACAGATCCACCAGCCCCAGCTCCCCCACGTAGGTGCCAAATGCAGTCATTCCGTCCCGTCCAGCTTCCATACCTGCCGGACGTACTTTATCCCAGTAATCATTCATGGTGTTGTTAACATCTCCCATAATCAACATCGGAGCCTCCCCCCATCTGGCCGTCAAGTCCATTACTGCTTGAAGTTCCTTTTTAGAATAAGGTGGAGGGATATATAAAGCCACTAAAATCATTTTGTGTCCATACAATCTGCACGCAATCCATACATACTGCCCTTCACTGTCTACTTGCACTGCCAGCTCTTCATAATGTGCGTTTTTGTGTATTAGGACTGACACCCCCCTGGAGTACGAGGAATAAGTGGAATGATATGTCTTTAACATCCACCCTCTCGATAGCCAGTGCCTAGCATCTCTAGTGAGATGGGTCTCCTGTAAGCACGCAATCATAGGATCACAAGATCTGATGTGATTCAGAACTGCTGCCCTCTTAATCCTGTCAGATATACCACGTACATTCCAACTTAAAATCCGAACCGTACGGTTACTCATTGTGCATTAGAAAAAACAATCCACCATCATCAAGTAACATCTTTCCATTTTGTTCCCAAGCATACCAGGTCAAACAGCATAAGCAACCCCATTTTCCCGCAAATCCAACCCATCCAACTCCCCCCCTCCCCCCACCCTTCTCTTGTCACTCTCTTCCCAACGTGAGAGTGGGAGCTCAAAGAACCTGAGCAACATCGTAGTATACCGCATATCAACATGCGCCGTGTCCTCCTCCAGCATTGGCAGTCTCTCCACCACATAATCAATAGTATGCATAGTCCCGAACCATTAATCAAACAAATTAACTATAAAACTATAAAACGTAGATCCCAGCGGGGGTTTCTCCCCCTCCTCTGCGGTTTCGCAGAGCAATGCAGAGCCACAACCCTGTCCAGTGGTCAGGATAGCAGGGTCGTGCATTCACCGTGCCGAGTCCTCAGCTTCTCTCAATTTGCTCCGGTTCCGCTCCAACCACGAGGCGGCCTCTACCGGTGACGGGAAAAAATTGACCTTTCCAAAGGCTTCCACTCTTAATTTGGCAGGATAAATTGTAGAGTATTTCACATTCAAAGAGCGGAGCTGTTTCTTCACTTCACCATACCATAGCCGCAGCTTTTGCACCTCAGCCGAGTAATCCGGGTATATTTCAATGCGTTTGCCCTCCAGGGTAAGATCTGTCAATTTTCTGGCCTTACGTAAGATAGTGTCCCGGTCTCTGCAGTTCAGGATTCTGGCTAACATCGTACGAGGGCCCTCTCCAGGCACTGGGGGTCTCATGGGCACTCGATGGGCACGCTCCACAGCAAACACCCTCGACAGGATATTAGACCCAAACTTTCCCAGCAGCCAGGTTTCAACAAAGGTCGTGGGGTCAGCACCCTCAGCTCTTTCAGGGATGCCCACAATACGCAAATTGTTCCTGCGTGTCCGGTTTTCCAGGTCATCGTTTTTGTTAGCCACTACCGTGATCCTCTGAGTGTGCTGCTGCTGCGTCTTTTGCACTGAGGTTAAATGATCTTCTGTTACACCAACTCTGCCCTCCACCTCAGTCAATCTGGCTGTAACTTTCTGCATAGAAGCCTCAATGCCTCCCAAGTCGGCTTTCAGACCATTCACCTGCTTTGTCAGAGCAGTTAAAGCAGTCTTGCAGTATAAGACAGCCTGGAATACATCTCGCAGAGTCGGCTCTGCCTCATCTGAACTTTCAGCTGCCAGCACAGTGTCACCATCCCCCTCCTCCTGCTGTTCATTATGTAGCACAGGCACAGGCATCTCCTCACCATCTTCCTCCTCATCTCCATGCTTCTCACTGCCTTCACTTCCTTCTTCATCTGCCTTCATGCCCCTTGCATACCTGTGCAGCCGTGCTGAAGCCTCCAGCCTCCGTGCATAGGCTGTGTTCCTCCTTCCCGCCTCTTCCTCTGTCTCGGTGCCATCTTGGGCTGAGGCACTGCTGCAGGCCCCGGCATCCTTCTGCCTTTTGCGGCCCATGTTGGACTCTCTGAGTCTGGCAGAAGCTCGCCTCTGACTCCCGGGACCCTCAGACAGCAGTTCCTGATAAGGGATTTGGCTGGTTCGGGCTCTGTGCAGGATAATTGAAGCTAATGGTGGTGGAGAGGCACTGCCACCCGACCTCTCACATCAAGAGCTAGAAATAGATGGATTTTTAGCGCTGTAATATGGAAAGGATCTGGCTGTATTCTGCAGTGCCAACAAGAAAATGGAGCAGAAAAACGGTGTTCTCTGGATTGCTTTTTAAGCAAATAATCAGGATTAAGATCCCCCAAAAAATTATTCCTGGCCCCTGATACCTGGGGCTATTTCTAGAAATATCTATAAAAGCGCCAGCAGACAGAACTGTAATGGACCCTCTTGCTATATGCACTGCAGTTTGCCACACACACTGCCTGCCTGCATGCCTAGCACTGATATCTATGAAGCTGGATTAGTCCTCAGAAGGACTGTTAGTTGAGATGGCTATGTGTATAATTATTTTGTGGTTTACCTACACTAACTAAGAAACAAGCAAATCTCTCCCTAGCTCAGCAGCACCTCTCCCTACACTGCCTGATTCCGGAGTAGAATGTGACGAGCATGGCGGCGCCAGGTCTGATATAGACCTGATGACACTGTGTGGCCAGCCAATCACTGTAATGCTACAACCAACTTGGCCGCGACATCACAGTGTGTGGCAGACAATCCCTGCATGTTCATTGGCGCTCTAAAGAGCACCAAACATTCAGGGAGAGGACCCGAGTATCTCGAGCAGTGACATGCTCGGGCGAGCACCGAGCAGTAGCGAGACTGCTCACTCATCACTTGTTTTCATTAGTTTTGAGCACAAGCTCTCACTACTTGAGTTTGCATCGGGTACTTGGGTATGCACCATGTATCGCGGGTCCTCCAGTGACATTCTCGAGTCCCGGATTTCATGTTTCATGGTTGTTAGACACCCCCCAAAAAAACAACAGGGATTGAAGCTTGAAGAGGACAATTTGCATATTCCAGGTGCCTTCTGGGAAAATCAAAGAGTCTCCTTCAGCTAGAAGATCGTTGGGTACAGCCGGGACCAGCTGCTTGGAAAGCATCGCCAAACCAGGGATTGAAGCTTGAAGAGGACAATTTGCATATTCCAGGTGCCTTCTGGGAAAAGCGAAGAGTCTCCTTCAGCTAGAAGATCGTTGGGTACAGCCGGGTACAGCTGCTTGGAAAGCATCGCTAAACCAGGGATTGAAGCTTGAAGAGGACAATTTGCATATTCCAGGTGCCTTCAGCTAGAAGATCGTTGGGTACAGCCGGGACCAGCTGCTTGGAAAGCATCGCCAAACCAGGGATTGAAGCTTGAAGAGGACAATTTGCATATTCCAGGTGCCTTCTGGGAAAAGCGAAGAGTCTCCTTCAGCTAGAAGATTGTTGGGTACAGCCGGGTCCAGCTGCTTGGAAAGCATCGCCAAACCAGGGATTGAAGCTTGAAGAGGACAATTTGCATATTCCAGGTGCCTTCTGGGAAAAGCAAAGAGTCTCCTTCAGCTAGAAGATCGTTGGGTACAGCCGGGACCAGCTGCTTGGAAAGCATCGCCAACCAGGGATTGAAGCTTGAAGAGGACAATTTGCATATTCCAGGTGCCTTCTGGGAAAAGCAAAGAGTCTCCTTCAGCTAGAAGATCGTTGGGTACAGCCGGGACCAGCTGCTTGGAAAGCATCGCCAAACCAGGGATTGAAGCTTGAAGAGGACAATTTGCATATTCCAGGTGCCTTCTGGGAAAAGCGACGAGTCTCCTTCAGCTAGAAGATCGTTGGGTACAGCCGGGTCCAGCTGCTTGGAAAGCATCGCCAAACCAGGGATTGAAGCTTGAAGAGGACAATTTGCATATTCCAGGTGCCTTCTGGGAAAAGCGAAGAGTCTCCTTCAGCTAGAAGATCGTTGGGTACAGCCGGGACCAGCTGCTTGGAAAGCATCGCCAAACCAGGGATTGAAGCTTGAAGAGGACAATTTGCATATTCCAGGTGCCTTCTGGGAAAAGCGAAGAGTCTCCTTCAGCTAGAGGATCGTCGGGTACAGCCGGGACCAGCTGCTTGGAAAGCATCGCCAAACCGCGCACCTGACGGCGCGCGAATTTGTTTAATTTGTTTATCCTAGGGTATCACAAGAAAGAAGACAGACATCAAGTCAGCAGGGACAAGGAGCAGCATGGCAGATGTGACAACCTATATGGTGAGCTGCAACATGTGCTACATGTTCACAGATCGACCAGAAGCTGAAACCAACTTCACCTGCCAGAAGTGTAGACTACTGGCTCATTTAGAAGAAAAGGTGCGGGGACAGGAAGAAAGAATTGCGACATTAAAACTCATCAAGGAAAATGAAGACTTCCTGGACAGAACAGAAGCGTCACTACTGGTCACGGAAAGTCAAGGAAGCATCAGAGAACCTCCAGAGGCAGACAAGTGGAGGCAAGTGACCAAAAGAAGCAAGAAGACCATGGAGACACCACCAACCACACAACTGAGAAACAGATTCCAAGGACTTGTGGAGGACGAAGATGGCACACCTAAGGATGAGGAACTACCGGCAAGCAAAAAAGAAAAGAGCACCCAGAAACACCCAGAAGCGACAAGAAAAAGGACAGCCAAGAAGGGAAGAAGAGTGGTGGTGGTGGAAGACTCACTACTGAGAGGAACAGAAGCAGCTATCTGCAGACCGGACATAACCGCAAGAGAAGTATGCTGCCTCCCAGGGGCGAAGATCAAGGATGTTACCGATAGGATGCCGAAGCTCATCAGTTCCAAGGATGTCCACCCATTTCTTCTGATACATGTTGGCACCAATGACACGGCAAAGAAGGACCTACCGACAATCTGCAAGAACTTTGAAGCATTGGGGAAGAAAGTAAAAGAACTGAATGCACAGGTAGTTTTTTCTTCTATCCTTCCAGTAGACGGGCATGGCGTCAGGAGATGGAACAGGATCCTTGATGTGAACAACTGGCTGAGACGATGGTGCATACAACAAGGATTTGGATTCCTGGACCACGGTGTGAATTACCTCTATGACGGACTCCTTGCCAGAGACGGACTACACCTCAACAAACCCGGGAAACACACATTCGCCAGGAGACTCGCAACACTCATCAGGAGGGCGTTAAACTAGAAGAAGAGGGGATGGGAAGAAAAACGCCGGACACGAACATGCAACCAGAGAACATACTAATGAAAGATATGAAGTGCGACAAAGAAGGTCCAAGACAAGATACTTGGAAGGGAGGTAACAAAATTTCTAATACAATCCACAGGGAGAAGATTGGAACAAAACAAAATCGTGTAAACTGCGTGCTAGCAAATGCCAGGAGCCTGACAAACAAGATGGATGAACTGGAAGCAGAAATATCTACAGGTAACTATGACATAGTGGGAATAACCGAGACATGGTTAGATGAAAGCTATGACTGGGCAGTTAACTTACAGGGTTACAGTCTGTTTAGAAGGGATCGAAGAAGTCGGAAAGGGGGTGGAGTCTGTCTATATGTAAAGACGTGTCTAAAGCCTACAATACGGGAGGATGTATGGGAGGGAAATGAGGAGGTCGAGTCCTTATGGGTGGAGATACATGGGGCAAAAAACAATAATAAAATTATCATAGGAGTTTGTTATAAACCACCAAATATAGCAGAAGCCACGGAAAGTCTATTAATGAGACAAATAGACGAAGTAGCAAAAAAATAACGAGGTGATTATTATGGGGGACTTCAACTACCCCGATATAGACTGGGAAACCGAAAGCTGTAGATCTCAGAAAGGAAACAGGTTTCTGTCAATTATCAAAGACAATTATTTGTCACAACTTGTGCAGGAACCAACTAGAGGGACGGCCCTTTTAGACTTAATATTAACTAACAGGCCAGACAGAATAACTGAGGTGCAGGTCGGGGGGCACCTGGGAAATAGTGACCACAACATTATACAATTCCACATGTGCTTCAGTAGGGTGCCCAGCAAGGGAGTCACAAAAACACTGAACTTCAGGAGGGCAAAGTTTGATCAGCTAAGAGATGCCCTTCACCTTATAGACTGGGATAATATCTTCAGTAATAGGAGCACGGATAGAAAATGGGAAATTTTCAAAACAGTCCTACATAGTCACTGTAGAAGGTACATACCTTATGGGAATAAAAGGGCTAGGAATAGGAGGAAGCCAATGTGGCTAAATAAGGAAGTAAAGAGGGCAATGAAAAACAAAAAAAGGGCTTTCGGTAAACTTAAACAAGAAGGCAGCGAGGAAGCACTAATATCTTATAGGGAAAAAAACAAAATCTGTAAGAAACAAATAAGAATAGCAAAAGAGGAGACAGAGAGACTAATTGCCAAGGAAAGTAAAACGAATCCCAAACTGTTCTTTAACTATATAAACAGTAAAAGGATTAAAACTGATGGCGTTGGCCCATTGAAAAATAACCTGGGTAAAATCATAGTGGGCGATGAGGGTAAAGCAAACCTACTCAATAGCTTCTTCTCCACTGTTTTCACAAAAGAAAACAATTTATCGGAGGAAATGCAGAGTGATAAAGTAAACCCTCCGCTAAATATCACCCACCTAACCCAGGAGGAAGTTCAGAAACGCCTAAATAATATCAAAATAGACAAGTCACCAGGCCCAGAAGGCATACACCCCCAGGTACTAAAAGAATTAAGTAATGTGATAGACAGGCCGCTGTATCTTATATTCAAGCACTCTTTATGGACAGGGACTGTCCCACTAGACTGGCGCCAAGCAAATGTGGTACCAATATTCAAAAAGGGGTTTAAAAGTGACCCTGGGAACTATAGACCAGTAAGCTTAACGTCTGTTGTGGGTAAATTGTTTGAAGGATTTCTTAGAGATGCTATTGTAGAATATCTTAATGATAATAACTGTCTAACTCCATATCAACATGGATTCATGAGGGATCGCTCCTGCCAAACAAACCTGATCGCCTTCTACGAGGAGGTGAGCTCACTGCTGGACCAGGGAGAGTCAGTGGATGTTGTATACCTTGACTTCTCCAAAGCGTTTGATACTGTGCCACACAAAAGGTTGGTATATAAAATGAGAATGCTTGGTCTGGGGGATAATGTGTGCAAGTGGGTAAATAGCTGGCTGAGTGATAGAAAGCAGAGGGTGGTTATCAATGGAGTAAGCTCAGGGTGTGTCAGTGTTACTAGCGGGGTGCCTCAAGGGTCTGTCTTGGGCCCTATATTATTTAATATATTTATTAATGATCTAGTGGAAGGGTTGCATAGTAAAATAGCAATATTTGCAGATGATACTAAACTTTGTAAAGTAGTTAATACAGATGAGGATAGGGCACAGCTACAGGAGGATTTATATAAATTGGGGAGTTGGGCCAAAAAATGGCAAATGGGGTTCAATGGCGATAAATGTAAGGTCATGCACATGGGAAAGAAAAACAGCAGTCACCCATACATATTAAATGGGAAACCGTTGGGGAAATCTGACATGGAGAAGGACCTGGGCGTCTTGGTTAATAGCAAATTAAATTGGAGTGCCCAGTGTCAGGCAGCAGCTGCGAAGGCAAATAGAGTCATGGCATGCATCAGAAGAGGAATAGGGGCATATGATGAGAACATTGTTCTTCCTCTGTATAAAGCGCTGGTAAGGCCGCACTTAGAATATTGTGCACAGTTCTGGGCTCCGGTGCTCAGGAAAGACATATTGGAGCTAGAGAGGGTACAAAGGAGGGCGACTAAGGTAATAAAGGGAATGGAGGGACTAGAATACCCAGAGAGGTTGTAAAAATTAGGCCTATTTACATTGGAAAAGAGAAGGCTTAGGGGAGACCTCATAAACATGTATAAATACATCAGGGGGCAGTACAGAGATCTCTCCCATGACCTATTTATACCAAGGATGGTGACAAAGACGAGTGGGCACACTATGCGTCTGGAGGAAAGGAGGTTCCTGCACCAGCATAGAAGGGGATTCTTTACGGTCAGAGCCGTGAGACTCTGGAACTCTCTGGGAGAGGAAGTGGTGATGTCCAACTCACTTAATGAGTTCAAGAGAGGCCTGGACGCCTTTCTTGAGAACAATAAAATTACATCTTATGCTTAGTTAATTAATCCAGGGATTTAATCTGACTGCCAGATTGGTGTCGGGAAGTGAATTTTTCCTCAATGATGTAAATTGGCCTATACCGCATGGTATAGGAATAGCGGAATAGCTGCAGTGCACAAGAAGTAGGCTGAACTGGATGGACGCTTGTCTTTTTTCGGCCTTATAAACTATGTAACTATGTAACTATGCGGGGATTGCCGGTGCATGGTAGGCAATCCCCACATGTTTTTTGGCTGTATAACAGCCGCGAAACATATGGGGCTGAGACTCGAGCATGTCACTCAAGCACCCGCAATACACGGTGCATACCCAAGCACCCGATGCAAACTCAAGTAATGAGCACTTGCGCTCAACAATGGTCGCCATATCTTCATAATTTTTTTTCTTTACTTTTGAATAAATCCCAAACGCAACACAACCCTAACACAACCCTAACACATCCCTAACCCTAACACAACACTAACTCCAACCCTAATACTAACCATAACCCTAATCTTAACCGTAACCCTAATCCTAACCTTACCACAACCCTAACCCTACCCAAACCCTAACACAACCTTAACCCTTACACAACCCTAACCCAAACCCTAACACAACCCTAACCCTAACACAAACCTAATCCAACACTAACCCAGCCCTAACCCTAACACAATCCTAACCCACCCCTAACCCAACCTTAACCCTAACTCAACCCTAACCCAATCCTAACCGTAACACAACCCTAACCCTAACACAACCCTAATCCTAACTGTGACTCTAATCCTAGAGTTTATTTTTTATTCCATTCCTCGTGCGGTATAAGTGATTAGATGACTTTATTCTTTGAGTCGATGTGATTACAGTGATACCAGATTCATGTCGAGTTTTTGTGTTTGGCAGCTGTCACACACTAAAAGATGCTTTTTTTGCAAAGATTAGTTTTTGCAATCATTTTTCCATATTTCCGCCGACAGAGACATGTAAGGGCTTTTCTTGGTACCATTTTCGGGCACGTGACTTTGATGGGGTGTGAGACGGAGTAGGCAGAAACAGCTGGCCGATGAACAATCCAACAACCTTTATTGAGACTGGTAGAATATAACACCAAACAAAGAAATGGTTCCTTATAGTCTTCAAGTTGGCACCCAAAAAAGACAAATCTGGGGGTGCCACCCGGTAGTCCGACACCAAGGAAAATGCAACAACAGTCTTAGACTAAGTCCTCAAATCCAGCACGGTGGCAAGACATCACAATCCCACTTGGCAACTGATCTCCAATCTCCAATAATTCAACTGATCTCCCATCTCCAATAGTCCAACGGATCTCCAATGGTCCATACACGGCACCAGGATCTGGCCTCAGCAATAGATCCTAGTCCTTCACACAGCACAGCATCAACTAACTTCAAACATGTGGCTTATTGTTCTTCTCTTGGGATCAGCCCTTAGGTTGGGTAGAGATACTCACACCCCACCCCCTTAAACATTGTAAGGTAGCTAACGGACACATAGTTTATGGGAGGTATGTATCACAGAGATGGCTATCTTCTGTGATGTAATTCGAGAATGTTGCTCTAGTGCACGTAAACACTAAGAGGACTGTTTGGTGCATCTGAGACCAGATTACTGGTAGTTGGAGAGATGGGCGGGTCTGGCAACCCTCATCTTTGGGTGCGGTTAACAAGTTATAATGGAGGCTGTTGTTTGGCACGTGGTCTGTGTTTGGAGGGAGAAGGCCTCCTGTGTGTTGTTGTCTCCAGACTGAGCCTATGTACTGGATGCTATCCAGCCTGTGTGCCTACAGGACTGGCTAGCCAGAGACTTTGCCAAAAGGACTGTTTACTTTGTTTTTGCCTGCACTAAAGGCTGTTTGTTTTCCTTTTGCTTTTGTTCGGTTTATGAAGCAATAAACTGACATGGACATTTAAGTGAAAACGCTTCCTGTTTGCCTCCCGATGCACCCAAATGAGTAGCAACCCCACAATATTTACTACAGGTAATTCAAAGAATGAAGAATCTTCTAGAACTCCAATCTCCAGCCATTCTGCAGACTTTGTATTTAAGGGAAGCCCCATGCAGAGAGGAACAAAGATACACATGCTCCCACTAGATGCAAGACAGAAAATGCTAATATTGGCCTGATTACAGTATGGTCCATGAAAACAGGCTGGGGGGGGATCTCTGTCACAACCCCCTCCCCTCTCAATTTGTGTACAGACTCTTGACCTCAACAGGTTGCTTGTCAAGTACACGAAGACAAGGCAGCCGGGACGCATGTCTCCTCCTGTCTGGACAATCCATCAGCATTTTGGTGTTGGTTCTCTTTTGGATATTAAACAATAAAGTTATAGGGTTGAAGGTCCGGGCTCCATTTTGAATCCTTTTTGACTTAAACTCTGATTACTGCACCCACAGATCAGCACTGTAGATCTTCCACATCATTTCCTTGGACAATATCTGCAGGCAGGCCACTCATCACCCCAACCACACATAGCTTGACCCCAAAGCCAAATTCCAGTTCTACATTTGCTTTTGGGATATTCCTCCATTGGCATACAGCCAATTTAATGGTAATCCAAATTCCTTTGTGTATTGCCTCTGGCCGAACCACTCTGGGATCAGCTTTGATGAGAAATGCCCCAGAATCACAAAAAACATGAACTCTCCGACAGTCCAGCACGACCTCCTGTAATTGCTTTCTTTGATGGTTAGAGGAACTTATGGCTATGCCCCGCACCCTAGAAACCCCTAATGTTCGAACATGGGTGTCTATGTCATTAGGCAAGTCAACTTGGAGGGGTGACACCTCTTCCTCCATGGTATTTGGCTTTAAATAATTCATAGGTCAATTTGGTGCAGGGTGTTTCCTCAATTGACCATGAGAGCAGTTGTCTTGGAGATGCCCAGGCTGCCTACATCGGTAACATCTGCGCTGAGTCACACTCCTTCCCATTTGCACTCTGGGGAAGGAGATAAGGGAACCTGGAGGCTGATATTCCTGTGAAGGTGCATGAGGTGGTTGTTAGGGTTGAGAATGATTTCTCCACTGGATAGCAGGGCATGTGGCCTGCAAATGCTCAGGATGCCCACAACCATAACACCTGCACACTACTATTTTCTCGCCTTGCCACATTCCAGAGGATGAGGAAGGACTAGCTGGAAGGTGATTCATGTGAGTATCAACAGGAGGTGGTGGTCTAGTGAGACAGCAAACCTTGGGGACTGAAGGACAAGGGATGGTGCCTGACAGAGAGGTTCTCCACTGGATCTGAAGCAGGTAAGTTTATGACAGCACCAGTCTCAAATTGCTACCATAGTTTATGATTAGTGTTGAGCGATACCTTCCGATATCGGCAAATATCGGATCGGATTGGATCGGACCGATACCCAAAAAGTATCGGATATCGCCGATTCCGATACCGGAAACCAATGCAAGTCAATGGGACAGAAATATCGGAATGAAAATAAACCCTTTCTTTCCTTGTAGGTTAATTCTACATGAAGGAAAACAACTAAGAATAATGTAGAATGTATTGGGGGAGGTGGGGGAGACAATAAAGGCATAGAGGTTTAGCCCAATCAAATGGAATAGCAGGAATTAATATATTTTTTTAAGACGTTCTGAGTTACGGAAATATTGACTATGTTAAGTATTTTTATATTTTGTCAGATATTTATGTTTCACTACTTCCATGCTCTTCACCTTCTTTTTTACTTCTCCCACACTTTCTCCTTCATCATCCTCAGCATCAGCATCTTTTTCATCCACTTCTTCTTCACCTTCTTCATCTTCTTCTTCACCTTCTTCGTATTATTCTTTTTTTTTACATTCTTTATATTCTTCTTATTCAACTATTATTCTTCTTCATATTCTACTTCTTCATCTTCTTCATATTCTTCTTCTTCATCATATTCTTATTTGTGACAGGCATTCCTGTAGTTGTTATCTATAAAAGTTTGAACATTACACCTTTCGTTCTGCCCGTCACAAAAGATTTACAGCAGGATTTGTCCGCGTTCAGTTTGGCCTGCAGCAGCAGGTTTTTTCCAGGGGCACCACGAGGAGGAACTTACTCACCCCCATACACTGCTTAGTCATCTTCTGCTTATAATTTAGATATTATCTTTTGCTCTGATTTTTAGTCTTATGCTTAATGTTCTTCCGCTTTTTGTTCTGCAGCTTCTTGTACTTCTGCTTCTTGGTTTTCTGTCTCTTGTTCTTCTGTATCTTGGTTGTTGTCTTCTCTTCTTTGTCCTCTTGGTCAACTTCTTCAGGGTCATCTTCTTGGTCTTCTTCGGGGTGGTCTTCAGGGTCGTCGTCTTCGGGGTCATCGTCTTCGGGGTCCTCGTCTTCGGGGTCTTCGTCTTCTTCGGGTTGGTCTTCAGGGTCCTCGTCTTCAGGGTCCTCGTCTTCGGGGTCCTCGTCTTCTTCGGGGTGGTCTTCAGGATCCTCGTCTTCAGAGTCGTCGTCTTCGGGGTCCTCGTCTTCTTCGGGTTGGTCTTCAGGGTCCTCGTCTTCAGGGTCCTCGTCAGGGAGATCCAGAGTGATTACCAAGAACCATTTCAAAAAGCTTGAACTTGGAAATGTAGCAGAAGGTACAAGAAGGCTGAGGAACTACCGTTGACCAGCTGACGGTACTGGAACCCGGATGGGTAGCAGAAGGTACAAGAGCCAATGGAACTACCGAGGACCAGCTGACGGTACTGGAACCCGGATGGGTAGCATAAGGTACAAGAGCCAATGGAACTACCGAGGACCAGCTGACGGTACTGGAACTCGGTTACTAAGCAGGAGGTACCTGTGCCAGAAAGCACTACCAAGGACCAGCAGACGTTGGTGGAACTTGGATATCGAGAAGGATGCACCTAATCCAAAGGCACTGCCGAGAACCAGCTGACGGTACTGGAACCCGGATGGGTAGCAGAAGGTACCCATGTAAAAAAAAGTTTCAAGGCCGCGAGCCGGCCGCAGTTACCAAAACCCACAGTCCTACAGGGGGTGCTTGTCCTATTGGCACTATGGAACCAGCCTTCATTGCCAGATCCCGCAGCCCACATAAGAGTCACCTAAACTGCAGGCACCATAGAGTCGGACAGAAATATCGGAATGAAAATAAACCCTTTCTTTCCTTGTAGGTTAATTCTACATGAAGGAAAACAACTAAGAATAATGTAGAATGTATTGGGGGAGGTGGGGGAGACAATAAAGGCATAGAGGTTTAGCCCAATCAAATGGAATAGCAGGAATTAATATATTTTTTTAAGACGTTCTGAGTTACGGAAATATTGACTATGTTAAGTATTTTTATATTTTGTCAGATATTTATGTTTCACTACTTCCATGCTCTTCACCTTCTTTTTTACTTCTCCCACACTTTCTCCTTCATCATCCTCAGCATCAGCATCTTTTTCATCCACTTCTTCTTCACCTTCTTCATCTTCTTCTTCACCTTCTTCGTATTATTCTTTTTTTTTACATTCTTTATATTCTTCTTATTCAACTATTATTCTTCTTCATATTCTACTTCTTCATCTTCTTCATATTCTTCTTCTTCATCATATTCTTATTTGTGACAGGCATTCCTGTAGTTGTTATCTATAAAAGTTTGAACATTACACCTTTCGTTCTGCCCGTCACAAAAGATTTACAGCAGGATTTGTCCGCGTTCAGTTTGGCCTGCAGCAGCAGGTTTTTTCCAGGGGCACCACGAGGAGGAACGGACTCACCCCCATACACTGCTTAGTCATCTTCTGCTTATAATTTAGATATTATCTTTTGCTCTGATTTTTAGTCTTATGCTTAATGTTCTTCCGCTTTTTGTTCTGCAGCTTCTTGTACTTCTGCTTCTTGGTTTTCTGTCTCTTGTTCTTCTGTATCTTGGTTGTTGTCTTCTCTTCTTTGTCCTCTTGGTCAACTTCTTCAGGGTCATCTTCTTGGTCTTCTTCGGGGTGGTCTTCAGGGTCGTCGTCTTCGGGGTCGTCGTCTTCAGGGTCGTCGTCTTCAGGGTCATCGTCTTCGGGGTCCTCGTCTTCGGGGTCTTCGTCTTCTTCGGGTTGGTCTTCAGGGTCCTCGTCTTCAGGGTCCTCGTCTTCGGGGTCCTCGTCTTCTTCGGGGTGGTCTTCAGGGTCCTCGTCTTCAGAGTCGTCGTCTTCGGGGTCCTCGTCTTCTTCGGGTTGGTCTTCAGGGTCCTCGTCTTCAGGGTCCTCGTCAGGGAGATCCAGAGTGATTACCAAGAACCATTTCAAAAAGCTTGAACTTGGAAATGTAGCAGAAGGTACAAGAAGGCTGAGGAACTACCGTTGACCAGCTGACGGTACTGGAACCCAGATGGGTAGCAGAAGGTACAAGAGCCAATGGAACTACCGAGGACCAGCTGACGGTACTGGAACCCGGATGGGTAGCATAAGGTACAAGAGCCAATGGAACTACCGAGGACCAGCTGACGGTACTGGAACTCAGTTACTAAGCAGGAGGTACCTGTGCCAGAAAGCACTACCAAGGACCAGCAGATGTTGGTGGAACTTGGATACCGAGAAGTAGGCACCTAATCCAAAGGCACTGCCGAGAACCAGCTGACGGTACTGGAACCCGGATGGGTAGCAGAAGGTACAAGAAGGCTGAGGAACTACCGATGACCAGCTGACGGTACTGGAACCCGGATGGGTAGCATAAGGCACAAGAGCCAATGGAACTACCGAGGACCAGCTGACGGTACTGGAACTCGGTTACTAAGCAGGAGGTACCTGTGCCAGAAAGCACTACCAAGGACCAGCAGACGTTGGTGGAACTTGGATATCGAGAAGGATGCACCTAATCCAAAGGCACTGCCGAGAACCAGCTGACGGTACTGGAACCCGGATGGGTAGCAGAAGGTACCCATGTAAAAAAAAGTTTCAAGGCCGCGAGCCGGCCGCAGTTACCAAAACCCACAGTCCTACAGGGGGTGCTTGTCCTATTGGCACTATTGAACCAGCCTTCATTGCCAGATCCCGCAGCCCACATAGGAGTCACCTAAACTGCAGGCACCATAGAGTCGGCTAACCCGACCGCAACACGACAGGACAACGCATTGGAGGCAAAGTGACGTTGACACTACCCGGAAGCAGCTGGCGTGCTGGAACCAGGCTGGGCAGGAGGGAGTACCCGTGCCAAAGACACTGCCGAGAACCAGCTGACGGTACTGGAACCCGGATGGGTAGTAGAAGGTACAAGTGCAAAAGGAACTACCGAGGACCAGCTGACGCTACTGGAACTCGGATGGGTAGCAGAAGGTACAAGAGCCAATGGAACTACCGAAGACCAGCTGACGGTACTGGAACTCGGTTACTAAGCAGGACGTACCTGTGCCAGAAAGCACTACCAAGGACCAGCAGACGTTGGTGGAACTTGGATACCGAGAAGGAGGCACCTAAGCCAAAGGCACTGCCGAGAACCAGCTGACGGTACTGGAACCCAGATAGGTAGTAGAAGGTACAAGAGCAAATGGAACTACCGAGGACCAGCTGATGGTACTGGAACCCGGATGGGTAGCAGAAGGTACAAGAGCCAATGGAACTACCGAAGACCAGCTGACGGTACTGGAACTCGGTTACTAAGCAGGAGGTACCTGTGCCAGAAAGCACTACCAAGGACCAGCAGACGTTGGTGGAACTTGGATACCGAGAAGGAGGCACCTAATCCAAAGGCACTGCCGAGAACCAGCTGACGGTACTGGAACCTGGATGGGTAGCAGAAGGTACAAGAGCCAATGGAACTACCGAGGACCAGCTGATGGTACTGGAACTCGGTTACTAAGCGGGAGGTACCTGTGCCAGAAAGCACTACCAAGGACCAGCAGACGTTGGTGGAACTTGAATACCGAGAAGGAGGCACCTAATCCAAAGGCACTGCCGAGAACCAGCTGACGGTACTGGAACCCGGATGGGTAGCAGAAGGTACCCATGTAAAAAAAAGTTTCAAGGCCGAGAGCCGTCCGCAGTTACCAAAACCCACAGTCCTACAGGGGGTGCTTGTCCTATTGGCACTATGGAACCAGCCTTCATTGCCAGATCCCGCAGCCCACATAGGAGTCACCTAAACTGCAGGCACCATAGAGTCGGCTAACCCGACCGCAACATGACAGGACAAAGCATTGGAGGCAAAGTGACGTTGACACTACCCGGAAACAGCTGGCGTGCTGGAACCAGGCTGGGCAGGAGGGAGTACCCGTGCCAAAGACACTGCCGAGAACCAGCTGGCGGTGCTGGAACCCAGGGTAAATACTAAAAACAGAGTGGAGTCAGAGGCGTAATTGGAGCAACTTTAAAATCTGTAGTAGTGTGAATGTGGACAGAGCAGGAGAATTTGCCGGACACACAGCTGGGGAACAGCTGACGTTACTGAACCCCAATAACACTGGAGCAAGCGTTGACTGTGCAGACGGCACTTCTGAGCAGCAACTAGCGGTATTGGAGCCCAGGGTAAATACTAAAAACAGAGGAGCCAGAGGTGTAATTGGAGCAAGTTTTAAATCAGTAGTACAGTGGATGTGGACAAAGCAGGAGAATTTGCCGGACACACAGCTGGGGAACAGCTGACGTTACTGAACCCCAATAACACTGGAGCAAGCGTTGACTGTGCAGACGGCACTTCTGAGCAGCAACTAGCGGTATTGGAGCCCAGGGATAATACTGAAAACAGAGGAGCCAGAGGTGTAATTGGAGCAACTTTAAAATCTGTAGTAGTGAGAATGTGGACAGAGCAGGAGAAATTGCCGTCCGCACAGCAGGGGAACAGCTGACGTTACTGAACCCCAATAACACGGCAGCAAGTGTTGACTGTGCAGACGGCACTTCCGAACGCCAACTGGCGGTGTTGGAGCTCAGGGATAATACTGAAAACAGAGGAGCCAGAGGTGTAATTGGAGCAACTTTAAAATCTGTAGTAGTGAGAATATGGACAGAGCAGGAGAAATTGCCGTCCGCACAGCAGGGGAACAGCTGACGTTACTGAACCCCAATAACACGGCAGCAAGTGTTGACTGTGCAGACGGCACTTCCGAGTCGCCAACTGGCGGTGTTGGAGCTCAGAGATAATACTGAAAACAGAGGAGCCAGAGGTGTAATTGGAGCAACTTTAAAATCTGTAGTAGTGAGAATGTGGACAGAGCAGGAGAAATTGCCGTCCGCACAGCAGGGGAACAGCTGATGTTACTGAACCCCAATAACACGGCAGCAAGTGTTGACTGTGCAGACGGCACTTCCGAGCGCCAACTGGCGGTGTTGGAGCTCAGGGATAATACTGAAAACAGAGGAGCCAGAGGTGTAATTGGAGCAACTTTAAAATCTGTAGTAGTGAGAATGTAGACAGAGCAGGAGAAATTGCCGTCCGCACAGCAGGGGAACAGCTGACGTTACTGAACCCCAATAACACGGCAGCAAGTGTTGACTGGGCAGACGGCACTTCCGAGCGCCAACTGGCGGTGTTGGAGCTCAGGGATAATACTGAAAACAGAGGAGCCAGAGGTGTAATTGGAGCAACTTTAAAATCTGTAGTAGTGAGAATGTGGACAGAGCAGGAGAAATTGCCGTCCGCACAGCAGGGGAACAGCTGATGTTACTGAACCCCAATAACACGGCAGCAAGTGTTGACTGTGCAGACGGCACTTCCGAGCACCAAATGGCGGTGTTGGAGCTCAGGGATAATACTGAAAACAGAGGAGCCAGAGGTGTAATTGGAGCAACTTTAAAATCTGTAGTAGTGAGAATGTGAACAGAGCAGGAGAAATTGCCGTCCTCACAGCAGGGGAACAGCTGACGTTACTGAACCCCAATAACACGGCAGCAAGTGTTGACTGTGCAGATGGCACTTCCGAGTGCCAACTGGCGGTGTTGGAGCTCAGGGATAATACTGAAAACAGAGGAGCCAGAGGTGTAATTGGAGCAACTTTAAAATCTGTAGTAGTGAGAATGTGGACAGAGCAGGAGAAATTGCCGTCCTCACAGCAGGGGAACAGCTAACGTTACTGAACCCCAGTAACACGGCAGCAAGTGTTGACTGTGCAGACGGCACTTCCGAGCACCAACTGGCGGTGTTGGAGCTCAGGGATAATACTGAAAACAGAGGAGCCAGAGGTGTAATTGGAGCAACTTTAAAATCTGTAGTAGTGAGAATGTGGACAGAGCAGGAGAAATTGCCGTCCGCACAGCAGGGGAACAGCTGACGTTACTGAACCCCAATAACACGGCAGCAAGTGTTGACTGTGCAGACGGCACTTCCGAGCGCCAACTGGCGGTGTTGGAGCTCAGGGATTACAGTTCAGGTGGTAGAAACATGAACACAACAGGAGACCTGGATACTGTTGCCAACCAATTATTTATTCTGGAAAAGGACTGGCAAATTCATGAGAGATCCAGGCCTTGTTCATTTTGATAAAAGTAAGCCGGTCAACGTTATCGGAGGATAGTCACATGCGACGGTCTGTTAGTACACCACCTGCGGCACTAAAGACACGTTCCGATAATACACTAGCAGCAGGGCAAGCTAGCACCTTCAATGCATACTGACTAAGCTCTGGTCATGTATCCAGCTTACAGACCCAAAACGTGAAGGGAGAAGAGCCGTCTGGGAGTACACTGAGAGGGCAAGACATGTAGTCTGTCACCATCTGACGGAAACGTTGCCTCCTGCTGACTGGAGCCATCTGTGATGGTGTAGACATTTGTGGCAGCGGGGACACAAAACTTTGCCACATTTCGGCCATACTGGTCTTGCCTTGTGCTGAGGCGCTGCTTCTGCTCCCTCTTTGTGCAGAGCTTCCTCCACTGCCTCGACGCACTGAGCTGCTTTGTAAAGCACTAGCAGCACTGCTCTCGGTTAGAATGGAGAACATGATGGAATGCACCAGTGCATCTTGGTACTCCCGCATTTTACGCTCCCGGTTCAACGGTGTTATGAGGCTTTGTAAGTTGTCCCGGTAGCGAGGATCTAGGAGGGTGGACACCCAATAATCAGCCGTGTTGAGAATGTGGGCGATGCGGCGGTCGTTTCTCAGGCACTGCAGCATGAAATCAACCATGTGCTGCAGACTGCCAACTGGCCAAGAAACGCTGTCCCCTGCTTGAGGCGTGATCTCTGCCTGCTCTGCATCACCCCACCCTCGCTCTAGATACTGACTACTAGAGCATTGTGTACCTCCCTCCTCTGGACAGATGTCTTCCTCATCCATTGACTCCTCCTCATCCTCCTCACAAAGTGTCCCCTGCCTAGGCCTTTGTGAGGAACCACGTTGCGCAGACTGTAGAGAAGCAGATGGCATTTGTGACTCCTCATCCTCCACCTCTTCCAAAACCTCGTCCCTTAGTGCTTGCAGTGTTTTTTCAAGCAGGCAGATAAGGGGGATAGTCATGCTGACTAGTGCATCATCTGCACTCGCCATCCGCGTGGAATAATCGAAGGCACGCAAAACGTGGCAAATGTCCTTCATAGAGGCCCATTCAGTGGTGGTGAAGTGAAAACGGCACGCACTGCGACTTGTTTGCGCCTGCTGCAGCTGGTACTCCATTACTGCTGCCTGCTGCTCACACAACCTCTCCAACATATGTAACGTTGAATTCCACCTGGTGGGTAGGTCACATATGATGCGATGTTCCGGAAGACGTAATCGGCGCTGCAGAGCTGCAATGCGTGATCTTGCGTTGCTGGAACGCCGCAAGTGAGCGCACTCTATGCGGACCTTGTGAAGCAGTGCATCAAGATCTGGATAGTCCCTCAAAAAACTCTGCATGACCAAGTTGCGCACATGTGCCAGACATGGGATGTGAGTGAGGTTGCCTAGGCCCAGAGCTGCCACCAGATTTTGGCCATTGTCACACACTACCATGCCTGGCTGGAGATTCGCTGGCACAAACCACACGTCGCTCTGCTGCTTGATGGCATTCCAGAGCTCCTGCGCTGTGTTGCTTCGATTCCCCAAAGAAATTAATTTTAATATGGCCTGTTGACGTTTGGCCACGGCTGTGCTCATAACGGTCATCATAACAGGTAACCGTTCATGGGTCGATGTGGAGGTAGACCGTGACGGCTCCTGCAGCGCTGATTCAGAGGAACTGGAGTATGAGGAGGAGTCAATGTGTACAGACTGAATTCCTGCAATCCGTGGAGTTGGCAGAACACGTACAGCGCCACTCTCAAGATCTGTACCCGGCTCCACAACATTTACCCAATGGGCAGTGAGGGAAAGGTATCGTCCCTGTCCATGCTTACTGGTCCACGCATCGGTGGTCAGGTGGACCTTGCTACTGACGGTGTTTTGTAGTGCTTGTTTAATTTTTCCCTCCACATGATGTTGCAGGGCAGGGACGGCTTGCCTGCTGAAATAAAAGCGGCTGGGCACGTTGTATTGTGGGACTGCCAATGCCATAAAGTTACGGAAGGTGTCAGTCTAAACCAGCCTGAATGATAGCATTTCAAGGGCCAGTAGTTTAGCAATGCCAGCATTCAGAGCCTGTGCTCGGGGGTGGTTTGCCGAGTATGGGCGCCTTTTCTCCCATGCCTGTGCTAACGATGGCTGTAGACTGGCCTGGGAGTGTGAGGATGACTGGGAAAGTGGTGCTGTAGGTGGAATTACACTGTGTCTCTGTACAACAGTGCCAGAGATTCTTCCATGGCGATCCTGTGAGGAAGCCGAACCAGCTGTGTGTGAGCTGGAGGAAGAGGCTACAACACGAGCTGAAGAGGTGGCAGGTGGCGCTGTAGGTTGGCCTAGGTCTTCAGTGTGTTTTTGTAACTCCACCACGTGCTTGGTCTGCACATGTTTCCACATATTTGTGGTATTGAGGTTGCTGACACTTTTCCCTCTTTTCACCTTCTGATTACACAGCTTGCATTTGACAAAGCAAATGTCATCTGCAACTGTGTCAAAAAAGGACCAGGCACTGCAAGTCTTGGGAGCGCCCTCTTTGGATTTTGGAAGAGCCATGCTCCTAATGGGTGCCGAAGTGGAGGCTACAGGCAACCAAGTCTGCCCCCTCCCTCTCCCTCCTTTTTGGGCTGTTCGGGGAATCTCTTCCTCAGAGCTGCTCCCACCACCTTCCTGTCCCTCACGTCATGATGGGTCAAGGACCTCATCATCTACACCACCCTCTTCAAACAACTGCTTCTCCTGGGTAGTCTCGACAGCACAGTACGCACCAGAAAGTGGCACCTGAGTCTCATCATCAGATGCGTACTGAGGTGTGCTGCTGACCATAGGCACTGGCCCACCCACCTCTTCAAATTCAGAGAGACAAAACGGTTGTGCATCACTGCATACGACCTCTTCTTCAAATTCTCGAATTCTGCTTGGCTGGCCCCCTCTTTCCAAGCCAAGAGATTCAGAGAACAGAAGTAGAGATGGCTCCTGTCCAGGGCTCTCTGACTGCCTGGGCAATTTGGCAGGTGGTGAAGAGACAGATGGGTGCTCTTCAGTGCTCAGGACCTGAGAGGATCTGGAACTAATTGAAGTCGATGCGTTAGCTGGCATCCATCCGGCTTCAATTTGGTCCTCCCGCAGCAGTGGGGTACGGCTAGCTCCTACAAAGCTGCGCATAAAGGACTGTTCCCTGGTAAAACTGGGGGATGCTGAGTCACTGGTGCCCGCAGCAGGCACAGAATCCTCACGTCCTCTCCCTGCAGAAACTCCACGCCCACGCCCATGACCACGACCACATGCCTTACTCCCTGCCTTCTTCATCTTGGTAGACTGATAAAGATAGGCAGAAAAGTACTAAGGGCTTAGTGTGCTTATTCCTGAACAGCTGCTAACAGGTATAAGAAACACTAATTTTATAAAGTGTGGACTAGACTTTAATACGAGCTAATGTGGCCTACACAACTGTAAAGTGGAGTGTTTGGTGAACTTTATTTAGGTTTTTTTTGTCACAAAAAGACACTGGATGTGCCCAAAGATGTAATACCGATAGTATCACAAACTTTTTGCAGCTATTACAATGTAGGAAGGTAACCTACAATGCAATAGATGAGGCTGCAAAAAATAGGCTAATACTAGTCTGGCTGGGGCTGCAGGGCACAATGCTGCAGAAAGGCTCTTCTAACTACTCCTATATAGTGTGTTTGGAACCAATTTAGCTGAATACGGATGGAACCACCACACTAATAGGAGAAATCAGGAAAAATTATGAATTGGCAAAAAAGGACAATGTATGAGGCAGTGACACACACTGAGTGCACTACAACCAGACGTGGCTGAAGCACACACTACAGGGTGAGCTGCACTCACACACACAGACCTTGCAGACAGTGGTGAACAGTACAGATGCAGAGCACTGTGCACTAGCGCTGCAAGACAAAAAAAAAATCTCTATCTACTCCTATATAGTGTGTTTGGAACCAATTTAGCTGAATACGGATGGAACCACCACACTAATAGGAGATATCAGGAAAAATTATGAATTGGCAAAAAAGGACAATGTATGAGGCAGTGACACACACTGAGTGCACTACAACCAGACGTGGTTGAAGCACACACTACAGGGTGAGCTGCACTCACACACCAGACCTTGAAGACAGCGGTGAAGAGTACAGATGCAGAGCACTGTGCACTAGCGCTGCAAGACAAAAAAAAATTCTCTATCTACTCCTATATAGTGTGTTTGGAACCAATTTAGCTGAATACGGATGGAACCACCACACTAATAGGAGATATCAGGAAAAATTATGAATTGGCAAAAAAGGACAATGTATGAGGCAGTGACACACACTGAGTGCACTATAACCAGACGTGGTTGAAGCACACACTACAGGGTGAGCTGCACTCACACACCAGACCTTGAAGACAGCGGTGAACAGTACAGATGCAGAGCACTGTGCACTAGCGCTGCAAGACAAAAAAAAATTCTCTATCTACTCCTATATAGTGTGTTTGGAACCAATTTAGCTGAATACGGATGGAACCACCACACTAATAGGAGATATCAGGAAAAATTATGAATTGGCAAAAAAGGACAATGTATGAGGCAGTGACACACACTGAGTGCACTATAACCAGACGTGGCTGAAGCACACACTACAGGGTGAGCTGCACTCACACGCACAGACCTTACAGACAGCGGTGAACAGCACAGAGAACTGTGCACTAGCGCCGCAAGGCACAGGGATTTATAAAGTAGCTTGGGTAAAGCAGAATGGACCAAATAGGTAGCTAAAACTGTCCCTCAGAACAACAGCGTCCTATCCCTAACTGAATTCACAGCAGAGTGAGCTCAAAATGGCGGCGGCGGCTTTTATAGTGCATCATGACATCATTTCAGCAGCCAATCACAGCCATGCCATTAGTTAAGATGCCTACATGCCTAACAGGATGTGCCCACACTTCTTAGGATCCTCATTGGCTGAATAAAATGAAACTGACTCATTGCATTATGGGAACTTCTGATTCCGGTATACGATATTGCAAAAGTATCGGAATTAAGTATCGGAATTCCGATACCGCGAATATCGGCCGATACCCGATATTTCAGTATCGGAATGCTCAACACTATTTATGATGGCTTTTAATGTCATGTCATGACTGAATCAAAGGGCAACTACTTGCATGTTTCAGTAAAACAGATAGATAAATCTATTTTCTCTGACCGCATTTGGAGTAGGAAATCTTCTGGGCTCAGGTACAAGTAGGTGGAAGGTCAGGACATTGAGATGTGTTGGAGTTAAAAGAACCCAGTGAACCCTATCATATCCTGAGGACTCGTTGTGAACAGATCATTTGCAAAAACAATGCAGTACATGATGCAAGAGTCTTGTGACATAAACTAAAACTGTGATGGTATTCATTCATAATAAATAAATCTTTTCCATGCCTGCCATTTTAAACTTTACCACTCTGCCATCTATAGATGAATAGGTATCATCTATTTTCTTTTTTATTTTCTTACATGTTCCAAGTCAGTTTATTTTGACAATTTTTAATTAATTTTATATCAAAATGCTCCCCGGATTCATCAGAGGACTGCACTAGCCCAGGTAAGTTTTACTGACACCGATCCTGCTTTGCAGCCAGCCTCAGAAATGTGGGATTGGTGATATCACGTACACCACACAAGTCAAACTCTGGCCAAATTTGGCCCCCTGGGTGATTATATTTGGCCCGTGACTGGCACTGCCCCCTCGCATTGCACCTTCAACTGTATCAGCATCCTGGATTTCGCGCCCACTGTATTGAGCAGTGAAAAGCTGCAGAAGACACAGTGCAGGTATAAAGCATGATGTTGGGCCCATTATTACTGCATGGATTACTATGTGAGGCCCATTATTCTGCATGGAGAACTATGTGGGGCCCATTATTCTGCATGGAGGATTATGTGGGACCGATTATTCTGTGTGGAAGACTATATGAGGCTCATTATTCTGTATGGAGGACTATGTGGCGACCATTATTCTGTATGGCGGACTATGTGGGGCCCATTGTTCTGTATGGAGGACTATGTTGGGTCCATTATTCTGTATGGAGGACTATGTGGAGCCCATTATTCTGTAAAGAATGATAAGGTAAAACTTCCTCAATTATAGACATTTTTTAATAAATAACAAATTCGGCCCACGACTTTGTCCAAGTTTTTAATTTTGTCCCTCTGTGTATTTGAGTTGACATCCCTGGCCTAGAACATGCTGATTTCCTAAACAATCACTGACCATCAAACACTACAAAAATGCCAACACATACAATACAGACCAAAAGTTTGGACACACCTTCTCATTTTAAGATTTTTCTGTATTTTCATGACTATGAAAATTGTACATTCACACTGAAGGCATCAAAACTATGAATTAACATGTGGAATTATATAGTTAACAAAAAAGTGTGAAACAACTGAAAATGTCTTATATTCTAGGTTCTTCAAAGTAGCCACCTTTTGCTTTGATGACTGCTTTGCACACTCTTGGCATTCTCTTGATGAGCTTCAAGAGGTAGTCACCGGAAATGGTCTTCCAACAATCTTGAAGGAGATGCTTAGCACTTGTTGGCCCTTTTGCCTTCACTCTGCGGTCCAGCTCACCCCAAACCATCTCGATTGGGTTCAGGTCTGGTGACTGTGGAGGCCAGGTCATCTGGCGTAGCACCCCATCACTCTCCTTCTTGGTCAAATAGCCCTTACACTGCCTGGAGGTGTGTTTGGGGTCATTGTCCTGTTGAAAAATAAATGATGGTCCAACTAAACGCAAACCGGATGGAATAGCATGCCGCTGCAAGATGCTGTGGTAGCCATGCTGGTTCAGTATGCCTTCAATTTTGAAAAAATCCCCAACAGTGTCACCAGCAAAGCACCCCCACACCATCACACCTCCTCCTCCTTGCTTCACGGTGGGAACCAGGCATGTAGAGTCTATCCGTTCACCTTTTCTGCATCGCACAAAGACATGGTGGTTGGAACCAAAGATCTCAAATTTGGACTAATCAGACCAAAGCACAAATTTCCACTGAGCTAATATCCATTCCTCGTGTTCTTTAGCCCAAACAAGTTTCTTCTGCTTGTAGCCTGTCCTTAGCAGTGGTTTCGTAGCAGCTATTTTACCATGAAGGCCTGCTGCACAAAGTCTCCTCTTAACAGTTGCTGAAGAGATGTGTCTGCTGCTAGAACTCTGTGTGTGGCATTGACCTTGTCTCTAATCTGAGCAGCTGTTAACCTGCGATTTCTGAGGCTGGTGACTCGGATAAACTTATCCTCAGAAGCAGAGGTGACTCTTGGTCTTCCTTTCCTGGGGCAGTCCTCATGTGAGCCCGTTTCTTTGTAGCGCTTGATGGTTTTTGCAACTGCACTTGGGGACACTTGTTAAATTTTCCTAATTTTTCGCACTGACTGACCTTCATTTCTTAAAGTAATGATGGCCACTCGTTTTTCTTTACTTAGCTGCTTTTTTCTTGCCATAATACAAATTCTAACAGTCTATTCAGTAGGACTATCAGCTGTGTATCCACCAGACATCTGCACAACACAACTGATGGTCCCAACCCCATTTATAAGGCAAGAAATCCCACTTATTAAACCTGGCAGGGCACATCTGTGAAGTGAAAACCATTTCCGGTGACTACCTCTTGAAGCTCATCAAGAGAATGCCAAGAGTGTGCAAAGCAGTCATCAAAGCAAAAGGTGGCTACTTTGAAGAACCTAGAATATAAGACATATTTTCAGTTGTTTCACACTTTTTTGCTAACTATATAATTCCACATGTGTTAATTGATAGTTTTGATACCTTCAGTGTGAATGTACAATTTTTATAGTCATGAAAATACAGAAAAATCTTTAAATGAGAAGGTGTGTCCAAACTTTTGGTCTGTGCTGTATATATTCCCAACATAACATCAACAACGAAGATTTGTATTGCAGATTTTTCACATAATGTGTGACAGCTCTGGGTTTTTGGGCTTTATAGAATACCAAGCTCTCAATATATGTCACGCAAGGTGTGGGAAAGACTTAGTGCAACACAAAGGGAAGAGGGAAGGAGAGCCCAGACTCTAGGGAAAGGGCGAAGTGGAGACCTCCTAGGCTGATCTAGAATCACCCTGTCTTCACTAACATCCCTGTATTGGTTCTTCACCGATCGCGGCACGCGAACCTCCCCCTGTATTTTCCTGGCGTTTGGCCCTGGCTAGCGAAGGGAGGGGAATGAGCACTAGTCGATCCCCACTGACCACTAAAGACATCAAGGGGGAAAAAACAAGGGACGATAGCTTAGCTTTTAGTCGACTTCAGAGAGATGAACACCCGTCCTCATAGCTCCAGAGAGGATGAAGTAATGCACTTGCTCCGAGCCTTCACAGCGGGTAATGTGAGCATCGCCGGCACCTCCCTCCAGCATACAGCAGGTATTTATACACCCAGGCCAGGGTGTTAATTAACCAGAGGAAGGTAGCAGCTGGGTCCTAGAGAGACAGCCTCTAAGAAGGTGTCTGTAATACCAAACGTAGAGATCTCTTGCAACCAACTGCAGGGAGACTGTCACTTCTGAAACACTTGTGACAATATATTGTGTGTGAGGACAAAAAAACATAGGGTGAAGATACAAACTGCAATCAGATGTATTTCTTGGTCCTCAGGACATTCTTTAGACATATTTGGGCCAACAGAGTTTTATAGAGGTGATAGGCACATACTTAGCCTAAACTGCTTTTCATCCCAATATTTGTTGTAGTCTATCCTTATGTGTAGGAAGAGATTAAATTTGTATTAAGCAACTATTTTTTTATGACATGCCTATTTAAATGGAAGCTATCATAAAAAATTGCCTATAGTTTATATCAGGTACTGTATTTGTGATAAATATATTGTAAGGTAGCTAATTGTCGCATAGTCGATGGGAGGTATGTATCACAGAGATGGCTGTCCTCTGTGATGTAACCTGGAGTTTTTCTCTAGTGTACGTAAGCACTAAGTGAACTGCTTGGTGCACTTGGGACCATACTATGGGTAGCTTGGAGACATGGGCAGGTCCAGCTACCCACATACCTCACCTCTGGGTATGGTTAACAGCCTATAAAATAGAGGCCATTGTTTGGCACATGGTCTGTGTGTTTGGAGGAGAAGGCCTCCTGTGTGTGGTTGTCTCCATACCGAGCCAGGATACCGGATGCTACCCAGCCTGTATGCCCATAGGACTGGTTAAGTAGAGACATACTTAAAGGACACTTTACTTTGTTTGCCTGAAATGAAGGCTGTTTGTTTTTCCTTTTTGCTTGTTGGTTTATGAAGCAATAAACCAACATGGACTTTTAAAGGAACAAGCTTCCTGATTTCCTCCCATCGCACTCAAGTGAGTAAAACCCCTTACAATATAAAGAATTATATTGTTTTATATTTTTGCAACTTTTTAGATATCATTATCGATATTAAAAATAGATAATTGAAATCTTGCAATTTTCACATTGGTCACTGGGGCTTTTTTAGGCTCATATGTCCTGTTGTTTCTGGAAACAACACATGTACAATGAACAGACCTCGACCCTATTTTTTGTATTGAAGTATCTAATAATCAGCTACAAATTATATTATAAAAGAAGGGGGAATAGTGCTATCTGTGATATTGTCTACTGTAAATGGTGAATTATTATTATTATAGCGCCATCCATTCCATGGCGCTTTACATGTGAAAAGGGTATACATAATAAAAAACAAGCACAATAATCATGAACAATACAAGTCACCGACTGGTACAGGAGGACAATACCCATGAAGGCTCACAGTCTACAAGGGATTGGTGAGGATACAGTAGTTGAGGGTAGAGCTGGTCGTGCAGTGGCCTAGTGGCTTGAGTGTTACTGCAGGTTGTACGCTTGTCGTAAGTGGTCGGTCTTCAGGTTTCTTTTTAAGGTTTCCATGGTAGGCGAGAGTCTAATATGTTGGGGTAGAGAGTTCCAGAGTAGAGGGGATGCATGGGAGAAATCTTGTATTCGATTGTGGGAAGAGGAGATAAGAGGGGATTAGAAAAGGAGATGTTGTGAGGATCAGAGGTTGCATGCAGCTAAGTACCAGGAGACTAGATCACAGAAGTATGTAGGAGACAGGTTTTGGATGGCTTTGTATGTCATGGTTAGGGTTTTGAACTGGAGTCTCTGGGCAATCAGGAGCCAGTGAAGGGATTGGCAGAGAGGAGAGGCCGTGGAATCGCGGGGGACATGTGCATTAATCAGCCAGCAGAGTTTCAGATAGATAGGAGGGGGCGAGAGTGTTATAAGGGAGGCCACAGAGCAGGATGTTGCAGCAGTCAAGGCAGGAGATGATAAGGGAATGCACTAGTGTTTTGCAGATTCTTGGTTAAGGAATGTGAGCATCTGGGAGATATTTTTGAGTTGTGGTCGGTAGGAGGTAGAAAGGGCTTGGATATGTGGTTTTAAGGAGAGTCAGAGTCAAGGGTTACCCCAAGGCAGCGAGCTTGTGGGACTGGGAAGAGGGATCAGCCATTGACTTTGATGGATAGGTCTGTTGGGGGGATGTGTGAGATGGGGGAAAGATAATGAATTCTGTTTTGTCCATGTTAAGTTTTAGAAATCGAGCAGAGGAAATGATGAAAAAGAGGACAGACATTGTGGGATTTTGGTTAGTAATGAAGTGATATGAGATCCAGAGAGGTAGATCTGTGTGTCATCAGCATGGAGATGATACTGAAAGACGTGGGACTCTATGAGCTGTCCCAGGTCAAAAGTGTAGATGGAGAAGAGCAGGGGTCCTAGAACTGAACCTTGGGGGACACCAACAGATAGGGGGCAAGATAAAGAGGTGGTGTTTGAGTGGGTGACGCTGAATGGCTGATCTGTTAGGTATAAAGAGATCCAAGATAAGGCCAAGTCAATGATGCCAAAAGATGAGAGAACATGTAGTAAGAGGAAATGATCCAATATATCGAAGGTAGAGGACAGGTCCAGGAGAAGGACAGAGTAGTGTCGCTTGGCTTTGGTGGTTAGTAGGTCATTGGTGACTTTAGTTAGTGCAGTTTTGGTTATGATACAGTTGGAAGCCAAATCAAAACCGATCAAAGAGGGAGCAGGAGGAGAGGTGGGAGGACAGTTCATGATGAACATGCTGTTCCAGTAGTTTTGAGGCATAGGGGAGAAGTGATATCGGGCAATAGCTGGGCAGAGAGGATGGCTCAAAGGGCGGGCTTTTTGAGGGTGGGTGTGATCAAGGCATGTTTAAAGCATGAGGGGAAGACACCAGTTGTTCATGATAGGTTGAAGAAATGTGTTAGGGTGGGGAACAAGACCGTGGTGAGGTTTCAGATGAGGTGGGATGGGATCGGGTCAAGTGCACAGGTGAGGAGATGTGATCTAGAGAGTAGAAAGGTTGTGGTCAGTCAGGGGGTGAGGTGAGTTAGAGAGGTTATATAGGAAACAGAGACGAATGAAGATGAGGTTCAGTGTGTGGCCATCTTTGTGAGTCGCTGCAGAGGACCATTGAGCAAGACTGAAAGAGGAAGTGAGTTTTAGAAGCTTGGAGACAGCTGAGTGGTAAGTGTCAATATGGTGTCAGGCAAGGGAAAGGGAACCAAGACACTAGGGAAAGGGGGAAGTGGAGACCTCCTAGTCATGTCTAGTGTCGCCCTATATTGGCTCTTCACCAATCGCCACACGCGTGTCTCGCCCTGACTCTCCCTGGTGTATGACTAAGGCTAGGGAAGGGAGGAGATGAGCACTAGTCCATCTCCACTAAACTCTATAGACGACAAGGGTAGAGAAAAAGGGGGGAAATGCTTAGCTTTAGACGACTCCAGACAAATGCGCACACGGCCTCAAGCTCCAGAGAGGACGAAGTACTGCTCTTGCTAAAGCTTCACAAGTAGTAATGAATATCGCCGGCACCTCCCTCCCATACACACCATGTATTTATACACCAAGGCCAGGGAGCTAATTAGCCAGAGGGAGGTAGCCGCTGGGTCCTAGAGACAGCCAGCCTCTAAGAAGATGTCTGTAATGCAAAACATAGAGATGTCCTACAACCAACTGCAGGGCGACTGTCTGCCACCTCTGACACACCCGTAACATGTGGATGTTGAAGTCACCCATGATGATAGTGTGGATGTCAGTGGAAAGGAAATGAAGTAGCTAGGTAATGAAGTGGTCAAAAAAAGTTCTGGTTGGCCCTGGGGGGTGGTAAGTGACAGCCAGTTGGAGGTTGAAGTGGGAGTAAATTCAGAGAGTGCACCTCAAAAGAAGGGAGAGTAACTGAGGGTGGCAGTGGAATTGGGGTGAAAGAGCATTTATCTGACAGGAAAAAATCAACTCCTCCACTATGCTTGTTGCTGGGGTGGGGTGTGTGAGAAAGATGGAATCCACTTTAAGAAAGTGCAGCTGGAGAGGCTGTCTTAGAGGGAATGAGCCAGGTTTTGGTGATGCAGAGGAAGCATGTAGCGTCGGCGTCTCTGCCTCCTGACGGGCAGAGACGCAGTTCCCCTCACCGCCTCGGTCCCGGTCCGGCATCCTCCAGCTCCCCTGCTGCAGCTTCCCAGGCACTGTGTTAGGGCGCGCGCTCCCTCCTTCTTAAAGGGGCCGCGCGCGTCATCCTAAAGAGTCCCCGGGTAATGGCCGGAGGACCACTCCTATTTAAAGCATCTCCTCCAAAATTGAGGTGCCTGTGCTAGGTTGTTGTATGTGTGCTAACACTCTCCTCAGCCCTCAAGTTCCAGTGCCCGCCTGCCTGTCTATCAGCCATACCCACCAGCCTGTCTACCTGCCGTGTCCGCTGGCTTGCCTACCCGGATCACCTGTCAGGTTACCTGCTGTGCCTGCCTGCTTGCTTACCCGGATCACCTGTCTGGCTACATGCTGTGCCCGCCTACTTGCCTACCCGGATCACCTGTCTGGCTACCTGCCGTGCCCACCTGCTTGCCTACCCGGATTACCTGTCTGGCTACCTGCCGTGCTCACCCGCTGTACCTGTCAGCTTCAGCCATCTGACCCGTGGGAGTCGCCTGCTCTCACACAAGGTCGGTCCAAGAGTGACACCTGGTCCACCTGCCCGGTCCCTCCCTGGTTCACGGAGTCGATTAAGCCGCCATGTGGCCAGGGTCGGTCCGAGTTGGCACTTAGTTACGCCCCTCTGGTCCCTCCTTGCATCTCAGCACAGAGGTTCCACCACCCGGATCCATAACAAAGCAAAGTTTCTTAGTGATGAAAAGATCATGGATGTATAAGAGTTTGTTGCAGATAGAACGAGCGTTCCATAGAGCTCCTGTTAGAGGGAGTGGGGAAGCGGGGGCTGGGTGAATGGGTATAAGGTTATAAAGGTTGCGGAAATTCGTGAATGGGAGTAGAAGGGGACTGTGGGGATGTTGTGAGGAAGGCTGGGGTTTGGCAAGAAATCACCGGAAGTGAGGAGGAGCAGAGAGAGCATTAGTAGACAAAAAAAATTATGTTAAGGAACAGATCTGAGGAGGAGGTTGTAACATACCTGGCGGCGTCCTTGCATAGTGGTCCATCTCCCACTGTGCAAGAGCGCGCACTTGATCTCCAGTCCAGAATGTCTCTCTGGCTTCCCTCCATGCGGTCTGTTTGTGTCTGTTTCTGCTGCTTAAGGGCGGCGCCCGATCACTTCCTGCATTTTGTACCTGCTGCAGGCACACCCCTTGTGCGTCCTCAGCCTATTGCTGTCTGTCACCTGGTATTTAACCCAGCTGCTCCAATCAATCCCTGCCTGAGCATTGTGTTTCATTTAGTGTGCTCTTGCACTCTGAATGTGCCAGGTCCCTTCTGTGTTCTCTTGTCTGCCTATCCTGGAGGCTGTATTTCCAGGCCTGTCTGAACACGCTCCTAGCCTGTTCCTCCCGCCCTCTAGGGGCTGCATTCCTAGACCCGCTCCTGTATCTAGTTTGTCCTGTCTGAACACGCTCCTAGCCTGTTCCTCCCGCCTTCTAGGGGCTGCTACCTAGACCCGCTCCTGTATCTTGCTACTGTGTCTGTTCTTGTCTGTATACTCTTCTAGCCTGTTTCCCGTGTTTCTCTATGTCCGTACCTTTCCTTTCTCTGCAGAGTCTGAACTCGTACCTAACTCCTGCTCGTTGTCACTGTACTCCCGTTTGTGAGTTTGTGGTCCACTCGCTACTTCACTGCAAGTACCCTGTGGGTATCTGGTTCTGCCTTTCCCTTCCTGTCTGTTCCGTGTGAACAGAGCCCTGTCCTCCCTGCTCTGCCTTTGCTCACCGCTCCGGCGGTTCTAGCCTGCTCTGCCTTTGCTCACCGCTCCAGCGGTTCTAGCCTGCTCTGCCTTTGCTCACCGCTCCGGCGGTTCTAGCCTGCTCTGCCTTTGCTCACCGCTCCGGCGGTTCTAGCCTGCTCTGCCTTTGCTCACCGCTCCGGCGGTTCTAGCCTGCTCTGCCTTTGCTCACCGCTCCGGCAGTCTCGCTCTGCTCTGACTCCTTTGCTCACTGCTCCGGCAGTCTCGCTCAGCTCTGACTCCTTTGCTCACTGCTCCGGCAGTCTCGCTCAGCTCTGACCCTTTGCTCACCACTCCAGGCGGCCTTGTCCTGCTCTACTCTTGCTCACCGCTCCAGGCGGCCTTGTCCTGCTCTACTCTTGCTCACCACTCCAGGCGGGCTTGTCCTGCTCTACTCTTGCTCACCGCTCCAGGTGGCCTTGTCCTGCTCTACTCTTGCTCACCGCTCCAGACGGCCTTGTCCTGCTCTACTCTTGCTCACTGCTCCAGGCGGCCTTGTCCTGCTCTACTCTTGCTCACTGCTCCAGGCGGCCTCGTCCTGCTCTACTCTTGCGCACCGCTCCAGGCAGCCTTGTCCTGCTCTACTCTCACTCTCCGCTCTAGGCGGTCTCGTCCTGCCCTGCTCTCGCTCACCTCTCTGGGCGGCCTCACTCTGCTGTGTTTGTCCACCACATCTGTGGTTCTGTTCCGGAGTCCCAGTATACTGGGTCCTATCCCGCCTGTGTTCCTACCTGCTAGTGCCTCCCTGTCTGCACTCTAGCCGTGCTTGCCTGTACCCCCCTGCCTGCATTCCCGCCTGCCTGCATACCAGTCGTGCCTGCCTATTCCCACCAGTCTGTGTGCCAGCCTAACCAGTCTGTTCCTCTATTCCCCTGTGTGGGTCAACAGCTGTATCCGGGGTCTGTCCTGGAGTAGCACCTGGTCCCTCTGCTCGGTTCCTCCTTGATGCACTGGCGTCGTATGCCGTCGTGCGACCCTGGTCGGATCGGGTGAATACCTAGTAATGTAGCACCCTGAGGATTCGGCTGCTACAGGGGTATTGCACCTCAACCCAGAGGTGTGATATTCCACTCCCGGGTAAGGATGGAGTGTGGAACTGAGCTCAGAAGGCTGCATGCACTACACACATCCCATTTCCGAGGAACAGACCAACGGTACTCCCACTTAGAAATGTGCAGGTACGACCGAGTCTGTTCCTGGCTGGAGTGGGAGGGGGGTGGTACATCCCAGTAGTGTAGGGGCAGATAGGGGGAGCAGCCTGGGTAAAGATAGGAGCTCATTGGGTGCTGGTCACCTGAGCTCACACATAGAGGGAGTATTTAAGGTGGGCACCATCTAAGATCAGGGTCAGTCAGTCAGTCAGCCAGTCTTTGCAGAGAAGTCAGAGGAGCAGAGCAGAGAAGCCCCAGGCCCAGAGAGAGAGAGAGGAGAAAGAAAGAAAGACCCAGAGGGGGAGACAGAAGGAACTCTGAGAACCCAAGTACAACCCCAGGGTGAAGAGTTGGCAACAGGGTACCGGATCCCAAACTGGTGGGGGCTAAAGCATACCTCAGCCAGAGACCGGAGGCCGTGGGCAGCATCTGCCACGGCCACCCACCACATCCACCCTGAAGGCAAACCACGTGTAGGGTCAGGGAACCCAAGGCCAAGGGTCTCCCAACAGAAGGCCCGAGGGAGCTGGACCTAGGTGGATCCCTGGTGGGGACGGCCAGAAGAAAGGACAAGAAGGAGGGCTCAGGGACACGCTCCGGACTTGCTTGGGGGTTGGCTGAATCCAGGACCTGGTGGACGCAGCACGGCTCGGGTGGTCATTCAAGGCCGGAGTGACCGGAATATCTGCAGTAAGTAAACACCCTGAACTGCACAACCCGACTCTGTCTTTAATTGTCATCTACGCTGCACCACCACAACCCCCATCCTCTGCACCTGACCCCCTGAGGCCATACCCCTCCCGTTGGGGGTTATACTATCTAAAGCTGCACCAACACCATCAGCCTCAGCGGACCCTGCTGCAGCGGCGGCCGTAGTGACCGCAATCCAACGGGTGGCGTAGTCGACATAACGAACTTTGTAACATCTGTAGGACTGCCACATACTCTGAGCTTGACACCCTGGGCACGGACCGGGTCACAGCCACTCGGAGACTACAACCCCCATCTGATCCGGCTCCGGGTATTCCCCTAAAGAATATGGCCCAGGGGGCGCGTCAACTTTGGCGTAGTCGGCAGGATCACGTGCCCGCAACACCCGGGTACTGCGTGCCTGAAGAAAAGAACAAGTTTACCTCAAAAAGAAGTCTCCCGCCGGTCCCGGAGGGTCCCCGCCATCGGACTCCATCACAGATCGATTCCCGCCGGTTGTCCGTCATTAACAGCTTTTTCCCGCCATCGGCAGAGTTTCCCGCCACTGGGAGACGATTCCCGCCATTTCCAAAGGTTTCCCGCCTTGTCAGAGCGGACGCCATTATGGGCGTGCCAGAGGATGGCAAGAGGCCACCTCCCATCGTGGGCCAGGACCGAAAATGGCGCCAAAAGTGGAAACCGCCCCCACCAACAGAGACTGTGATGCTAGAGGTGTCTGTCAGTGTGAAAGAACTGCCCCTGGAGCTGACAATCACCAAGTGGCCCCGGGACTGCCCTCGAAGTGGGAGGACTGAGAAGAAGAGAGCAAAGATGGGTGTCGCCTGGAGCAGTCTGGAGAGAGCGCACCCGGAGACAAGAAGCCTAGAGCTGAGTCCAGAAGAAGCTTACCCGGAGATGGAAGAAGGGCAGAGCAGCACCGGCCCGCTGGCCAGGAGCCTGCTGGAGACAACGGAAGGAGAGCAGAGCAGCACCGACCCGTTGGTCAGGAGCCTGCTAGAAGTAACGACCCCACTAGGCCTAGTGGAGGTCCTAGCACAGATCCCCCGAGATCGGGAGTGTGCACAGACTGCGCTGGAGGGCCTCGCACGGAGGATGGCCCGGGTGCAGCGAGAGACGTTGGCGGAGTGGAGCCGAGAGATGGCCCAGCAGACAAGAACCCGTCAGCGGAGCACGCCACCCGAGACGAGGAGACAGACCGCCTCTGAGGATGGCGCAGGAGGACTGAAGGCCGGAGACGGCGCCGAGAAGGGAGCCGAACGAAAGGAGGCAGGTAAAGGGGACATCTCTACCCCAAACCGGGAAACCGCGTACCTGCCCCAGCTCCCCGTCGCAGAGCCCGAAGTTCCCCCTGCCGTGCCCGTAGCTGCAACGTCACCGCCGCAGACTAGGCCTCAAACGGGAGCCGCGACCCCTGTGACGTCACACGCCTCGACCCCGAGCGTGACCAAGCAGGAAGTACCATCGGCCTGGTCGCAAGGCCTAGTACCCCCGGGCGCCGCAATACCAACAGCGCCCCCTACCTCCGCGGAGCCACCGGCCTGGTCGCAGGGCCAAGTAACACAGGGTGCCGCCGTTCTTACGGTGCCCTTCACTTTCCAGGTGCCCCAGGCCTGGCCGCAAGGCCTGGGCAACCCGGGCGCCACCACCACCGCGCCCATAAAACCAAGAGTGCCGCATCTGGGAGAAGATCTGTTCGCCCAACATACGTGCCCGGATGGGCAGCCCTTTATATGGCCACCGGAGTTTCACCATCCCCGACTCCGGAAAGAGAGACCCCTAGACGAACCCCTGATCCCGGCTCCAAAGCCCGTCAAGAGGATCTCGCCCCCGCTAGAGGAGGCCCAGTTTGAGTGGGACCCCACCGGAGAAGATCTCATGGGGTTCACTCAGGAGACCCGGGCAGCTGCAGCGGAGCGTGCAGAGTGCTGCCGGCAACAGCTCGAGGTCTTTGAGAGGGAGCGGAGAGAGAGGCGGGTCCGGGAACAGCAAGCTCAAATAAGGAGCGCGGAGCAGAAGAGCCGGGCCAGGAGAGACCCCCGTGCAGCGCATAGTCCCCGCACCATCGGGACTGTGATAAAGTTCAATCTGCAGCATGGGTGGGGTTTCATCAGGGACCACCGCACCCCAGGCGACGTCTTCGTGACCAGGAGAGACGTTGAGTCCCACCTACCGGAGGGACACAGAGGTCGTGACCTTTACATCGGGGACGAGGTCACCTTCACCCGGCACAAGTGTGCCAAAGGACCCTACGCCCTCCATGTGCATCGCCTGACGGAGGAGGAGCTGCGGTGTGAGGAGGAGCAAGAGGACCCGGACGGGTTTGAAACAAGAACTGAAACTGTCCACAAAGAAAGAGCAGGAGGACGTCGTCGTTGAGTACGGCAGAGTAGAAGCTGTACATAGTTGCCCGTCGGGGTACCAAGAACTGTTGCTGCTAATATAGTCCCCGTTGAGTCCAGAGAACTAAACTGTTAACCCGTGTGTCCCCATTCCCACTGACCGAGGACTGAGAGCGGTCATCCCTTTCCTAATACCTGGCCGAGGACTGAGAGCGGCCATATCCCTTGTATATAGTTGCGCTTCCTAAAGCGCCCCCTACCGGTTTTATAGGAAAACCAATTTTCTAGAGAAACTGTTGCACTTTTCCCGGGCACACGTTGCACAGTGTCCGGAGGAGGAACAGAAGCGAGAAAAAGTCTACGAGAATGTTATTTATATGAAAAAGTTTTATTGATATATATATATATATAATGTTTTATATGATGTTTTATATGTTTATGAAAAAAAATTGTATGTTTTGGTGTTTTTTATATCTTACAGCCCGAGGACGTGCTGTGATTTACCAGGGGGGAATGTAGCACCCTGAGGATTCGGCTGCTACAGGGGTATTGCACCTCAACCCAGAGGTGTGATATTCCACTCCCGGGTAAGGATGGAGTGTGGAACTGAGCTCAGAAGGCTGCATGCACTACACACATCCCATTTCCGAGGAACAGACCAATGGTACTCCCACTTAGAAATGTGCAGGTACGACCGAGTCTGTTCCTGGCTGGAGTGGGGGGGGGGTGGTACATCCCAGTAGTGTAGGGGCAGATAGGGGGAGCAGCCTGGGTAAAGATAGGAGCTCATTGGGTGCTGGTCACCTGAGCTCACACATAGAGGGAGTATTTAAGGTGGGCACCATCTAAGATCAGGGTCAGTCAGTCAGTCAGCCAGTCTTTGCAGAGAAGTCAGAGGAGCAGAGCAGAGAAGCCCCAGGCCCAGAGAGAGAGAGAGGAGAAAGAAAGAAAGACCCAGAGGGGGAGACAGAAGGAACTCTGAGAACCCAAGTACAACCCCAGGGTGAAGAGTTGGCAACAGGGTACCGGATCCCAAACTGGTGGGGGCTAAAGCATACCTCAGCCAGAGACCGGAGGCCGTGGGCAGCATCTGCCACGGCCACCCACCACATCCACCCTGAAGGCAAACCACGTGTAGGGTCAGGGAACCCAAGGCCAAGGGTCTCCCAACAGAAGGCCCGAGGGAGCTGGACCTAGGTGGATCCCTGGTGGGGACGGCCAGAAGAAAGGACAAGAAGGAGGGCTCAGGGACACGCTCCGGACTTGCTTGGGGGTTGGCTGAATCCAGGACCTGGTGGACGCAGCACGGCTCGGGTGGTCATTCAAGGCCGGAGTGACCGGAATATCTGCAGTAAGTAAACACCCTGAACTGCACAACCCGACTCTGTCTTTAATTGTCATCTACGCTGCACCACCACAACCCCCATCCTCTGCACCTGACCCCCTGAGGCCATACCCCTCCCGTTGGGGGTTATACTATCTAAAGCTGCACCAACACCATCAGCCTCAGCGGACCCTGCTGCAGCGGCGGCCGTAGTGACCGCAATCCAACGGGTGGCGTAGTCGACATAACGAACTTTGTAACATCTGTAGGACTGCCACATACTCTGAGCTTGACACCCTGGGCACGGACCGGGTCACAGCCACTCGGAGACTACAACCCCCATCTGATCCGGCTCCGGGTATTCCCCTAAAGAATATGGCCCAGGGGGCGCGTCAGTTACGCCCCTCCAGGCATTCACTCTCCGGCACGGTCCAGTGGAATCACACGCACACGCCGCTCAGCCCGGGCGTGTGCATTACAGCATGCTCAGGCCATGGTTCCCGTTGAGCCCCACGGCCTTCGCTCTCTGAGATGTTTTCCAGCGAATACATGCATTAAAAATAAATAAATAATTTTTTTTTTCCTTAGCTGAGTTCCAGGCGAATTACGCACCCGTCCAGATGGATCTATCAGCTCTCGTTCCTGCGGATCCGCCACGTTACTATGGGGATCCAAGACAGAGTCATGCATTTGTGGAGCAATGCATGCTACACTTCAAGTTCTACCCTCTATGTTTTCCCACAGATCGGGCTAAGGTGGGATTCATGATGTCTTACCTAGCGGGTGATGCCTTGAATTGGATCACCCCCCTATGGGACGCACAGGATCCTATCGTCCTGGACATAATGGCCTTCCTGGTGGCCTTTCTAATGGTCTTCGATGATCCTAACCCGGAGGCTCCTGCTGAAGCTTCACTTCCCAATATCCCGGAGCAGCCCCGATGGGTAATGTGTGTGGGTAGCGCAATAGTCCTCCAGCGTGTAGCATCGGCGTCTCTGCCCCGTACTAGGCAGAGACGCCGTCCCTCTCACCTCCCCGCTCTAGGCGCGGCGTCCTCCAGCGCTTCTCTCCCCGCTGCTTCCGGCACGCGCTCCTTCCCCGGCAGTGTGCTTAGGGCGAGCGCGCTCCCCCTCTCTTAAAGGGACAATGCGCCGTCCTAAGGAGTCCCCGGCCAATTGCCGGAGGACCTCCCATATATAAGGCACCTCCTCCAGATTGGAGGTGCCCGAGCAATGTTGTTGCAAAGCCTTCACTCTGCTTCAGCCCTCAGGTCCCGTTACCAGTTACCTGCCAGTCACCTGCCAGATTCCTGCTTGTTACCTGCCAGTCACCTGCCAGATTCCTGCTTGTTACCTGCCAGTCACCTGCCAGATTCCTGCTTGATACCAGCCTGATATCCGCTTACCTGCTTGCAAGCCTGCGGTCTGACGGTCTGCCTTCCGACACCTGTCACTCTGTCTATGGACCAGCCTGCCCGCTCACCTGGGAGCGCTCACCTACTACCTGTCTGCTAGCCTACCTGGAGGCTCCGCCGTCACGTGCTGTGACCATCTGCCTGTCCAGAGACTCTTGCCCGCTCACCTGGGAGCGCTCACCTGCTACCTGCCTGCTAGCCTACCTGGAGGCTTCGCCGTCACGTGCTGTGACCACCTGCCTGTCCAGAGACTCTTGCCCACTCACCTGGGAGCGTCCACCTGCTACCTGCCTGCTAGCCTACCTGGAGGCTCTGCCGTCACTTGCCGTGACCACCTGCCTGTCTAGAGACTGTCCCCGTCACTTGCCGTGACCTCCTGCCCTTCTACCCAGAGACTGTCCCCGTCACTAGCCGTGACTACCTGCCCGCCTTCCCTGGGAGCCACCCGCTTCCTTACAAGGACTGCCCCCTTGTATAGTTGCTCAGAGGTTCCACCTCCCAGACCCGTTACAGTTTGCTCGGGCCATGGAACCCGGTGGTCCCCAGATCTCCGATCTGCACCAGGAAGTCTTACATCAGAAAACTCAGCAGGAGGTGGTACTGTCCTATCTACCGTCCGTTAACTCTCGTCTAGGTGCATTGTGTGACTCGTCTTTGTCTACCTCTTGTCCAGCCGTTCCCATTCCTGCGGTACCGCAATCCAGTCCCTTCATGGTACCCGACTATGGACCTCAGCTTCTGGCACCTCCACACTTTGCCGGCGAACCTACTTTAGCTCGGGGTTTCATAAACCAGTGCACCCTGCACTTTGAGCTATTGGCATACCAGTTCATCTCCGACCGGGCCAAGGTGGCCTTCATCATGTCCCATCTCACTGGGGAGGCACTGGCATGGCTAAATCCCCTGTGGGAGAGAGGGGATCCCCTGGTGTCCGACCTGCCATCTTTCCTCGCTGCTTTCCGGAAAGTCTTCGATGAACCTGGACGGAAAACCTCTTCTGCCTCCTCTCTGCTACGTCTCCGCCAAGGGAGTCTCACCATGGGCCAATATGCCATACGGTTCTGCACCCTCGCTTCTGAGCTTACCTGGGAAAATGAGGCTCTGGTGTCCGTCTTCTGGGAGGGTCTTTCCGGTCGGATTAAGGATGAGTTAGCTGGTCGGGACATTCCTACCACTCTGGATGACCTGGTGTCACTAGCTACCCGGATTGGCATCTGGTTCCAAGAACGTGCCAAAGAGACTGCCTGGGAGAAAGACTTTTCTTGCTCTGCTCCTACTTCCCTGAGACCTGCCTCTCAACCAGTCACTCCGCGGGAGCCCTCGCCTGAACCTATGCAGATCGACCAGACCAAGATGGTCAGATCTCGCCAAGAATCTCGCCGAGCCGAGGGAAGCTGTTTCTATTGTGGCAGTATGGAGCACTTCATCCATTCCAGCCTGGAAAAGCCGGGAAACGCCAGTGTCTAGGACCACTCGGAGAGGTCGTCCTAGACAAAAGTAAGCCCTCTCCGTCTCTGAATTTACCGGTCTCCATTGCTTGGGGAGAAAACCGTCACTTTGAACTCGCCCACCTGGATTCTGGAGCTGCTGGAAACCTCATCTCCCAGTCTCTGGTAGAGAGATACCGTATTCCCACCAAGCCCCTGGCTGAACCATTGTCAGTCGCCTCCGTGGATGGAAGACTTCTCTCGGAGACCATCCTGCTCGTCACTGAACCCATAACCCTGCAGGTGGGAATGCTGCACTCTGAGGAAATCTCATTCCATGTGCTGTCCGGACTTTCTCACTCCCTGTTGCTAGGTCTACCTTGGCTCCAGACACACGAACCCGTATTGAACTGGCGATCCGGTGAAGTACTCCGATGGGGTCCAGACTGCCATAGGACCTGCCTGGTTCCGGTCCGCCCAGCTCGCCCTCCGCCTACTCCAGCTAATTTACCAGGTCTTCCGGCTCCTTACTGGCCCTATGCGGACGTCTTCGGTAACAAGGAAGCAGAGACGTTGCCACCCCATAGGCCATATGACTGCCCGATCGACCTGGTACCTGGCACCACTCCTCCCCGTGGGCGTATCTACCCGTTGTCTGCAGCCGAGACCCGGTCCATGTCTGAGTACATTGAAGAGAATCTGGCTAGGGGATTTATCCGAAAATCTACCTCCCTGGCTGGAGCCGGATTCTTCTTTGTCAAAAAGAAAGACGGCTCGCTACGTCCCTGTATTGACTACAGAGGACTCAATCTCATCACAGTAAAAAACAAATACCCCCTGCCGCTCATCTCCGAATTGTTTGACCGTCTCAAGGGCGCCAGGATCTTCTCCAAGCTGGATCTACGAGGAGCATATAACCTGGTCCGTATTCGTCAAGGAGACGAGTGGAAGACGGCATTCAATACCCGAGACGGTCACTATGAGTACCTTGTGATGCCCTTCGGTCTCTGTAATGCTCCCGCTGTCTTTCAAGAACTAGTCAACGACATCTTCCGTGACCTCCTGTACTCCTGCGTAGTGGTATAACTGGACGATATCTTGGTCTTCTCTCCGGATCTCCCCACACACCGAAGGGATGTTCGTCAGGTCCTGCTTAGGCTTCGGCAGAACCACCTTTACGCCAAATACGAGAAGTGCCTCTTCGACCAGACCTCCCTACCGTTCTTGGGCTATGTCATCTCCCAGACAGGTCTGCAAATGGATCCCGAGAAGCTCTCTTCCGTTCTAAAATGGCCTCGTCCTGAAGGTTTGAAGACGATACAGCGATTCCTGGGCTTCGCTAATTACTATCGTCTTTTCATCCCACACTTCTCGTCTCGGACTGCTCCCATATCTGCACTCACCCGTAAGGGGGCTAATCCCAGGACATGGTCGCCTGAAGCCGAGGAGGCCTTCCTTTCCTTAAAGAAAGCCTTCGCCTCTGCTCCCGTCCTGCACCGTCCGGACTGTTATAAACAATTCTACCTGGAGGTTGATGCCTCCTCCTCCGGAGCCGGAGCGGTACTCACCCAAAAATCTTCTACCGGGAGAATGGTAACCTGCGGCTTCTTCTCCAAAATCTTCTCCTCGTCTGAGCGCAACTACTCCATAGGAGACCGTGAATTGCTAGCCATCAAATTGGCACTGGGGGAGTGGCGCTATCTGCTTGAAGGGGCTCTCTACCCGGTAATTATCTACACGGATCACAAAAACCTGGCATATCTCCAAAATGCCCAGAGACTCAATCCTCGCCAGGCCCGGTGGTCGTTGTTTTTTGCCCACTTCGACTTCATTCTTCATTTCCGTCCGGCGGACAAGAACGTCAAGCCTACGCACATCATCGACTCCTCCAAGGTGATGAATGTGGCCCCCTTGGATCTGACTCGTCTCCCACCCGGTAAGACGTTTGTAGCTGTACCAGATCGGAAGAGGGTTCTTTGCTAGGGACATTCTTCTAAACTAGCTGGCCATGCTGGCCAAAAGAAGACCTTCCAACTCATTACCCGGCATTACTGGTGGCCTACCCTGCGTAAGGATGTGGTAGACTTCGTCGCGGCCTGCTCATCCTGTGCCCGTAACAAAGTTCCCAGACATCTTCCAGCCGGCCATCTCCTGCCCCTTCCCGTACCTGCTGCTCCTTGGCAGCACATTGCTATGGACTTTATCACCGATCTTCCTATTTCTGCCGGTTGTACAGTCATTTGGGTTGTCGCTGACCGCTTTTGTAAGATGGCCCACTTCATTCCCCTGCCTGGTCTCCCATCTGCACCCGAGCTGGCTAAAGACTTTATCCGCCACATCTTCCGTCTCCATGGCCTGCCCCTCCACATTGTGTCGGATCATGGGGTTCAGTTCACCTCACGCTTCTGGAGAGCCACATGTAAGCTGCTTGACATCACCCTGGACTTCTCCTCCGCTTACCACCCACAGTCCAATGGTCAAGTGGAGGAGCGGATCAATCAGATCCTGACCAGTTACCTCCGGCACTTCGTTAATGCACACCATTCGGACTGGGTGGATCTCCTACCATGGGCCGAGTTCTCTTACAATAACCATGAGAGAGAATCCTCTTCCAAATCCCCGTTCTTTATAGTCGGTGGCCAACATCCCCGGATTCCACTTCCTGTCTCCGTTTCTGTGGACAACCCTGCTGCGGAGTCTCTTGTCAGCGAATTTTCTACTATTTGGGAGTTTACCAGGTCCGCTCTTCTTCTGTCCTCTGAGCGGATGAAGAGATATGCTGATAAGAGACGTCTGGATCCGCCTCAATTCCGTCCGGGAGACAAGGTTTGGCTCTCGTCCAAACATGTGCGGCTCAAAGTACCCTCCTTCAAGTTGGGCCCTCGATTCATCGGTCCCTTCGAAGTCCTCAGGCAAATTAACCCTGTGGCCTACAAATTAAAACTCCCGGCCACCCTACGGATTCCCAACTCCTTCCACGTATCTCTCCTCAAACCCGTTGTCTTTAACTCTTTTTCCAATAATCCAGGTGCCCCTCCTGCTCCGGTTTCCGCTGATGATGTCTTTGAGGTAGAGAGTATTCTGGCCTCCAAGAGGGTAAGAGGAAAAACCTTTTTTCTGGTGGATTGGAGGGGGTTTGGTCCTGAGGAGAGAACTTGGGAACCCAGGGAGAACATCAACGCCCCGCTTCTCCTTGAAAAATTTCTTTCTGGCCAAAAAAAGAGGGGGCCTAAAGGGGGGGATACTGTAGCATCGGCGTCTCTGCCCCGTACTAGGCAGAGACGCCGTCCCTCTCACCTCCCCGCTCCAGGTGCGGCGTCCTCCAGCGCTTCTCTCCCCACTGCTTCCGGCACACGCTCCTTCCCCGGCAGTGTGCTTAGGGCGCGCGCTCCCCCTCTCTTAAAGGGACCGCGCACGCCGTCCTAAGGAGTCCCCGGCCAATTGCCGGAGGACCTCCCATATATAAGGCACCTCCTCCAGATTGGAGGTGCCCGAGCAATGTTGTTGCAAAGCCTTCACTCTGCTTCAGCCCTCAGGTCCCGTTACCAGTTACCTGCCAGTCACCTGCCAGATTCCTGCTTGTTACCTGCCAGTCACCTGCCAGATTCCTGCTTGTTACCTGCCAGTCACCTGCCAGATTCCTGCTTGATACCAGCCTGATATCCGCTTACCTGCTTGCAAGCCTGCGGTCCGACGGTCTGCCTTCCGACACCTGTCAGTCTGTCTATGGACCAGCCTGCCCGCTCACCTGGGAGCGCTCACCTACCTGTCTGCTAGCCTACCTGGAGGCTCCGCCGTCACGTGCTGTGACCATCTGCCTGTGCAGAGATTCTTGCCCGCTCACCTGGGAGCGTCCACCTGCTACCTGCCTGCTAGCCTACTTGCCGTGACCACCCGCCTGTCTAGAGACTGTCCCCGTCACTTGCCGTGACCTCCTGCCCTTCTACCCAGAGACTGTCCCCGTCACTAGCCGTGACTACCTGCCCGCCTTCCCTGGGAGCCACTCGCTTCCTTACAAGGACTGCCCCCTTGTATAGTTGCTCAGAGGTTCCACCTCCCAGACCCGTTACACAGCCCAATGAGACTACTGCCCACCCAGAATCCTCACAGGGTGACTACGCTCTCCGGAATACTTCTCCCAACCTCAAGAGGCAGTCCAGACGTGCTAGACGTAGAGGCAAGCCGTCACGCCAGGGTCTGTCCTCCCTGAGACCTCCTGACCCCAACCTTGAAGTCCCTACTGAAGCTTCATCTCCCTGTATCCCGGAGAAGCCCCAACGGGTAATGTACGTGGGTAGTGCACCAGTTCTCCTGCCCGAAGAGACTGCTGCCCACCCAGAATCCACACCGGAGGACCCCTTGTTGCCTCCTGAATCCCCCGGGATACCACTTGATGACAATTGGAGAGAGACTTCCCTATACTCTGCACCTGATACCTCGCCCGCTTCGTCCAGTGAGTCCGACCTAGTGTTCCCCGAAGCAGAGGTCACCCCCGAGTCTCTACAACCCTCCAATCAGGCGGAGGATCTCCAGTTGTCTCCTGAACCCTTCGGGGTGCTACCTGGTAGCGAATGGACAGAGACTTTCCTATACTCGGTACCTTATACCTCGGCTGCTTCATCCAGTGAGTCCGACCTAGTGTACTCCGAAGCAGAGGTTACCCATGAGTCTCTACACCCCTCCGACCAGGTGGAGGACCTCCAGTTGTCTCCAGAACCCTTCGGGGTGCCACCTGGTGGTGAATGGACAGAGACTCTCCTATACTCTGTACCTGATACCTCGCTCGCTTCGTCCAGTGAGTCCAACCTAGCGTACTCCGAAGCAGAGGTTACTCCCGAGTCTCTACACCCCTCCGACCAGGCGGAGGACCTCCAGCTGTCTCCAGAACCCTTCGGGGTACCACCTGGTGGTGAATGGACAGAGACTTTCCTATATCCTGGATCTGATACCTCGCTCGCTTCGCCTAGTGAGTCTAACCTAGTGTACTCTGAAGCAGATGTTTTCCCCAAGCCTCTTCACTCTTCTGACCCGGCGGAAGACCTCCAGTTGTTTCCTGAATCCTCCGTGGTACCACCAGATAACAAAGAGACAGTGACTTTTCCTCACCCTGTACCTGATAACCCGTCTATTTCTTCCTGTGAGTTTGACAAGATGTACCTCGAAGCAGAGATTACCCCCAAGTCTCTGCTCCCCTCCAACCCGGTGGAGGACTTCCAGTTGTCCCCTGTACCCTCTGGGGTGCCACCTGAAAATATATGGAGAGAGACTTCCTTGTGTGCTGTTCCTGGTACTCCACCCATTTCATCTGTTGCTGAGGATGGCTGGATAGGAGGTAGCATCCTAGCTACCCAGAGGAGACCAGTTTTTCCGGTGGACAGTGGAAGTGATCTCCTTGAAGTGAAGGATTGGCCCTCGAATTCCCTGCGGAACATTCTGGCAGGCCTGAAGAAGAGGGGGCGTAGGGGGGGGTACTGTAACATACCTGGCGGCGTCCTTGCATAGTGGTCCATCTCCCACTGTGCAAGAGCGCGCACTTGATCTCCAGTCCAGAATGTCTCTCTGGCTTCCCTCCATGCGGTCTGTTTGTGTCTGTTTCTGCTGCTTAAGGGCGGCGCCCGATCACTTCCTGCTTTTTGTACCTGCTGCAGGCACACCCCTTGTGCGTCCTCAGCCTATTGCTGTCTGTCACCTGGTATTTAACCCAGCTGCTCCAATCAATCCCTGCCTGAGCATTGTGTTTCATTTAGTGTGCTCTTGCACTCTGAATGTGCCAGGTCCCTTCTGTGTTCTCTTGTCTGCCTATCCTGGAGGCTGTATTTCCAGGCCTGTCTGAACACGCTCCTAGCCTGTTCCTCCCGCCTTCTAGGGGCTGCTACCTAGACCCGCTCCTGTATCTTGCTACTGTGTCTGTTCTTGTCTGTATACTCTTCTAGCCTGTTTCCCGTGTTTCTCTATGTCCGTACCTTTCCTTTCACTGCAGAGTCTGAACTCGTACCTAACTCCTGCTCGTTGTCACTGTACTCCCGTTTGTGAGTTTGTGGTCCACTCGCTACTTCACTGCAAGTACCCTGTGGGTATCTGGTTCTGCCTTTCCCTTCCTGTCTGTTCCGTGTGAACAGAGCCCTGTCCCCCCTGCTCTGCCTTTGCTCACCGCTCCGGCGGTTCTAGCCTGCTCTGCCTTTGCTCACCGCTCCGGCGGTTCTAGCCTGCTCTGCCTTTGCTCACCGCTCCGGCGGTTCTAGCCTGCTCTGCCTTTGCTCACCGCTCCGGCGGTTCTAGCCTGCTCTGCCTTTGCTCACCGCTCCGGCGGTTCTAGCCTGCTCTGCCTTTGCTCACCGCTCCGGCGGTTCTAGCCTGCTCTGCCTTTGCTTACCGCTCTGGCGGTTCTAGCCTGCTCTGCCTTTGCTCACCGCTCCGGCAGTCTCGCTCTGCTCTGACTCCTTTGCTCACTGCTCCGGCAGTCTCGCTCTGCTCTGACTCCTTTGCTCACTGCTCCGGCAGTCTCGCTCAGCTCTGACCCTTTGCTCACCGCTCCAGGCGGCCTTGTCCTGCTCTACTCTTGCTCACCGCTCCAAGCGGCCTTGTCCTGCTCTACTCTTGCTCACCGCTCCAGGCGGCCTTGTCCTGCTCTACTCTTGCTCACCGCTCCAGGCGGCCTTGTCCTGCTCTACTCTTGCTCACCGCTCCAGGCGGCCTTGTCCTGCTCTACTCTTGCTCACCGCTCCAGGCGGCCTTGTCCTGCTCTACTCTTGCTCACCACTCCAGGCGGCCTTGTCCTGCTCTACTCTTGCTCACTGCTCCAGACTGCCTTGTCCTGCTCTACTCTTGCTCACTGCTCCAGGCGGCCTCGTCCTGCTCTACTCTTGCTCACCGCTCCAGGCGGCCTTGTCCTGCTCTACTCTCACTCTCCGCTCTAGGCGGTCTCGTCCTGCCCTGCTCTCGCTCACCTCTCTGGGCGGCCTCACTCTGCTGTGTTTGTCCGCCACATCTGTGGTTCTGTTCCGGAGTCCCAGTGTGTACTGGGTCCTATCCCGCCTGTGTTCCTACCTGCTAGTGCCTCCCTGTCTGCACTCTAGCCGTGCTTGCCTGTACCCCCCTGCCTGCATACCCGCCTGCCTGCATACCAGTCGTGCCTGCCTATTCCCACCAGTCTGTGTGCCAGCCTAACCAGTCTGTTCCTCTATTCCCCTGTGTGGGTCAACAGCTGTGTCCGGGGTCTGTCCTGGAGTAGCACCTGGTCCCTCTGCTCGGTTCCTCCTTGGTGCACTGGCGTCGTATGCCGTCGTGCGACCCTGGTCGGATCGGGTGAATACCTAGTTACGCCCCTCCAGGCATTCACTCTCCGGCACGGTCCAGTGGAATCACACGCACATGCCGCTCAGCCCGGGCGTGTGCATTACAGAGGTGAGATGAAGGGGAGGATGGAGGGAGAGATGACCAGTTCATTACTAGGTGTAGGGATTAGGGGGGTTAGTAGGAAGTGGAGGACTATGTAGGTGATAATGGAAACAAACAGAAACATTGTTTACATTGACTATGTATGCAGTTACCTCAGTTCCCTTCTGGTTCTTCACATATTGGTATAGTGTGGCGCCCCTGAGGTTTCAGTCACCACAGAGGTACTGCACCTCACCCAGAGGTGTGGTGTCTCCTTCTCTCAGGTAAAGAGTGAGTGCTGCCCGGAACCCCAACACCCACATTCAACACTACACTACTCCAGGCCGGCTGGAAGGGCAAGATGCACTGTGTTCTGTTGAGCCCTGTCCCTGGCTGGAGTGGGGAGAACCAAAGAGAGGGGGAACCAGTAGTGGGTGTGGGTGGAGGATGTAGAGTAGGGGAGCACCATAATAGGAGGTATATAAAGGGAAGCCATCTTAGGGTGGCAGGCTAGTCAGTGGAGAAGTGAGTGAGAAGTAAGGAGGGGAGCAGAGTCTCGACAGGAGCTTTGCTCCACAATTGGGGCCTAGTGATAGAAGCCCAGGAGGGGAGCAGAGGAGAAAGGCTCCGTTTTATAGAAGGGATCCCAGGGGGTACGGTGAGTGCAGGACGGCACCCGTACACCCTGAATCTGCCAGGTGTCAGAGGGATCAGGCTGCAAGAACGGGACCGGCCCCAGGACCAGCCGTGTTCCTCCAGGTCTCGGCTGGAAAAACCGGAGGCTTCTGCACTTCCATGGTGCGGTCGCCACAGTCTCACCCTAGTCACCGTGAGGGTCAAGTAGGTCCGGGAACTCCAGGTTGCCCAGAAGGGACTTCAGAGCACCCGATCGGGACTGTGTGTGGGAAGCGCAGGGCAGGAGGGAGAAGACCCAGCGCGGGAAGTCGGTCTAGTTAGGAACATAAAGAAAGAGGGGTTCCGTCAAGCGCTCCTGACATATCTGAGGAAGAGCTGAACCCCTGTTCTGGTGGACGCAGTGCGACGCGGGAGGCTGACACCCGTACAGTATACCTGAGAACCTTGAACAAGAACTGTGAGTAAAACTCGGATGACTGCACCGCACTGCCTCCGTCAGTTATTTCTGCTGCGCCTTCTCTCCTGCACCACAAGCCCCAGCATCACCACCCACCATCTGCATCTACAATGCCCTGAGGCCCGCTCCACCTGTGGAGAGCTGTTCCATCCTAGCTGCCCTATCAACTGCCTCAGACGTCTGCAGCAGCGCTGGTACAAATTACCAGAAACCACAGGTGGCGTCACGATCAAACTACAAATCCCATATAAACTATCCCCTCTTTTGTTTGTCCATAGGCCCGGACACCGAGTACCCCACTGCTCTGGGGGCGCGTCAGTATCAGCAGTGGGATATGTGTGATCTCTCCGGTGTCATCCTTCACATATTGGATCTTGGGTTATCAGCTGTGTATAGAGTTATTTCTTGTTATTCTAATCCTTCCTCTAATTATAATGAGCCTGCTGAAAACTCTTCCTGAAAAATAGGACGTCTGATGAAAGTCCCAGTGGCCGGTGTGAAAATTACAAGATTACTATTTTTTTTATAATATACATCATAATTTGATAATAATAATAATAATGCCTTTTTTTAAATAAATTTAACACAAAGACCTGATGTAAACAATAAATCTTTTTTCTGGTGATAGCTTCCCTCCTAGTCAGGTATGAAATATTAACTTTGTGCAATGTATGTTTATGGTGTAAGGTACACTTTGTGTTCTGTAACACATGCCATGCATTGGTCTCGTGAACAACCTGGATAGGTGCATAGGAACAAAGAGAGAAATCACATTTACGGTATCTGCAGCCTACCTTATTACAATGCCAGTGCCCTTTCGAAAGATGTCACCTAGTAGGCACCAGGCCCAAACCACAAGAATTGATTCTCTGTTATGGCGCTGCTAGTAAATGATATACACAGAATTTTTTAAAGATTAGACAAATACACAAACATGCAAGAGGCTAGGACTGAGCTAGGTATTACAAATGCAGAGGTGTTCATAGAAGAGGATTTCTGGAAATGTAACTCTTAGTAACTGACTAAAAATTATGTGTTTCCCATAATAAGTAAAGGTTAGCATTGAGGCTATGTGCCCACGATGCAGAAATGAAGCAGAAAATTTCTGCAGCATTTCTGCATCTCCCTGGCAGAAAAAACGCATGCAGATTGTGCATGCGTTTTTCCTGCAGAATACATGCGGAATACATGCGGATTCACATGCGGATTCACATGCGTTTCTGCATGCAGATTGACAAGCTCTTTCCAGGCGATTAGCATCACTTGGAAAGTGCTTGACAACTAGGTCACACTATATAAATCCATGCAAACAGCATGGATTTATATAGTGTGACCGTAAAACAATGCTTAAAATAAAGCTATACTCACCCCCGATGCCCCGGCGTGTGCTGCAGCGCTCGTACCTGTCTGGTTCCCGGCTGCCGGCATATCGCGAGACACAGCGGTGAAGGGCCTGCGGTCACATGACTGTGACGTCACCGAAGGTCCTTCAGCGCTGCCGGCATGCAGAGAGAGCCGTCGGAAAGGTAAATATAAACTTTATTTTTTATTTCATTCTTTTTTTTCACAGGTACAATGGTACCCAGGTCTGGATGAGAGTCTTCTCTCCTCCAGAACTGGGTACTATCCGCACATAGAGACGCATAGAATCTGCTTGTACAAATGTACAGTCGCGGTTTCTATGCGTCTCAATGCAAGTCAATGGCGGCGCTTCCTCTGCGCTTCCGCAAAATTAATGAACATGCTGCGGATTTATGAGCGCTGCAGAAACGCTGCGGAAACATCTGCAGCATTTGCATTGACATTGCAGAATGCCATTGGGGACCATGGGGTGCGGATTACCATGCGTTTTTGATGCGTTTCCGCTGCGGAAATTCCGCAGCATAAACGCATGAAAAACTCATAGTATGCACGCAGCCTAACTCCTTAAGTACCTACGACATACATTTTAATGATAAGTTCGTTAAGGGCTGTATAAAGCGGGCTCAGGAGTTGAGCCTGCCTCATACCAGGCAGTGCCAGCTGTTTTGCATAACTGCTATCTGCCTGTAACTGCAGAAACCAGAGTTAATGCTAATCGCTGCAGTTTAGACATTTAAATATAGCTGTCAATTTAAATGATGATGATGCAAACACGCACTAGCCCAATATCCTTTTGCGACATTATCATGGGTTTATAAGTTTAATATTGCCATAATCACAATGACCTGGAGAATTTAATTTCCCCTTTATTTTTACTTCAGAAGGAACAATGTAAAAATAAGGTCCAAAAAAATCATTTTTTTTTCATTATTTCACACTACTTTATCCCCATTTTCAAGCGCATTACATGGTAAAATTAATGGTGTCATTCAAAACAACAACTTGTTCCCCAAGAAATAAACCTTTATAAGGCTATGTTGATGGAAAAATAAAAAACAAAGGGAGGAAAAAACAAAATAGTGAAAATGAAAAATGTCTGCTACTTTAAAGGGTTAAAGTTAAAAAAACTTAACATTTAATTTGCCTTTTTAGCAATGATTTATGTTTATAGATGCATCTTAAGTACGGTAACTGATATGAGGCCTTGGAGACAGTGGGGCTTCCAGAATTGTCTAACTTTCAATTGAATGAGGTTGTGGTTTCTACAGTTGCTAAATGTTAGAAGCCATGATGTGAGAAATGTAGCATGGACACCATAGCTAACTGTCCTGGGTGGAGAAGCATGTTGTGGTGTCAAGCAGCCCCAGAAAAGTACCCTCAAGCTTTATGTACAACATTGGTTTAGGATTAGGTTTTTTCGATCTTATTAAATAGGTTATTGTGGACCATATCGCTAACGACAGCCGATTCTTTAGAGACCATTTACATTACATCTCAGGAGGTATTATTGACCGCACCCCTTAATCAACTCATTAAGTGCATATCTCACCCGTACCCTTCATAGTTTACCAGGCACAGCTCCATGCATTTTATAGTGGGCTAATATGGCATTGCAGCTCAGTCTCGTTCACTTGAATGGGCCTAGCTGAAGTACCAAGTACATCCACAACAAAACATATTGAACTATGGTCTGAGAACAATAATAGAGAGCATGTGGCCCTTTGAATCAGCTGATTTGTAGGGTACTGGGTAGAAATGAGCAAAGATTTTTTGAAACTCAAATTCAGTGGCTTTGGCAAATTTCCCAAGAAGATTTGATTTGTAGGGAATAAATTGCACAAATCACATAATTAAAAAGCTATGGAGTCAATTGAACACGTTTTGAGCTCTAATGCAAATACATAATTTTTAATGTCCAAATGACTTCAACCATCTGGTATGGGAAAAATGGATGGTAACCAGAGGTAACTAACAGTGTATTTAACAGAAAACTGCAGAATTAGACTTTGTGGGCTATCTAAATTTTAAAAATGGTGTAAAAATTACCGTATTTTCCGAAGTATAAGACGACTGGGTGTATAAGACGACCCCCAACTTTTCCAGTGGAAATATAGAGTTTGGGATATACTCGCCGTATAAGACTACCCCTCTTCTAATGCACATACGGTAAAAATTTAAAAAAAATCAGATTTGATTTCGATATGGTAATTTTAAAGTGATGAACCTTACCGGCGATTGGCTGGTTGTTGTATACAAATCCTGCTTGGATTGGTCAGCTCTCCTTTCCTGCCAGCCCTCCCTGTCTCCAAGACTATCAGAGCGGTAGCGCATCCCTCTGACCCGCCCTTGTATCCTATTACTGATACCTCCTTCTCTGCCTCTCTAATCTCGCTCCTGAGTACTGCAGTGACGAGGTGAGGGGGCGCCTCATCGAGAAAGTGTAAGTGAAGCAAGCTGCAGACGTCCGGGACGCTCGGGATATAAATTACCATAAATATACGCCCTATAAGATGACACCCGGCGTATAAGACGACTCCTGACTTTTGAGAAGATTTTCAGGGGTTAAAAAGTTGTTTTATACGCCTGAAAATACAGTATCCTTTTTTGGGGACAGATGCATGCATTGCTTTTTTATAGACTGCTAGTGCAAACAGAAGAAGCTGTGGCATTTTCACAGTTAGGTGCAAGAATTATTCTTGTTCGGAAAGTATAAAAAGCTTTGCATTTTGCTAAATGAAGAAGCGATAGCTTTTTGATAAGCCATTAAAGAACTAGCTCTATAATTAGGGACACAAAACATAAAATTTTACTGTTTTGAATGTAAAAAGTAATGGCCTCTCAACTAGAAGTGAAAAAATTATCCCTTTTTTGGGGTCCTCCTCTGATGTGCTAATCACAAAATGATAAGGCAATTACAAAGGCTTTTTATCAAGCCGTTTAAAAATTAGTGAATCTATCTGGCAAAGCTATCTTGGGTTACAACAGGGGTTGCCCGGAGGCAGCGGACCCTAAACCTAGAGTCGATGTACGCTGCAAGGCAACTGTGCGCATGTCTGCCGCCTCTAGGCTAAGTGTTTGTAACTAGAGATGAGCGTTGTTCTACTCGAACTGTTCGCCAATCTCAAATTCGAGCTGTTTTGGGCGGTGTTCGAGCCGTTCGGCGAACACGAACGATTTGAGAAAAATTCGGCTGTTCGAGGTTATGTTCGATAACTGTTCGTGCACCAAAATCATAACTGGATTTTTTCTCAGTAATGATGAAAATTAATGTTAATACGCAGTTTGAGTGTACAGCGGGGTGGGGGGAGGGGCAGGGGATGGATCTCTGCAGGAATAATGAAGATCTCCATTTTTTTTTCTCTTTCCCGCATTTGCAGTGGAGAGGTGCAGTCTGTCAGCCTATCAGCAGCGCACACACGGAGCGAACTGCTGTTTTTCACACAAGCAAGGGCATGTGTCATTGGCAGTGTATGTCACATGTCCTTGCCCTATAAGACCAAGCCATTTTCCCCGTCGCCACCATTTTCTCACTGCTGCAGCTGCGTGTTAGACGGCACCGCTGTTGCTGTGTGCGCTATACCTTGTTAATTTCAAGCCAATTTTCGCACAAATCTACAGATAGCTTGGGAGTAGGGAATAGTTGTGATTGCAGTCCTTTTAAGGACTAGGTTACAGCATTTCCTACGACTTTTATCAGGCAGGTCTGTGCTCTTAAATAGATAGATTGTGGGAGTAAAGACTAATTGTAATTGCAGTCCTTTTCAGGACTAGGTTACATCAGTTCCTATCAGTTTTTGCCAGGCAGGTCTGTGCCAGTGCTGTGCAAGTTTTTTTCACAGCATTTGGCTGAATCTAGCAAAGCTAATCCTTTTTGGCCTATTGCAGAGTGTGTTAGTCAGTGGAGTAGCCTATCTGTGTTGCAAGATATACCACCTGTGTATAGAATACCAATTTTTTTACTGCACCTAGTGAAGTAAAATCATTCTATTAGTCCATCTATACTGACCTCCATCAGGTTGCAAATTGAATATAATTTTTTTCTGCATCTAGCTCTGAAAAAATATTTGGGCTTCTAACAGTGTGTGGGACTTGTTCTATTAGTCCATCTATACTGACCTCCATCAGATTGCAAACTGAATATAATTTTTTTCTGCATCTAGCTCTGAAAAAAAATTTGGCCTTCTAGCAGTGTGTGGGACTTTCTCTATTAGTCCATCTATACTGACCTCCATCAGGTTGCAAATTAAAAATAATTTTTATCTGCATCTACCTCTGAAAAAATATTTGGGCTTCTAGCTGTGTGTGGGACTTGTTCTATTAGTCCATCTATACTGACCTCCATCAGATTGCAAACTGAATATAATTTTTTTCTGCATCTAGCTCTGAAAAAAAATTTGGCCTTCTAGCAGTGTGTGGGACTTTCTCTATTAGTCCATCTATACTGACCTCCATCAGGTTGCAAATTAAAAATAATTTTTATCTGCATCTACCTCTGAAAAAATATTTGGGCTTCTAGCTGTGTGTGGGACTTGTTCTATTAGTCCATCTATACTGACCTCCATCAGGTTGCAAACTGAATATAATTTTTTTCTGCATCTAGCTCTGAAAAAATATTTGGCCTTCTAGCAGTGTGTGGGACTTTCTCTATTAGTCCATCTATACTGACCTCCATCAGGTTGCAAACTGAATATATATTTTTTCTGCATCTACCTCTGAAAAAATATTGGGCTTCTAGCTGTGTGTGGGACTTGTTCTATTAATCCATCTATACAGACCTCCATCAGGTTGCAAACTGAATATATTTTTTTTCTGCATCTACCTCTGAAAAAATATTGGGCTTCTAGCTGTGTGTGGGACTTGTTCTATTAATCCATCTATACAGACCTCCATCAGGTTGCAAACTGAATATAATTTTTTTCTGCATCTAGCTCTGAAAAAATATTTGGCCTTCTAGCAGTGTGTGGGACTTTCTCTATTAGTCCATCTATACTGACCTCCATCAGGTTGCAAATTAAAAATAATTTTTATCTGCATCTAGCTCTGAAAAAATATTTGGCCTTCTAGCAGTGTGTGGGACTTTCTCTATTAGTCCATCTATACTGACCTCCATCAGGTTGCAAATTAAAAATAATTTTTATCTGCATCTACCTCTGAAAAAATATTTGGGCTTCTAGCTGTGTGTGGGACTTGTTCTATTAGTCCATCTATACTGACCTCCATCAGGTTGCAAACTGAATATAATTTTTTTCTGCATCCAGCTCTGAAAAAATATTTGGCCTTCTAGCAGTGTGTGGGACTTTCTCTATTAGTCCATCTATACTGACCTCCATCAGGTTGCAAACTGAATATATTTTTTTTCTGCATCTACCTCTGAAAAAATATTGGGCTTCTAGCTGTGTGTGGGACTTGTTCTATTAATCCATCTATACAGACCTCCATCAGGTTGCAAACTGAATATTTTTTTTTTCTGCATCTACCTCTGAAAAAATATTGGGCTTCTAGCTGTGTGTGGGACTTGTTCTATTAATCCATCTATACAGACCTCCATCAGGTTGCAAACTGAATATAATTTTTTTCTGCATCTAGCTCTGAAAAAATATTTGGCCTTCTAGCAGTGTGTGGGACTTTCTCTATTAGTCCATCTATACTGACCTCCATCAGGTTGCAAATTAAAAATAATTTTTATCTGCATCTAGCTCTGAAAAAATATTTGGCCTTCTAGCAGTGTGTGGGACTTTCTCTATTAGTCCATCTATACTGACGTCCATCAGGTTGCAAATTAAAAATAATTTTTATCTGCATCTACCTCTGAAAAAATATTTGGGCTTCTAGCTGTGTGTGGGAATTGTTCTATTAGTCCATCTATACTGACCTCCATCAGGTTGCAAACTGAATATAATTTTTTTCTGCATCTAGCTCTGAAAAAATATTTGGCCTTCTAGCAGTGTGTGGGACTTTCTCTATTAGTCCATCTATACTGACCTCCATCAGGTTGCAAATTAAAAATAATTTTTATCTGCATCTAGCTCTGAAAAAATATTTGGCCTTCTAGCAGTGTGTGGGACTTTCTCTATTAGTCCATCTATACTGACGTCCATCAGGTTGCAAATTAAAAATAATTTTTATCTGCATCTACCTCTGAAAAAATATTTGGGCTTCTAGCTGTGTGTGGGACTTGTTCTATTAGTCCATCTATACTGACCTCCATCAGGTTGCAAACTGAATATAATTTTTTTCTGCATCTAGCTCTGAAAAAATATTTGGCCTTCTAGCAGTGTGTGGGACTTTCTCTATTAGTCCATCTATACTGACCTCCATCAGGTTGCAAATTAAAAATAATTTTTATCTGCATCTACCTCTGAAAAAATATTTGGGCTTCTAGCTGTGTGTGGGACTTGTTCTATTAGTCCATCTATACTGACCTCCATCAGGTTGCAAACTGAATATAATTTTTTTCTGCATCTAGCTCTGAAAAAATATTTGGCCTTCTAGCAGTGTGTGGGACTTTCTCTATTAGTCCATCTATACTGACCTCCATCAGGTTGCAAGTTAAAAATAATTATTTTTCTGCATCTACCTCTGAAAAAATATTGGGCTTCTAGCTGTGTGTGGGACTTGTTCTATTAATCCATCTATACAGACCTCCATCAGGTTGCAAACTGAATATAATTTTTTTCTGCATCTAGCTCTGAAAAAATATTTGGCCTTCTAGCAGTGTGTGGGACTTTCTCTATTAGTCCATCTATACTGACCTCCATCAGGTTGCAAACTGAATATATTTTTTTTCTGCATCTACCTCTGAAAAAATATTTGGGCTTCTAGCTGTGTGTGGGACTTGTTCTATTAGTCCATCTATACTGACCTCCATCAGGTTGCAAACTGAATATAATTTTTTTCTGCATCTAGCTCTGAAAAAATATTTGGCCATCTAGCAGTGTGTGGGACTTTCTCTATTAGTCCATCTATACTGACCTCCATCAGGTTGCAAATTAAAAATAATTTTTATCTGCATCTACCTCTGAAAAAATATTTGGCCTTCTAGCAGTGTGTGGGACTTTCTCTATTAGTCCATCTATACTGACCTCCATCAGGTTGCAAATTAAAAATAATTTTTATCTGCATCTACCTCTGAAAAATTATTTGGGCTTCTAGCTGTGTGTGGGACTTGTTCTATTAGTCCATCTATACTGACCTCCATCAGGTTGCAAACTGAATATAATTTTTTTCTGCATCCAGCTCTGAAAAAATATTTGGCCTTCTAGCAGTGTGTGGGACTTTCTCTATTAGTCCATCTATACTGACCTCCATCAGGTTGCAAACTGAATATATTTTTTTTCTGCATCTACCTCTGAAAAAATATTGGGCTTCTAGCTGTGTGTGGGACTTGTTCTATTAATCCATCTATACAGACCTCCATCAGGTTGCAAACTGAATATATTTTTTTTCTGCATCTACCTCTGAAAAAATATTGGGCTTCTAGCTGTGTGTGGGACTTGTTCTATTAATCCATCTATACAGACCTCCATCAGGTTGCAAACTGAATATAATTTTTTTCTGCATCTAGCTCTGAAAAAATATTTGGCCTTCTAGCAGTGTGTGGGACTTTCTCTATTAGTCCATCTATACTGACCTCCATCAGGTTGCAAACTGAATATAATTTTTTTCTGCATCTAGCTCTGAAAAAATATTTGGCCTTCTAGCAGTGTGTGGGACTTTCTCTATTAGTCCATCTATACTGACCTCCATCAGGTTGCAAATTAAAAATAATTTTTATCTGCATCTACCTCTGAAAAAATATTTGGGCTTCTAGCTGTGTGTGGGACTTGTTCTATTAGTCCATCTATACTGACCTCCATCAGGTTGCAAACTGAATATAATTTTTTTCTGCATCAGCTCTGAAAAAATATTTGGCCTTCTAGCAGTGTGTGGGACTTTCTCTATTAGTCCATCTATACTGACCTCCATCAGGTTGCAAATAAAAATAATTTTTATCTGCATCTACCTCTGAAAAAATATTTGGGCTTCTAGCTGTGTGTGGGACTTGTTCTATTAGTCCATCTATACTGACCTCCATCAGGTTGCAAACTGAATATAATTTTTTTCTGCATCTAGCTCTGAAAAAATATTTGGCCTTCTAGCAGTGTGTGGGACTTTCTCTATTAGTCCATCTATACTGACCTCCATCAGGTTGCAAATTAAAAATAATTTTTTTTCTGCATCTACCTCTGAAAAAATATTGGGCTTCTAGCTGTGTGTGGGACTTGTTCTATTAATCCATTTATACAGACCTCCATCAGGTTGCAAACTGAATATAATTTTTTTCTGCATCTAGCTCTGAAAAAATATTTGGCCTTCTAGCAGTGTGTGGGACTTTCTCTATTAGTCCATCTATACTGACCTCCATCAGGTTGCAAATTAAAAATAATTTTTATCTGCATCTAGCTCTGAAAAAATATTTGGGCTTCTAACTGTGTGTGGGACTTGTTCTATTAGTCCATCTATACTGACCTCCATCAGGTTGCAAACTGAATATAATTTTTTTCTGCATCTAGCTCTGAAAAAATATTTGGCCTTCTAGCAGTGTGTGGGACTTTCTCTATTAGTCCAGCTATACTGACCTCTATCAGGTTGCAAACTGAGTATATTTTTTTTCTGCATCTACCTCTGAAAAAATATTTGGGCTTCTAGCTGTGTGTGGGACTTGTTCTATTAGTCCATCTATACTGACCTCCATCAGGTTGCAAATCGAATATAATTTTTTTCTGCATCTAACCCAGCCAATAGTTTTGGCCTAATACCACAGTTTGGCCACTCAGCTCTGCTCGGTTCCCATCCATTGTTTTTTTGTGCAAACAACTCCAGAGTTGTGAATTAGTTAACCACCAAAATGAGTGGAAAAAGGCCTGCTGCTGGTGGAAAGGGGAATAGGCGTGTTGGGAAGGGGAAAAAAGGTTGTGTCCGTGGGGTAGGTGTTAAAGCAACAGTAACATCTGCAGAAGAAAGACTATCTTCCAGCCAAACTAAAATGTCTACTTCTTTTAGCGGACAATGTGATAAGATCCCTTTCTTACGGCCACGCCAATCGCTACAAATTCCAGATGAGGCACAAAAACAGCAGGTGCTTCAACGGATATCAAGTGCTCCTTTAAGTGGGCTCTCCTCCACATCAACTTCAACATCACAAATACTCCAGTCCTCAAAGGTGTCACCCCAATCGCACTTGCTTCCTCACAGCTCCCAAATCTCCAGCTGCCCGTCTGAGTATGAGGTAGAACAGATGGTTGAGTCTGCAGAGCTGTTTACTCATACTATAGCCTGGGAATCAGAGGTCGACTCCAGCGCTTCTGTGAATCCAGACGAGGAAATGATCTGCACTGATGCCCAGAATCTTTATGAGTCGGATCCAGGACCAGACGCAGAAGGTTCTGACCATAATGTAGACCCTCATTCCCAAACTGTAACTCCTGTTGGTGGAGACAATGAAGAAGACGATGATGAGACTCAAATACCTGATTGGAGCGACAACTTTAGTTTTTTGTCAGGGCAGGAACAGGTTGGCTCTGAGGACGACGGGTGTGATAACGCACAGGGTGATGATGATGAGGTTGGAGATCCCACTTACTGTCAACCCACAGTCAGCCAAGAGATGAGGTCAGCAGAGGAGGTGGAGGAAGATGCTAGTGACGACGAGGTCAGGATGCGCCTTCCTGGACAGAGACGTAGTACTGGAAGCACGTCAACAACTGCATCCTCAAACACAACTCTGCCTCTCACCACAAGTCGTGGTGGCTCTTCAGGTCGCATGGGTGCTAAGCCTTGCATAGCCTGGGCATTTTTTCAGATCGATAAAGATGACCCAACTCGTGTTATCTGTAACATTTGTCAGCAAAAGCTAAGTAGAGGCCAAAAAATACATAGTTTCAGTACTTCATGCATGAACTGGCACATGGACATGAAGCATAAGTTGCAGTGGGAAGCTCAGTGTGCTACAATGCGGCCTAGCCGGCCGGGCCAACCACCGTCTGCCATATCTTGTGCATCCGCGGCCTCTTCATCCTCTGTGACTGGGGGGACAGCAGTCACACCTGTTTTGGGGCGCAGACCTGCCACCTCTTTACCTGCAACAGCCAGCGTGATTGGCAGGTCATCATTTTCTTTGGAGGTGGTAACACCAGCTGGTGTTGAGCGCTGTCCGACATCGATAGCACCACCTTTGGATCAAGGCAACCTAACATGTCCACCTGCATCTTCCTCACAGACCGGCAGTTTGCCGGGGACACCCTTATCAACCCCGTCTAAGCACAATAGCCAGCCCTCGGTCCCTCAGATGTGGACAAGTAAAAGACCATTTCCTCCTAGCCATGAGAAAGCTAAGAGGTTGAATTTCACCATCTGCAAGCTCTTGGCTACAGAAATGCTGCCTTTCCGCCTGGTGGACACAGAGGATTTTCGAGACCTTATGTCCGTCGCAGTGCCCCAGTACCAGATGCCCAGTTGGCACTACTTCTCAAAGAAAGGTGTGCCTGCGCTCCACCAGCATGTCGCACACAACATCACCGCTTCTTTGAGAAACTCTGTGTGTGACAGGGTGCATTTCACCACAGACACTTGGACGAGTAGGCATGGACAGGGGCGTTACATGTCGCTGACTGGGCACTGGGTAACTATGGTGACAGCAGGACATGGGGCTGCTGTCCAAGTCTTGCCGTCCCCACGAGTTGTGCGTCAATCCTCTTTATGTCAAAGTTCCTCCACTGCTTCTGCCTCCTCAACCTCCTCTCGGTCTTCCACCTGCACCCAAAGCCTGTCTGGTCATGCCACAAGCTTTCTAACTGCGCAGAAGGGATCCTGCACACCTCCTTACTATGCTGGCAGTAGGGCTCAACGTCATCAGGCGGTTTTTACTTTGAAATGTCTGGGAAATGTGAGTCACACAGCTGAGGAGTTGTGGTCAGCTCTGGAGAACCAATTTCATGAATGGTTGTCTCCACTGGACCTGAAACCAGGGAAGGCCGTGTGCGACAATGCTGCAAACCTGGGTGCGGCCCTTCGCTGGGGCAATGTCACACACGTGCCTTGTATGGCTCATGTGTTGAACCTGGTTGTCCAGCAATTTTTAGCCCACTATCCCAGACTAGATGGCCTTCTGCAGAGGGCACGGTCGCTGTGTTCTCACTTCCGCCGTTCGCATCCCGCAGCTCAGTGACTTACATCTCTACAGAAGTCGTTGGGCCTGTCACTTCACCGGCTAAAATGCGATGTGCCTACCCGGTGGAATTCAACTCTGCACATGTTGCAGCGACTGTGGCAGCACCGACAAGCCCTGGTGCAATACGTTCTAACGTATAGCCTGGGCCAACGAGATCCAGAGGTGGGGCAAATCACGCTGGAGGAGTGGTCTCAGATCAGGGACCTATGCACCCTTCTGCACAGTTTTGAAATGGCGACGAAGATGTTTAGTGCTGACGATGCCATTATCAGCATGACTATTCCGGTGATTTACATGCTGGAGCACATGTTAAACAGAATTCGGAGTCAGGTGGTGGCACAAGAGGAGGTGGAGGAAGTAGAGGAGGAGGAGTTGTATGCGGAAGGGCTAACACCTGCAAGGTCCAGACGGTCGGCAGCACCAAGGCGGCAGGCATGTGAGGGTGGGGGAGATGGTTTTACCAGGGCGCATGGTAGCAGCCAAACTAGTGAGGAAGGTGCAGGAGCCCAGGAAGAAGTGGAGGACGAACTGATGGAAGACTCATCAGATGAGGGAGACCTTGATCACATTTCTGTTGTGCGAGGTTGGGGGGAGAGGACAGAGGAAGGAAGCATGATTGTTACCTCGCCACCAACACAACAGGGACTTGGTGCTCCTGGATGCGCAACACACATGAGTGCCTTCTTGCTGCACTACCTGCAACATGACCCTCGAATTGTGAGAATTAGAAATAATCCTGACTACTGGGTTGCCACACTGTTAGATCCCCGGTACAAAAGTAAATTTGCCGAAATTATTCCTGCCATAGAAAGGGATGCACGCATGCAGGAGTATCAGCAGAGACTGTTGCAGAATCTTACATGTGCTTTTCCACAAAACACCAGTGGTGCACGTAGTGAATCTCACAGTTCCAACTTGCCAACCGTGGGACCGTCAAGTGTTCAGCACTCAAACCGTAACAGAACCACAGTATCTGCTGGTAACATCAATTTTGCGGAATCACTTCACCACTTTTTTAGCCCATCCTTTGCAAGGCCACAGGAGACAAGAAGTCTGACACATAGTCAACGCCTAGAGACGATGGTACAGGAGTATCTCCAAGTAAACATTGAAGCCATGACTGTGTCACTGGACCCTTGCTCTTTTTGGGCTTCCAATCTGGATAAATGGCCGGAGCTAGCCACTTACGCCTTGGAGATCTTGTCATGCCCCGCAGCCAGCGTTCTGTCTGAACGTGTGTTCAGCGCTGCTGGTGGTGTGCTGACAGATAAGCGCACGCGGCTCTCCACTGATAATGTAGACAGACTCACGTTCATAAAGATGAACAAATCATGGATCCGAAACGACTTTTCTACCCCTGTGTCATCCTGGGGAGAGTAAAAGCTTGATGATTGGTTAAAATCACCCTACCAACCGTTTTAAGCTTTCAAATTACTAATCATGTTTATCTGTATCTTGGCTGGAAAATAATTTGGGCTTTGTAGCAGTGTGCAGCACTGATTCTATTAGGCCATCTATAATAAGCTCCACCAGATTTAAAATTACTTATCATGTTTATCTGTATCTTGGCTGGAAAATAATTTGGGCTTTGTAGCAGTGTGCAGCACTGATCCTATTAGGCCATCTATACTAAGCTCCACCAGATTTAAAATTAATAATAATTTTTAGCTGCATCTTGCCCGGAAAATAATTTTGGGGCTCCGAGATGCGCAAGACAGATAAGTGCCTTCTTGCTGCACTACCTGCAACATGACCCTCATATTGTCAGAATTCGAAGTAATCATGACTACTGGGTTGCCACACTCTTAGATCCCCCAAACTTTTCGATCAACCTTTTCATTTTAATAAATACCAAAAAAATTGTCATTTTTGAAATTATAAGCATTAGCAGGTTATTAGAAACTGAAATCAAACAGTTTTCAACTCAAAACTTTATTCTAGGTGATGTTACATTTTCACATAGGACCCCTTGTTCGAAAGGAGCTTCTGAACTCTCTCGTCCATTGAATTTGTCAGGTTTTGGATGGTTTCTGCTTCAATTGTTTTGCATGAGGACAGAATACCCTCCCAGAGCTGTTGCTTAGATGTGAACTGCCTCCCGCCATCATAGACACTCCTTTTGATGATGCTCCAGAGGTTCTGAATGGGGTAGAGGTCAGGGGAGCATGGGGGTCACACCATAAGTTTGTCCCCTTTTATGCCCATATCAGCCAGAGATGCAGATGTTTTATGTGCAGCATGAGATGGTGCATTATCATGCAAAAAAATTATCTTGCTGTGAAATACACGGTTCTTCTTCTTGAACCATGGCAGGAAGTGCTGTTTGAGAAAATCCACATACATTATGGAGTTCATCTTTAGCGCCTTCAGGGATCCTAAAGGGGCTGACAATCTCTCTCCCCATGATTCCAGCCCAAAACATTACTCCACCTCCTCCTTGTTGGCGCTGTAGCCATGTTTGCGTGGGGTGTCCATCAACCAGCCATCCTCCACTCCATCCATCTGGACCATCGAGCGCTGCATGGCACTCATCCGTGAACAAAACAGTTTTGAAATCAGTCTTCATGTAATGTTTAGCCCACTGGAGCCGTTTCTGCTTGTGTGAAGTGGATAGAGGAGGTCGACAGGATGGCGTATGCACAGCTGCAAACCTCTGAAGGACCCTGCATCTTGTTGTTCGGGGGACGTTGGAGGCACCAGCAGCTTCAAAAACTTGTCTGCTGCTATGACAAGGCTTTTTTGCCGCTGCTCTTTTAACCTGACATAATTGCCTGTAGGAAAGAGTCCTCAATTTGCCCTTATCAGCACGCACACGTGTGTACTGTGAATCAGCTACATACTTCTTGATTGCCAAGACACTTCATCCTGATCATCGCACAATGTTGATTGTAGTCATGCCTTGACCTAAACACTCCACAATTTGTTGCTTCTCAGCAGCCGACACATCCTTTTTCTTTCCCATTTTGGCAGAAAATGTAGGCTGCTTAATAATGTGAGACAGCCTTCTTAAGTAGTCTTGCCTTTCATTGGACACACCTGCCAAACTAATTAGCACAGGTGTCTGCAATTGCTTACAGTGATATAAAGAGCCCTGACACACATCACCATCAATGAGTTTAACTGACAAACAAACAAATTCTTCCCTTATCACTCCTAAACACTTTTTGCATAATAATTTGGAACACAGTGTACATGTGCTTTTCCACAAAACACCAGTGGTTCACGTAGTGAATCTTACAGTTCTAACTTGCCAACCGTGGTCTGTATGGAGTTGTTCAATAAAGGGCCCAAAATTAAGATAACATAGATGGGAGAGGTCTCTATGAATAGGAATTCCTAAGTATTTGATACCCTGTGAGGGCCAGGCAAAGGGAAAGTTGGACTGGATGGAATCCTATATGGATTTGGGGAGGGAGACATCGAGGGCCTCAGACTTCGCTGCATTGATTTTAAAATTTGACCATGCAACAAAGTGATCTATTTCAGCCATAACAGCATGGATGTATATATGTGATTGAGTGATATATACTAGGACATCATCAGCAAATAGAGAGCACTTGTACTCGGTGCCTCCCACCTCAATCCACCTAATATTGGGGTTATGGCGAATTGATGAGAGCAGGTGCTCCATCACTAGGATGTATAAGAGAGGGGACAGAGGACATCCCTGCCTTGTCCCATTGGTGATTGTGAAAGGTGATGAAAATGTTCTGATGCACCCCCTGGGCCTTGGGACACCCGGAGCCGGACCCTTTTTGGTGGATGCTGGTGTTTGTAGTCTTCGTGGCGGCGACCCGGTTCCGTGGCTCAGGGTGGTCAAACCAGTGGCGGAACTATTTATGTGGTTTTGATGTTTAAATGTTCGACTACGCCACCCGTGGATTGCGGTCAGAGTGAACCGCCGCTGCAGGGCAGACCGCTGAGGCTGGTGTTGTGGGTGCAGCAGAGCGTAGCATAACTCCCCACGGGAGGAGTATAGCCTCAGGGCAGTGTATGCGGAGGATGGGGGTGATGGTGCAGGGCAGCAGCAGTAACGACACGGAGTCAGTGATGCAGCCCAGGGCCTTTACTCACAGCTATTATTATCCAGACCACGTCTGCAGGTAACGGCTGCCCACGTCGTACTGTGCTCACCAGGTGAGGGGCTCAGACAACTCCCAGATAACTTTGGAGCGCTTCACAGGACCCCCTTTGTGTGTCCTTTGTCTGGCCTTTCTTACCAACCCTTCTGTCCGGCTGCCTCGGGCCTCCTCTTGATAAACTTGGCGCCAGTTTCCCTGACCCTATGTGGTGCCTTCCTAGCGGGTGTAGCGAGGGGCTGCGCCACATAAAATGTCACAGCCTCCGGTTTCTAGCTGAGGGTCGTTTCCTGCCTCCACTAGTTTCGGGGACCGGTCTCCCCCTTTGGCCTGACCCCTCCACGCAGGTGGATTCGGGCGTGCGGTGGCGACTCGCCCGTCCGCACCCCTGGGATCCCTTCATTCCTCGTTCCTGGAGCCTTCTCCGCTCCTCTTCCTTCCTTCTCCCTCTTCCAGGCCTGGGCCTCTGTTACTAGGCCCGCCTCCGGAGCAGAGCTCATGCAGAGCCCCTGCTCCCTGCCACTTCTGCTCAGACTTCTCTGCACTGAACTAAGATGGTGCCCACCTTTTATACTCCCTTCTCAATGCACCCAGGAACTGCTTCCTCCCTGCTCCTGCACTACAGGGTTCCCCTTCCTCAGTGTTCCCTCCCCCCACTCCAGCCAGGGACAGGGACTGTCGTGCCCATCTCAGAGGCATATTGGTCGCCCTGCCCCACGGCAATGTGGTGTAATGCATGCAGGTGTTGGGTCCTGATCCACACTCCATCCTTACCTGAGAGTGAGATATCACACCTCTGGGTGAGGTGCAATACCTCTGTAGCAACCGAGCCCTCAGGGTGCTACAGTTCCATTTATCTTCAGCCTAGGTGACGTATTGTGATACAGGGCCGTGATTTTGGCTATAAAAGGGTCCTCTAGACCCATACCCCAAGCTTTTTAAGAGAATCATATATGGCGTGCCAGGAGACTCTATGGAATGCTTTCTCAGCATCCAACGAGAGTATCTAATTACAAATTTTTAACTGCATCTAGCCCAGGAAATACTTTGTGCCTAGTAGCAGTGTCTGCTAGTCAGCGGATTATCCCGGCTGATAAGCAAGCTACACCACCTGTAGTTTGGACACTTAATTTTTTCAAAGGAAATGCTTCGGGACCACGGGATACTCAGTGAAGAGCATCAGGAGGCACCCCAAGGCATAGGGGCTGGGACTGGCAGTAGGATGCCTTGCGGTGGACAGCTGAGCTCGATCCTTATAAAAGCTTTTTAACTGCAGCAGCTTTAGTGGACGCTACTGGAGCTGGAATTACGCGGCTGCTGGCATGAGACTTGCCCTCCAATAGATCCTTGTAAATGGATTTAAAGTGTATTCATTCAAATTAGAGAGACAATTTAAATTAAAAAGCTTAGAGCTGCCTCCACCACAGGGGGGCTCGCTCGACCCACCAGCGGACAGGCACCAGTATTGGGAGAGGGGGGCTGGCCGTCAGGGTTCACCGCGGCTCTGGCACAAACCCGGCGACACGGAGGTGGCACGGGCAGGAGCGGACTGAACGTGTCGGCTTCTCACTTTTTGGATTTTAGAAGGGCATGACATGCCTATATCTGTGTCTCCCCCTCCTTTTACTCCTCCACCTCTTTTCTTTTCGCATGACTATATGTACTTGTCACTTTTCCATGTGTTAGTTGTGTCTTCTGAGCAGTTTGTCAGCTTTTGGACACCTTTGAATGTGTTTTCTATGCGTTTCTATGTGTTTTTGTTTGCCTGCCATTGGTTTTAACGGTGTTCGAAGGTGTTTGACGAACAGTTCGACGAACAGTTCGGCGAACACACGGGTGTTCGACGAACCGAACCGAACTCGAACACTACGGGGGTGGCTCAACACTATTTGTAACTGCCCAGCCAGAGCACACAGTATCCATAGTTGATCCAGAAAGCTATGGGCCAGTGATAATATCACAATACTGTAGTAGGATTTCCCGGGACAAAGGGCTCCTTCTCTGTCCCTGAAGCTAGGGGGACCCTAGGCTATCCCTGTTCCCCAGATTACCCCTGATGGTGCAAATGCTGGGTTCTCTTCCATTGCGATGCTCCCATGTGCACATTGATCTATTTCCTCCCATACTCAGGGAGGTATGGGATAGAAGTGTATAGGATAACACAAACCTGACAGACAGGGGAAACAGACAGGGATAACAAAAATACTACAAACATACAAATACACTCACAAAACAACCGAGTGGAAATCAAGGGAAAAGTAGGAGTCGCGAACCGAATGGGAATATTAGGATAAACACACAATACCAAATCCACACAGATATCACCTGAAAACAACACCAATCAAGTGCTACTAATTCAGACTACTCCTTCAACACTAAACCAGGAAGTGTGAGCTATCACTGGCAATACCCTAGGGCAAGTGGTGAGCATATATACCTGAAAGTAGTGGCCAACACAGAACAGCTGAGACAATTCAGGACAGAGGGCTCCAGGAGATAGACAGAACTGATTAACCCTTGCCGTTACAGAGCAAGGAAGACCTGCACTGCTAAAAGGATGGTGATGCGGATCTAATAAGTGCAGGAGTTTGTGTCTGTTCTGATCCATTCCTTATTCATTTTCACAAATTTTAGTTTTTTCACGCTTTTAGTGGATAACTTGATTCACTTTGGTGTGACAAATCCACTGGCCATGCTAAACATACTCTCTAATATTACACTGGTGTTTGGACATGATAGTACACCCATAGCAAACTGGGCTAATTGTTATTGCCCATGGTCCACTTTGTTGACCCAAAAATCCAAGAGATCGGGCTCAGGGTATCTTCTTTAGAAAAGTTACAGTCTAAGTATGACTGAACCTGGCTGTTCATGTGGTGCAACTATGTTTGCTGATGTGCATCAGTTTTAGCATTGGCAGATAGACCATCTAGTTCATCATGTCATATGCATTGTAATTGGTGGTGCTGCTGATACTTCTGTTATTTGTAAAATTGTTAACTTTCTGAAAGAAAATTTTACTTGCGAAGTTCAAAGAAAATGGGTTTGAAATTTTTAAACAATTTGGCCTCTTCTATTCATTTTTCCCTTTCTGATCTGTCCTGCACAGGGGTGTAATACAAGTTTTGACTCATACTGGTCACATGGTTATACATGTGGTTGGCAACCATCCACTGCACAAAAGAGTCATCAATTAGAGAACTCATATATCCCTGTTAATACATCAATTCCTCTGCCCTAAAGATTTTTTTATAATTTTGGAAAAAATTTATCATTTTTTCACAGAAATTTTAATTGAAAGAATGCAAAGAATTTTGGTTTAATAATTTTAAAAACAATTTACCCTTTCTAACCTGCTCTGCACAGGGGCCGCACACATGGAGAAATTTTGAATTTGCAGGGAGTACATATTGGTCACCTGGTTATAAATGTGCAACTGCCAATTGTGCAAAACTTGTGATAATTAGGGAACACAAATTTGCCAAAAATGTTTGTAAAGAAGATTGCAGTCACGGAAGTCAAAGAATTTTGGTTTGATAATTTTCAACACTTTTGCTCTTTCTAACATTTTTACCCTTTCTGACCTGCCCTGCTCAGAGGCTCCTCACGTTGAAGTGTTGACTTTGCAGGCAGTGGAAAAAGTTCTCCTGGTCATACACATGGTTGGCAACTGATAAATGTGCAAAAACTTCACCAATTAGGGAAAGCAGATTTCCCTACTAATTTGCCAATTCCACCACCCCAATAAATTTCTTAACAATTTTGGAAATAATTGATTATTAAAAAATATATATACAGTTATAAAGTTCAAAGAATTTTGGTTGTTTAATTTTAAACAGTTTTACCTTTTCCCACAATCCTGATCGTCACAATAATATTTAATTTCACCTGAAATTAGAAAGGTGAGTTTGTTGCATCAAAAAAATTGATGCACGTAATAATATGATAAATGTTAGTCAAAAAATGTTGCATTTTGTGCCCAAACCTGGCAAAAGCAAATTAAACCAATAATATCACTATAAAATAACTATAAGTTGGACAGATACCAGTTCTGCACAGCAGATAGTAAAGTAACATTATTCAAACACATTCAAAGGTAGAATTAATAATGTAAGAGCCGCTGACTTAGAGATTACATTTTTCCTGATTGGAGATATTCACAACACTTCTTCTCAAGCAAGCCCAGACCCCCATGACAACTTCTCCTGTTGACTGCTGTGTTTGGAGCCAAGACATGTTTTACCGTTTGCTTCTATAGCCAATCCCCAAATTGTATGTCAACACAAACCCTCCATAACCCTGCTTAATCTGATTCTGTACATACAGCTGCCCCATGTGCCCCCATTACTTTGCTAAGAGGACTGTCATGCTGGCAAGATAATAATGCTAAGGGCGCAATAATAATGCTAAGTTGAAAACAGGGATCCAATGGCCATAAGTAATTCAAACCAAGGTCAAACACATAAAAAGGTAAGCAGTTGAAAATATATAATCTCCTTATATAAATGTTATTACTGGTTTGAGATTTATTATCAATCAATATACAATACTTTTGCTCTATTATACATATAACTTTGTTGCCAGTATACAAGCCATGACTGCAGCTTTGGGCATTATTGTTAGCTCACAGATAGAGTAAGAAAGATTAACATTAGTTTAAAAATGTTGGAAAAGAGGCTCCCAACATGTTTCATCACTGATATTGTGTCTTCCGGGGTAACAGGGCTATGACCCTCTCTTATAGAGGAAATTTATTCATAAAGTTTTAAAACAATATTACCTTTTTTCCAGTCTATGTGTTAACAAATGTGCCCAAAACTGCAGGCATTGTGGTTATAGGTTCACAGGTGCTTTGAATATTGGGTACTTTTGTAGCTTAATGGTGCGATACATGGAGACTTCTCGAGTTTCACTGTCGCAGGGCAGTTGTCGTGAAAGACTGGCCAATATGCTGACTGGCAAAGGGTGATCGGGAAGTCGCATCAAAACTAGGATGTTTGCAACAAGAGCAGAAACGACAGACAGATGGGATGGTCAGAATACAGGCTGAGATCAAAGCCAGGTGGTCCAGAACAAAAGCAAAAATGTCAGGAAAGTGGTATGGTCAGAATACGGGCTGAAGTCAAAACTACACTGTGACGACGCAGCATTTAATTTTAATTATCTAGATGTCTAAATTCAGTAGGCCAGGAGAAATACACTATTATATTTATGTTGACTTTTGAATTTATGTCTTTTCTTTGGTTGGTCAAGAAGGACAGACTGTTATTTGTATAAGCCTGGATGTTAACATGTGATTTGATATTTCCTGCAATTAATTGCAATTGATGTTTGATAATATGCTAATTACATGTTGAACCAGGCTAGCTAGTTTGTTGATCTGCAGAGCAATAGAAGACAAACTATGCAAATTGATTAAATGCTCAAACAATGAGACATAAGCCCCTGCCACCTTCCCTCCTGTTCTGTGAATGATGAGAAAGACTTTACAAGATCACAGCCAAGAAAGACTCTTGATATTCAGAGTAAATTATCAGAGCAGCAGGTAGGACACATGGCTCCATCTAGAGGGACACAGATTTTGATTCTAGAGGATGCCAGCCTAAGGGACAACGGCCCTGGCTGGAGGAATACGGATCTGCTTAGGAAGCTGACAGTCCATTGAGTTACATGGCCAGGAGATCCAAAGATCATTTTGAGCCCTGCCATGTGCACAAATTGTAGTTTCTGACCATATATTGGGTATTGGTGCATTTAGAAGAAATAACTTTAGAAATGTTAAGGCCACTTCCTCCTATAATTCCTTGTGAAAATGAAAAATTTGGTACAAAAATTAAATTTTTCATTTTCACATCCAAATGTTATAAAATTCTGTGAAGCACCTGTGGGTTCAATATGATCACCACACCCCTAGATTAATTCCTTGAGGGGTTCTAGTTTCTGCTGTTTTGGTACCTTGTTTGCTCTTGAAGTGTGACGTGGTGTCTGCAGTCTATTCCGGCCAAATCTGCACTCGAAAAGTCAAATAGTGCTCATTCCCTTCCAAGCCCTCCTGTGTGTCCAAACAATAGTTTTCGCCCTGTGTCTGACTTCTGATCTTGTTTTTGACCATGGATATGTTGTGACAATTCACGTGGATTATATCTTTCTGCTTTTAATGCTTTATAACTTCAGGTATCTGACTCTGGACTTAGCCTTTGACTTTCTGTGGCGCCCTGCTGCGCATTGGTGCCACAGATCCCAGAGGGGTACATGAACGGACTTCTCCACAAGAGGCCCTCATAGCATTCACACACCTCCACCCTACCACCTCAGACCACCAGAGGGAGCCCAGATAGGGATATATATACTGGAGGGTAGAGTTAGGCAGTCAGTCTGTTGAGAGGAGCTCCTGCAGAAGCTATCCGGCAGTGGAGCTCAGTCAGTTCAGTCCAGACTCAGAGAGCTCGAGTTAGTGAGCCTAGGGCGTGCCGACGCCAAAAGAGCGGTGAAGAGTAGCGAGGCCTACTGCCCATGTGAAGCCTAGAGAGGGCCCCGAGCGGGGCTGAAAGCGAGTGGAGTAAGCAAGCAACATAGGGGGCAGAGGAGCTTAACCAGCTCACCCCAAAAACCATTTACCATCTAGCAGAAACAACCGGAACCCCTGGCGAACTATATGTCCCAGGAACACCAAAAGCTGATTACGTACCAGGGTCAGGAGTCACGGAGGCCCAAGAGACCAGGGAGTGTGATCTCCAACAGAAGGCCCTACCACCAGGTCAGCAGGTGCAAGACAGAGACTAAGTTAGGCCTAGCTCCAGGCAGGTCAGAAACTTATCAAGGAAAGGCAAGGAACAGGAAGCCCCACACCCGGTCACTGGGGAGAGTCTTGATATGCACCCTTCACCCTAAAGTGCCCTGGATCGTGCCTGAAACACCACCAGTAAAGGTACTGAAGTGAACTCCGGTGTGCGTGCCTATTCTTCTATCCTTCCTCTGACCCGGCTGGGTCCCCTCTGTCCTGCATCCTTACATTTACGCTGCCCTGAGGCCCCGCTCCACCTGTGGGGAGCCGCACCAACGAAGCTGCCTGAACACCAGCCTCAGAGGACTGTCGCAGCGCTGGGGATCCTTACCAGACACCACAGGTGGCATCACGAACATTCCCCTATCCCATATAACTTCCCCCTTCTTTTAAGAGTGACCCCAGGGTACGGGCCTGGGAGCCGGCCACCGCGACATTCCCCGAGATCAGGCAACAACAAGGCCCGGGCGCCGAGTCGTCCCCATCCCCTGGGCGCATCATTTCCGTTTGTTGTAATCCCTGGATTTGACGTACCCTTATGGTATTTGACTGTTTCCTGACTACACCTTCGACTTACTCCTCTGTATGACGAGTCCACATGGTATCTGACCTCAGACCTCCTGACTGCCTTTTTTCACAGCTTACTCGTGAGTATTGACTCAGGGTCACATTCATTTTCTTTTCCATCATCATACTTTGATAGATTTAACTCTTTTTTGTTTGTTTGTCGATGGAGCTGCATAAGGGCTTGTTTTTTTGCAGGATGCAATGACATTTTTATTGATACCATTTTTTTTAATAATTTTTTATTCTATGTTTTGTGTGTCAGTATTATGAAAAATCTACTGTATTTTGCATACTATAAGACAGATCGGATCATAAGACGCACCCCAAATTTTGGGGAGGAAAATAAATGTTTTTAATAACATGATGGTCTGTTAGGGTGATCGTCGCGCCGTACAAGCAGGGTGGCCAACTTTACCTTTTTATTTTTTTCTGGACAGCTTATCAAAAAGTCACGGACAAACAATATTTTTTATGGACACATTGGAAAACCAATAATACATCATTAGGATTATAACAGCCCATGATTCTGATATAATTACATCAGCTGCATTCACTGTAAACTGTAAAATTATGATAATTACAGTCAAAATAATCTATTTCTTCAGCTGCAAAAAAAAAATCACAGATGTTTCAAAAAACTGTAAGGCTACTTTCTGCATTCATTGTGTTTTTGTGTGCTTTTTTTAACATGCGTTTTTATTGTGTTTTTGACGCCTTTTTTCTCTTTTGTTGGTGTGTCATGCTTTAAATAAAGCTGATTTGTTTTTGATACTTCCTGGTTTTTGGCTTTGACAAAACTTTATTGACATACTTCGGTGTGGATCGCATACATTTTTGATACGATTCTGCTGCGGAAATGCCCTAAAAACGCATGTGCATTTTTTACGTTTGGAATTTCCGCACCTAATGCAAGTCTATGGGGAAATTCCACACAGAAAACTCGGTGTACCCACAAGAGAAATTGACCAAAACCAAAACGAACACAGGTCTGTTTACACAGCGTTAAAAAGAAGCATGGTGGGCAAGGGATTTCTATAAATCCCATCCACTTTGCTGGAACTGTAAGACACTGCTTTTTTGACTCAGCAAAAACACACCAAAAGCTCATTGTGAGAACATAGCCTAAGAGAGGAGAAAAAAAGCACCTTATTTCTGGAAGGTGTACATGTGTGGGGCATGTCATCAAGGGGTTGAAATAAAAACAAAATACAGATATCTACCTAAAATCATCCTCACTGTCATTTTCTGATCTGATTATGTAACTTTACCCTCAACACATAAAAATATTCAAGAAGTCTTAAGCTAAATTGTTTTTCTTTATTGATTATTATTTGCTTCCTGATGGAATATATATATTTGTGACATATTCTGCAGAAGTGTGCAGAGATTACTGTATCAGTCCCTTAATTCGGTCACTTTCAGTATTTGGTGAGTTTTTCACCTCAGTATTTGTAAGCCAAAACCAGAAGTGTAACAGTCAGAGGAAAAGTTTAATAGAAACACATCACCATTTCTGTTTTTGGCTTACCAATACTGATGTAAAATACTGACCAAATACTGAATGTGTGTTAAGCTCATGATCTAATTTCCCTGCTTAAACTTTCCCTGTCCACATACACTAAGGGCCAGTTTAGAAAGGGAACCTGTCATGTTGGATAACACTATTAACCTGCAGATATTGGGTTAATCTGCAGTTTAATATTGAATTCCTGGTGTTAGACATCAGGCTGTTGCTGGATTTGAAATGGGTCCAGAACCTTCTGTGGTCTCCCATTCTAGTCCAGCCAGGGCTGATGCTGCTTAGCATCATCATCAGCCCTAACACCTAGCTGGTCCACAAGATGTACAGATTGTCTCTTGTGTATTTGTGCCTAGCAACATTAAGCATAGGTTGCAGAGGGAGACAGGGCCCTTGGAGTCTAAGTCCAGGATTCGCCGCACTGAGCATGCCGGTGACCTGGAGGATCGTGATTGGTTGTTTGGCAACCACCTGACCCGGTGACCTGGCACTGCCTGATTTGTCCTCGGGTGGCGTCACCAATGGTGCGACGGTGGGAAGGGCTTAGTCTTTAAAAGGCCCGCCCACAAACATGGCGGTTCTCTCTGATCGTAGAGCATGTGATGTTGTTGTGTGGACGACTGTGTTCCACGTAGATTCCATAGGCAGGTTTAGTGGAAATAGGCAGGCTAGTGGAAATAGGCAGGTAGCTTCGTCTTACAGTCTGGCTCTGCCAAAGGGGTCACCTAACACCCCGAGCAGCCTGCAGACGTCCCTTCCACGGCATATCACCTGTCAGCCACGTGGAGTAGTACCCTTCAGTCCGGTATCACACCGGCTGGAGGCACGTGTACCCTTCGGCGTAGTCACACACGCATCCTAGCGCCGCCAGTGTAGTCCCTGTGCTGTAACAGGACTACGGATAGTTTTTCACCGCATATCTCTCGTGCTGCTAATGGAGATAGTGCAAATTGCTATACCCGTTCCAGTGTGCGGTAACACGGAAGGGTTTATCATTTAAGTTCGTTGCTTTCCTTTTCACCCGGAAAGTGTTCATCAGCAGTCCACCAGGCTGCATCGCGGACCCCAGGGTCAGTTGCGTTCCATTATAATAAAGTTGTCTGCAACCGTCCTCCTAACAGTATCAGAGAGCCAGGATCTTGCCGAACATGGCCGACAACCAGCAACTGCTGCAATATATACAGCGAATTGAGGCCAGACTTAAGTCTCTTGAACAAGCTGTCCCGGTTGCTGATATCACTGCAGTAGCTACCCAGGCGGCTTCTTTAGCAGCCAATATTATTAACTCGACCGCGGTGAATACTGCAACCACTGCAAGTGCGCCATTACCCCGTTTTGCTCTCCCGGAAAAATTTCTGGGGACAGTAAATTTTGCAGGGGTTTTATTAATTTATGCTCCATTCACTTGGAGATGATGGAGATATGGTTCCCCTCCGAAAGAGCCAAAGTGGGTTATGTCATCTCATTACTCTCCCACAGGGCTCTGGAGTGGGCTACTCCCCTATGGGAGCGGAATGATCCAGTTGTAGCAAATGCGGGTCTTTTCCTTAAGACCCTAAAAAGTATATTCCTTGGTCCTCAGGTCACGCATGATACGGCCCTTAACCTTCTTGCGTTGATCCAGGGTTTGGCCACCGCCAGCCACTATGCCATCCAGTTTAGAACCCTAGCGGCTGAACTGGATTGGTCTGAGCGGTCGCTTATCCCGGTGTTCTGGAAGGGTCTGGCTGGTCATGTTAAAAATGCTCTATCTACCATAGAGATTCCAACCTCTCTGGAGGAGTTAATATCTCTCGCAAACTGTATTGATTTGCGTCATGCAGAACACAGGTTAGAGCTGGAGGTCGCCAAACCTCAGTATCGATTGGCACCATCCTTCTCTAGACCCATTTCCGAACTCGCGACTCCCGACCCGGAGCCTGAGGCTATGGATATATCCCAGACTGAGTCTAGTCCCTCTCGTTCCCGACCTGCACATCTCTTGGAGTACCCCGTAAATAAGGGTTCCAAGCAGTTGGGAGAGCGAGTAGGTCTTACCACCGTTGGAGGAGGTGTATTGGATTCTGGGACTTCTTCCTCCAAATTATTATATAATGTGACATTGTCCTTTGGTACATCTGCAGTTACTGCCAAGGCGTGGGTGGACTCTGGTGCTGATGGCAATTTTTTGTCATCTATGTTTGCCCAGAGGCATGCCATCCCTATAGAGTTACTGTCAAGACCAATGAACATTAGTGTAGTCAATGGTTCACTCCTGGACACGCAAATCACCCACCAGTCGATTCCCCTCACCATGTCATTTCCTCAGGGCCACCGGGGAGGTCATCTCCTTTCTTATTATTCCCGATGGATTAGACGATGTGTTATTGGGTCTCCCCTGGCTATGTTGTCATACTCCACACATTGACTGGAATTCGGGGAGAATTTCTTCCTGGAGTGAGAATTGCGCGCCTCAGTGTATGGTCACAGTCACCCGGAGGGTAGTATCTGATCCCTCTACCATTGTGGCTTCCGGTACAGATTCTTTGTCTGTCCCCAGGACCCGGGTCTTGTCAGACTATGTCAAAAAGAACTCTCAGGTAGAGAGGGTGGCTGCAGTGTCCTCTAACCAGGCTCCGTCGGGGAGGACGTTTGTTTCCCCTAACCTACAAAATATGTTGCTCTCCTGGGCTCATGCCCCTAAGATCGGAGTTCATCTGGGGGTCAAACGTACCATTAAGTCCCTTCAACGGTCCTATTGGTGGCACCAGGACGTCAAGGACTTTGTTCTTGCGTGTTCCGTCTGTGCGAGAGATAAATCTTTCTGTCAAAGTCCGGCTGGTCTTCTCCATCTGTCACCCATGACGGACTCCACACATAGAGAGTCGGTTGTCACTTCTCGTCGTCCTGCCCCCGTATTCTATCCGGGCGACAGAGTGTGGCTCACGGCTCGCAATACTAAAGTATGCGGGGAGTCTGCTAAGTTTGCCCCCCCGCTTTAAAAAGGGGTACCCTGTACACCGGAGGGGTCACTGTTATGAGGATTTTCTCTGTGACCCGGTGGACCACATTAATGCTCCCCTGCTCATTGAGGAAAATGAGCATCAAGTGGAGAGGGATGTTAGAAGGGGGGATAATGTTAGGCATCGGGCTGTTGCTGGATTTGAAATGGGTCCAGAACCTTCTGTGGTCTCCCATTCTGGTCCAGCCAGGGATGATGCTGCTCAACATTGTCATCAGCCCCAACGCCTAGCTGGTCCACGAGATGTACAGATTGTCTCTCGGTTATTTGTGCCTAGCAACATTAAGCATAGATTGCGGAGGGAGACAGAGCCCTTGGAGTCTAAGTCCAGGATTCGCCGCACTGAGCATGCCCGTGACCTGGCGGATCGTGATTGGTGGTTTGGCAACCACCTGACCCGGTGACCTGGCACTGCCTGATTGGTCCTCGGGTGGCGTCACCAATGGTGCTACGGTGGGAAGGGCTTAGTCTTTAAAAGGCCCGCCCACAAACATGGCGGTGCTCTCTGATCATAGAGCATGTGATGCTGTTGTGTGGACGACTGTGTTCCACGTAGTTTCCATAGGCAGGTTTAGTGAAAATAGGCAGGCTAGTGGAAATAGGCAGGTAGCTTCGTCTTGCAGTCTGGCTCTGCCAAAGGGGTCGCCTAACACCCCGAGCAGCCTGCAGACGTCCTATCCACGGCATATCGCCTGTCAGCCACGTGGAGTAGTACCCTTCAGTTCGGTATCACGCCGGCTGGAGGCACGTATACCCGTCGGCGTAGTCACACACGCATCCTAGCGCCACCAGTGTAGTCCCTGTGCTGTAACAGGACTACAGATAGTTTTTCACCGCGTATCTCTCGTGCTGCTAACGGAGATAGTGCGAATTGCTATACCCGTTCCAGTGTGCGGTAACACGGAAGGGTTTATCATTTAAGTTGGTTGCTTTCCTTTTCACCCGGAAAGTGTTCGGCAGCAGGCTGCATCACGGACCCCGGGGTCGGTTGCGTTCCATTGTAATAAAGTTGTCTGCAGCCGTCCTCCTAACAGTGGGAATCCGGTCTATCAGCTAGGTCAGTAGTCTCTGGCCACTGGAAGGGAGGCTCTCAAATCTCTTACCTTACCAGATCCCCAGCATGGCTTTTGATTAGCCAGACTGACGCAATGTCATCTGTTTGACAAGCTGCAATAATGGTGTCGCACCAGCCTAGCTAATAAAAAGCCAGGAGGTAAGAGATTTGCTAGACTACTGACCAGAACGATGGACCAGAGTCCTGAGAATCGATCCACCTATCTCTAGTGAAAACCATAAATAGGACACGTATTTGAAAAATGGACACCTGAATGAGGCCTTATTCAGAGAAACTGATAATTGATAAACGAGCGAATGCTTGTTCTGATTGGCCTGTCTAAGTAGTCCTTAATAGTGATGAGCAAGCATGCTCGCTACTGCTCAGTGCTCGCCCCAGCATCTCACTGCTCGAGATGCACAGCGCTCGCCGTGTATTTCCGGGGTTGCTCGGTGGGAGCTCGGGTCCAATCCCTTCATGTTTGGCGCTCTTTAGAGAGCCAATGAACATGCAGGGATTGTGTGCCACACACTGTAATGCCGCAGCCATGTTGGTTGTGGCATTACAGTGATTGGCTGGCCACACAGCGTCATCAGTTCTATATCAGACCTGGTGCCGCCATGCTCGTCACAATCTACTCCGGAATCAGGCAGTGTAGGGAGAGGTGCTGCTGAGCTAGGCAAAGATTTGCTTGTTTCTTAGTTAGTGTAGGAATGCCACCATATATTATTCACATATCCATCACAACTAACAGTCCTTCTGAGGACTAATCCAGCAGCATAGATATCATTGCTAGGCAGGCAGGCCGTGTATGTGGCAGACTGCAGTGCATAAAGCAAGAGGGTCCATTCCAGTTCGGTCTGCTGTTGGTGCTTTTACAGATATTTCTAGAAATAATCCCCGGTATCAGGGGCCAGGAATAATTTTTTTTGGATCTTAATCCTGATTATTTGCTTAAAAAGCAATCCAGAGAACACAGTTTTTCTGCTCCATTTGCTTGTTGGCACTGCAGAATACAGCCAGATCCTTTCCATATTACAGCACTAAAAATCCATATATTTAAAACTGTGGTTTGTCCGTCGCACGGATCACATATAAGTGCGCTGAAAATTCTGCCATTTCTGGCCTCCATTGAAATTTTGTTGCAGTGCGTTAGCGAAGTTATTGACACCAGTTCGCTGTTAAAAATAGTAACCTACAGGCCAGCTATTTAAAACTGTGGTTTGTCCGTCACATGGAGCACATATGAATACGCTGAAAATTCTGCCATTTCTGGCCTCCACTGAAATTTTGTTGCAGTGTGTCAGTGAAGGATTTGTGAGCAGAAGAGGGCAGCTGTTGACTACCAGCATCAACAAGGCCGTCGGTATTCAGGTAAGACTCCACACATAAGACCTCAGGAGTGGACATGAATGTCAGACATATGTACCATCCTCCAAAACTTTGAGGACGCCACCAAGATGGTGAGCGGCGGTGACGCCATAATTAGCGTCACCATCCCACTTCTCTGTCTTCTGAAACTTTCTCTGCTCACAATCAAAGAGGATGCATGAGATGGAGCAAGGAGCCCATACAGAGTGATTCCACACAGCCCAGCCTCATCTCATCCCAAAGTGGATTGGGTGACAATGAGGAAGAGAAGGAGGAGGAGGAAGAACGGGAGCTAGTTTCATGCGCTATGGACAGTACTACCTGCACAACTGTCATACCGTCTGTTCAGCGTGGATGGCCTGAGGACAGAGAGGAGGAGGAGGAGAGCATGGTCACTCGTCCTCTTGGTAAGGACACGGAAGTCTTGTCTGTTAGCAGTCTGGCACGCATGGCTTAGTTTACTTTACGCTGCCTTTCCCATGACCTTCGCGTTCTCAAAATTTTGTGTGACAGTCATTACTGGTTGGTGACACTTCTAGACCCACTCTACAAAGAGAACTTTATATCTTTTATTCCTGAGGCGGATAGGTCTGCAAAAATGGGGCAGTACTAGAAGGCCCTTGTTGCGGAACTATTAAAATAATTCCCATCTGAAAACGCTGGCAACAGAGGTCATAGTTCGTTGGACAACCAAGGACTACAGGCGAGAGAGACACAACTCCAATCCAGCAGAGCCAGGGGAACACTGTCAAAGTTCTGGGAGAATTTTCACAGCCCCTCCCATTACACAAGCCCGGAGGCATGGGGTACTCTCACAAGGAGTGCAAAGTTTGGGAAGATGATCAGGGGGTACCTTGCCGACCGTACCAACACCTCCGTGATTCCTTGGTGCCTTATAATTATTGGGTATCCATGGTGGATGCATGGAATGAACTGGCTCTCTAAGCCTCGGAGGTCCTGGCCTGCCCTGCCACTAGCGTTTTATCAGAGTGGGTTTTTAGTGCCGCTGGTGGAATTATAACTGATAAGTGCATCTGCCTGTCAACTGATAATGCTGACAGGCTGACTGTTATAAAAATGAACAAGGGCTGGATTGGGCCAGACTTCTCAACACCACCGAATGATAGCAGCATAACATAAACTCAAATAAAGTGTCTTTTTTTGGGAGGTGTATTCCCATGCACCTTTTCACACCCACACATGGGTATACGCTTCCTGATTTTGGCTATTTGCTCTTGTCCTCCTCCTTCTCCTTCTCCTCATCCTCATCCTCCACCACCATATCACCAGGGTGACCGTGGTCCGTGATGCTACACCCATATAATTTTTTTAAAGGGTGTTCATGATGGCCTTAAAAAAAATTTTTATACAGTATGTTCATGTATACCCCCCAGGGGTTAATGTTTGTCAGCCCATAATACACTTAGTGCATGGGAATTACAAGTATAGGAGACCCGCTCCTTTATAATTGGGAACATTTTTTTTATTAGGCCCTCTAAGTTTCTTCCAAGGGGCATTGGAGTGCCTCCCAATTTTTGGCAGCCCTTGCATTCACTGCATAGGCCAACACTATGGGAGACCCACTTCCTAATAATGGGAACATTTTTTCATGAGGCCCTGTATGTCACTTCCAAGGGGAATTGGAGTTTCTCCCAATTTTTGGCAGCCCTTGCATTCACTGCATAGGCCAACACTATGAGAGACCCTCTCCTTTCTAATCGGAATTTGTCGTTACTGTGAATCTGCTCTATGTGTCTTTAAATTGTTAGATGGGTTTTTCCTAAATTTGGTCAGCCGTTGGACTCACTGCATACCCTATAACTGTATAGCAGAACCTCTCCTTTCTTATGGGACCATGTCGTACTCGTTACTGTGGCCCTGCTCTATGTGTCTTTAAATTGTTAGTGGGGTTTTTCCTAAATTTGGTCATCCGTTGGACTCACTGCATACCCTATAACTGTATAGCAGACCCTCTCCTTTCTTATGGGACCATGTCGTACTCGTTACTGTGGCCCTGCTCTATGTGTCTTTAAATTCTTAGTGGGGTTTTTCCCAAATTTTGGAAGCCCTTTCAGTCACAGCATGGGCATTACCTCTATATGAGATTCGCTCCTTTATAATGGGAACATTTTTTTACTGAGACCCTCCTCTATGTCTCTTCAAAGGGGTATTGGGTTGCGTCTGAGTTTTTGGCAGCCTTTGCAGTCACTGCATATGACGCGCCCCCTGGGCCATGGAGTACTCGGTGCCGGGCCGGTCGTCGCTTAGGGAAATGTCACAGTGGCTGGGACTCGGTCCGTGACCCAGGGCGGTCATTCAATAGGGAGATTATTTACAGGGGATTATAGTTTATATACAAAGTTCGTGACGCCACCTGTGGTATGCGGCCAAGGGAGCCGTCGCTACGGAGCCGGTCCTCTGGAGCTGATGTTACTGCAGCAGGGATGGTGCGGCTCTCCACAGGTAGAGCTTAGCTCCAGGGCAGTGTAGATGTTATAGGTTGTGCTGGGCATTGTAGTGCAGGGTCTTTACTCACGGTTATTGCAGTCCAAGTTACAGGTACCACAGTAACTTCCCTCGTCGTGCTGCGCTTACTCAGGGAGGGGTCCACCCTCAGATATCTCCAGAGTACTTAGCAGGACCCCCTTCTGTTTCCTTTCTCTGGCCGTCTCCCTGCACCACATACCAAGTGTCCCAATCCGGTACCTGCGGGCCTTGTCGGGCGACGTCTGTTCCATCCCCTGGGTCCTCTATAGCTACCTTCTTGGTGAGACTTATATGGACTGTTGGCTGCAGGACTTAAAATACTGCAGCCTCCAGTTTCTAGTTGAGTCATAAAGTTCTCTGCTAGTTGAGGGACCGATCCCCTTTGTGTGGCCTGACCCCTCCACCTCCTGGTAGATTCGGGCATACGGGTGGCTTCCAGCACTGCCCGTACCCCTGGGGTCCCTTCTTCCGTTCCTAGGCCCTTCCTGCTCCCTCTCCTCTTTCTTCAGTCCTGGGCCTCTCCTCAGGCTCTCTGCCTGAGCAGAGCTCCTGCAGAGCCCTGCTCCGCTCCTCTCACTGTAGACTGTTCTCTCTCACTGTTCACTGTTCTGATCTGACTAAACAAGATGGCTTCCCTATTTATACCTTCCTCTCATGTGCTCCTCTAAGCTACTTCCTCCACCCACACCCACTACATAGTTCCTGCCCCCCAGCTAGGGACCCGGGACTGTGCTCTCCCTTAGGAGCAATCTCACCCTACCCCCACTGCGGGTATGTGTTGGATGCAGGTGTTAGGGTCCTGAGCTGTACTCCTTCCTTACCTGAGAGTGAGATACCACACCTCTGGTTGAGATGCAGTATCTCTGTGTCGACCGAACCCTCAGGGGCGCCACACATATGCAATAACATTATAGGAAACCCACTCGTTAATAATGGGAACAACAAAGCATAGCCGGCTGATAGCTCTCGTACAATAGCGAGGGCCGACTGCCGGCCCTTTAAGAATAGTAAGGGTCGCCTGATGGCTCTATAAAAATAGGCTTTGTGACTTTTCAGAGTCCCTCCATCATAAATGAAACAGGATGTGTCTGATGATGTGTCACACACCACATAGCCAGATAAGGTTGTTACATGTTAAAATGACATTTACCAGTGAATGCATTTGTCTTAAAAAATAACGTAAAAAAAAATTACCAGTAGGATCTTTCTTTAGTATAAAAAACAGAGTCGCCAATGTAACCTTAATGTAATCACATTGTTCAGCTCCTGCACCTGATGTGGTCCATCTCCGAAATGACCACATAAGTCACAAGCTGAAAGCATTGCACCACTGCCTTGGCCAAGCGACAACAGGCTGTGCTGAAGATAACATGCGTTATGCTTAGGTGACAAACCGCCTAGCACTGCAGAGTTGTTGAAAGCTGTAACACAGCAACCTGATCTTTGGCTCTCATCGCTGAACATACAGCCAGGCATGGTCGTGTGTGACAATGGGTGACAAAGGGCGGAACCTGGTGACGATGAAATGACAGCAGGAGTAGGCCAGTCCTTTCACCGAGCTAAAGAATATGGCTGTGGTGAAACACAACTCCCACTGAGAAGCTGTTTCAGATTGAAAAACATTGTGCCCACCAGAGGATTTGATTCTGAGGGCTCACTTTTCTCCCCCGCTCAAGAGCCCCATAGCCGCTGCAAAGTTAGAGCTATCATGAACTCTCCTGATGTAGAAGCCAGGGCACACCAGATTCTCTGGTGTGACGTCCAACCCTGCCGAGAAGCAGCTTTTTTACAGGGGTGGAAACCCACACAATCACGGGGAGAACATAAAAAATCCTTGCAGATGTTGTCCATGCGGGATTTGAACCCAGGATCCCAGCGCTGCAAGGTCTCAGTGCTAACCACCGATCCAATGTGCTGCCATTCACCCTCTGATATCTAACAGGCTGGAGAAATTTGCAACTACTGCCACTCTATCTTCAGCTCCTTTGTGAAAAACTAATGTATTTGGGCACCCACTCATTCTAGCAAATAAAATTCCTGAGAAGGAATTTGGGGATGGCTTCGCTACTGGTACTTGGGGCAGTACTAAAACCATGGCGTCGTACCATAGTGTACTGGAAATATTCCAGGCTGGTAGGAGGCAAGCAGATTCCCACAGAAAAGTACCAGCAATAATGTTCAGGGACCCGCGCTTGAAGAAGGCGGAGACAATACCGGGAGAAATAATGGCGGCTGGGGACCGAGTATGGGCACCAGTCCGCTGCCATGAGGTTGTGGACAGCTTCCATCTCCACGAGCCTAAAAGGCCACATTTCAAGTGCAAGCAGCTGCCCAGAAATCTGGCAGTTTAGTATTGCGGCCTGTGGGTGGGTTGGTGGCTGGCTGCATACTTGCGCTTGCATTCCAAGTAACAGAAAACTAAGCAGATGTTGGCCTCTATCATCATCATGGCCTCAGCTTGGCACTATGAACTCTCCTGAAAGAGAAGCCAGGGTCCACCGGAGGAGTCTCCGGTTCTCTGGTGGGCCCGTCCAACCCTGCTGAGAAGCAGTCCTGGCTAAGAAAAGTATGTGGGAAGGTTCCTGGACACTATGGCTGCTTTTTTAATGTGGATTAGACATGCTTATGCATGTTATTTCTCAAACCGCATTGCAGATCAGGCTATTGCCCAACTCTGTAGTCATGAAATTAAAGGCGCAAAGAAAGATGTTTGTGTGTCGAAGTACCACCGACAAGTGCGAGCTGATGTTGGATGGGCTGCCACTGCTTCTACAACAAGCTGCGTTAGAGGACTTCCTGGGAGAAATGACACCCAGAGTAGATACGGTTTCCCTCTATGCCAGTCCTTTCACAGAGCTAAAGAATATGGCTTTGGTGAAATACAACTCTCAGCCAAAAAAAAGCTGTGGACTGGCTCCGTACCGTCCCTGGCCACATTCACTTGACCACGTGTTTGTGGGTAAGTGGTCCTTCCCAGTAAGTTCACTGGGGAGGGTACGGGTAATGTTGTAGGACCCATGCTTGTGGAAGGCGGACACGACACCGGGACAAATTGTGGTGGCTGGGGACCGAGTATGGATATCCGGTTGCAGCCGCCATAAGATTGTGGACAGCTTTCGCCTCCACGAGCCTAAAAGGCCACATTTCAAGTGCAAGCAGCTGTCAAAAATTTGGCAGTATAGTATTGCAGCCTGTGGGTGAGTGGGTGGCTGGCTGCATACTTGCGCTTGCATTCCAATAAATGGGGAAGGGACAACTTAACGCTTCACTGGGACAAGGATGTGGATGGTGATTGTTGCAAGTCTGCAACGACAGGTGCATGGCGGGAGGCATCTTCGCATGCGCCAAGGAACACTTATGATGGGCACACTTTTAGGCAGTGACTTGGGAGTCAGAGATGCTTCCAGAGGTCTTCCCCATGCTGTTCCCATGTCTTTTCAGCACTGTATGCATGTGTCTGATGATGTGTCACACACCACATGGCCAGATAAGGTTGTAAAATGTTAAAAATAAATTTCCCAGTGAAGCATTTGTCTTGGTTGAAAGCAATGCTAAAGTGAAAAAACGCATCAAAGACGCTATGTGTGAATATAGTCCAAGGTGTGGAGGAGCATTTTTGTTTTTGTATATTTATTTTGCCTTAAATACAAGTCATTACATATTTCCCCGGAAAATCCATTTTGGTTTAGTTTTTGTATGTTTTATTGTGAGTCCGTAAAAGTGGCGTAATACCTTTGACACCATTGTTGACAGCAGTTACCTTGGAGACAGAAATGCTTCCAAGGGTCTTCCTCATGCTGTTCCCATGTCATTTGAGCACTGTTCCCATAGATCTGGGCAATTTTTAGGCCCTCTGCAGACCGCCGGGGGAAAAATGCTCGAGTTTCCCATAGACTTACATTGGGCTCGTTTTTCGGGTTGAGCACCCAAGCATTTCAATTTGCTCGAACATAGAGCACCCGAGCATTTTAGTGCTCGCCCATCACTAGTCCGAAAACAATTACCTCTTGGTACTCAAGGAAACCCACGCAAACACAGAAAAATCATACAATCTCCATACAAACGTTATTATTGATCAGATATTAACCCAAGAACCCAATGCAGCAGTGTTAACAGCTGAGCACTAATATATTCAGCAATTATATATACACATGCAATTGAAATCACATGTACAATAAGGTAACTGTAACCATTGCAGGTAGCTGATAAGGAGTTTTACTATGTAGAATGCAGTAGTTTAATTTTTGAAGAAAGCAACTACAGTATGTTGTGGCAACATTTTTATAATGGGGTTGTCTCTACATCAATAATGGTTCAAATTGCAAAGTGCTTGTAGAAACAAGTAGTTTTTCACTTTTAATCTTATTAAAAATCCTGTCCCTTAAGAACAGATGGGTTTTAAATCTTATTGTTTAATGATCATTGTCTGGGTTGGCAGCCACTGCTGCAGGCTAACAGTGTGGCCCAACATGCGCAGTACTTGCAGGCTCTTTTCAATAGGACTGACCTAAAGTTGATCGGATCACTGGAGCGCACAATTTGGCCAACTTTAATGTCTGTGCTCCATTCCAATGCTGCTGTAGCATCAGAGAGGGCAGAGTTCGGGCCAGCTTGTCCTTACTGTCAATCTTCAGGAAGTCGGGAGGTAGGGGAGCGGTGAGATCCCTAAGGTGAAACCTGAGAAGAACCACTCATTCCTGTATGTACAGCTGCATATTCTCACATAAAATACAGTTTTCTGTAAGACTCTTCCAGCTATGTCCTGTTCACGCTGGCTTTCCATGATAAGGTGAGACAACAGGAACAAGGTGCATATTACATCATACTGATTGTTGAAGCAACCAGAGAACTGAAAAAGGCTTTTATCCTTACAGATAAGTGGTAGCTTAAAATATTTACCTAGAAATCCTTAAAGGTCCTTTTCAGGATATATTTTTTACATTATAGGCATCCACTGCATAAAAAATAATAAAATAAACCATTTCCAGCATCGTGCTCAGTCTGTGTTGGTAGGATTGCAGTATTGATGTCATAACTACAGGACAAGACCACCCTAGTCAATGAGAAGCTGACTTACTGGCTGCAGCGATGATGTCACGACTACATCATGTGATTACTGCAGCCATTCACTGGGCTAAGCGATCATACCGGAAAAAAGTATGATTGCCAGCTCAGCAATCTGGGTGTGATATTCATCCGGAGTCCTCAGTGCCTCGCACGCATCAAGTCAGAGCAGCAGCAGCATTAATACAAGAAGGCAAGGTTGTGATCCGGCAGTAAGGCGCCTTTCAAACATCAGTGTTTTGAGTATGTGTGGTGCCAGTTTTTACACGTACTGGAGACACTGACACACATAGACCCATTCAAATGAATGAGTCTGTGCACATGTCAGTGTGTTTCCACAGACTGTGTGTCCATGGGCAAAAAATGCTGACATGTCCGTTTTTTTTCTCACAGCACTAGCCACAAAATGTCCCGCATATGTGCACAGTGATGACACATGGATGACATCCGTGTGTCATCAGTGTGACATGTACCAGTGCCTGGGAATCAGTGTACAGTTAGTGCTGTTCCCAAGTGCCAGGTGCTGAACGCTGTCCTCATCAATGTCCCCTGCCGGCGCTGCGATCAGCGCGGGAAAGGACAATGATGAGAGTAGTAGTCTGCTCCTGCTGTGTCCAAGACCTGTAAAAATAAGAATAAAATAAAAAAATCCTTATACTCACCTGTCCTAAGTGTCTCCCACTGTAATCCATCTGACAGCTCACGCTGAGGAGCCGGGGAGAATGACTCGCTGCAGCGAGTGGTCTCCTGCTCTGTGCTAAGCTCACCGAGTGGTGTCCTGTCACTCAATGAGCTCACCACAGAGCATGGGCTCTCTCGCTGCAGTGAGTCATTCTCCTCGGCGTGAGCGGTCAGGTGGATTACAAAGGGGACATCTTACGACAAAATGCAAAAAGTGAACGGTGCAAAAGGGATAACTAGCTAGGGTTCTGGAAGGGTGTACCAATTCTAGACTATGGTACTGATTCCTACCAGCAAGGGGTAGACACCCTAAAGAAAAACAAGATTGGCGTCCCTGCTCTTACGTCGTCTGTCCCTGATCCAACCTATCACACCCTATAAAAAAGACGGACACAAATCAACGTTCCCTAGATCACTCTATACAATTTATACTACAGGACACGTCCCCCCGATGGTAGGAAGGGGTACCATAGCCTAGAATTAGGACAGGGCACCCTAGCTAGTTATCCATTTTGCGCAGTTCACTTTTTGCATTTTGCACTTTAGTTACGTTCTTGCCTGGATTTTAATATTACCTAATAAAAGTTATTTTTTAATATATGTTTTTTTGCCATACATAATACTCTTATATATATCAAATTTTTCTGTAATATAATTCTGGTGTAAAAAGGTTTGAAAGTTGCAAAAATTTTGCGCAACGCAAATTGTGCAAAATTTTTGCACTTTTGCCACTTTCATGCCAATTTCGCCCAGTTCTTCCAAAATGGGTGGGACAGGGGTTCAACGGAGACGTGACACCACAGATGGTCTAATTCATGATGACCTGCGGTGTTTCTTACGCCAGAAATATTATTCTAGTCCCTGACTGGACTACAATTTGTCGCGTGGCGAATGGAGGTGCGCACTACTTTTAAGACATGTCTGATTCATTAAGAGACTTGTGCTTCTAAATGAATCAGGAGAATTTGACTCCAACACTCCCCCTTATCAAGACTGGCATTGTTCACGCCGGTCTTGATGAATTGGAGCGTAAATGTTCCCATACACATTACACTAAACTCAGCCAATTTTAGCAAGAGCAGCTGACGTTCTAATGTGTATGGGGGGCTCTCAAATGTCTCCCCAGCAAAAGATGTCTGTCAATGAAATCTGTCAGATTTTTGTTATTCCCTGTAGATAACCCATTGTCAGATGTGTTTGGCAGCAGCTTTCTCCCCTCTCCCTATGACAACACATGATCACTTGGCCAAGGTGTAATGGTCACCTTTAGGCAACAATCGGTGCTTATAGACTCCTGAGATGTAAACCCAGTACTTCCTGCATGATTTTATAGTCTGTTTTTTATTTTGTACTTGAATTCTAACTAGCTAGTCCCATCAAGGTCCCTAATAAGGAATCAATTCAATAAGGAACATGTTTTCTTAGTTTTATATTTGTTTATTAAACAGTGTAAAATAATAAAAATAATTATAATATACAAATAAAATATAAAATACAAGTTAGTTGTGCTAAAGAATCTATGACATGCTTGAAAAAATACAGATGAGCACTTAGTAATGACATTCAGTTATCGTAAAGTGACACATGCAACGGTTCTGTGTGATTGGGACATTGCGTAAAATGTTCATGAAGGCTTCATTTTATCTTCTATATTTTCAGTTTGGCACTAAAATGTAACACAATAAAATCTGGATAGATTCTGATAGTCTCTTTGTTTTCATTTAGAAGATTGGGTGCTTAATCTTTGGTAGTGTTCATTACATTGATCATATTGTTATTGGGAAGATATATTTGCTTTATACTCACATGAAAAGCATGTCTCAAGTATCAAAACGACTCAGAAAAAAAGTGCTGATCTTAGCAATCATTTGTCTAGAGCACTTTAGAGAATGAAATCTTAACCCTGAGAAATTCTTGCTATGGGCAACAGTGTCACTCTGGTGTTGACTGAGACATAAATACATAAGTGTGATGGTTTCGTACAGTCATGGGTATAATGCATTTGTAGTGAATATTACGAAAAGAGTCACAAAATGATCCAGTTGTCAAGTATCATGAAGTCACATGTTAACCTTCAAGATTCCATGTGTGTTCCGGAAGATAGTTCACTTCTGCAACTTACATAATAACGTAGGTGAATAAAGACCTAGGTCCATCAAGTTCAACCTTCTGCAGTCTTTTTTTCTGCAAACCCATAATGCCTAAGAGACAAGCCAGCTTCTCTCTGTTTTATTTCAGTACCGACGTACCTTTAGCTACAGCCACATGCTTCTACGATCATATCATCAATGTCAGTCTTAACAATGTTATTATTTCTATCAAAATAAAGCATGGACAGAGGACGTCTTTTTGTGGGAACACAACAAGAACTCACTGCTGTATGGATATTGTTGGCTTTAATGAGATTGAAGACTGTGGTTTGGAACGAGGCAGCCATGCCAGGTGCACCAGCCATATGCATGGGGCAAAGGCCCATGCAATAATTTATTTGATATCCCTCAGGTTTTATAATCCAATCATGCCACCCAATGTCCTTAAATTCTACATAATAGTCTTTCCGACAGCAAAGGTTGGAGTTCTGGTCACATTTGAGACTTCTCTTTGAAGCATGGTGGCTTCGATCTCGTACCTTTGCTTGTGCTACGAGAAATGGTTGGTAGGAATCATTGGTATTGATGATAACTGGCATATTCTCACACCCTTCACAGTCAAGTTCTAGTTTTAAATTTTTATTTCCGTCATCAAAGAATGTCTGCAACATTTGTTTCAATGAAAACGTTTGCCAACCAGTCCATCTTGGCTCTAGATTTTTCTCATGTAATAACATACGTGAACTTTCGGAGTGCTGCACCAAATACAATTTAATATTTTGATTGGCCAAGTTTGTTCTGTTGGACTTGAAGTAGATCCAAAGATGGGCTTGAAGAACATGTACATTTTGTTCATTATCTCTAGTAAACTGGAAGGTTAAAGTTGTGCTTGACTTGTTACGGTTTTCTGTAGAAAAAAAGGAAATATTACATTAATCCATTTTATTTTCTCATATTTACAAACATTTACTAAGTGTGGAAGCTCAATAAACTTTATTTTAGCTATTTTGTGTACTATGACTTGGAAATTCAGAGATATGACTGATACCAACTGTTTAAAGGGATCATTATCTCAGTATGGTTTTATAAAAATGTATTACATTAGCACTTATAAGTAGATAGAAATTGGATTTAGTGGTTGGAGGTATAAGTTTGCCCTCAGTTCAAGACTTTAGTAATTTAAAGGGAACCAGTCACCATGAAAATGCAGTCCAACTGGAGGCACCATGTTATAGATTGAGGGGAGATGAGCAGATTGATATATAGTTTTGTGAAAAAGATTTAGCATCACTTGTGTTTTAATCTTTCAAACCTCTGCTCTTTCTGGGAGTTTGGATCCAGTGGGCACACTCACTAGGAAAGCTGTCAGTCTCTGATAGGACCGCCCACTGGACCAAAAATTTCAGAAATGTTTAAGTTGGGGTCCAGCCCATAAGTTTGTGTTTAAGTTGGGGTCCAGCCCATATGTATAGAAAGGGAGAAACTCAGCACTCAGTTTGCAGTGAACGGAAAAATGTTTTTAATGGCAATCCAAATTATTTGGTGTTTTCGTCGAGTTTGGTCAGAAACTGATTGTCATTTGGATGAAGAAACAGATTGCAGAGTGGCTGCGCAGTAAGAATGCGATCTATGTCTCTGTGCTATAGCATATATCATATTCCACAGCGCTTTACATATATTCTCATTGCTGCCCCCAATGGAGCTTACATTCTAAATTCCTTATCAGTATGTCTTTGGAGTGTGGGAGGAAACTGGAGGAAACCCACGCAAACACTGGGAGAACATACAAACTCCTTACAGATGTTGTCCTTGGTGGGATTTGTACCCAGTGTCCCAGCGCTGCAAAGCAACAGTGCTAACCACTGAGCCACCATGCTGCCCTTAAAACACTAGTTATATTGAATATTTTCCCACAAAACTATGTATCAATCTGCTCTGTTCCCCTATTTTATGACATGATGCCTGCAGATTGGATAGGATTTTCATGGTGACAGCTTCCCTTTAAGTATAGGTCTAAGGGACACACAATCTGACAACCACAATAAAAAATCTGTCGTTGTTAAGGTAGTATATCCTTACTACCAGGCTGTCTCAATTTAGCTCATAGCTTCCTCCAGAGGAGGAGAACAAGTAGCAGTGAAACTATTTCCAATCCTAGCCTATGTGTGCATTTAAAAAAGAAATTAAAAATTAGTATAAATTTAAACCCTACCTAATGAAAAAGAATTCCCCTCTTTTCTTTTAAATAAATCTATAGGTGGATACAGTTATGAATGTTGCATCACTGCTGTTAGTATATGTAAATGCACTTCCGTGGTTTTCTAATGCTGCACATAAGGATAACATAGTGGGTTATGGTTCAGTGGCAAGGCTCACTAAGCTTCCATTCCTGACTACTGCCTGCCATACCAGGGGCAATATTGAGCTTTACTCATTATACTTTACTTGTAGTTTTATATTTGATTATTCTGCTCCTGCTCCTTAAATACTTATAATGCAGACCCTACTATGTCCATTAGATGTCACTGCTGTTTGTTTGGTCATGAAAGAGCAGGCTTAAATAGAACAGTGCCTTAAGAAAAAAGTTGCAATTTTTATTAAAGACAATATCATGTCCCTCTGCGTACTGGAATTCACAGCCTATCATACCATAACCTCACCTTCTGCCATAATAGAATAAATGACATTTACAGACTCTTGGATAAATTACTACAATTTAAAGCCTTCTGAATAGCATTGATAGAGTAGCACTAAGTAAATAGAACTGCAACCTCCTAGTGCATCCTGACCTGTGCTGTACAGTGTTGTGTCTGGCCGTTTGGTATGTCATAGTCTACTGTACTATTTGCTACGTCCAGCAGCAGCTCAGGTTGACAGGTCATCTTTATACCACAGATTACAGATGTAATATTTTAGACAATGGTGTGACTTTAATATTTAAAGCAACTCTGTATATTTTGGTAAATGCATTTTTACTTAATGTCAAATTATTTAACCTTTGTTTGGAATTTATCCTAGGACATATTTTTAAAAGTGTACTTACAACATGTTGTGCTATTGCATTTATATCACCATTTCTATTACTTTACATCATACTTGTGACCCTTATGTTGTGATTGTATGCAAATTATACTTAGTATATATATTATACAATTAATAGTTTAAAATTAATAGTTTATAGTAACTAAAATATAATTATAGAACAATGGAAAAAGTTTTAAAGTATTATATTCTTACCTGATTCAGCAAAGCTGATGATCTCGTAGCTTTGTTGCTCTGTCTCATAATTCTCACTATTGCTGTCCCAGCTAGGAGACCCAAAAAGTCCTTCCATTCTTGGCTTGGTTAAATGCAGTCTGCGCAGAGCATTGACCACTGCTGCTCTTGGAATGGGGTGTGTGATGTTTGGTCTCTCCTTTAGATGTAGTTTTTGTAGTATCTGTTGCTTAGCCATCTCCATCATGGCATCTTTGTCTGGTACCCCACAAGATGGGCATTCAGTTTTTCTACCAGTCTGGGTGGAGGCTGCCCAAGCACCTAGTAGAGTAAGCAGATAAAAACAGATGCCTTCTTTGTGAGTTCTTGAAGCCATTTCACAAAAGTTCTTAAAAGGCAGCAAAAAAAGAAATTTGGAAGACTTTTGTAAGTATCAAGTCTCTTTCACCAACACTTTCTTCAGCTCTTCTGCAGTTGTGGGTCCTGTGCAGCCAGCATCCTGCTTTTATCAGAGACCTGGTCCAGCATTAGCTGTCATGTGGCTATTGAGTCTGGGATTAACTCCAAGACACCCCCTGTCAGATGATAGGTCAGAGATGCAGAATCACAGTTCTAGAGCTTCAGGTGGACCTGGCTGGTTGATCTTGACCAGTCCTAACCTGACTTTCAATGAGTCAGTGAATGGAAATTGTAAAGTCTTCTGTATCATAGGTTCTTTTATGTTACTTACAAATTTGTAGAGATTTGCTCTTCAGAGACCCAAGAGTTACAGACAGGATCTCTTCAATGTGTAGCTACTGTAGCAGAACAGGTAGTTAAACACTTTTGAATTCCACTAAGCCTCTCCCTCCTGTTACACTGCCCTATATACTGCAGCTGGTAATTACACTCTGCACCTCCTCCCCTTACTACTTCAAGCTTTCATAAAGCTTTTGTCCAGGGTGTTAAATGTTATTTGCCCTTTTGGCACAGTTGGTCATTTGGAAAGCACTGCCCTCTCTTATCATGTATTGATTGCTTCACCTCTCCACTTTTATTTACAGTCTCCCTCCTTTTCAAAACCAATAGCCACGTGGAGAACAAGGTGCTTGTCCCTGGACAGGGATGAGGCATCCAGAGGAAGGTTGATGCAATAAGGAAGGATTGCACCCCCTTTGTGCACAGCAGAACCGTCTGTCAGTTCTGATGACTACGAGGTTCAGCAGCGCTAATGAAGACACCATGCCTGTGTTTTCAGGTGTAGTAATCTTTCTCATCAGAGCAGAATACTGCAGAGCTGTATTCTAACCCATGATGTTCTCAGTTTTAGGACAGTTTAGACGTGAGAATTTATAAGCTGAGCTATTTTTGGAAAGCACATATAACTGAATGAAGGGACATACATAGAGTAGACCCTAGAGAAAAGGCAATCTTTTAAAATCCATATTCGCCAGCTTAATTTTTTCAAACAGTACTGAAAAGCCTCTGATTACCATGAGAAGACAAGTCTGACACTCTGAGTTCTCCTATGACTGAATCCAACACGATTCAGGCTCTTTAATGAAACACAGCCTCAATAATGTCAAAGTGATTTCAACATCTATAATGGTAACTAGTGTTAAGCGAGTATGTCTCATTAACCCTTTCAGCGAGCATGCTCGGGTGCTCGTCAAGTATTTTGGCATGCTCTGCATTTCTTTTACTGTCTGTAAAAGAATCAGTAATTTACTGATTCTTCTATTTCTATCTATCAATTAAATCTGTATTATTCTCTTTTCCTCATACACTAATCTTCTTCACTGATGTTCTGTTACACACAGTTTCTGTACAGTTTCTTCAGTGTTTGATGACTTTCTCTCACTATTTCTATGGCGAACCTATGAGCTGTGACATTCTTTCACTGTTCAGATTCACAAAAAAATAGTGACTGCACTCCTTGTCTTTACTTTTATATAGGCTATGATAGTCACTCCTGATTAACTGTGCTATACCTTGAGATGAGATAGCGGCAAATCATTATGGGGAAACCCACCTAGCCATACCCGAGGTCATGTAAGCATTTTCTGGCCGATGTCTTGTTCTGCAGTGTGTAAAATATCAGTGGCCATTTTAGGCAATATGCACAAAGCATAGTGTAAATTGTTTGAATTTGGCAAATTCTTTAAAATTCAACACAAATTCAATTAACATGGAATTGATTCACTCATCTCTAGTAGACCCCATTATAGTATGTATAACCTATTGTCTCTTGGATCTTGCTACATTCTCAATGTTATCCTTTTGTATACTCGCATTTATATATTCCTTCTGTTTGCTCTGTGCTTTATAAATATTGGAAAACGAGAACTGACAACCTGTCATAAAGATAAGATATTAAAATTCCAAAGTAAACAACTAAATCTTTATTTTATATGTGAGCTGAAGTGGGTGCACCACTGCAATTGTTGATATATACTTACATTTATATATTTGGGGGGGGCTAAAATGAAGAAAGTGTTATGACAGGTTTGATTAGGAAAAGTGGTTTAGGTAATTTTATGAACAACACTTCACAACACGCATTAGAGTCTTTTGTCAGGGAATCAAAAATGGACAAATTAAACTGCCCATTATTATCTGGAGTATGACTGAATGAAAACCATAATAACAAAGTGAACCTCATAAACCCCTTCTCGACCTTGGACATACCCAGTACGTGCTGGTTGGAATGACTTCCCAACCTTGCTGTTGTGAGCGCGATCAGCACCGTATGTTCAGCTAATATCATAGCTCTGACACCCGGCTCTCACTGGCAGGAGTGATGCCCGCACCACTACCAGCATTTTAACCCCCAAATGCTGCAATCGATATCGATCGAAGCATTTTGAAAGCAGGGAGAGGGAGGGAGCCTCCCCCCTTCGATCGGTGCCTCCTCACCATCATTGCGAGGGCCCCATCATCCCATCATTGCCATGGTGACCCAACGTCGTCATCATTATGACATCCGGGTCACTAGACTATGGCAAGCCCCTTAGACCATACGCAGAACTGATGCATTGCAATGGTTTATATTAGCGATCAGGAACATGAAAGTGAAAGTCCCATGAAGGTACTAAGTAAAAAAATAAAAAAAATTATAAAAATCTTTTTAAAAAAATCTTAAAATAATAATAAAAAATATATATATACTGTGCCCATAAATTTGTATTTTTATGTAAAAAAACAAACATAAAAAGTATACATATTTGCTATCACCACGTCTGGAATGACTCGCCGCATAAAACTGTCACACTAGTTAATCTCTTCAGTGAACACCATAAAAAATAAAAAAACGAGGCAAAAAACTATACTTTTTCATCATACCGCCAAACAAAAAGTGGAATAAAACACGATAAAAAACGAATGTAACTGAAAATGGTATTGCTGAAAACGTAATCTTGTCCTGCAAAAAACAAGCCACCATACAACTCCGTCAGCTGAAAAATAATAATGTTATAGCTCTCAGAATAAAGCGATGCAAAAATAATTATTTTTTCTATAAAATAGTTTTTATTGTGTAAAAGTGCCAAAGCATAAAAAAACGAACTATATAAATGTGGTATCGCTGTAATCGAACTGACCCAAAGAATAAAGCTGTATTATAAATTTTACCACATGTGGAATGGCATGAAAAAAAAAAATGATGTGCCCAAAAATGGAACCAATAAAAACGTAAACTTGTCCCTCAAAAAACAAGCCCTCACATGACTCTGTCAGTTGAAATAGGGGAAAATTATAGCTCTCAAAATATGGCAATGCGTAATAAAAAGCTGTTTTTAATGTCTGACAGCAGCCAAACATAAAAAATGATATAAATCTGGTATTGCTGTAATTGCACCGACCCAAAGAACAAAGTCTCTCTATCACTTATAGCTAGTGTTGAGCGATACCTTCCGATATCAGGAAATATCGGATCGGATCGGACAGATACTCAAAAAATATCGGATATCGCCGATTCCGATACCGGAAACCAATGCAAGTCAATGGGACACAAATATTGGAATGAAAATAAACCCTTTCTTTCCTTGTAGGTTAATTCTACATGAAGGAAAACAGCTAAGAATAATGTAGAATGTATTACATGAAAAGCCGGCAATTCAGCAGCGGCATACACCGGTACCCGACAATTTAGAACAGAAAGAATAGAGGATCACACATAGATTAGATAGATAGAAACATGTCAGTCACATATATAAGAAGTACAGTGACAGTGTTGGTTACTGTACTTGTCATTTAGTGTTAAAGGATTTATTTAAAAAAATAATAGTGTTTTCATGCACAGTCTCTTTAAAAAAGCCGGCCGGCAATTCAGCATCGGTACCCGACAATTTAGAATAGAAAGAATAGAGCATCACACATAAATTAGATAGATAGAAACATGTCAGTCACATCTAATATATATAATTGTCTTATCCCGTCTGTCTGTCTGTCCAGGAAATCCCACGTCGCTGATTGGTCAGGCCGCGGCCAATCAGTGACGCGGGATTTCAGAACAAGATGGCGGCCGTAAGCGGCTCACCCTCACACGCTCACCCGCACACGCTCACCTTCACACGCTCACCCTCAGACGCTCACCCTCAGACGCTCACCCACAGACGCTCACGCTCAGATGCTCACGCTCGGACGCTCACGCTCGGATGCTCACCCTCGGACGCTCACCCTCGGGCGCTCACGCTCAGATGCTCACACTCACGCTTGGATGCTCACGCTCGGACGCTCACACTCACGCACTGACGCTCACGCTCACGTTCTGACGCTCACGCTCTGATGCTCACGCTCTGACGCTCACGCTCTGATGCTCACGCTCGGACGCTCACCCTCGGACGCTCACGCTCAGACGCTCACGCTCAGACGCTCACGCTCGGACGCTCATGCTCGGACGCTCACGCTCGGACGCTCACGCTCGGACGCTCACGCTCACGCACAGACGCTCACGCTCTGACGCTCACGCTCTGATGCTCACGTTCTGACGCTCACGCTCTGACGCTCGGACGCTCACCCTCAGACACTCACCCTCAGATGCTCACCCTCAGACGCTCACCCTCAGACGCTCACGCTCTGACGCTCACACTCGGACGCTCACGCTCACGCACTGACGCTCACACTCTGACGCTCACGCTCACGCACTGATGCTCACGCTCACGCTCTGACACTCACGCACTGACGCTCGGACGCTCACGCTCACGCACTGACGCTCATGCTCTGACGCTCACGTTCTGACGCTCACACTCGGACGCTCACGCTCACGCACTGACGCTCACACTCTGACGCTCACGCTCACGCACTGATGCTCACGCTCACGCTCTGACACTCACGCTCTGACGCTCACGCACTGACGCTCGGACGCTCACGCTCACGCACTGACGCTCATGCTCTGACGCTCACGTTCTGACGCTCACGCTCTGACGCTCAAGCTCACGCTCTGACGCTCATGCTCTGACGCTCATGCTCTGACGCTCACGCTCGGACGCTCACGCTCGGACGCTCACGCTCGGACACTCACGCTCATGCACTGACGCTCACGCTCACGCTCTGACGCTCACGCTCTGACGCTCACGCTCTGACGCTCTGACGCTCACGCTCTGACACTGAAGCTCGGACGCTCACGCTCGGACGCTCAGGCTCACGCACTGACGCTCACGCTCACGCACTGACGCTCACGCTCTGACGCTCACGCTGTGACGCTCACGTTCTGACGCTCACGCTCACGTTCTGATGCTCACGCTCTGACGCTCACGCTCTGACGCTCAAGCTCACGCTCTGACGCTCACGCTCTGACGCTCACGCTCTGACGCTCACGCTCGGACGCTCAAGCTCACGCACTGACGCTCACGCTCACACTCTGACGCTCACACTCTGATGCTCACGCTCTGACGCTCACGCTCTGACGCTCTGACGCTCACGCTCTGACGCTCGGACGCTCACGCTCGGACGCTCAGGCTTGGACGCTCACGCTCGGACGCTCAGGCTCTGACGCTCACACTCTGACGCTCACGCTTTGACGCTCAGGCTCTGACGCTTACGCTTTGACGCTCAGGCTCTGACGCTCACGCTTTGACGCTCAGGCTCTGACGCTCACGCTTTGACACTCACCCTCGGACGCTCACCCTCGGACGCTCACCCTCGGATGCTCACCTTCGGACGCTCACCCTCACACGCTCACCCTCACACGCTCACCTTCACACACTCTCATTCTCACGCTCACATTCTCACGCTCCCACGCTCACCCTCACACGCTCCCACGCTCACCCTCATACCTGCTCCCACGGTCACCCGCTCCCAAATTCACCCTCACATTCTCACCCTCCCACGCTCACCCGCTCACGCTCACCCTCACACGCTCCCATGCGCCATCGGCCGCGACCAAACAGCGAAATTGGCGCCATGTTTAAACACCGCTCTGCACAGAGGTCAGCGGCGATGCAGCGGGAGATCCGCTGCCCGGTCCTCAGTAATACGATTAGCTGATTGGTCGCCGCCGCCGGCCACGACCAGTCAGCGATATTGGCGCCAAATTAAAACACCGCTCTGCTGATTGCGCCCGATGTACCGCATACATATTCTAGAAAACCCGATGCGTTTGAATCGGGCCACCAATGCCCAATGAACTCAGCTCACCTCATGCACGTCACTGACAGCGTGGGAGAATTCTCCTGCGGTGAGCGTGAAAGAATTCTCCTGCTGAAGCGCTGAGCTCAGGAGAATTCACCCACACTGTCAGTGACGTGCATGAGGTGAGCTCATGTCCAATGAACTCAGCTCACCTCATGCACGTCACTGACAGCGTGGGAGAATTCTCCTGCGCTCAGCGCTTGAGCAGGAGAATTCTCCCACGCTGGGATGGCATTGAGATGACAGGCTGGATCGCAGCTGAACGCTGCCATCCAGCTTGTCATCCTTCAGAGACACTGCAGAGCGCAAGCATGCCTATGGATGCGCCATTTCTGGGGCGGCTGACGGCTGGTGTTTCTAGCCTGGGAGGGGGCCAATATTCATGGCACCCTTCCTGGGCTATTAATATCAGCCCCCAGCTGTCTGCCTAGCCTTTGCTAGCTATTAAAATAGGGGGGACCCCACGTCATTTCTTTGGGGGTCCCCCATTTTAATAGCTAGTAAAGGCTAGGTATTCAGCTGGGGGCTGATATAAGTAGCCTGGGAAGCTCCGTGGGTATTACCACCTTCCCAGGCTTCAAACATCTGCCCCAGCTGTCTGCTTAACCTCCGCTAGAGACTAAAATTACGGGGAACCCCACGCCAATTTTTTTTTTTAATAAATCCTTTATTTTAACACTAAATGACAAGTACAGTAATCAACACTATCACTGTACTTCTTATATATGTGACTGACATGTTTCTATGTATCTAATCTATGTGTGATGCTCTATTCTTTCTATTCTAAATTGTCGGGTACCGATGCTGAATTGCCGGCCGGCTTTTTTAAAGAGACGGTGCATGAAAACGCTATTATTTTTTTTAATAAATCCTTTAACACTAAATGACAAGTACAGTAAGCTGAGCGCTGCCATCCAGCTTGTCATCCTTCAGAGACACTGCAGAGCGCAGGCATTATGGGAACTTCAGATTCCGGTATTCGATATTCTAAAAGTATCGGAACTCCGATACCGCGAATATCGGTCGATACCCGATATTTCAGTATCGGAATGCTCAACACTACTTATAGCGCATGAGGAACAGGGTAAAAAATAAATAAAATAAATTCTTCACCTGCTGTTGATTTGTTCATTCTGCCTCCCAAAAATCGCAGTAAGGCTCGGCTCACGTTTCCTGCACTCTTCCCAGAGCGCTTTTCACGGATTTCCGTGTAAATCTCTGAAATACATGATTCAGATGGAACCCCTGGCAAAAGATTCCCTATTATGAGGCAGACGGAAGCACTGTGGACCCAGTCTGGCCTGTGATCTGGTGGTGTCTGTCTTTTTAGGGGTGCATAAAAGCGCAGTCCGCCACAGTTTTGTGCACAAGGACAATGCTGAACAGAGGCCAGATGGAGTCCAGAGTAACTCTGCTGCCTCATTTTAGTGAATGGATCCCTCGGGGGTTTCATCTGAATCATGTCACTAGGAGATTTAAATAGAAGCCCCAAAGTAAGTGCTCATTGTAGAGCAGCGTAGAATGCAGGAAAAATGTGATGTAAAATGTTCTCAACAAAAGCTTCAAATCAATCCCCAAAAAAAAGCAAGTCTCCACTTAGGTCAGTCATCTGTTAACGGAAATATAGGGGGCATCCACATTACTGGTTGTACAAAAGCTCTGGAAAAGCAAAATGGCTCCTCGTTCTCCCAAAAGAAATTCAGCAAATTCTGCGCTCCCAAATCCAAATTCCACCCCAGGCTCAGAATAGCCCACCAGAAGCAGGAGAATCCTCTGGTAGGCCCCTGTGAACTAGTGCTAATGAGTAGTGCTATTACACTTGATTCACAATTTGCAGAAATAGGTATAATTTAATCATTCATTAAACAAGCTATCCAAGTTAATATTGCATAAAAGCAAAAAAAATTAGTGTACTAGTGTCAGGTTATTTTTGCATGTAGCTGAACAGTGGGCCCCAAGAATCAATCAATATTACTGGTGGGCCTTTGTCAACCCAGTGCGACACCGCTCACAGTGTGCCTAAACCACATTTAGCGTCCACATGTTTCGCATTTCTGTAGTGATGACAGCCCTCCTAATTTATGGGTGCATGTCTCCAGAAGCACAAGCTGGGCATAAAGTATTAGGCATCATAACGTACTGGGAACTACAATGGAAGGTTGCAATTTTTATTCAGCAACATTCACTTCTGCTTGTTTCTGGAAAACACCCATTGAGTCAAAATCGTCACTACACCTGTAGATAAATTCCCAAAGGGGTATAATTTCCAAAATGCAGTCACTTGAGGGGACTTAGGGGCTCTGTATATGGAGTCCACAAACCATTCTAGGAAAATCTGCGCTCCAAGAGGCAAAAAGCGCTCCGTCCCTCCCGAGTTTTGACTTATGGCTAGCCAGTACTGTACATCCACATACGGGGTATTTCTACATTCAGCAGAAATTGTGCGTCAAATTTTGGTGCCATTTTTACCCATTTCCCCCTTTTTTAAAATGTAAAATCTGGGGCTAAAACAAAACATTGGTGGTAAAAATGAAATTATTCCTTCTTTACCACCCAATGGTATAAAATTCTGTGAGGCATATGTAGTGTCAATATGATCACTGCACCCCTAGATTTATTAATTGGGGGGTGCAGTTTGTAAAATGAGGTCATCCTCAGGGACTCTGCCATTGTGGCATGGCACCTTCAAATCATTCCAGCAAAATCTCAACTCCAACATGGCACTTCTTCCCTTCAGAGCCTTGCACTGTGCCTCAAAAGTAGTTTTTGACCACATATGGGGTATCGGTATACTCAGAAGAAATTGCACAACACATTTTGAGGTCCATTTTCCCCTGCTATCATTGTGAAAATGAAAAAAATTGGGGCAAAAACAAAAATTTTTGTGGGGAAAATATTTTTTTTTCATTTTCACAGATCAATGTTGTAAAATTATGTGAAGCACCTGTGGGTTCAAGGTGCTCACCACACATCTAGAAAAATTCCTTGAGGGGTCTTGTTTCAACAATGGAATCACTTGTGGGATGTTTCCACTGTTTAGGCACATCAGGGGTTCTCCAAACGCAACATGAGACCCGCAGACCATTCCATCAAGTCTGCATTCCAAAATGTTGATCCTTCCTTTTTGTGCTCTGCCATGTGCCCAAACAGTAGTTTTCCCTCACATATAGGGTATCTGCACACTAAGGAGAAATTGCATAACAAGTTACCCTTGTGAAAATAAAAAATTTGGGGCTAAAAGGACATTTTTTGTGGGAAAAATATGATTCTTTTATTTTCACAGCTATACGTGATAAACTTCTGTGAAGCATCTGGGGGTTCAAGGTGCTCACCACTCATCTAGATGCATTCCTTGAAGGATCTAGTTTGCAAAATTGGGTCAGTTGTGGGGGTTTTCTTCTGTTTAATCACATCAGGGGATGACCAAACACGACATGGCGATTGCTATTGATTCCAGCCAATTTTGCGCTCCAAAAGTCAAATGGCTCTCCTTCCGTTCCGAGTCCAGCGGTGTACCAAAATAGCAGTTTTCCCCTACATGTGGGTATCGGCATGCTCAAGAGAAATTGAAGAACAAATTTTGGGGTCCATTTTCTCCTTTTACCTTTGTGAAAATAAAAAAAATTGGGGCTAAAGGAACATTCTTGTGGGAAAAATGTGATTTTTTTTTATTTTCATGGCTCTACGTTATAAACTTCTGTGAAGCACCTGGGGGTTCAAGGTGCTCATCACACATCTAGATACATTCCTTGAGGGGTCTAGTTTCCAAAATGGGGTCACTTGTGTGAGGTTTTCACTGTTTAGGCTAAGCAGGGGCTCTCCAAGCATGAAATGGCATCCGCTCTCAATTTTAGCTAATTTTGCATTCAAAAATTAAAATGGTGCTCCTTCCCTTCCGAGTCCTGCTGTGCACCCACATAGTTTTCCCATACATATGGCGTATCGGCTTACTCGGTAGAAACTGCACAATAATTTTTGGGGTCCATTTTCTCTTGTTACCCTTGTGAAAATAAAAAAATTGTGGCTATTTTTGTGGAAAAAAATATATTTTTTTATTTTCACGGCTCTACGTTATAACTTTCTGTGAAGCACCTGGGAGTTCAAGGTGCTCACCACACATCTAAATAAGTTTCTTGACTGGTCTAGTCTACAAAATGGGGCCACTTGTGGGTGGTTTTCACTGTTGAGGCACATCAGGGGCTCTCCAAACGTGACATGCCATCCACTCTTGATTCCAGTCAATTTTATGTTCAAAAAGTCAAATGGTCCTCCTTCCCTTCCGAGTCCTGCCATGTGCCTAAACAATAGTATTCTCCCACATATGGGGTATCGCCATAGTCAGGAGAAATTGCATAACAAATTTTGGGGTCCATTTTCTCTTGTTACCCTTGTGAAAATAAAAAATTGTGTCTAAATTTAAATTTTTGTGAAAAAAAGTAAAATGTTAATTTCTTCCTTCCACATTCCATTAATTACTGTGAAGTACCTGAAGGGTTAATAAACTTCTTTAATATGGTTTTCAGCACCTTGAGGGGTGCAGTTTTTAGAATGGTGTCACTTTGGGTGTTTTCTGTCATATAGGCCCCTCAAAGTCACTTCAAATGTCATGTGGTCCCTAAAAAAAGGGTTTTGTAAATTTTGTTGGAAAAATGAGATGTTGCTGGTCAACTTTTAACCCTTCTAACTTCTTTAAAAAATTGTGCTGATGTAATGTAGACATGTGGGAAATGTTATTTATTAACTATTTTGTATGACATAACTTTCTGGTTTAAGGGCATAAAATTGAAAAAATTTTAAAATTTTCTACATTTTCGCCACATTTCCAATTTTTTGTCCTATTGAACAAATTTTACTACTATCATGAAGTACAATATGTCATGAAAAAACGATCTCAGAATCAGTGGGTTCCGTTAAAATGTTCCAGAGGTATTACCACATAAAGCAACATTGGTGAGATTTGGAAAATTTGGATTGGTTATGAAGGTGAAACCGGCTTCAGGGGGTGAAGGTGGTTAAAGCTATCTGTCCGGTAAATTTTTCAGCCCTTTAACTACTCCAGACACTCTAAGGCTGCGTGCCCACGATGCGTTTTTCATGCGTTTCCGCTGCGGAATTTCCGCAGCGGAAACGCATCAAAAACGCATGGTAATCCGCACCCCATGGTCCCCAATGGCATTCCGCAATGTCAATGCACATGCTGCGGATTTTTCCGCAGCGTTTCTGCAGCGCTCATAAATCCGCAGCATGTTCATTAATTTTGCGGAAGCGCAGCGGAATGGCCGCCATTGACTTGCATTGAGACGCATATAATCCATGTCTGTACATTTGTACACGCGCATTATATGCGGTTCAATGTGCTTATGGTACCCAGTTCTGGAGGAGAGAAGACTCTCATCCAGACCTGGGTACCATTGTACCTGTGAAAAAAAGAATAAAATAATAAAGTTTATATTCACCTCTCCGGCGGCCCCTGCAGCGCTTCTCCTTCCAGGACCTGAGATGACGTCGCGGTCATGTGACCGCAGGCTGTCTCGCGACGTGCCGGCAACCCGGAAGAAGCCAGGACGAGCGCGACAGCACACGCGGCGGGGGATCGGGGGTAAGTATAGCTTTATTTTTTTATTTTTACGGTCACACTATATAAATCCATGCTGTTTGCATGGATTTATACAGTGTGACCTAGTTGTCAAGCACTTTCCAAGTGATGCTATCGCCTGGAAAGTGCTTGTCAGTCCACATGCGGAAACGCATACGTTAACGCATGTGGATACGCATGTGAATCCGCATGTATTCCGCATGTATTCTGCAGGAAAAACGCATGCACAATCTGCATGCATTTTTTCTGCCAGGGAGATGCAGAAATGCTGCAGAAATTTTCTGCTTCATTTCTGCATCGTGGGCACATAGCCTTATTAAGACAAGTGAGGCAGCAGAGAAAATACCTGTATGAGGAATATTATTTTTTCTCCAGAGGAGTCAGCAAACGCCTATGTCAGGTTTAGTATGACTATTTTTGCACTTTATGCACAAACAAGAGTCCTAGAACTAAGAAGTATGGTTTAGACATGGCCTTTCAGTGCCTTTAAGTATTTAAAGAAAATACAGTTCCAGAAATATTTGGACAGTGACAAAAGTTTTGGCATTTTAGCTGTTTACCAAAACTTATATAGTTATATAATCAATATGAGCTTAAAAGGCTGAGCTTTAATTTGAGTCTATTCACATCCTATTGGAGTAAGGGTTTAGGAATTACAGCACTTTTATATGTAGATGCTTCTTTTTAAAGGGACCAAAAGTAACTGGACAATTATCTCAAAAGCTCTTTAATGGTCTGCATGGGCTATTTCCTCGTTATTACATCATCAATTAAGAAGACCAAAGGTCTGGAGACGATTCCAGGTGTGGCATTTGGATTTGATTAACCTACAACATGCGGTCAATGGAATAGAAACAGACCATCATTAGTCTGAAAAAAAGAATAAATCCATCAGAGAGATATCAGAAATGTTAGGAGTGGCCAAATCAACAGTTTAGTACATTCTGCAAAAAAAGAGCGCACTGGTGAGCTTAGGAACTCAAAAATGCCTGGATGTCCACGAAAGACAACAGTATCCACTACAGAATCCTTTCCAGAAGAAAAACCCCTTCACAACATCCACCCAATTGAAGAACACTCTCCTGGAAGTAAGAGATTCAGTATCTAAGTCTACCATAAAGAGAAGATTTCATGAGAGCAAATACAGAGGTTTCACCACAAGGTGTGTAGGGATGTGGACTGTCTTACCCTGTTCCTGCCCCTGAAGACAACAATTGTGCTGTTTGTATAGTGTCATGCGGTTTTACATGTAATAGTGATGTGCGTCTTATGTAATGTGTTGTGGTAATGTACAGCATATAAGTAATGAAAAGTGTTACTGTATAATGTGAGTAGGGTGTAGTGTAAGATAAGCGTAGGATTAGCTTTGGGATAGCATAAGTACGGTTTCTTTAGGAAGTGGTGCAGCAACAGTATATGACATAGGATAGGAACAATAGGTTTAGTCTATAGAATAGGAAGTAGTTAATGATAGAAGTAGCCCAGTGGATGGAAACTAGTGTTAAAAAAGGGGGATATTTCCTCTTATTGTGTGGCTAGAGAAGTGCAGCGTCAAGGTCAAGTTCAGGTGTAGCAAACTGCTAGGGGCAGTATGGGCCAATCATTCTAGGCAGTGGGAGGCCATACTGATATCCCTGATGTACATTTCTGTAATCTCTGGAGCCTAGGGTTTGGGCCAGGTACCAAGGAGCGGGCCTGGTCTTCTGACATCTGGAGGTCGGTGGACGTGGAATTACATGGGGGGCAGGTAGATGGTTCCGGGTGCACTGCGAAAATGGAGAAGAAATCCCTGCGGCTCAAGGAGTCAGCGGGTTTAGGGGTAGTGATGGGGACAGTGATGATAGTAACTAGGATGTGACAGGCTGGGGACAACAACCCAATGGGGACAGTGATGATAGTAACTAGGACGTGACAGGTTCCCTTTAAGTAGTGTCTAGTTGAATTTTGCACCAACCAGCTTGCACAACGCCATCCAAGAGGTGATTACAAGGAATTATTAACAATGGCACTCCTGTTCCTTGGTTTGCCGGCAAACCCAGACATACACATCAATACTCCAGACGACTACCATTGGGCCCGAAAAAAGTGAGCCAGTGAAACTACTGTAAAATTGTACATTTACTTTGCTGCAAGACATTTATTACAAATAATTGTTAGTTTTGTGATGATTGAGCCACCAGCAAACAATGTTGCAATGTTACAAAATTTTGTGTATGTTACAATCGCACCAAAGGAAATTATTCCCAGGGATGAGACCTAGAAATTTGCACAAAAAAATTTTGACTGTCACCCTACTGAACACTTCAGAATTTATCTGGCTGTTTCTCTCATCAGTCACATCATCAATAAACATTAGTGACCTAGTGCCTGTTATGATCTGCCACAAGAACTAAGGAAAGATAGGGGAAAGCTGTCCCTACAGTAAGACTAAGCTGGATCCCTACGATGTAGCGGGCTGCCTGTTCCTTGTGAACAGACACGCCTTAGTTCTCGGCTAGTCTGAACGAAGACCTATAGAAATAAGAGAGGGGTCCCTAAAAGAACTAAGGACTGGGACAAAAATGGGACACCTCCTAAACAGAAATTGTTGTAGAACACAAAAGACAAACTGACAAAAAGTACTAGAGGTCCCAGAGGACCAAGTAAACTGACAGAGAAAGGCACCGAAGCACCAGGCTAGCAAAACAGACAAACAACACTGAAGTCCAGCAAAGCCATAAGGGCAGAGCTGGAATATATAGACGGATGGTCACGTGACCGCAAAACACAAGATAGAAAAAACTAACAGGAGGGTTCTAACAGTACCCCCTCTTCTATGAGGATCCTCCGGATCCTCCAGGCCCAGGCGTATCAGGAAACCTCCTGTGGAAAGCTTTAACAAGCCTAGGAGCAGAGACATCATCCGTCCTTACCCAGGAGTTGTCTTCGGGACCGAAACCCTTCCAGGAGACAAGATACTGTAATCTCCCTCTATGCCATCTAGAATTCAAGATACACGAAATTTTAAATTCGCCGTCTTCCACCACAGGAGGAACTGTGACAGTGGCGTCCCTATCAGATACGTCAGCCTTTTTCAACAAGGAAACATGAAACACAGGATTAATCTTTCAGGAAGTAGGGACATCCAACCTAACAGCAGACGGGTTAACAACCTGAAGCATTTTAAATGGACCCACAAACTTAGGACCCAGTTTTTTAGAGGGAATCCTCAACCGCAGGTTCTTCGAGGACAACCAAACCATGTCACCCACAGTAAACAAAACCTCTTTACGTTTCCTGTCAAAATACTTCTTGGACTTCTTGTTAGCCTCTTGAAGGTTGCAATGTACATTAGTCCAAACTCTCTCCAAATCACCGGAAAAATTCTCCTCCTCCGGCACCGCCGACCCTAATTTGTAGAACGAACCAAAAGACGGATGTCTCCCGGTACAACAAAAAAAAGGAGAACACCCAGCAGAGAAGGATGTATGATTGTTAAGAGCAAATTCTGCGAGAGGCAGAAACTCAGACCACACCTCTTGATTGTCTGCCACAAAACAACGCAAAAACTGTTCAACATCCTGGTTCTTTCTTTCAGTCTGTCCATTAGACTCAGGATGATAACCAGATGAAAATGACAAATGGACTCCCAACCTGTGACAAAAAGCACGCCAAAAGTGAGCCACAAACTGAGGTCCTCTTTCTGAAACAATATCTGTGGGAACGCCATGGAGTTTGACAATCTCCTTAACAAACGCCTTAGCGAGTGTCTTGGCGCAGGGCAACTTAATGAATGGAACCAAGTGACACATCTTACTAAAATGGTCCACGACCAGCCAGATGACAGTAAAACCCTCGGACAAAGGAAGATCAGTAATAAAATCCATTGTGAGATGCGTCCAAGGTGCACTAGGAACTTCCAGAGGGCAAAGCAACCCCGCAGCAGGAGTATGTGAAGCCTTTGACCTACCACACACAGTACATTGATGCACCCACTTGATGACTTCCTTCTGCCATCCAGGCCACCAAAAACAGCGACTGAATAGTCTCTAAGTTTCCGAAATTCCTGGATGACCTGCCAACGGAGACTCAGGACACTCCACAAACAAATCTCTCCTAAAGGCTCTAGGCACGAACAACCTCCCATGGGGAGTGTTAGAAGGGGCATCATCTTGAGTTTTCAGAATCCCATTCTCCAAAAAGGAGTCCAAAGCCGCCACCACAACTCCTTTCTGTAAAATGCTCTCCTCCTCCTCGGCACCGATCGTAGGAGAGAAGTTGCGAGATAAAGCATCGGCTTTAACATTCTTAGTACCAGGGATATAGGTAACAGAAAAATGAAACTGGGAAAAAAAAAGTGCCCACCTAGCTTGACGGGCATTCAAGCGTTTAGCAGCATCCAGATAGATCAAATTCTTATGATCTGTGAAAACCTGAATAGGAAATCTAGCGCCTTCCAAAAAATGACGCCAATGTTCAAACGCGAGTTTAATAGCCAGCAACTTCCGATTTCCAACATCATAATTCAGTTCGGTTTCCGAAAATTTCCTCAAAAAGAAGGCACAATGATGTACTCCACCCTTGTTCTCCTGAGACAAAACTGCTCCGACCCCCACCATTGAAGCATTGACCTCGACCAAAAAAAGCTTGGTCTCATCAGGCTGCATAAGGATAGGGGCAGAACTGAACCTCTCTTTGAGATACTCAAACGCTTCAATGGCCTCAGTAGTCCACTGGCCCGTATTCGCACCTTTCTTGGTGAGATCGGTTAGAGGTTTAACAATTACAGAAAAATTCTTAATGAATTTCCTGTAATAATTGGCAAAACCCAAAAATCTCTGTATAGATTTCAAACCAATAGGCCTAGGCCATTCCTGCACAGGCTGAACCTTCACAGGGTCCATCTCAAAGCCATCGCTGGAGACAATGTAGCCCAAAAAACTAATTTTCTGCTCAGCGAACTCATATTTCTCCAGTTTAGCAAAGAGTGAATTATCACTCAATAACTGCAAAACTTCACGTACACTCTGCCAATGGGACTCCAGATCTGGCGAATAAATCAAAATGTCATACAAATACACAACCACATCCTTACCAGTCAAAGGTCTCAGGATGTCATTAATAAGGTTCTCAAAAATGCAGGTGCATTGGTAAGACCAAAAGGCATCACCAGATTCTCAAAATGACCTACCGGAGTGTTAAAAGCAGTTTTCCATTCATCACCCTCCTTCACTCGTAACAAATTGTATGCCCCCCGGAGATCAATTTTGGAGAACCACTTGGCTCCCACTAACTGGTTAAACAAGTCAGGAATTAACGGCAATGGGTAGGAATTGCGTATGGTAATCTTATTAATTTCACGAAAATCCAGACATGGACGTAAACCGCCATCCTTTTTTTTAACAAAGAAGAATCCAACTGCCTCAGGTGACTTAGAAGGTCTAATGTGACCAGCAGCCAGGCTAGTCTCTATGTACTCCTCCAAAGCCTTTCTTTCACGGATAGTCAGATTAAACAAGCGACTTTTGGGAAGAGTAGCACCCGGAACAAACTCAATGGCGCAATCATAATCCTTATGAGGAGGTAAAACTTGAATAGGTACAGGTAATTCCCCTTTTTCCACAGCCGCAATGTGACCATTAAAACATTTATCATAGCACTTCGGACTCCAAGACTTAATCACATTAGTAGACCAGTCCAATAAAGGATTGTGCAGTTTTAACCAAGGCAATCCTAGAACAACTGGAGAGGGCAAATTATCCAAAACAACCAAGTCCAAAATTTCTTGGTGAACTCCATTGATAGTGAGGGAAAATGCAGTGATTACAAAGGTTTGGATTTCAATTTAAGGTTTTCCAAAAACCCTTTATCTATCACATTAAGTGTTGAACCACAATCCACAAATACCTGAAATTCAATCAAATCTCCCTGCAGAGTAGTACTCGCAGAAAGAAATACTCCTGTAGAGCGTAAACAAGCTATACGGGCGTAACTGACCTTTTTTTTTCTTTACTTAAACGACGCTCACAATACTTAATCAAATCGTCAGCTTTACCACAATAAAGACATAAACCCTCGGCGAATCTCCGGTCTCTTTCCTGAGAGCGGAGTGACATTGCCCCCACCTCCATTGGTTCTCCGCTGTCAGAGCAGATTTTCTGGGAACTAGGACCTGACGTTACAGGAGTATTTACATCATTCACCCTGGTCCTCAGTCTCCTGTCCACACGAACAGCTAACTGCATAGCTTCCTGCAGAGTCTCAGGTGCAGGGAATGCAATTAGCAAATCCTTAACCCTTTCACTCAGACCAGCAAGAAATAAACATCTCAGCGCCGAATCATTCCATTTAACTTCTGAGGCCCATCTCCTGAAGTGTTTGCAATAATTTTCAACATCATCTGACCCATGATTCAAACGTCTAAGTTCTGATTCAGCAGATGAGATTCGATCAGGATCGTCATATAATAGCCCCATAGCAGAAAAAAATTCTTCAACAGAACTTAAACACGGATCATTAGGCTGGAGAGAAAAGGCCCAACCCTGTGGTTCTTTGCGCAAAAGTGACATAATAAAACCAATGCGCTGTGATTCATTCCCAGAGGATCTTGGTCTCAAACGAAAATATAACAAACAAGCATTTTTAAAGGAAAAAAACTCTTGCTGTTTACCATAAAAAACATCAGGCAGTCCTACCTTGGGTTCGACAAAATTCGCTCCAGGACAGCTACTCACGTGTTGCTGAAGCTCGGCCACCTCCAGAGACAATCCCTGCAGGCGTTGAGCCAACTCCTGGACGGAAACCATACTGATCCCCGAAATTCTTTCCTTTTAGTTTTTTTTTGGGCTGGACTTACTGTTATGATCTGCAACAAGAACTAAGGAAAGATAGGGCAAAGCTGTCCCTACAGTAAGACTAAGCTGGATCCCTACGATGTAGCGGACTGCCTGTTCCTTGTGAACAGACCCGCCTTAGTCCTCGGCTAGTCTGAACGAAGACCTATAGAAATAAGGGAGGGGTTCCTAAAAGAACTAAGGACTGGGACAAAAATGGGACACCTCCTAAACAGAAATTGTTGTAGAACACAAAAGACAAACTGACAAAAAGTACTAGAGGTCCCAGAGGACCAAGCAAACTGACAGAGATAGGCACTCAAGCACCAGGCTAGCAAAACAGTCAAACAACACTGAAGTCCAGCAAAGCCATAAGGGCGGAGCTGGAATATATAGGCAGATGGTCACGTGACCGCAAAACACAAGATAGAAAAAACTAACAGGAGGGTTCTAACAGTGCCTTTGGAAGCCATGCATGCCCATGCCATTCACTGCCTCCACCATGTTTTACAGAGGGTGTGGTGTGATTTGGATTATGAGCTGTCCCAAACCTTCTCCATACTTTCTTTTTACCATCATTCTGGCACAGATTGATCTTAGTTTCAGCAGTCCAAAGAATTCTTTTCTGGAACTGGGCTGGCAGCTTTAGATTTTTTTGGGCAAAATCTAATCTGGAATTTCTATTTTTAAGGCTGATTAATGGTTTGCTCCTGTAAAGTGTGGCTGAGCGGTAGTCATGACCTAGCTGTTGTCCGGTTATGCTCTGGCACTTTACAGACAAATGGTGTCCCAGTCCTGGTGTGTTGTAGGGTATCCGGTGCATCGCACTCACTTGTAGGCAGTAGGCCTCCGCTGCCTCCAGGCTTCCGTCCTAAGGAGCCACCACACACAATTTAGGGGACACCAAGTTCTTTACAGCAGGCACATTTTTACTGGTCAGTTCAAGTTAATCAGGCGTTGACATGTGAGATAGGGCATTTCATCTTTCCTTACCCCTTAGTATGACTCCTCTTCAGCCCTGCCATATTGCATCACTAAAAACCCAATGGGGGCAGTGATGATAGTAACTCGGACATGACAGGTTCCCTTTAAGGCAGACCTTGCTCAGTTGAAACTATGTCATCTTCCATTCTAGCCGAAAACTTAGTTTTATCCAGTTGATTACAGGCAGCAACAAAATCTCTCTAACAAGTTTATATTTGGACTACAATTTATCTAACACACTTGTAATAATTAGCGCTTGAATGTGGTGCCTAAATGGCAAACTTAGTAGTTCTTTCTGCAGTTTCTGTTGCAAGAGGACACACGCATCAGCCTTTGTACCAGTGCTACTAACTGGTCATGTCAAATGACATAAACTTCACTTTATCCATTCTGCCAATCCTGCAGAATCTTAGCTTGTGCTGCTCCTGTGCTGTTAGGTATCTCTGGGACTGACAACTACTTCTCAGTTCTTCCTCCTGACACTTGTACTGCCAGTCGCTCAGCAGTTTCATTGTGGGTCTGGCTTGCAAACCTTTTCCCATCCTAGTCTACAGTCAGTGAACCACTGCTATCAAAGAAAGCTTTGACAGTATTTACTGCAATCTCTCGATGCCGGCAGTGAGCCTGTCTGATAGATTTCCTATCCAACGTGAGACTGTCTGGATCATGGCCAAGAGACTGAGAAGCAGCAGCAAGCAGATAGGTCACTTTTCTATCACTGGTATTAGTTCTGTCTAGAGCTGCAGCAACTTATGGAGTCACAATGTTGACAGGTCTTACGGACTTACATTTCTTAGGACTAAAATGCCCTTCGCCCTCATCACTATCGTTGTCAGAAGCGCCGTTGTCGCTGCAAGTGCTAATACTACTGTAAAGTTCAGCCAATGCTGTTTCCTTTTTTCTTCATTTCTCTGTCTGTAATTCTCTCATAAATCTTCTTTCCTCTACCCTGGTCAACTTTCTGTCTAATGGTTACATGCTACCATGACGACTTTTTTCTCTTTGAGCAAGCAAGAAGTCATGGTCTTCCTGAAGTTTTATAAGTTTCATAGCATCAGCATGAGCAACATCAAACAAATCATCAAGCTTATTAACAAATTCCTTCTCCTTGGATTCTTGTGTTTTGGTTTGCCGTTTAGCATTCTTCTTGAGACTCTTTTATTGACCAAACAGACTCTTCATCTTACTGATCACGTGATATTGTTGCCTTGTCGGGATTCGCTTAGTTGGCTGTGACGGTAGTGTCATCACTGCATTCTTGGTCTTCTATCCTTTGGATTACGATATCGGAGAGAATGAAGACACAGGACAGGATGTTTGTGTCTAAACATACTCTAAACTTTATTACAAAACATAGGGCTAATATACACCCTGAAGGCAGGAAACGGATTTGCCATATATGGTTCGATTATACAGTTTAGCTGAACAAGCGAAAAAAAACTAGTTTCTGTATGCTTTAAAATATTTAATTAGACGTATCTGGTTAGCAAGGCCACATTATCTTCTTGCAAGAACACATTATTGCTACAAGAAGAAACATCTGGCCAGGGAGGACCTCTTAGCAAGGACACGCTATTGATACAAGAAGGAACATTTCAGCTTGCTGTTGTTTTTACCTAAAATAACTGTCAGACTTATATAGCATAGATGGGGCCTTTAAACTTGAGGGACTCCATCTTCTGCTATAACATTCCATCCTTTTGTTCCTTCATTTATCAATACGAATCTCTATGTTTTCTTTTAGTACAACGCTGAATACACATTAGAAAAAGATTAAAAACCAAATAAACCGCAAGACACATTAGCAAAACCTGTAAAATAGCTTGTACTATACCAGCCAACCACCCACTGATACCTTTAAACCAATTTACGGGATTTAGAAAGGAAAATCTCTGTGTGGAATTATTGGCCAAAGTATCTGAACCGTTCACCCAAAAGTTTATCTCTTCCCATGAGACCGGGACAGCGAGAAAGGGTATGCTAGTGGACGTCACAGGGGCATGTGTACATATCCAACAATTAGCAATGGTCTGGTTTTGCTCCTTTAGTCCATCGATTAGAGCAAGATGGTGTCTAATGAATCTATTGTCGTCTCCATCCATGGTGCCTAACTTAGTCCATGCACCTGTGGTCGCAAGTATGCAGGTAAGTATAAACAATGTCATCATTCTTTGTCCGCTGGTTCTCCTAGTATCTTTTTGCAATGGGACGCGTGGATCCAGGTCTCTTTTCCCTCTAGCTTAACGGCTCTACTTGTGGTCAGCAGAACTTGAAAGGGTCCGTCCAACCGTGGATCTAGGCTTTTCCTCACGTGTCTTTTTATAACCACCCAGTCTCCAGGTTGCAGCGTATGGCTGCTAGAGTCTTGATCTGGATCTGGAAGAGAACTGAAGACATTATCATGTACTTGCTTAATCTTTTTGTGTAAAGCCCTCACATAGGAACTTAGCACATGGTTGTTCATTTCTAATGCTTGCGGATAGAAACACCCTAGGCTGGGTACGTTGCCAAACAATATCTCATATGGAGAGAGTCCAGTCTTTCTATTAGGCGTGTATCTTACTGAAAACAGAGCAAGCGGTAAACAGTCCGGCCATGGTTTTCCTGTCTCAGCCATGGCTTTCTGAATTTTTAATTTCAATGTCCCATTCAGTCTTTCCACTTTACCAATACTTTGCGGGTGATATGGGGTGTGGAATGCTTGTTGAATTCATAGAGCTGACATGACTTCATTCATTATTTCACCTGTGAAGTGTGTACCTCTGTCACTCTCAATTACCTCTGGTACCCCATACCTGCAGACCACCTCCGCAAGCAGTTTCTTTGCGATTGCCACAGCCGTGGCTTTGGCAATCGGGAAAGCCTCTGGCCATCCTGAGATCAAATCAATACAGACCAACACATATTCCCATGATCCTGACTTTGGCAGCTGAATATAATCAATTTGCAGTCTCTGGAATGGATAGAGGGGCCGGGGGTGTGTTTGGGTGGTGTTTTAACTACTCTACCCTGATTATGTGTAGCACATATCATGCACCCTTGTATCAGGCTTTTAATACAGGTGGAGAATCCTGGTGCCACCCAATGTTTCTGCATCACACTCATCACACCCGTTCTAGATTGGTGTGTCGGCCCATGTAGTATCTGGGCAGCTGTTGGGTACAGTGCCCTTGGAAGGCATCGTCGTGTCCCTTTCCCCCATACCCCATTTGCTTCATTCAGGCATGCACCTTCCTTTAACCACTTATCAACCTCCTCCTTTTGAGCCTGAGCCTGCATTTGGGATAAGATGTCCTCCGACACAAAGGGGTTTTTAGGGGCACTTAACTGACGTACTGTTGACCCTTGTTGTGGCTTACAGGCTGCTGTTTTTGCCGCTGCATCTGCCATCGCGTTTCCTCTGCTTACCTGATCGGTGCGTCTGGTATGTGCTCTTACCTTTATGACAGCTACTTGTTTGGGTAGTTGTAGCGCATCAATTAACTGCTGGACCGCATCAGCATTCTTAATGGGGTGTCCTGCTGCCGTCAGGAAACCTCTTGACTTCCATATTGGACCAAAATCATGCGATATACCGAATGCGTACCTAGAATCTGTGTAAATGTTAACAATACTACCTTCCGCTAGTTTACAGGCCTCGGTTAGGGCCCTAAGTTCGGCTTCTTGAGCCGATTGGTGTGGGAGCATTGGTTCTGCCTTGATTACTGCATTGAGGGAGACAACTGCATATCCAGTATGGAAGGTACCTGAATCGTCCTGATGACGGGATCCATCTACAAAAAATTCAAAATCTGCATTTTGCAATTCATGTTCAAATACAGTAGGTAAACCTGCCGTTTCTTGTGCCATCATTTGTACACAGTCATGAGGAACTTCCTCTCTTGGATCTTCCTTAAAAAGCACAGTACCTGACCCCTCCTTTAGATCCGAGAGAGGTAACAAAGTTGCTGGGTTCAGAGTAGTACACCTCTGTAAAGAAACATTGGGAGGCATTAACAGTGCACATTGTAACCTAAGATGACGTGCTGCTGAGAGGTGAGTGGGTTGCACTTGGTTCAATATAGTGTAGACATCATGAGTAGAGATGAGCGTTGTTCTACTCGAACTGTTCGCCAATCTCAAATTCGAGCTGTTTTGGGCGGTGTTCGAGCCGGTCGGCGAACACGAACAATTTGAGAAAAATTCGGCTGTTCGAGGTTATGTTCGATAACTGTTCGTGCACCAAAATCATAACTGGATTTTTTCTCAGTAATGATGAAAATTAATGTTAATACGCAGTTTGAGTGTACAGCGGGGCGGGGGGAGGGGCAGGGGATGGATCTCTGCAGGAACAATGAAGATCTCCATTTTTTTTTCTCTTTCCCGCATTTGCAGTGGGGAGGTGCAATCTGTCAGCCTATCAGCAGCGCACACACGGAGCGAAGTGCTTTTTTTCACACAAGCAAGGGCATGTGTGATTGGCAGTGTATGTCACATGTCCTTGCCCTATAAGACCAAGCCATTTTCCCCGTCGCCACCATTTTCTCAATGCTGCAGCTGCGTGTTAGACGGCACCGCTGTTGCTGTGTGCGCTATACCTTGTTAATTTCAAGCCAATTTTCGCACAAATATACAGATAGCTTGGGAGTAGGGAATAGTTGTGATTGCAGTCCTTTTAAGGACTAGGTTACAGCATTTCCTACGACTTTTATCAGGCAGGTCTGTGCTCTTAAATAGATAGATTGTGGGAGTAAAGACTAATTGTAATTGGAGTCCTTTTCAGGACTAGGTTACATCAGTTCCTATCAGTTTTTGCCAGGCAGGTCTGTGCCAGTGCTGTGCAAGTTTTTTTCACAGCATTTGGCTGAATCTAGCAAAGCTAATCCTTTTTGGCCTATTGCAGAGTGTGTTAGTCAGTGGAGTAGCCTATCTGTGTTGCAAGATATACCACCTGTGTATAGAATACCAATTTTTTTACTGCACCTAGTGAAGTAAAATCTTTTGGGCATAGCATCATTCTATTAGTCCATCTATACTGACCTCCATCAGGTTGCAAACTGAATATAATTTTTTTCTGCATCTAGCTCTGAAAAAATATTTGGGCTTCTAGCGGTGTGTGGGACTTGGTCTATTAGTCCATCTATACTGACCTCCATCAGGTTGCAAATTAAAAATAACTTTTTTCTTCATTTATCTCTGAAAAAATATTTGGGCTTCTAGCAGCGTGTGGGACTTGTTCTATTAGTCCATCTATACTGACCTCCATCAGGTTGCAAATTAAAAATAATTTTTTTCTGCATCTAGCTCTGAAAAAATATTTGGGCTTCTAGCAGTGTGTGGGACTTGGTCTATTAGTCCATCTATACTGACCTCCATCAGGTTGCAAATTAAAAATAATTTTTTTCTGCATCTAGCTCTGAAAAAATATTTGGGCTTCTAGCAGTGTGTGGGACTTGGTCTATTAGTCCATCTATACTGACCTCCATCAGGTTGCAAATTAAAAATAATTTTTTTCTTCATTTATCTCTGAAAAAATATTTGGGCTTCTAGCAGCGTGTGGGACTTGTTCTATTAGTTCATCTATACTGACCTCCATCAGGTTGCATATTAAAAATAATTTTTTTCTGCATGTAGCTCTGAAAAAATATTTGGGCTTCTAGCAGTGTGTGGGACTTGGTCTATTAGTCCATCTATACTGACCTCCATCAGGTTGCAAATTAAAAATAATTTTTTTCTGCATCTAGCTCTGAAAAAATATTTGGGCTTCTAGCAGTGTGTGGGACTTGGTCTATTAGTCCATCTATACTGACCTCCATCAGGTTGCAAATTGAATAAAAAAATTTTCTGCATCTAGCTCTGAAAAAATATTTGGGCTTCTAGCAGTGTGTGGGACTTGGTCTATTAGTCCATCTATACTGACCTCCATCAGGTTGCAAATTAAAAATAATTTTTTTCTGCATCTAGCTCTGAAAAAATATTTGGGCTTCTAGCAGTGTGTGGGACTTGGTCTATTAGTCCATCTATACTGACCTCCATCAGGTTGCAAATTAAAAATAATTTATTTCTGCATCTAGCTCTGAAAAAATATTTGGGCTTCTAGCGGTGTGTGGGACTTGGTCTATTAGTCCATCTATACTGACCTCCATCAGGTTGCAAATTAAAAATAATTTTTTTCTGCATCTAGCTCTGAAAAAATATTTGGGCTTCTAGCAGTGTGTGGGACTTGGTCTATTAGTCCATCTATACTGACCTCCATCAGGTTGCAAATTAAAAATAATTTTTTTCTGCATCTAGCTCTGAAAAAATATTTGGGCTTCTAGCAGCGTGTGGGACTTGTTCTATTAGTCCATCTATACTGACCTCCATCAGGTTGCAAATTAAAAATAATTTTTTTCTGCATCTAGCCCAGCCAATAGTTTTGGCCTAATACCACAGTTTGGCCACTCAGCTCTGCTCGGTTACCATCCATTGTTTTTTTGTGCAAACAACTCCAGAGTTGTGAATTAGTTAACCACCAAAATGAGTGGAAAAAGGCCTGCTGCTGGTGGAAAGGGGAATAGGCGTGTTGGGAAGGGGAAAAAAGGTTGTGTCCGTGGGGTAGGTGCAGAAGAAAGACCATCTTCCAGCCAAACTAAAATGTCTACTTCTTTTAGCGGACAATGTGATAAGATCCCTTTCTTACGGCCACGCCAATCGCTACAAATTCCAGATGAGGCACAAAAACAGCAGGTGCTTCAACGGATATCAAGTGCTCCTTTAAGTGGGCTCTCCTCCACATCAACTTCAACATCACAAATACTCCAGTCCTCAAAGGTGTCACCCAAATCGCACTTGCTTCCTCACAGCTCCCAAATCTCCAGCTGCCCGTCTGAGTATGAGGTAGAACAGATGGTTGAGTCTGCAGAGCTGTTTACTCATACTATAGCCTGGGAATCAGAGGTCGACTCCAGCGCTTCTGTGAATCCAGACGAGGAAATGATCTGCACTGATGCCCAGAATCTTTATGAGTCGGATCCAGGACCAGACGCAGAAGGTTCTGACCATAATGTAGACCCTCATTCCCAAACTGTAACTCCTGTTGGTGGAGACAATGAGGAAGACGATGATAAGACTCAAATACCTGATTGGAGCGACAACTTTAGTTTTTTGTCAGGGCAGGAACAGGTTGGCTCTGAGGACGACGGGTGTGATAACGCACAGGGTGATGATGATGAGGTCGGAGATCCCACTTACTGTCAACCCACAGTCAGCCAAGAGATGAGGTCAGCAGAGGAGGTGGAGGAAGATGCTAGTGACGACGAGGTCAGGTTGCGCCTTCCTGGACAGAGACGTAGTACTGGAAGCACATCAACAACTGCATCCTCAAACACAACTCTGCCTCTCACCACAAGTCGTGGTGGCTCTTCAGGTCGCATGGGTGCTAAGCCTTGCATAGCCTGGGCATTTTTTCAGATCGATAAAGATGACCCAACTCGTGTTATCTGTAACATTTGTCAGCAAAAGCTAAGTAGAGGCCAAAAAATACATAGTTTGAGTACTTCATGCATGAACCGGCACATGGACATGAAGCATAAGTTGCAGTGGGAAGCTCAGTGTGCTACAATGCGGCCTAGCCGGCCGGGCCAATCACCGTCTGCCATATCTTGTGCATCCGCGGCCTCTTCATCCTCTGTGACTGGGGGGACAGCAGTCACACCTGTTTTGGGGCGCAGACCTGCCACCTCTTTACCCGCAACAGCCAGCGTGATTGGCAGGTCATCATTTTCTTTGGAGGTGGTAACACCAGCTGGTGTTGAGCGCTGTCCGACATCGATAGCACCACCTTTGGATCAAGGCAACCTAACATGTCCGCCTGCATCTTCCTCACAGACCGGCAGTTTGCCGGGGACACCCTTATCAACCCCGTCTAAGCACAATAGCCAGCCCTCGGTCCCTCAGATGTGGACAAGTAAAAGACCATTTCCTCCTAGCCATGAGAAAGCTAAGAGGTTGAATTTCACCATCTGCAAGCTCTTGGCTACAGAAATGCTGCCTTTCCGCCTGGTGGACACAGAGGATTTTCGAGACCTTATGTCCGTCGCAGTGCCCCAGTACCAGATGCCCAGTCGGCACTACTTCTCAAAGAAAGGTGTGCCTGCGCTCCACCAGCATGTCGCACACAACATCACCGCTTCTTTGAGAAACTCTGTGTGTGACAGGGTGCATTTCACCACAGACACTTGGACGAGTAGGCATGGACAGGGGCGTTACATGTCGCTGACTGGGCACTGGGTAACTATGGTGACAGCAGGACAAGGGGCTGCTGTCCAAGTCTTGCCGTCCCCACGAGTTGTGCGTCAATCCTCTTTATGTCAAAGTTCCTCCACTGCTTCTGCCTCCTCAACCTCCTCTCGGTCTTCCACCTGCACCCAAAGCCTGTCTGGTCATGCCACAAGCTTTCTAACTGCGCAGAAGGGATCCTGCACACCTCCTTACTATGCTGGCAGTAGGGCTCAACGTCATCAGGCGGTTTTTACATTGAAATGTCTGGGAAATATGAGTCACACAGCTGAGGAGTTGTGGTCAGCTCTGGAGAACCAATTTCATGAATGGTTGTCTCCACTGGACCTGAAACCAGGGAAGGCCGTGTGCGACAATGCTGCAAACCTGGGTGCGGCCCTTCGCCGGGGCAATGTCACACACGTGCCTTGTATGGCTCACGTGTTGAACCTGGTTGTCCAGCAATTTTTAGCCCACTATCCCAGACTAGATGGCCTTCTGCAGAGGGCACGGTCGCTGTGTGCTCACTTCCGCCGTTCGCATCCCGCAGCTCAGCGACTTACATCTCTACAGAAGTCGTTGGGCCTGCCACTTCACCGGCTAAAATGCGATGTGCCTACCCGGTGGAATTCAACTCTGCACATGTTGCAGCGACTGTGGCAGCACCGACAAGCCCTGGTGCAATACGTTCTGACGTATAGCCTGGGCCAACGAGATTCAGAGGTGGGGCAAATCACGCTGGAGGAGTGGTCTTAGATCAGGAACCTATGCACCCTTCTGCACAGTTTTGAAATGGCGACGAAGATGTTTAGTGCTGACGATGCCATTATCAGCATGACTATTCCGGTGATTTACATGCTGGAGCACATGTTAAACAGAATTCGGAGTCAGGTGGTGGCACAAGAGGAGGTGGAGGAAGTAGAGGAGGAGGAGTTGTATGCGGAAGGGCTAACATCTGCAAGGTCCAGACGGTCGGCAGCACCAAGGCGGCAGGCATGTGAGGGTGGGGGAGATGGTTTTACCAGGGCGCATGGTAGCAGCCAAACTAGTGAGGAAGGTGCAGGAGCCCAGGAAGAAGTGGAGGACGAACTGATGGAAGACTCATCAGATGAGGGAGACCTTGATCACATTTCTGTTGTGCGAGGTTGTGGGGAGAGGACAGAGGAAGGAAGCATGATTGTTACCTCGCCACCAACACAACAGGGACTTGGTGCTCCTGGATGCGCAACACACATGAGTGCCTTCTTGCTGCACTACCTGCAACATGACCCTCGAATTGTGAGAATTAGAAATAATCCTGACTACTGGGTTGCCACACTGTTAGATCCCCGGTACAAAAGTAAATTTGCAGAAATTATTCCTGCCATAGAAAGGGATGCACGCATGCAGGAGTATCAGCAGAGACTGTTGCAGAATCTTACATGTGCTTTTCCACAAAATACCAGTGGTGCACGTAGTGAATCTCACAGTTCCAACTTGCCAACCGTGGGACCGTCAAGTGTTCAGCACTCAAACCGTAACAGAACCACAGTATCTGCTGGTAACATCAATTTTGCGGAATCATTTCACCACTTTTTTAGCCCATCCTTTGCAAGGCCACAGGAGACAAGAAGTCTGACACATAGTCAACGCCTAGAGACGATGGTACAGGAGTATCTCCAAGTAAACATTGAAGCCACGACTGTGTCACTGGACCCTTGCTCTTTTTGGGCTTCCAATCTGGATAAATGGCCGGAGCTAGCCACTTACGCCTTGGAGATCTTGTCATGCCCCGCAGCCAGCGTTCTGTCTGAACGTGTGTTCAGCGCTGCTGGTGGTGTGCTGACAGATAAGCGCACGCGGCTCTCCACTGATAATGTAGACAGACTCACGTTCATAAAGATGAACAAATCATGGATCCGAAACGACTTTTCTACCCCTGTGTCATCCTGGGGAGAGTAAAAGCTTGATGATTGGTTAAAATCACCCTACCAACCGTTTTAAGCTTTCAAATTACTAATCATGTTTATCTGTATCTTGACTGGAAAATAATTTGGGCTTTGTAGCAGTGTGCAGCACTGATCCTATTAGGCCATCTATACTAAAGCTTCACCAGATTTAAAATTAATAATAATTTTTAGCTGCATCTAGCCCGGAAAATAATTTTGGGGCTCCGAGATGCGCAAGACACATAAGTGCCTTCTTGCTGCACTACCTGCAGCATGACCCTCATATTGTCAGAATTCGAAGTAATCATGACTACTGGGTTGCCACACTCTTTGATCCCCCAAACTTTTCGATCAACCTTTTCATTTTAATAAAGACCAAAAAAATGGTCATTTTTGAAATTATAAGCATTAGCAGGTTGTTAGAAACTGAAATCAAACAGTTTTCAACTCAAAACTTTATTCTAGGTGATGTTACATTTTCACATAGGACCCCTTGTTCGAAAGGAGCTTCTGAACTCTCTCGTCCATTGAATTTGTCAGGTTTTGGATGGTTTCTGCTTCAATTGTTTTGCATGAGGACAGAATACCCTCCCAGAGCTGTTGCTTAGATGTGAACTGCCTCCCGCCATCATAGACACTCCTTTTAATGATGCTCCAAAGGTTCTGAATGGGGTAGAGGTCAGGGGAGCATGGGGGTCACACCATAAGTTTGTCCCCTTTTATGCCCATATCAGCCAGAGATGCAGATGTTTTATGTGCAGCATGAGATGGTGCATTATCATGCAGAAAAATTATCTTGCTGTGAAATACACGGTTCTTCTTCTTGAACCATGGCAGGAAGTGCTGTTTGAGAAAATCCACATACATTATGGAGTTCATCTTTAGCGCCTTCAGGGATCCTAAAGGGGCCGACAATCTCTCTCCCCATGATTCCAGCCCAAAACATTACTCCACCTCCTCCTTGTTGGCGCTGTAGCCGTGTTTGCGTGGGGTGTCCATCAACCAGCCATCCTCCACTCCATTCATCTGGACCATCGAGCGCTGCACGGCACTCATCCGTGAACAAAACAGTTTTGAAATCAGTCTTCATGTAATGTTTGGCCCACTGGAGCCGTTTCTGCTTGTGTGAAGTGGATAGAGGAGGTCGACAGGATGGCATATGCACAGCTGCAAACCTCTGAAGGACCCTGCATCTTGTTGTTCGGGGGACGTTGGAGGCACAAGCAGCTTCAAAAACTTGTCTGCTGCTATGACAAGGCTTTTTTGCCGCTGCTGTTTCAACCTGACGTAATTGCCTGTAGGAAAGAGTCCTCAATTTGCCCTTATCAGCACGCACACGTGTGTACTGTGAATCAGCTACATACTTCTTGATTGCCAAGACACTTCATCCTGATCATCGCACAATGTTGATTGTAGTCATGCCTTGACCTAAACACTCCACAATTTGTTGCTTCTCATCAGCCGACACATCCTTTTTCTTTCCCATTTTGGCAGAAAATGTAGGCTGCTTAATAATGTGAGAGAGCCTTCTTAAGTAGTCTTGCCTTTCATTGGACACACCTGCCAAACTAATTAGCACAGGTGTCTGCAATTGCTTACAGTGATATAAAGAGCCCTGACACACATCACCATCAATGAGTTTAACTGACAAACAAACAAATTCTTCCCTTATCACTCCTAAACACTTTTTGCATAATAATTTGGAACGCGGTGTACATGTGCTTTTCCACAAAACACCAGTGGTTCACGTAGTGAATCTTACAGTTCTAACTTGCCAACCGTGGTCTGTATGGAATTGTTCAATAAAGGGCCCAAAATTAAGATAACATAGATGGGAGAGGTCTCTATGAATAGGAATTCCTAAGTATTTGATACCCTGTGAGGGCCAGGCAAAGGGAAAGTTGGACTGGATGGAATCCTATATGGATTTAGGGAGGGAGACATCGAGGGCCTCAGACTTCGCTGCATTGATTTTAAAATTTTACCATGTAACAAAGTGATCTATTTCAGCCATAACAGCAGGGATGGATATATGTGATTGAGTGATATATACTAGGACATCATCAGCAAATAGAGAGCACTTGTACTCGGTGCCTCCCACCTCAATCCACCTAATATTGGGGTTATGGCGAATTGATGAGAGCAGGTGCTCCGTCACTAGGATGTATAAGAGAGGGGACAGAGGACATCCCTGCCTTGTCCCATTGGTGATTGTGAAAGGTGATGAAAATGTTCTGACGCACCCCCTGGGCCTTGGGACACCCGGAGCCGGACCCTTTTTGGTGGATGCTGGTGGTTGTAGTCTTCGTGGCGGCGATCCGGTTCCGTGGCTCAGGGCGGTCAAACCAGTGGCGGAACTATTTATGTGGTTTTGATGTTTAAATGTCCGACTACGCCACCCGTGGATTGCGGTCAGAGTGAACCGCCGCTACAGGGCAGACCGCTAAGGCTGGTGTTGTGGGTGCAGCAGAGCGTAGCATAACTCCCCACGGGAGGAGTATAGCCTCAGGGCAGTGTATGCGGAGGATGGGGGTGATGGTGCAGGGCAGCAGCAGTAACGACACGGAGTCAGTGATGCAGTTCAGGGCCTTTACTCACAGTTCTTATTATCCAGACCACGTCTGCAGGTAACGGCTGCCCACGTCGTACTGTGCTCACCAGGTGAGGGGCTCAGACAACTCCCAGATAACTTTGGAGCGCTTCACAGGACCCCCTTTGTGTGTCCTTTGTCTGGCCTTTCTTACCAACACTTCTGTCCGGCTGCCTCGGGCCTCCTCTTGGTAAACTTGGCGCCAGTTTCCCTGACCCTATGTGGTGCCTTCCTAGCGGGTGGAGCAAGGGGCTGCGCCACATAAAATGTCAGAGCCTCCGGTTTCTAGCTGAGGGTCGTTTCCTGCCTCCACTAGTTCGGGGACCGGTCTCCCCCTTTGGCCTGACCCCTCCACGCAGGTGGATTCGGGCGTGCGGTGGCGACTCGCCCGTCCGCACCCCTGGGATCCCTTCATTCCTCGTTCCTGGAGCCTTCTCCGCTCCTCTTCCTTCCTTCTCCCTCTTGCAGGCCTGGGCCTCTGTTACTAGGCCCGCCTCCGGAGCAGAGCTCATGCAGAGCCCCTGCTCCCTGCCACTTCTGCTCAGACTTCTCTGCACTGAACTAAGATGGTGCCCACCTTTTATACTCCCTTCTCAATGCACCCAGGAACTGCTTCCTCCCTGCTCCTGCACTGCAGGGTTCCCCTTCCTCAGTGTTCCCTCCCCCCACTCCAGCCAGGGACAGGGAATGTCGTGCCCATCTCAGGGGCATATTGGTCGCCCTGCCCCACGGCAATGTGGTGTAATGCATGCAGGTGTCGGGTCCTGATCCACACTCCATCCTTATCTGAGAGTGAGATATCACACCTCTGGGTGAGGTGCAATACGTCTGTAGCAACCGAGCCCTCGGTGCTACAGTTCCATTTATCTTCAGCCTAGGTGACGTATTGTGATACAGGGCCGTGATTTTGGCTATAAAAGGGTCCCCTAGACCCCTACCCCAAGCTTTTTAAGAGAATCATATATGGCGTTCCAGGAGACTCTATGGAATGCTTTCTCAGCATCCAACGAGAGTATCTACTTACAAATTTTTAACTGCATCTAGCCCAGGAAATACTTTGTGCCTAGTAGCAGTGTCTGCTAGTCAGCGGATTATCCCGGCTGTTAAGCAAGCTACACCACCTGTAGTTTGGACACTTAATTTTTTCAAAGGAAATGCTTCGGGACCACGGGATACTTAGTGAAGAGCATCAGGAGGCACCCCAAGGCATAGGGGCTGGGACTGGCACTAGGATGCCTTGCGGTGGACAGCCGAGCTCGATCCTTATAAAAGCTTTTTAACTGCAGCAGCTTTAGTGGACGCTACTGGAGCTGGAATTACGCGGCTGCTGGCATGAGACTTGCCCTCCAATAGATCCTTGTAAATGGATTTAAAGTGTATTCATTCAAATTAGAGGGACAATTTAAATTAAAAAGCTTAGAGCTGCCTCCACCACAGGGGGGCTCTCTCGACCCACCAGCGGACAGGCACCAGTATTGGGAGAGGGGGGCTGGCCGTCAGGGTTCACCGCGGCTCTGGCACAAACCCGGCGACACGGAGGTGGCACGGGCAGGAGCGGACTGGCCGTCTCGGCTTCTCACTTTTTGGATTTTAGAAGGGCATGACATGCCTATATCTGTGTCTCCCCCTCCTTTTACTCCTCCACCTCTTTTCTTTTCGCATGACTATATGTACTTGTCACTTTTCCATGTGTTAGTTGTGTCTTCTGAGCAGTTTGTCAGCTTTTGGACACCTTTGAAGGTGTTTTCTATGTGTTTCTATGTGTTTTTGTTTGCCTGCCATTGGTTTTAACGGTGTTCGAAGGTGTTCGACGAACAGTTCGACGAACAGTTCGGCGAACACACGGGTGTTCGACGAACCGAACCGAACTCGAACACTACGGGGGTGGCTCAACACTAATCATGAGGTGTTAGAACGGTGAGCGGGTGGTCAAGAACAATGTCTGCAGATTTATGGAGTAATAGTCCAACAGCATGCAGAGCACGTACGCAGGATGGTGCACCTCTGGCTACCGCGTCTAATCTGCCACTAAAATAGGCAACAGGTCTCTGATTATCACCGTGTGTTTGAGTTAAAACTCCTGCTGCATGTCCAGCTTGCTCATGAAGGTACAGAGTAAATGGGAGCTCATAATTAGGGGTACCCAAAGCTGGAGCGGCCAAAATACGGTTCTTGAGAGAATAAAAACAGTCTATTGCCTCTGATGTTAGTACAAAAGGTATTGGAGTAAGACAGTCATAGGGGGGCTGCATTAAAACAGAGACGGCATGAATCCACTGTCTGCAATAGGAAACAAGTCCAAGAAAAGTTCTGAGGGCTGCAACATTAATGGGGACGGTGAATGCCTGTACTGCTTGTTTACGTGCATTTGTTAAATGACGAGCTCCTGGTGTAATGCAATGTCCCAAAAAGGTGACTGAAGATTTACAAAACTGAAGCTTATCTTTCGATGCCTTGCAGCCAGCGTGATAGAGAAACAACATAAGCAATATAGTTGCACTATGACATTGTTTCCTGGAGGGGGCACAAATGAGCAGGTCATCGACATATTGCAAAACAACGATATGTGGTTCAGACCATCCCTCCAGTATTTCCTGCAGACTTGCAGTGTACATTGTGGGTGAATTCTGGGCACCCTGTGGCAACACTGTCCATGTATATTGACTACCCTGGAATGTGAAAGCAAACAAGCACTGGCAGTCAGGATGTAATGGTACACTGAAAAATGCATTTGCCAAATCGACCACTGAAAAACAAAGAGAGTTAGAAGGTATCTGTGACAGAAGAGTATGCGGGTTGGGCACAACTGGTGTTAGAAGTTCTGTGGCTTTGTTAACCAACCGGAGGTCATGGACCATTCTATATGCGGCTGGTTGTCCTGGCACGCTCTTTTTCTTTACTGGGAACAGGGGAGTGTTGCAAGGGGACTGGGTTTTGACTAGGACTCCTCTGTGTTGTAATTTTTGGACTTGCTGGGCTATGGCATTCTCCTGAGCCGAGCTAAGGGGATACTGCCTCTGTTGAGGTAAGATTGCTCCTGGTTTTAATTTCACCATTACTGGTTGAACTCTTAACCTACCAACATCTGTTTTGTCTGAGGCCCAAAAATCATGTGGCACAGCCTGCTCTAATATCGGGGGAAACTCATTTGTCTCTTCTATGCTGGCAATATCTAGTGACATAATTTTGCAAAGGGTACTTGGTTTTAAACCTGGGGTCATGGTGACAGTGCCATCGGGATGATACTCTATATGTGCTTGTAATTGAGACAACACATTTCCCAATAGATTACATTGGCCTCGAGGCGATACCATGAGCTGGCTATGTACAGTAGCTCCTTGAATTTGCAGGGGAATTCTCTTAGTGACAGGAAGCAGGATAGACGGGGAATTGAAGGGGGTGGCAATGACATGATGTGAAAAATCAGTGTCAGTATATGGCCAATCACCTTGCGTAATTACTAAATTGTCGGCCCCCGTATCTACTTGGAAATCGATTTCATGTTCCCCTGGTAGGTTCACCTGCACTATACAACTGGGAGTTGGGGGTAAGGAGATGAGGGGGTTCATGTGCAAGCTACCCTCATCCTATGGGGGCGTTGTTTGGTCGGCTGGAGGACCCGTACTCTGAGCATTTGGATACGGGTTGGTCCTACAGTTCTTTCTAAAATGTCCTGGCTTTTTACATCCGTAACACAGTTTCTGTCCTCCTCCTTCAGTCCGTCCTCTGCCTCTGTTGTTTCTGGGGGTCGTCTCTACTATATGTATTCTGGCAGCTCTTTTTGCCTGCTCTATGTCATGCTGTGCCCCCTGAGCTATTCTAGCTAAATCTTCTGCCTTCACTGATCTCCAGTCTGGGCTACTTGCTTTTACCTTCTCTGCAATCTCTTTCTTTAGTCCATTCATGAAAGCACTTGCTAATACCCTCTCACTAGTCTTATTTCCGGGGTTGAACCCCATTTCTGACCAGGTTTTCTTTAGTGCATAGAAATAATCCTTAGGATCTTCCTCCTTCCCTTGCACTCTATCTTCTAGTGTAACTTGCTTTTCTGCTTGCCTGTCTTGACATGCTTTTACCAACGCTGCTGCGAATAGGACTCCAGCTGCTGCATCATTAGATTCTGCATCTACGGGTCCGGTCCTATTGGCATACTGTTTTTTTGTCTCATCTATCAACCTATCATAGCGGGCTTCATCTGCCAATTTTCCCTTAATTACCCCCTTCAGATCTATTCTAGTGGCATGGTACGTATCCTGTGTGGTGGTGATCATTCTAGCGAAACCCATATGGGACTGGGATGGGTCTGGCAGCTGGGAGATCAGTGCCAACTGCTCTGAAGGACTCCATGGTCTATACATTAACATTGTGCGAGCTTCCTGACCTGGAACCACTGCGTCCCCCCCCACTGCTGCTGCTCCCGGTGCTCCCGGCACAACTACCGTCCTCATTGGGAATAGTCTAGCTGGGTGGGGTCTCGGTCCTCCACATGCCGCACAGATGTCTACTGTCAAGGGGTTCTGCTGTCCACATCTGGGGCAAACCCAACATTTGGGTTCCTGGGAATTCTGATACTGGGGTGGGGGTGACGTCGGGAGCGGACAGGGAGGAAAATCTGTCATTCCGGTTTTTGTCAGTCTGTAACGTCCGTCTCCTAATTTTTCAATCTTTCCTTCAAAATAAGCGCATGCATTCATCCATACATCTACTGTCCCTAACAGACCCTTATCTTTCAGCCATCCATGATAGGAGTTAAAGAAGGATTTCCATTTCTCTCCATTCATCTCTCCATTCTCATTCATTCCCGCTTTACACAATATTTTGTCAATTCCAATCAGTGCCTGTTTCCCTTCTCTGCGTACTACTAAGTCTTTGGCTATAATGCCTTCCTTGGCATTTTCGTTCCCCATTCTTTTGGTTCTCCTCACCTAGAAGAGACTCCTCAGTCACTTAGACAATGGTCACTTAGACAATGGGCCACAAAGGTTTCTGAACCATTCCACTTCTAGCCTCTCTAGGACTTATACGCCAGCCAGAAAAACAGACCAAAAACATCAATCCCGGGACACATCCACAACACAATCATCGGATCCATACTTTCATTCTTAAATTCTCCAAAGGATAGAAGGCAGGACTGATCTGAGGGGATTCTACTGGTTCAAAGGGACCTGAGCCAGACAACAATCTGTTGAATTACCTGGGGAGCCGACCGCTCGGGGGTGAGGGAGTCTCTTCTATGCAGTGATATAATTAGGTAGAATATAACAGTTATTCTTACCTCAGCGCTATATATATCACCAACAGAGAGCTTCACTCGTCCCACGTCTCGGACCGGTCGAGCACCCCTGGGTAGATTAACTCAAGGTCCCTGTTCGGGCGCCAGCTGTCGTCACTGCATTCTTGGTCTTCTATCCTTTGGATTACGATATCGGAGAGAATGAAGACACAGGACAGGATGTTTGTGTCTAAACATACTCTAAACTTTATTACAAAACACAGGGCTAATATACACCCTGAAGGCAGGAAACGGATTTGCCATATATGGTTCGATTATACAGTTTAGCTGAACAAGCGAAAAAAAAAATAGTTTCTGTATGCTTTAAAATATTTAATTAGACGCATCTGGTTAGCAAGGCCACATTATCTTCTTGCAAGAACACATTATTGCTACAAGAAGAAACATCTGGCCAGGGAGGACACTTTATCTCTTAGCAAGGACACACTATTGATACAAGAAGGAACATTTCAGCTTGCTGTTGTTTTTACCTAAAATAACTGTCAGACTTATATAGCATAGATGGGGCCTTTAAACTTGAGGGACTCCATCTTCTGCTATAACAGTAGCACTGGTACATGTTGGTTGCAATTCTGTACAGTGCAGGAAATAAAACCTGGTCAACACCTACTGATTCAACAGCTGCTTAGAACTGGTAATACTGCCTGCTGTCCCTCCAATTAACCACATTCCTCTAACACTGCAATCTGAAGACACCATTTTTTCTGACAATCGTGACTAAACCTTTGGGAGGCCTAAACAGCAAACAAAAAAACACATTTCGTTAAAGTTTGATACATTGCTGCTGTACAGGGCTATACTTTCTGCTCAGATTCAACCAAATACTGCAGAGTTGATTGGATGTCGCTTCACAGTACAGATGGACAATGACCCAAAACATCCTGTGAAAGCAACCCATGAGTTTTTTAAGGCAAAGCAGGGGAATATCCTGCAATGCCCAACTCAATCAATCACCAGATCTCAACCCCATCGAGCGTGCATTTCACATGCTTAAGACAAAACTTTAGGCAGAAAGACACACAACAAACAACAGCTGAAATCAGCTGCAGTAAAGGCCTGACAAAGCATCACAAAGGGGAAAACCCACCGTTTGGTGATGTCCATTGACTTCAATACTTCAAGCAGTCATTGCCTGCAAATGATTCTCTACAAAATATTAAAAATTAACATTTTATTTTCTCCAATTACTTTTGAGCTGAAATGAGAAGGCTTTGTAGAAAAATGGTTGCAATTACTAAATGTTTCACTGGATATTTTTGTTCAAACCCTTTAATAAATCCTGAAAGTCTACACTTCAATTGCATCTCAGTTTCATTTTAAGCAAAATGACAATGATTCAATCACAATGATTTGGTCTCTGCTGAAATATTTCTTGACCTAACTGTATGGCTCCTCGTTTTTGGTATGTAATCAGAGAGCCGCATGATGTAGGGGCTGAGACCCTGATTTCAGCAATGTGTTACTTGCTGGTCTGCATGCTGTCCTTTTAATACAATCACTGTTTTCTCTACTTCAGTTCTAGCAGTGCTCAGAATGCTGATTGCTGTATAACCTCGCCCCTACACCACAGATTGGCCGCTTACTGTTTACAATGGACCTTGACAGAAAGTATCTAATCAGTGGTTGGGGTGGAGTTTCACAGAGCAGTTGACTAGTAGGCACAAGACACCTAGTCCTGTTCAACAGGAGGAGTCAGCACTTGACGGGGAATAGAGCTGGAGTGACAGAGGCTCCATATCTAAATATAGTTGTTCAGCCTATTTTGCACATGAATTCAAATGCAGATATCTCAGTAACGAAGGAAAGGACTGGCAATGTAAAGGTATTTCTGGACTTGTCTTTGAAAGAGCTGCTTGCATATTTAAATAGTTTGGAGAGTGAAATCCTACTGGCAAATTAGCTTTAAGAGCATGCAGGTGGGGGCTGGTAAAAATGGAAGATGCAAGTCATATAATGGTCAGAAATAGCATTATTCCTCATGCAAACATGGAGCAGTTTATTTGGAAATTTAGTTGAAAGAACGGTTAAAGTGGACAACTTAGAATTAGACAAGATGTATCACATTTATCACAGTGGCTTGTGCTGGATGATAAATTTGGTTTATCTTTTGATACTTTTATGTATCAAGATGCCTTGTTGTTGATAAATCATCTTTTATCACTTTATGTAAATGACCTCTTCCAGGCTCTGGGGAGAACGCTACCTGGAAGATAACTTTGCCTCCAGAGATTATTATACATGAAGGGGAGTTACCATTGTGATGTGTGATGGCCGCTCTCTGCTCTCCTAATCTCACGGCAGAGCTGTGTGTGATTATACCTGACACATCTGCAGGTTCCTCTCAGCTTCTGCCTCTGACTCACAGGCACACAGGGCTGCAATATTGTTTCAATACCGCAGAGCTCAGAGTGCTGCAAAAAATGTGTTTGCAAGAAGGCAAATTTCAGGTCTCCCGTTCTGTGTTAGTTACATGTCTGACACTGGCAATTCCCCCTTCATGTAAAATAATCTCTGGAGGAGGAGCTATCTTCCAGGCTTCGTCCTACCAATAGCCTGGAAGAACGCATTTACATAAAGTGATGATTTATCAACAACAAGGCATCTGATATGAGGCATACAGGTATCACTCTTTCCAGCATTGTATAACCTTTACACCCATATGAATAGCTTAGATCAAATGTGGTGACGGATTCCCTTTAATAGAAGCAGAACAGTCAAGATATGGCAAGATCAAGTCAAAGTGCTAGATTATACAGTCATGGCCTAAAGTGTTGGCACCCTTGAAATTGTTCCAGAAAATGAAGTATTTCTCCCAGAAAATTATTGCAATTACACATGTTTTGTTATACACATGTTTATTTCCTTTGCGTGTATTGGAACAACACAAAAGAACGGAGAAAAAAAATGCAAACTGGACATCATTTCACACAAAACACCAAAAATGGGCAAGACAAAATTGTTGGCACCCTAAACTTAATATTTGGTTGCAAACCCTTTGGAATAAAAACCTGCAAATAATCACTTTCTATAACCATCAACAAGCTTCTTACACGTCTCAACTGGAATTTTGGACCACTCTTCTTTTGCAAACTGCTCCAGGTCTCTCATTTGAAGGGTGCCTTCTCCCAACAGCAATTTTAAGATCTCTCCACAAGTGTCCAATGGGATTTAGATCCGGACTCATTACTGGCCACTTTAGAACTCTTCAGGGCTTTGATTCCATCCATTTCTGGATGATTCTTGAAGTATGTTTTGGGTTATTGTCCTGCTGGAAGACCCATGACCTAGGATTCAAAACCAGCCAGCTTTCTGACACTTGGCATTACATTGTGACCCACAATTCTTTGGTAATCTTCACATTTCATGATGCCTTGCACACAGTCAAGGCACCCAGTGCCAGAGGCAGCAGAACAAACCCAAAACATATTTCAAATTCCACCATATTTGACTGTAGGTATTGTGTTCTTTTCTTTGTAGGCCTCATTCCGTTTTCGGTAAACAGTAGAATGATGTGCTTTACCAAAAAGCTCTATCTTGGTCTTATCTGTCTACAAGACGCTTTTCCAGAAGGATTTTGGTTTACTCGCATACATTTTGGCAAACTGCAGTCTAGTTTTTTAAGTTTCTGTGTGAGCAGTGCAGTCCTCCTGGTTCTCCTGTCATAGTGTTTCATTTAATTCAAATGTCGACGGATAGTTTTTGTTGACACTCATGCACTCTCAGCCTGCAGGACAGCTTGAATTTCTTTGAAACTTGTTTGGGGCTGCTTATCCACCATCTGGACTATCCTGCATTTCAAAATTTCATAAATTTTTCTCTGCCATCCACGGCCAGTGAGATTAGCTATAGTGCCATGGGTTGTAAACTTCTTGATTATATTGTGCACCGTGAACAAAGGGACATCAAGATCTCTGGAGATGGACTTGTAACTTTGAGATTGTTGATATTGTTCAACAATTTTGGTTCCCAAGTCCTCAGACAGTTCTCTTCTCTCCTCTTTCTGTTTTCAATGCTTAGTGTAACACACATAGATACACAATGCAAAGATTGAGTCAACTTCTCCCCTTTTTATCTGGATTCAGGTGTGATTTTCATATTGCTCACACATGTTATTTACCCACATTTTTTGAAAGGTGCCAACATTTTGTCTTGCCCATTTTTGGGGATTAGTGTGAAATTATGTCCAATTTGCCTTTTCTCTCAGTTTTTTTGTGTTGTTCCACTACACACAAAGGAAATAAATGTGTGTATAACAAAACAGGCGTAATTGCAATAATTTTATGGGAGAAATACTTCATTTTCTGGAACAATTTTAAGGGTTCTAACACTTTTGGCCATGACTGTAAATGGAACTGGGTCAAACTCCTAGCACTAAGCCATCATATTGCTGCTCTACATATCTACTACAGGTGTTTAAAATGATGGCAACAATAAAATACCTCAACTTTGAAGGATATTTAAACATATCAAGATATTTTTTTGGTCCTCTTCCTCTCTGAAGAGACAATTTGCATATTTCCCAGAGGAGCATTGCAGCTTTAAAAGTCTCCTCACCATGACATGCTTAACATGTCGCTCTCCGCAAGGAGAAATGTTACCCCTTAGATACCGGTCTGACGCCTCTTACCAAGCCAAACCAGAACTCACACTTTGCACTGACGAGGGGCAGTACCCCGAAACACAGTGTCTGCAAAGTGAGTTTCTGGTTCTGGCTTATATCCTAAGTCATGTGATAGGGCTCGTTAAAGGGTCACTATTGACTTTTAGGATTGCAGCTTCCTGTAGGTGGCACTAGAGTTCTGGTCCTCTTCCTCTCTGAAGAGACAATTTGCATATTTCCAAGGGGAGCATTGCGGCTTTAAAAGTCTCCTCACCATGACATGCTTATCATGTCACTCTCCGCAGGGAGAAATGTTATCCCTTAGATAAAGATAATTTTAGACTTACAGATTTTGTTTCTTGACATATCGCTGTTTTCAAACAATTTATGGACAGTGTGAGATAAGAAATACAGTGTATTACTGAACCTTTTATGTTGTAAGGTAGGGCAGGGCAAGCAGAGCGTGTCTTGTCATTATTAAGCCAGGGTTCAACAATAGCATATATTTTCCCGTGTGGTCTCATGCAAGATTGCATCCCACAATTGCATGTGGTATGTACAGTACAGACCAAAAGTTTGGACACACCTTCTCATTTAAAGATTTTTCTGTATTTTCATGACTATGAAAATTGTACATTCACACTGAAAGCATCAAAACTATGAATTAACACATGTGGAATTATATACTTAACAAAAAAATGCGAAATAACTGAAAATATGTGTTATATTCTAGGTTCTTCAAAGTAGCCACCTTTTGCTTTGATGACTGCTTTGCACACTCTTGGCATTCTCTTGATGAGCTTCAAGAGGTAGTCACCGGAATTGGTTTTCACTTCACAGGTTTGCCCTGTCAGGATTAATAAGTGGGATTTCTTGCCTTATAAATGGGGTTGGGACCATAAGTTGTGTTGTTCTGAAGTCTAGTGGATACACAGCTGATAGTCCTACTGAATAGACTGTTAGAATTTGTATTATGGCAAGAAAAAAGCAGCTAAGTAAAGAAAAACGAGTGGCCATCATTACTTTAAGAAATGAAGGTCAGTCAGTCTGAAAAATTGGGAAAACTTTGAAAGTGTCCAAGTGCAGTTGCAAAAACCATCAAGCGCTACAAAGAAACTGGCTCACATGAGGACCGCCCCAGGAAAGGAAGACCAAGAGTCACCTCTGCTTCTGAGGATAAGTTTATCCGAGTCACCAGCCTCAGAAATCACAGGTTAACAGAGACCAGGTCAATGCCACACAGAGTTCTAGCAGCAGACACATCTCTTCAACAACTGTTAAGAGGAGACTTTGTGCAGCAGGCCTTCATGGTAAAATAGCTGCTAGGAAACCACTGCTAAGGACAGGCAACAAGCAGAAGAGACTTGTTTGGGCTAAAGAACGAAAGGAATGGACATTAGACCAGTGGAAATCTATGCTTTGGTCTGATGAGTACAAATTTGAGATCTTTGGTTCCAACCACCGTGTCTTTGTGCGACGCAGAAAAGGTGAACGGATGGACTCTACATGCCTGGTTCCCACCGTAAATCATGGAGGAGGAGGTGTGATGGTGTGGGGGTGCTTTGCTGGTGACACTGTTGGGGATTTATTAAAAATTGAAGGCATACTGAACCAGCATGGCTACCACAGCATCTTGCAGAAGCATGCTATTCCATCCGGTTTGCGTTTAGTTGGACCATCATTTATTTTTCAACAGGACAATGACCTCAAACACACCTCCAGGCTGTGTAAGGGCTATTTGACCAAGAGGGAGAGTGATTGGGTGCTATGTCAGATGACCTGGCCTCCACAGTCACCAGACCTGTACTCAATCAAGATGGTTTGGGGTGAGCTGGACCGCAGAATGAAGGCAAGAGGGCCAACAAGTGCTAAGCATCTCTGGGAACTCCTTCAAGATTGTTGGAAGACCATTTCCGGTGACTACCTCTTGAAGCTCATCAAGAGAATGCCAAGAGTGTGCAAAGCAGTCAACAAAGCAAAAGGTGGCTACTTTGAAGAACCTAGAATATAAGACATATTTTCAGTTGTTTCACACTTTTTTGTTAAGTATATAATTCCATATGTGTTAATTCATAGCTTTGATGCCTTCAGTGTGAATGTACAATTTTCATAGTCATGAAGATACAGAAAAATCTTTAAATGAGAAGGTGGGTCCAAACTTTTGGTTTGTACTGTACACTAAAGAGAACTGGCCCCCAGCATGTGGTTTGGGGATCCACAATGTGTTGCCTGCGTCTGCCAGCTTAGTGAATTAGCACCAGATCTAGTAAATAGCTATGAACAACGGATCTTGATATGGTGACTTTTGTGAGTAGTCCCTTACAGAAGAGCAAATCTGGATGCTCATATACTGGCATTCTAGGTTTAAAAATTACTTATCTATAGCAATCTGGAGATAAGATCAAACTCCCAGTCAGAGGAGGTTCTTGAAGCTGGATGTAATAGTTTGGTGGAAGTGCATGATGCAAGAATACTAATTTAGGCTCTTTTGGAGCTAAATGTAGCTCTCCCGGTAAGAAAGGTTGGGGATTGCTACTAAAGAGCCACCTATAGGCAAAAAAATCATGAAAAATATGAACCCTAAAAGTTAAAGTGTAATTAATCCTGACAACCCACAATCTCTTCTCATTGTGCATTGATAGTGCTGTGAGCACAAATGTATATATTTTTTCTTGAATTAATATTTTTTGCTCTATAGGTTAAATAATACTGCAAAATGCTTCAAATTAATACCCAATTACACATAATCAAAATAAATCTTTTTTTCCAGAAGATATTTTCAAAATAACTCTAAATAATTATCTGTGTCTTTTAAAATGAAATGTAAAATTTGCAGAGAGCTGTTAAATCAGGTAACTGGCAATCTGATGAATATGGGTACAAAGTATAATGCTAATGCAAACAGTGGCGGCTGCCTGAATTCTGTTGCTTTCAGATTATAAAATAATGCGTGTATGTGTGCAATGTACTATACAATAAAACTACATTCATATTAAATCTGATGGTCTCTATTTTATGCCTGTACATTGTCCAATAAAGTAGCCGTAGTGCAGAAATAATAAGAAATTTCTCTCTTATGTCATTTTCAGGTTTGTGAATTAAATATGCATGTATGTACTGTATATATGACGTTCAGGAGCATCGGATTAGTGACTTGTTTGCGGGGACCTAAGGTAATTTATCTTCAGATATTCTACAAAAAATATCAGAGACTATGTCTGTTCCAGTTGTTATGCTACATAGTAATTACTAGTACAAAGCTAGGGTCACACAACAGTATTTTCTCTCATCCGAGAGAACCAGGAAGATTATGCTAATTACACTCTGATCAGAGTGTGATCATAAATAAATAAATTTCTCCATCTTCTCCATTCTGTAAGTCAGTCAAGCTTGGACTGCGCTCAGATGTCATCTGAGTGCAGTCTGATTTTTTCCACGGACTCATTGACTTGCATGGCCAAGTGTAATCCAAATATCAGATGCAAATCGAGCATGCTGTGATTTTCTTCCTCGGACAGACTCTGTCTGAGAAAAGTATCGGACATGTGCACGGCCCCATAGAATAACAATGCTGCGATGTTTTATCGGATCGCGCCCTGAACAAAAATACGGTCGTGTGCATGAGCCCTATCAATAACATATCATACGTGCCTATAATTGGAAACAATTATCCTAAAGCAAACCAATTACGGCAGGTTAGCAAACACATATTTGTGTGCTTACATCAACACCTCGCCTTTCTAAGCACACAAGAAGAAGCAGAGTCAGGACCAGTATATCCGACTTAATTCTAAAATAGACAGATTTGGCCTTATCATAGTATTCTGCCAAAAGCTGCTTGACTAACATCTTAATGACGTAGGCGGTGTCTAGGGATGAGTGAATCAATTTTACAGGACACTGGTCCAGTGGTCAGGTCAGTATTCAACAGTCGCTGACCAGGAGCCCTGCAAACCTTCTGCTACTTACCAGCATCCCTGACTCTTCTTTTGATTAGCCAGCCTGGTACGCCATCACCAATGCAGCGTGACACACACATGACTTTGTGCCAGGCCAGCTAATCAAAAAAGAATCCGCATATGCCATCAGATAGCAGGTGGATTGCAGGGCTATTGTCCAGAGGCCACGGACTACTGACCTGACCTGGAGCAGGGACCTGCGATATATTCTGCAGCCCATGCATGACATTTCTTAAAATCCTCATGAACTTTGCTGGCAGTGGATTTTCCGCCGGCAAATATGTAGTGGAAAATCATTGAATGTTAGAGTTGGAAGGGACCTCCAGGATCATCATGTCCAACCCCCTGCTCAATGCAGGATTCACTAAAGCCCTTCACTAAATCCTCTGTGCTTTCACTCCATGGAAACTTGGCTTCACCTGAGCTCTACAATTATAGCCATCACCTTGCGACCATTTTTTTCATGTGAAAATGTTTTGGCATAGCTATAATAATATGTATTATACATTGTACTGTGTACAGTAAAGCTAAAGAGGAAAAAAAAAAAAGAGGAAAAAAAATAATTTTATTTTACCTAGGGCCCCCCCTGCCCTGGAGCTGTGGTATGATCAGACCATGTTCCTGCACGGTCAGACTCAGCCATTACACAGTACACAGCAGGGGCACATTTATAAGATTATCTCAGCACAGGAACATTTTATTTAAACACATCCAATTGTGGAAATTATTATTATTCCAAGATCTATTGATTAAAATGAATTTTTGTTCATGGGAAAACCCCTTCAATTGGCCTCCTATGAAATTTGACCCTGGTCTGTTTATTTGAGATATTGTATGTAGGTTGTGAGGTGTGACAATATGTGCACAGTATAGCGTAATATTTTGGCACTATATAAAGAACATAAATTATAGTTGCCAACACTAGCAGCAAGGAAAATGGGGACCTCTGGGACCAAAAGAGTTAACAAATCCTCCAGATGCCACAAAATCTGCCTGAAATCTGTAACCTGAATGTTTTCTGTTTCTGCCACCAGGAAGCTACATCATCAGTCTCAGAACCAGAATCCAGACAAACAGTCAAGGGTGCAGGAATGGACATGGAAAAGGGAATAACCTGGAAAATGTGGAGGAAACTCACAATCCTCCTGGAAAAGAATTTCTTAAAGTTTGCAAGTATGACATCAAACAATTAACCCCTTCTCACTGCGGCCAATTTTTGTATTAAGCTGGACAAATTGCAATTTTGAATGTTATGACAATGTTCACTTTTCCATATACTGAAAAATGGGGGAAAAAAACTTTAAGTGGGGTAAAATGGTGAAAAAAAACCCCTACAATTCCACCATTGAGTTTCATTTTTACAGAATTTAATGTGTAGTTGTATTTGTTTTTGCAGGCCAAGGGGTAGTTTTAATGGCACTTACTGTATGACTTTTTGAATGCTTTATATTGCATTTTTAGGGAAGACGAAAAGGCTGAAAAAATATAATTTGTTTCTTTTTTTCTTTATGACATTTATCATATGGGTTAAAAAATGTTTTAATAATCTTTTTAAAGATTAAACTTTTCCACATATGGTGATATAAAAATGTTTATTTAAATTATATACTTTTTTTCTTTTTGGAATGGGAAAAAAGAGGTAATTTAGATTTTATTAATTTGCAGCATTAAAGTGGTATTTTTGTTGGAAAAAGTTATCACCTACAGTGGGAAAAAAAGTATTTGATACACTGCCGATTTTGCATGTGTTCCCACCTAGAAAGAATGGTGAGATCTGTAATTTTTATCGCAGGTACACTTCAACTGTGAGAGACAGAATCTAAAAATAAAAACCAGAAAAATCAAATTGTATGATTTTTAAAGAGTTAAATTGCATTTTATTGCATGAAATAAGTATTTAATCACTTACCAACCAGCAAGAATTCTGGTTTTCACAGACCTGTAAGTTTTTTCTTTAAGAAGCCTCATACTCTGCACTCATTACCTGTTTGAACTTGTTACCTGTATAAAAGACACCTGTCCACACACTCAATCGATCACACTGCAGCCTCTCCATCATGGCCAAGACCAAAGAGCTAAGGACACCGGGGACAAAATTTTAGACCTGCACATGACTGGGATGGGCTACAGGACAAAAGGCAAGCTATTTGGTGAGAAGGCAACAACTGTTAGTGCAATTGTTAGAAAATGGAAGAAACACAAGATGACTGTCAATCTTCCTCAGTCTGGGGCTACATGCAAGATCTCGCCTCGTGAGGTAAGGATGATTCTGAGAAAACTTGGGAATCAGCCCAGAACTACACGGGAGGACCTGGTCAGTGACCTGAAGAGAGCTGGGACCACAGTCTCAAACATTACTGGTAGTAACACACTACGCCGTCATGGATTAAAATCCTGCAGGGCACGCAAGGTCCACCTGTTCAAACCAGCACATGTCCAGGCCCATTTGAAGTTCACTATTTACCATTTGGATGATCCAGGAGGCATGGGAGAAGGTCATGTGGTCAGAAATGACCTGAAGAAAGCTGGGACCACTGTCTGAAACATTACCATTAGTAATACACTACGCCATTGACGCACCCCCTAGGACCGTGGGGTACTCGCCACCGGGTCGGTCGGTTGCTTGGGATAGTCACGGGGGCGTGACCCGGTCCGGAGCCCTAGGCAGTCAATAAAAAGGACAGTTTGTTTAGGGGACAAGTTTCGTGACGCCACCAGTGGTATGCGGCTATAGGTGTCCCCGCTGTTGAAAGAGACCGCTGGGGTCGTTGGTGACGCAGCTGGGATGGATTTGCTCCCCACTGGTAGAGCGGGGCCCCAGGGCTACCGGTACAGTTTATGTAGGGGATTGTGGATGTTGGGGTGCAGGACTGAGGGTGCAGATAATGACCAGATGATAGAAGAATGGCAGTTTCCTCTACCTTTACTTAATGTTTGATGGTGCAGACCGGGGCACTGGTAACAGAAGGTAATGGAGATCCGGGCAGCCTAGAAGCAATTTGGGATCCACCTCGCCAGGTGGAGTTGTAGGCCTTCCTTCTGCGCTGTCCTCTTTGGCCCTGCTGCCTAAAGCTATGCTGCGGCCCTCTTTCCTGAGAGATCATTAAATCCTAGCCTGTATGGCAGGCAGCTCGAGACTTTTACAGGTGTCTCTCCTTCGTGGCGGCTCAGGGCTGTAGTATGCTTCTGAGCCGCCGGGTGTTTGGTGGGGCCAGGAGACCTGCAATCTCCTGCCCTCTGGATTTAGCTGCAGGGACTTCAGTACCCTCGTCTCTCCTCGGTCCCCAACTGACTTTTCTCACTCCAACTGACTTTTCTAACCCCGCCTCCGTGCTCCAATTTAAACGGGACGCTCCCCTGAAACCGGGTTAGAGCTCCCCTTTCTGGTCTGGAGCCAGGAAAAGTGTTGGATGCTGGTGTTACCTGATAAGGGGACCCCTCCTTGCTTCCAGGCATGGCATCACCCCGTGTGAGGGAGGCAATGCCAATGTGGCAACCGGACTCCTGGGGTGCTACATTCCTCCCTAGTTAAATTCAGTACTCCTGGACTGAGGACACCTTTAGAGTTAAACAATTAACAACAATAATGATTTATATTACAAAAAATTTACAGAACAACAAAAAACAAACAAAATTTGGGAGCAGTCATTGTGGCGCTTATACTTTACGCGGGTATCTGGGAACTGTCTTTTTCCGGGTACCTGAAGATTGGTTGATGGGAACCGCCTTAACCCGCTTCGTGTATCGTCCCTGGGCGTGGCTTCAGGGCACTCTGTCGGTGGGCCTGGTTTTCAGCCACGCCTGCGGTTTATTTTCAAGGCTAACAATTAATTTTACTCAATATTGTTCTGACTACATCTATCCTGTGGCCCATTTGTCCATAAATATAATAACTATATGCACTCACGATTGCTTAAAAGTTCTTACAGGAAGTCTCTGTAGGCTCTCATGCTTAACGGTTGCAATTATATGCTATACACTATTATCTTATTACACCTTAGTCCCTATAACGGGCAGGGAGCTGACCTCTGGTACTATGGGTTGAACTACACAGTACAGTTATTGCTAATGACCTACCTGGGTCTCTAGTGTCTACTGCTGGTGTGGTGGGTGCACTATTCACTATGCTACTTGTGGACCTACGTAGTACTGGTATACCAGATTGCCTTCTGCGAACTCCTATACTCACCATGGGACTGACAGATTCACCACTATCAGGGCATAGATTCACTCGTTCCACTGCGATTGTGGCATCTGTTGCTGGGCCCGTCTGGTCTCCCAGCTGTTCTAGAGTCTCTACTGCTTCTGGTAAGGCTATTTGGGGAAAGGTCATGACAGGTACCACAATTGTTTGGTTCACCTGCATCCAAGACCGGGGAAATTCTCCAAGGATGGTTTGGACCGTCTCTTCCACTTTTTCTGTGTGCTGGGTGCTGTTTTGGTCTTCCTCTGGGTGTCTCAATTGATCAGGGCATATCTTTAGGTGGACTCTTGAGACTGCCGCCGAAGTCTCTCCTCCATCTTTACTGATGAGGCATACCTTGGTGTTGTTGAATTTTGAAGGTAAGACGGTGTATGGCTCAACCTCCCACTGATGGTCTAATTTGTGAACTCGTCTCTTCCTTTTGAGTACCTGTTCTGCAGGTGACAAGGGAACTGCAGGTGCGTGCTGATTATAAGTTCTTTCCTGCCTCTGTCTCGCCTGGGACAAACTTCTCTCTACACATTCTTGCACCTTGCGGTATTGTTGCTGTCGCTCCGTATCCCAGTCTGCACCTGGTGATGTCATCTCAGGTGTTAAAACTCCCATGTCTAAGTCAATGGGTAACTTGCCAGGCCTTGCCCTCATCAGTTAGGCGGGTGTACAGTTGGTGGAGTTCACCGGGATGTGGTTATATAGGTCTACCAAATCCGGTAACTTCTCTGGCCACAGGCTACGCTCTTCAAGGGGCAGGTCTATTACTACCTGGTTCATTTTCTCCCATAACCTGTTTGTCTGGGGATGATACAGAGTCGTCCTGATTTTCTTGCAGCCGTACAAGTTACAGAACTCCTGAAACACTTCTGCTTCAAAGGCTGTGCCTTGGTCAGTAAGCACTCGTTCAGGGTAACCATGTGGGTGACAAAAGTGTTGTTGAAACGCTTTGGCTGCCGTCTTAGCCGTCTGATCCTTCACTGGCACTACTACCAGGAATCGGGAGTAGTGGTCTACTATAGTGAGAGCGTAGATATAAGCCTGACCGGCTTGGGGCTAGCTTCACGTGGTCCAAGGCTACCAGTTCAAGTGGCTGGTGACTATGGGCTGCAAGGGAGCCTTCTGGCTATCACAGTCTTTCCGTCTAAGGTTGCATGGACCACATTCTTGACACCATTTCTTGATTGCTTTCCTCATGCCAACCCAGTAGAATCGCTGACGTAGCAGGACTTCTAACTTCTTCCACCCGAAGTGTCCTGCTCCATCGTGGTACGCCTCTAAGACCATTGGCGCATCCCGCTTCGGGCCTCCACCTGCCAGACCAGTTTGTGTGTCGAGGAGTTGATGCTTCTCCGACACAGCTTTCCCTCGTAGATGAACAGCTTGCCCTTCTCCTTCCACAACTGTTGGGTCGCCTGTGGAGCATCTGGACCAGGGTGCGAGTCAGCAACTCCTTTACTAGGTGGACAGCCGGATAGCTATCCTGCGTCTCAGCCCGTCCATGGTGGGGTAATGGGTTAAACGTGGCCTCTCTGGAGTGCTTGTCCCTTACACAATGGGAGCACTGGTCACCCCGTGACGATGGAAAGCCGGTAGCTCTATCTTCTCCATCTCTTCTGGGTCTTCTCCCCCATCTGGCAAGTCGGACATCCTGGACAGTGCATCAGCATTAGCGTTTTTATTCCCCACCCGATACTTGATGTTAAACTCATAGTTGTGCAGCCGGGCCATCCATCGCTGCTCCAGCGCACCTAGCTTTGCCGTTTCAAGGTGGATCAGTGGATTATTGTCTGTGAAAATGGTAAACTTCACTGAAGCCAGGTAGTGTTTGAAGCGCTCCGTTACAGCCCAGACTATGGCTAGAAACTCCAACTTAAAGGAACTATAGTTGCTTTCTGTGGGACGGAGCTTCCTGCTGGCGTAGGCAATCACTCTTTCTCTGCCTTGCTGTACCTGGGACAACACAACTCCTAATCCCACATTGCTGGCATCCGTATAGAGTATAAAGGGTTGGCCATAGTCGGGGTAGGCCAGGACTTCGTCTCCCGTAAGAGCCACCTCCAGCCGAGTGAAGGATTCTTCTTTTTTACCCCACTCGAATGGAGGATTTAGGTTCTTGGCCTTCTTGGACTGGCCCACTAAGAGGTCCTGCATGGGTGCCGCTATCTTGGTATAACCCTTGATGAATCTCCTGTAGTAACCTACCAGCCCGAAGAACTGCCGCACTTCCTTGATAGTGGAGGGTCTTGGCCAGTCCTTGATCATGGTGACTTTCTCAGGGTCTGGTGCTACACCTTCGGTGCTTACCACATGGCCTAGGTACTGCACCTAGGGCTTCAACAGGTGGTACTTGGACGGCTTTACTTTCAGGCCAAAAACGGATAAGGCCTCAAACACCTCGGCCAGGTGGTCTTCGTACGTCTTTGAGTAGACGATTGCAACGTCCAGGTACAGCAGAACGGTTTTGAAGTTTTTGTGTCCTAGGCAACACTCCATTAACCACTGGAATGTTCCCGGGGCATTGCAGAGCCCGAATGGCATGCAGTTGAACTCGCAGAGGCCCATTGGTGTCGTAAACGCGGTCTTCTCTCTGTCTGCCTCTGCCACAGGAACCTGCCAATATCCACTGGTAGGATCCAAAGTGGAGAAATAGTTAGCGGATCTCAGTGAAGCTAATGATTTGTCAATTCTGGGTAATGGGTAGCCGTTCTTATGTGTAACTAGATGGTGGCCCGATTCTAACGCATCGGGTATTCTAGAATATGTGTGTAGTTTATTTATGAAGATTTAAGAATAATGCAATGAATCCACAGGATTTTCCGGGTAAAATATATACATTATCATTAAATTTTATTGCTCATAGAACTTAATACAACCAATCGAAATTATTAAACAGATCATCAAAATATATAAACCATTACATGAATATCTAACTGTATTTAAATAAATCATTGGACAAAAGAAGTACATCGACACTATAATATATTTGTTAACAATATCAACCCAAAATATTTTTGTACACCACATTTCTTGTGATATACGTTTTGACTATCTATAAGCAACTTTTCCTTGTAAAGGGGTATGAAGAACTTGCACCTTCACGTTGGATCTCATTTTAACTCTTGAAAATGCAACGTAGAGTTGTCCATGACCAAAAACGGGCTTCGGTAGATATATGCCAACACGGTGTAGAGTTTGACCTTGTGACTTGTTTATTGTCATGGCAAAAGCTGGTTTTACTGGAGACTGTCGACGCCGAAGCCTAAACCGAAGACCGGTGACCGAAGGACATAAATCAATGCATGGAATGAACACTTCGTCTCCTTTTGCTGATCCAGTGATCATTCTTGCTTGAATGGGAATGGAGTCCAGTAACAATAAGGCGAGTTCCATTACATAGACCGTTTTTTGTATTTAGATTTCGCAGCAACATTACGATTGTTTCAACTTTGAGTTGTAGTCTGTGGGATGGCATTCCTGATGGTGTAAAACTATTTAAAAATTCAACTGGATAATGCTCTTGTTCATCTTCATTGTCTACATCCACTGAATCATCACTTTTGTACAACTTATACTCTCCAGGCATTCTATCCATCACACAGCCATGTCATCGTTCTTGGGACAGAGAATTGCATAGGAAGAGGCCCTCTCAACACTGCTTTGGTCGTTCACATCAATTTCGACACATTGTCCAAAAACATCACTTACGATGCAGTCAGTGCACAACATGTGTTCTGGTATTTCCATAATGTCTTCTCCAAGGTTGTATTCGTTGCTAAGTTCACCATTACCAAGTATAAGAAGCCACTTGCTGTACTCTGGGTTAGAAGATCGCATGTTGTTAATTAGTTGGAGTTTATTAAACTGTTTCCAAAGGTCAGCCATTTTTAAGCTGGACTCGATAACATCTGTTCTTGTTCCATTTGGTATGACTGGAAGGCATTGCTTAAAATCTCCGCCAATGACAAAAACTTTACCTCCAAACAGAATTTCATTTTTTTCAGCAACATTTGCAGTCATTACTTCACGCAGAAGTCTGTCAATTAATCTCAAAGAGTATTTGGGTGCCATGGTGCACTCGTCAAGTATCAAAAGATTTGCGTTGTTTAACTGTCTTCCTGCAAATGTGTCTTGTTTTATTTTGGAAACTAAGATTTTGTTGACTGGAACTGGTATCCCAAAGAGTGAATGAATAGTGCGACCCCCTCGTAAAAGGTTTGCTGCAATACCTGTTGTAGCCGATGGCAATATGACTTTTCCCAACCCTCTAACGTGATGCATTAAAACTTCATAGAGGTATGTTTTACTGCTCCCTACTGGACCATCAATAAAGAAACATTTTGGCCTTGCATCTGCTTGGTTTTCTATAGCGCTCACAATAGTGTCATATGCAATCCGTTGTTGTTCATTTAAGGAGTTTCTCTTCTCTGTTGCCAACAATAATTCGGAAGCTTCGTCATACTCTGGAACTTGAATTGCAGGCTGTGGCAAATTAAAGTCTGAAAATGTTTTTCCATGCAGTAGTAAGACATTTTGGACATCTTGCTTGGCATAAGATTCGCAATTTTGACAATTTCCACTTCTGTTGCAAAGACGTAAGCAGTAATCCTCGATTATATGTTCTTTGAAATTGGTCCAAAGTTGAGCCGGATTTGTAGGCGGTCTAAATACACAGATGTAAGCAAACAATTCGCAAAGATGCTTAGGCATATGTAGGGTAACTGCATCTTCTAAAGTAAGTCTCCACACAGTATCATCCAATATAAGTCCTAAAGCCAAAGCTGCAGCTTTAAATGTATCGTGCAATACTCCGTTAACTGTTTTCAAATCGTCATAACTTGTAGCTCCTTTCACATGCAGTAGTAACAGCTGAAGGCAATATCTTTCTTGATCCTTGACACTAACAGTATACATGCGTCCAATTATTCTGCTAAGTCCTCGTTGTCTTGGATTCCAAGTTTTATTCCTAACGTAATGCTCTGGAATCTCTCAATACAAATACTGCCTTGTGGTTTCGTCACATTGGTTCAGCAAAAAACATTCCATTAATGTTGACGTCGTGCTTAAAGTTTTTGAGACATCTTTTGACTTGAGCATCTTCAAAGAAATAAAGCTGCTGTTGATTTGGTAAATGAACAGCTAAACGTATAATGGCATGGGACTGTGAATGCACTGGAAACGCAAATATCCTCCAAGCAGCTTCTGGAGCACTCACATATCTTGAGTCAACAAAAGTTGATGATTCATCGTGATTGACTGTTTTCTGTTGTATTTCGACGTTAGCATTGTCATGCCCCTTGTAGATGTACTGGAAAAGATATTTTACACTTTTTATTGAAGCACAGATTTCTACGTTGATGTGACAGTTGTAACGTTTTGATAAGTACGGGTTGTATGGAACTATCCATGAGTTATTTATAATTTTTTTGTTGCGAACAATGTTATCAATGTGTTATGGCCGGTAGGATGGATAGCCATCCAAGTCTTTAACAGTGTGCTGTTTGAACTCCTTTGGAAACCCTTTTGTACACTTTCCGTTTTTCATGCATGGACTTTTTGGATTTGCTACACCGCATGGGCCATGAACCATATGAGAGACTACAATATTATACAGTTCAGGATACTTTTCTTGGTTAGGAATTTCAGCCCACACTATGCTGTCGATTTCTTCCTCCGTGCGAAACTTGGAATCCGCGTCTAAGATAATTAGTATATGCGCATGTGGGAGACCTTGTTTCTGAAAAACTATAACGTTTACCATTGCTACCACTGTTCCAAAAAGCCCATTGTTACGCTTGCGTGTCCTTTAATAAAATAAAACTTAAAGGACACGTCGGGGTCCACCGGACTGCAGAGGAGCTGCAGCAGCTGAGTCCCAGAGGAATGTTCAGCTAAGCACAGAGAAAGAAATGAACTAGTGTGTTAAGTGCACACACTAGTAGTAACTAAACAAGGTACAATGCTGGGAGTTAACAACACTCCAGAAATTAAACTAATAAACTTCTGCACTGCAAGACACCGCTGTGCAGAGCAGGAAGGATTTGGCAGCATGAAACGCCTGAGCACTAGATGGCGGCGTATAGAGCTGCAGGTCAGGAAAGGCCTGGAACCTAAGTTCCTAAAGAGGAGGAGAATCTCTGCAGCACCAAACACATGGGTGTAAAAGTGGCAGTGTGACCACACATACAATGGCGGACCCTGGAATACTGGATCGGTGGCAAGGATGCCTCCGTGGAGTGGACACCAACCAGTGAACCGACATGATAGAGCGTGCTGCTCACAGCATTCCCCTAGCCATAATTGATGGCTAGGATGACTAGGGAGCTTTCAGCAGGAACCCTTGACAATGACTCTCACACACTGCATTTACTGCCAGAGACCTCACCCCAGGTTAGAAAGAGATAGACTAGGCACCGGGGCGGAGCCCACGGAGCCTTTAAATACACTAGAGACAGCCCCAGCTCCCCAAGGACAACCAACCACGCTGAACAAGACAACAGGGGCGTGGCTTAGCAGCACATGACCACAAGGGGCGTGGCTTAACGGCACATGATCACAAGGGGAGTGGCTTAGTGGCATATGACAGCAAGAAGGCGTGGCTTAGCGGCACATGAGCAGAAACGCAGAAACCACACTTAGAATCCCTAGAACGGAACCTAAATGCTGACAATTACTGACCAGCAGGAAAGGGCCTGGCCGGACGCTGCGAGAAAGTCCTTCTCCTGCGTACCGGCCTAACACACATTTTTGATGTCTTTCAAAAGGCTGCTGAGTTTCAGTGAAAATACGCGTGCGACTAAGTCCGGCCTGTGTTCAACTTGTTGCCAGGGTTCTAGATTTTCCGTAATTTCCAGCCATTTAGGATTACAGGTCATTGTCACAAAAATGTCAAGTCTTCCATACTTTGTTACTATTGCCATTGCATCTTGATAACCTTGTTGCATGTTGCGGGGGCTACCTTCAAATGACGACAGGAGAATTACTGTTTTTCCAATTGGAATTCCCTTTTGAATTGATTGTTTTTACAAATGTTCTTGAAGAACGCAGTAGTCTTCAACTTTAAGTTGTTTTTGGTTCATTCATATGAAATTTAGACGATAAAATTGAAGCGAAACGTATGCGTCGACTAAGTACTGTTGTGTCAGTTTCCCACCGTTTAAAATAGGATTGAAGTAATTTCGGACTGACAGAAGAAAACTGTAGTACTGCAGTTGAGTAATTCTTCTTGAAGTTCCTTGCTGGTGTGGGTTTTCATGCCACCCTTGATCACCTCTTGGAAAGAATAGCGGATACAGAAGAGCATCAATGTTGCTGTGCAAAATGCTAATTCGTTGTGTCTTAGGAACCAAAGGGTTGTTTTGGTCTGGCTTAAGATGGACTAATATGTCCCTTTGAAAAGGAGGCTCTCCGTCATCATTTTGAAAAACAACTGCGACCTCACTTACACGTGGTTTGTTGTAAAGTCGAGGATCCTGTTTACGTTCTTGTTTAATGGCCATGACAATAGAAGGCATTTCAGTCCCATTTTGTATAGCCCTCTGTTCCTCCTCAGCTTCGACGTCTTTTAGCATGCGATATGCGGCAGCAAATGGGATGATTTTTTTTGTAAATGTACGGCAATTTGGTTCATCAGTTCAGCATCACACTTTTCGTTTTCTTTCAGGTTCATCCTTTGTTCTGTAGCCTCATTTGTATCAAGGATGTATAATTGTGCAAATTTTGGTGGTTGTCCTATTTCTGGGTGAAGTGTTCCAGTGCGGTGGTAGATCTGGCCGTGAATTTTAAAACAATATGGTCTGAATCCAGGGGGCGGTGCAATGTTGGCACCAAATGAAGCAAATGCATGAGAACTGTTGATGCTTCTGATATTTTCCATAAAATTTCTACTGTGTTGATGCGTTCCTTTCATCAACTGCTCAAACAGATCTGAGTAGTGAGGTCTCGGTAGCATAACTTTTCCTTTTTGGCAGCATTGAGTAAACGGATTGTCAGATGGTTTTTCATCAATAAAATTCAGAGAGTCGCATTTAGAGCAAACTGCATTCATATTCCCACAGTAGTGTTCAATAATTGTAGTTTTGTTGTATGTTACGTAACGTGCAAGTTGTTGAATATTCTGCTGGGCTTGCCTTAGTTGGTAGAGCATTCGTTTTTTATGAATTTGGCGATTCATTCACCCGACGTTGTCTGTGGGATTCCACATCGTGTTCCTGCCTAGCGGCAGTGTATTGTGGTGTCTCCTGTTCCCGATGTTGTCTCTGTGAATCAGCTACTTGTACCTGTCGTGTGGCAGTTTGTTGTGGTGTTTCCTGTTGGCGACGTTGTCTGTGAGATTCCGCATCCTGGGCTTGACTGGCGGCAGGTTGTTGAAGTGTCTCTTGCTCTTGACGTTGTCGTTGCCTTGCTGCTGCTGCTTTTCTGTCATCCTCATTGGCGTATTTTCACTTATGACCCATTGGAAGACAGGAAGAGAACTACATCATACTGTGACTGACAGAAATTGTTCAGTAAACGTGAGTGAACTACGTCGCACTGTGACTGGGGGTTAAATTCCACGCCAATTCCTCTGATTGGTTGTGGCCGGCCGGGCGCAACCAATCCGCGAAGCGGGGTTTAAATTGCGCACCAATATCGCTGATTGGTCACGGCCGGCTGGACCAGTGAAGCGGGGTTTAAAGGGGTTGTCCACTACTTTAAATTACATCATGACTATTTGCGGCTGCAGCCAGGGGTCTCCTGTTCCGCGTTCCATGGTGAGCGACAGGTTGTGGGCGAGGTTATCCCCCATCGCGTCACACCCGGCATCCACTGCGCGCCCATTCATTGAGAGCACGCGCGGTGGATGCCGGGTGTGACATGATGGGAGATAACCCCGCCCACAACCCGTCACTGAGGTATTTACAAAATTCATTAGGGTCACCAGGGGGATACACTGGGGGGTTAATTTAAAGTAGTCGTGCCAATATTGCCGATTGGTCGCGGCCGGCCGCGACCAATCAGCGAAGCGTGGTTCAAATCCGGCGCCAATTCGCGGCCGGACTGCGCCTGTCGCTGATTGGTCGCGGGCGGCTGGCGCGACCAATCAGCGACACGGGATTTCCATTACAGACAAACAGACAGAATTAGACGAATATATTATGTGTAATGTGATTAATCTGCCTATAATCAACACACATTCTCATTGTACAATCTTTCTTTCTAATGAGGACTAATGGAGCTGCCCTATCTCTACAACTATCTCTGATCACCCCAGCCTCCTTCATCTCCCGTAACATTCCCTTGGCACATTGATAGTGAGCTGGGTGTACAGGCCGGTACCTGTCTTTTATGGGCGGATGATCTCCTGTGGGGATATGATGTTGAACCCCTTTTAACTGCCCAAAGTCTAGTGGGTGTTTGCTAAAGACTGGCTCATATTCTTGGACCACCCGGTATACCCCATGCTTTTGCGCGAAGGGGTGGAGTCAGTGCCTACTTGTAGCTTCTGACACCAATCCTTCATCTGCCCCTTGGAGCCACTGTCCTCCGCCTGTTCGGACGGAGGCAAGGGTTCCATTGCCTTTATTGCGTTGTTACTGACAGTGAACAGCTTAGCAAGGGTGGCATACCGGGGTAATGGACCTCTTTCTCCCCACAATTCAGGATGCGTATCAATACTCTCCCCTTGCAGACATCGACTACCCCCCTGGCCGTCAAGATGGCGGGCCTACTTTCAGAGTACAGTCAATACAACAATGATGCATATAAAACATAATAACATTTATTTAATCAGTTAAAAGACAGAAATAGTTATTATCATAATGGTGGGAAATAAATAATAAAATACACAAATGTGTGACAGAATTGGCACTTGTATGTAATAGGGTATAGTGTTGCACATAGGGTGTCTAGACACCTAAGAAAATCAAGAGGGACATATTCCATATATAGGGGATAGTCAAGATTTATATATAGAGATAGTCAAAAAGTCCCTGCAACAGGCCCCCCGACGAAGCCTACGCGAAATGCGCGTAGGGGCTCCTGTTTTTTGACCAACTTGGCACTGCAGCACTTTATGGGTGAGTCTATTGACTTTATATGTCACTGTGATTTTTCGGGACACATGGCCATTGTTGGCTAGTACTGAGGTTTTATTAACATTTATTGTTGCAGGAACTTTATGACTAGAGATGAGCGTTGTTCTACTCGAACTGTTCGCCAATCTCAAATTCGAGCTGTTTTGGGCGGTGTTCGAGCCGTTCGGCGAACACGAACAATTTGAGAAAAATTCGGCTGTTCGAGGTTATGTTCGATAACTGTTCGTGCACCAAAATCGTAACTGGATTTTTTCTCAGTAATGATGAAAATTAATGTTAATGCGCAGTTTGAGTGTACAGCGGGGTGGGGGGAGGGGCAGGGGATGGATCTCTGCAGGAACAATGAAGATCTCCATTTTTTTTTTCTCTTTCCCGCATTTACAGTGGGGAGGTGCAATCTATCAGCCTATCAGCAGCGCACACACGGAGCGAAGTGCTTTTTTTCACACAAGCAAGGGCATGTGTCATTGGCAGTGTATGTCACATGTCCTTGCCCTATAAGACCAAGCCATTTTCCCCGTCGCCACCATTTTCTCACTGCTGCAGCTGCGTGTTAGACGGCACCGCTGTTGCTGTGTGCGCTATACCTTGTTAATTTCAAGCCAATTTTTGCACAAATCTACAGATAGCTTGGGAATAGGGAATAGTTGTGATTGCAGTCCTTTTAAGGACTAGGTTACAGCATTTCCTACGACTTTTATCAGGCAGGTCTGTGCTCTTAAATAGATAAATTGTGGGAGTAAAGACTAATTGTAATTGGAGTCCTTTTCAGGACTAGGTTACATCAGTTCCTATCAGTTTTTGCCAGGCAGGTCTGTGCCAGTGCTGTGCAAGTTTTTTTCACAGCATTTGGCTGAATCTAGCAAAGCTAATCCTTTTTGGCCTATTGCAGAGTGTGTTAGTCAGTGGAGTAGCCTATCTGTGTTGCAAGATATACCACCTGTGTATAGAATACCAATTTTTTTACTGCACCTAGTGAAGTAAAATCTTTTGGGCATAGCATCATTCTATTAGTCCATCTATACTGACCTCCATCAGGTTGCAAATTGAATATAATTTTTTTCTGCATCTAGCTCTGAAAAAATATTGGGCTTCTAGCTGTGTGTGGGACTTGTTGTATTAGTCCATCTATACTGACCTCCATCAGGTTGCAAACTGAATATATTTTTTTCTGCATCTACGTCTGAAAAAATATTGGGCTTCTAGCTGTGTGTGGGACTTGTTCTATTAATCCATCTATACAGACCTCCATCAGGTTGCAAACTGAATATATTTTTTTCTGCATCTACCTCTGAAAAAATATTGGGCTTCTAGCTGTGGGTGGGACTTGTTGTATTAGTCCATCTATACTGACCTCCATCAGGTTGCAAACTGAATATATTTTTTTCTGCATCTACCTCTGAAAAAATATTGGGCTTCTAGCTGTGTGTGGGACTTGTTCTATTAATCCATCTATACAGACCTCCATCAGGTTGCAAACTGAATATATTTTTTTCTGCATCTACCTCTGAAAAAATATTGGGCTTCTAGCTGTGTGTGGGACTTGTTGTATTAGTCCATCTATACTGACCTCCATCAGGTTGCAAACTGAATATATTTTTTTCTGCATCTACCTCTGAAAAAATATTGGGCTTCTAGCTGTGTGTGGGACTTGTTCTATTAATCCATCTATACAGACCTCCATCAGGTTGCAAACTGAATATATTTTTTTCTGCATCTACCTCTGAAAAAATATGTGGCCTTCTAGCAGTGTGTGGGACTTTCTCTATTAGTCCATCTATACTGACCTCCATCAGGTTGCAAACTGAATATAATTTTTTTCTGCATCTAGCTCTGAAAAAATATTTGGCCTTCTAGCAGTGTGTGGGACTTTCTCTATTAGTCCATCTATACTGACCTCCATCAGGTTGCAAATTGAAAATAATTTTTATCTGCATCTACTGTACCTCTGAAAAAATATTTGGGCTTCTAGCTGTGTGTGGGACTTTCTCTATTAGTCCATCTATACTGACCTCCATCAGGTTGCAAATTGAAAATAATTTTTATCTGCATCTACTGTACCTCTGAAAAAATATTTGGGCTTCTAGCTGTGTGTGGGACTTGTTCTATTACTCCATCTATACTGACCTCCATCAGGTTGCAAACTGAATATATTTTTTTCTGCATCTACCTCTGAAAAAATATTGGGCTTCTAGCTGTGTGTGGGACTTGTTGTATTAGTCCATCTATACTGACCTCCATCAGGTTGCAAATTAAAAATAATTTTTATCTGCATCTACAGTACCTCTGAAAAAATAGTTGGGCTTCTAGCTGTGTGTGGGACTTGTTCTATTAGTCCATCTATACTGACCTCCATCAGGTTGCAAATTGAATATAATTTTTATCTGCATCTAGCTCTGAAAAAATATTTGGCCTTCTAGCAGTGTGTGGGACTTTCTCTATTAGTCCATCTATACTGACCTCCATCAGGTTGCAAATTAAAAATAATTTTTATCTGCATCTAGCTCTGAAAAAATATTTGGCCTTCTAGCAGTGTGTGGAACTTTCTCTATTAGTCCATCTATACTGACCTCCATCAGGTTGCAAATTAAAAATAATTTTTATCTGCATCTACTTCTGAAAAAATATTTGGGCTTCTAGCTGTGTGTGGGACTTGTTCTATTAATCCATCTATACAGACCTCCATCAGGTTGCAAACTGAATATAATTTTTTTCTGCATCTAGCTCTGAAAAAATATTTGGCCTTCTAGCAGTGTGTGGGACTTGTTCTATTAGTCCACCTATACTGACCTCCATCAGGTTGCAAATTCAAAATAATTTTTTGTCTGCATCTAGCTCTGAAAAAATATTTGGCTTGTAGCTGTGTGTGGGACTTGTTCTATTAATCCATCTATACAGACCTCCATCAGGTTGCAAACTGAATAAAAAATTTTTCTGCATCTACCTCTGAAAAAATATTTGGGCTTCTAGCTGTGTGTGGGACTTGTTCTATTACTCCATCTATACTGACCTCCATCAGGTTGCAAACTGAATATATTTTTTTCTGCATCTACCTCTGAAAAAATATTGGGCTTCTAGCTGTGTGTGGGACTTGTTGTATTAGTCCATCTATACTGACCTCCATCAGGTTGCAAATTAAAAATAATTTTTATCTGCATCTACAGTACCTCTGAAAAAATAGTTGGGCTTCTAGCTGTGTGTGGGACTTGTTCTATTAGTCCATCTATACTGACCTCCATCAGGTTGCAAATTGAATATAATTTTTATCTGCATCTAGCTCTGAAAAAATATTTGGCCTTCTAGCAGTGTGTGGGACTTTCTCTATTAGTCCATCTATACTGACCTCCATCAGGTTGCAAATTAAAAATAATTTTTATCTGCATCTAGCTCTGAAAAAATATTTGGCCTTCTAGCAGTGTGTGGAACTTTCTCTATTAGTCCATCTATACTGACCTCCATCAGGTTGCAAATTAAAAATAATTTTTATCTGCATCTACCTCTGAAAAAATATTTGGGCTTCTAGCTGTGTGTGGGACTTGTTCTATTAATCCATCTATACAGACCTCCATCAGGTTGCAAACTGAATATAATTTTTTTCTGCATCTAGCTCTGAAAAAATATTTGGCCTTCTAGCAGTGTGTGGGACTTGTTCTATTAGTCCACCTATACTGACCTCCATCAGGTTGCAAATTCAAAATAATTTTTTGTCTGCATCTAGCTCTGAAAAAATATTTGGCTTGTAGCTGTGTGTGGGACTTGTTCTATTAATCCATCTATACAGACCTCCATCAGGTTGCAAACTGAATAAAAAAATTTTCTGCATCTACCTCTGAAAAAATATTTGGGCTTCTAGCTGTGTGTGGGACTTGTTCTATTAGTCCATCTATACTGACCTCCATCAGGTTGCAAATTGAATATAATTTTTTTCTGCATCTAACCCAGCCAATAGTTTTGGCCTAATACCACAGTTTGGCCACTCAGCTCTGCTCGGTTCCCATCCATTGTTTTTTTGTGCAAACAACTCCAGAGTTGTGAATTAGTTAACCACCAAAATGAGTGGAAAAAGGCCTGCTGCTGGTGGAAAGGGGAATAGGCGTGTTGGGAAGGGGAAAAAAGGTTGTGTCCGTGGGGTAGGTGTTAAAGCAACAGTAACATCTGCAGAAGAAAGACCATCTTCCAGCCAAACTAAAATGTCTACTTCTTTTAGCGGACAATGTGATAAGATCCCTTTCTTACGGCCATGCCAATCGCTACAAAATCCAGATGAGGCACAAAAACAGCAGGTGCTTCAACGGATATCAAGTGCTCCTTTAAGTGGGCTCTCCTCCACATCAACTTCAACATCACAAATACTCCAGTCCTCAAAGGTGTCACCCCAATCGCACTTGCTTCCTCACAGCTCCCAAATCTCCAGCTGCCCGTCTGAGTATGAGGTAGAACAGATGGTTGAGTCTGCAGAGCTGTTTACTCATACTATAGCCTGGGAATCAGAGGTCGACTCCAGCGCTTCTGTGAATCCAGACGAGGAAATGATCTGCACTGATGCCCAGAATCTTTATAAGTCGGATCCAGGACCAGACGCAGAAGGTTCTGACCATAATGTAGACCCTCATTCCCAAACTGTAACTCCTGTTGGTGGAGACAATGAGGAAGACGATGATAAGACTCAAATACCTGATTGGAGCGACAACTTTAGTTTTTTGTCAGGGCAGGAACAGGTTGGCTCTGAGGATGACGGGTGTGATAACGCACAGGGTGATGATGATGAGGTTGGAGATCCCACTTACTGTCAACCCACAGTCAGCCAAAAGATGAGGTCAGCAGAGGAGGTGGAGGAAGATGCTAGTAACGACGAGGTCAGGTTGCGCCTTCCTGGACAGAGACGTAGTACTGGAAGCACGTCAACAACTGCATCCTCAAACACAACTCTGCCTCTCACCACAAGTCGTGGTGGCTCTTCAGGTCGCATGGGTGCTAAGCCTTGCATAGCCTGGGCATTTTTTCAGATCGATAAAGATGACCCAACTCGTGTTATCTGTAACATTTGTCAGCAAAAGCTAAGTAGAGGCCAAAAAATACATAGTTTGAGTACTTCATGCATGAACCGGCACATGGACATGAAGCATAAGTTGCAGTGGGAAGCTCAGTGTGCTACAATGCGGCCTAGCCGGCCGGGCCAACCACCGTCTGCCATATCTTGTGCATCCGCGACCTCTTCATCCTCTGTGACTGGGGGGACAGCAGTCACACCTGTTTTGGGGCGCAGACCTGCCACCTCTTTACCCGTAACAGCCAGCGTGATTGGCAGGTCATCATTTTCTTTGGAGGTGGTAACACCAGCTGGTGTTGAGCGCTGTCCGACATCGATAGCACCACTTTTGGATCAAGGCAACCTAACATGTCCGCCTGCATCTTCCTCACAGACCGGCAGTTTGCCGGGGACACCCTTATCAACCCCGTCTAAGCACAATAGCCAGCCCTCGGTCCCTCAGATGTGGACAAGTAAAAGACCATTTCCTCCTAGCCATGAGGAAGCTAAGAGGTTGAATTTCACCATCTGCAAGCTCTTGGCTACAGAAATGCTGCCTTTCTGCCTGGTGGACACAGAGGATTTTCGAGACCTTATGTCCGTCGCAGTGCCCCAGTACCAGATGCTCAGTCGGCACTACTTCTCAAAGAAAGGTGTGCCTGCGCTCCACCAGCATGTCGCACACAACATCACCGCTTCTTTAAGAAACTCTGTGTGTGACAGGGTGCATTTCACCACAGACACTTGGACGAGTAGGCATGGACAGGGGCGTTACATGTCGCTGACTGGGCACTGGGTAACTATGGTGACAGCAGGACAAGGGGCTGCTGTCCAAGTCTTGCCGTCCCCACGAGTTGTGCGTCAATCCTCTTTATGTCAAAGTTCCTCCACTGCTTCTGCCTCCTCAACCTCCTCTCGGTCTTCCACCTGCACCCAAAGCCTGTCTGGTCATGCCACAAGCTTTCTAACTGCGCAGAAGGGATCCTGCACACCTCCTTACTATGCTGGCAGTAGGGCTCAACGTCATCAGGCGGTTTTTACATTGAAATGTCTGGGAAATGTGAGTCACACAGCTGAGGAGTTGTGGTCAGCTCTGGAGAACCAATTTCATGAATGGTTGTCTCCACTGGACCTGAAACCAGGGAAGGCCGTGTGCGACAATGCTGCAAACCTGGGTGCGGCCCTTCGCCGGGGCAATGTCACACACGTGCCTTGTATGGCTCACGTGTTGAACCTGGTTGTCCAGCAATTTTTAGCCCACTATCCCAGACTAGATGGCCTTCTGCAGAGGGCACGGTCGCTGTGTGCTCACTTCCGCCGTTCGCATCCCGCAGCTCAGCGACTTACATCTCTACAGAAGTCGTTGGGCCTGCCACTTCACCGGCTAAAATGCGATGTGCCTACCCGGTGGAATTCAACTCTGCACATGCTGCAGCGACTGTGGCAGCACCGACAAGCCCTGGTGCAATACGTTCTGACGTATAGCCTGGGCCAACGAGATCCAGAGGTGGGGCAAATCACGCTGGAGGAGTGGTCTCAGATCAGGGACCTATGCACCCTTCTGCACAGTTTTGAAATGGCGACGAAGATGTTTAGTGCTGACGATGCCATTATCAGCATGACTATTCCGGTGATTTACATGCTGAAGCACATGTTAAACAGAATTCGGAGTCAGGTGGTGGCACAAGAGGAGGTGGAGGAAGTAGAGGAGGAGGAGTTGTATGCGGAAGGGCTAACATCTGCAAGGTCCAGACGGTCGGCAGCACCAAGGCGGCAGGCATGTGAGGGTGGGGGAGATGGTTTTACCAGGGCGCATGGTAGCAGCCAAACTAGTGAGGAAGGTGCAGGAGCCCAGGAAGAAGTGGAGGACGAACTGATGGAAGACTCATCAGATGAGGGAGACCTTGATCACATTTCTGTTGTGCGAGGTTGGGGGCAGAGGACAGAGGAAGGAAGCATGATTGTTACCTCGCCACCAACACAACAGGGACTTGGTGCTCCTGGATGCGCAACACACATGAGTGCCTTCTTGCTGCACTACCTGCAACATGACCCTCGAATTGTGAGAATTAGAAATAATCCTGACTACTGGGTTGCCACACTGTTAGATCCCTGGTACAAAAGTAAATTTGCAGAAATTATTCCTGCCATAGAAAGGGATGCACGCATGCAGGAGTATCAGCAGAGACTGTTGCAGAATCTTACATGTGCTTTTCCACAAAACACCAGTGGTGCACGTAGTGAATCTCACAGTTCCAACTTGCCAACCGAGGGACCGTCAAGTGTTCAGCACTCAAACCGTAACAGAACCACAGTATCTGCTGGTAACATCAATTTTGCGGAATCATTTCACCACTTTTTTAGCCCATCCTTTGCAAGGCCACAGGAGACAAGAAGTCTGACACATAGTCAACGCCTAGAGACGATGGTACAGGAGTATCTCCAAGTAAACATTGAAGCCATGACTGTGTCACTGGACCCTTGCTCTTTTTGGGCTTCCAATCTGGATAAATGGCCGGAGCTAGCCACTTACGCCTTGGAGATCTTGTCATGCCCCGCAGCCAGCGTTCTGTCTGAACGTGTGTTCAGCGCTGCTGGTGGTGTGCTGACAGATAAGCGCACGCGGCTCTCCACTGATAATGTAGACACACTCACGTTCATAAAGATGAACAAATCATGGATCCGAAACGACTTTTCTACCCCTGTGTCATCCTGGGGAGAGTAAAAGCTTGATGATTGGTTAAAATCACCCTACCAACCGTTTTAAGCTTTCAAATTACTAATCATGTTTATCTGTATCTTGGCTGGAAAATAATTTGGGCTTTGTAGCAGTGTGCAGCACTGATTGTATTAGGCCATCTATAATAAGCTCCACCAGATTTAAAATTACTAATCATGTTTATCTGTATCTTGACTGGAAAATAATTTGGGCTTTGTAGCAGTGTGCAGCACTGATCCTATTAGGCCATCTATACTAAAGCTTCACCAGATTTAAAATTAATAATAATTTTTAGCTGCATCTAGCCCGGAAAATAATTTTGGGGCTCCGAGATGCGCAAGACACATAAGTGCCTTCTTGCTGCACTACCTGCAGCATGACCCTCATATTGTCAGAATTCGAAGTAATCATGACTACTGGGTTGCCACACTCTTAGATCCCCCAAACTTTTCGATCAACCTTTTCATTTTAATAAAGACCAAAAAAATGGTCATTTTTGAAATTATAAGCATTAGCAGGTTGTTAGAAACTGAAATCAAACAGTTTTCAACTCAAAACTTTATTCTAGGTGATGTTACATTTTCACATAGGACCCCTTGTTCGAAAGGAGCTTCTGAACTCTCTCGTCCATTGAATTTGTCAGGTTTTGGATGGTTTCTGCTTCAATTGTTTTGCATGAGGACAGAATACCCTCCCAGAGCTGTTGCTTAGATGTGAACTGCCTCCCGCCATCATAGACACTCCTTTTAATGATGCTCCAAAGGTTCTGAATGGGGTAGAGGTCAGGGGAGCATGGGGGTCACACCATAAGTTTGTCCCCTTTTATGCCCATATCAGCCAGAGATGCAGATGTTTTTTGTGCAGCATGAGATGGTGCATTATCATGCAAAAAAATGATCTTGCTGTGAAATACACGGTTCTTCTTCTTGAACCATGGCAGGAAGTGCTGTTTGAGAAAATCCACATACATTATGGAGTTCATCTTTAGCGCCTTCGGGGATCCTAAAGGGGCCGACAATCTCTCTCCCCATGATTCCAGCCCAAAACATTACTCCACCTCCTCCTTGTTGGCGCTGTAGCCATGTTTGCGTGGGGTGTCCATCAACCAGCCATCCTCCACTCCATCCATCTGGACCATCGAGCGCTGCACGGCACTCATCCGTGAACAAAACAGTTTTGAAATCAGTCTTCATGTAATGTTTGGCCCACTGGAGCCGTTTCTGCTTGTGTGAAGTGGATAGAGGAGGTCGACAGGATGGCGTATGCACAGCTGCAAACCTCTGAAGGACCCTGCATCTTGTTGTTCGGGGGACGTTGGAGGCACCAGCAGCTTCAAAAACTTGTCTGCTGCTATGACAAGGCTTTTTTGCCGCTGCTCTTTCAACCTGACGTAATTGCCTGTAGGAAAGAGTCCTCAATTTGCCCTTATCAGCACGCACACGTGTGTACTGTGAATCAGCTACATACTTCTTGATTGCCAAGACACTTCATCCTGATCATCGCACAATGTTGATTGTAGTCATGCCTTGACCTAAACACTCCACAATTTGTTGCTTCTCAGCAGCCGACACATCCTTTTTCTTTCCCATTTTGGCAGAAAATGTAGGCTGCTTAATAATGTGAGACAGCCTTCTTAAGTAGTCTTGCCTTTCATTGGACACACCTGCCAAACTAATTAGCACAGGTGTCTGCAATTGCTTACAGTGATATAAAGAGCCCTGACACACATCACCATCAATGAGTTTAACTGACAAACAAACAAATTCTTCCCTTATCACTCCTAAACACTTTTTGCATAATAATTTGGAACACAGTGTACATGTGCTTTTCCACAAAACACCAGTGGTTCACGTAGTGAATCTTACAGTTCTAACTTGCCAACCGTGGTCTGTATGGAGTTGTTCAATAAAGGGCCCAAAATTAAGATAACATAGATGGGAGAGGTCTCTATGAATAGGAATTCCTAAGTATTTGATACCCTGTGAGGGCCAGGCAAAGGGAAAGTTGGACTGGATGGAATCCTATATGGATTTGGGGAGGGAGACATCGAGGGCCTCAGACTTCGCTGCATTGATTTTAAAATTTGACCATGTAACAAAGTGATCTATTTCAGCCATAACAGCATGGATGGATATATGTGATTGAGTGATATATACTAGGACATCATCAGCAAATAGAGAGCACTTGTACTCGGTGCCTCCCACCTCAATCCACCTAATATTGGGGTTATGGCGAATTGATGAGAGCAGGTGCTCCGTCACTAGGATGTATAAGAGAGGGGACAGAGAACATCCCTGCCTTGTCCCATTGGTGATTGTGAAAGGTGATGAAAATGTTCTGACGCGCCCCCTGGGCCTTGGGACACCCGGAGCCGGACCCTTTTTGGTGGATGCTGGTGGTTGTAGTCTCCGTGGCGGCGACCCGGTTCCGTGGCTCAGGGCGGTCAAACCAGTGGCGGAACTATTTATGTGGTTTTGATGTTTAAATGTCCGACTACGCCACCCGTGGATTGCGGTCAGAGTGAACCGCCGCTCCAGGGCAGACCGCTGAGGCTGGTGTTGTGGGTGCAGCAGAGCGTAGCATAACTCCCCACGGGAGGAGTATAGCCTCAGGGCAGTGTATGCGGAGGATGGGGGTGATGGTGCAGGGCAGCAGCAGTAACGACACGGAGTCAGTGATGCAGTCCAGGGCCTTTACTCACAGTTCTTATTATCCAGACCACGTTTGCAGGTAACGGCTGCCCACGTCGTACTGTGCTCACCAGGTGAGGGGCTCAGACAACTCCCAGATAACTTTGGAGCGCTTCACAGGACCCCCTTTGTGTGTCCTTTGTCTGGCCTTTCTTACCAACCCTTCTGTCCGGCTGCCTCGGGCCTCCTCTTGGTAAACTTGGCGCCAGTTTCCCTGACCCTATGTGGTGCCTTCCTAGCGGGTGTAGCGAGGGACTGCGCCACATAAAATGTCACAGCCTCCTGTTTCTAGCTGAGGGTCGTTTCCTGCCTCCACTAGTTTCGGGGACCGGTCTCCCCCTTTGGCCTGACCCCTCCACGCAGGTGGATTCGGGCGTGCGGTGGCGACTCGCCCGTCCGCACCCCTGGGATCCCTTCGTTCCTCGTTCCTGGAGCCTTCTCCGCTCCTCTTCCTTCCTTCTCCCTCTTCCAGGCCTGGGCCTCTGTTACTAGGCCCGCCTCCGGAGCAGAGCTCATGCAGAGCCCCTGCTCCCTGCCACTTCTGCTCAGACTTCTCTGCACTGAACTAAGATGGTGCCCACCTTTTATACTCCCTTCTCAATGCACCCAGGAACTGCTTCCTCCCTGCTCCTGCACTACAGGGTTCCCCTTCCTCAGTGTTCCCTCCCCCCACTCCAGCCAGGGACAGGGACTGTCATGCCCATCTCAGGGGCATATTGGTCGCCCTGCCCCACGGCAATGTGGTGTAATGCATGCAGGTGTCGGGTCCTGATCCACACTACATCCTTACCTGAGAGTGAGATATCACACCTCTGGGTGAGGTGCAATACCTCTGTAGCAACCGAGCCCTCAGGGTGCTACAGTTCCATTTATCTTCAGCCTAGGTGACGTATTGCGATACAGGGCCGTGATTTTGGCTATAAAAGGGTCCCCTAGACCCCTACCCCAAGCTTTTTAAGAGAATCATATATGGCGTGCCAGGAGACTCTATGGAATGCTTTCTCAGCATCCAACGAGAGTATCTAATTACAAATTTTTAACTGCATCTAGCCCAGGAAATACTTTGTGCCTAGTAGCAGTGTCTGCTAGTCAGCGGATTATCCCGGCTGTTAAGCAAGCTACACCACCTGTAGTTTGGACACTTAATTTTTTCAAAGGAAATGCTTCGGGACCACGGGATACTCAGTGAAGAGCATCAGAAGGCACCCCAAGGCATAGGGGCTGGGACTGGCAGTAGGATGCCTTGCGGTGGACAGCCGAGCTCGATCCTTATAAAAGCTTTTTAACTGCAGCAGCTTTAGTGGACGCTACTGGAGCTGGAATTACGCGGCTGCTGGCATGAGACTTGCCCTCCAATAGATCCTTGTAAATGGATTTAAAGTGTATTCATTCAAATTAGAGAGACAATTTAAATTAAAAAGCTTAGAGCTGCCTCCACCACAGGGGGGCTCGCTCGACCCAACAGCGGACAGGCACCAGTATTGGGAGAGGGGGGCTGGCCGTCAGGGTTCACCGCGGCTCTGGCACAAACCCGGCGACGCGGAGGTGGCACGGGCAGGAGCGGACTGAACGTGTCGGCTTCTCACTTTTTGGATTTTAGAAGGGCATGACATGCCTATATCTGTGTCTCCCCCTCCTTTTACTCCTCCACCTCTTTTCTTTTCGCATGACTATATGTACTTGTCACTTTTCCATGTGTTAATTGTGTCTTCTGAGCAGTTTGTCAGCTTTTGGATACCTTTGAAGGTGTTTTCTATGTGTTTCTATGTGTTTTTGTTTGCCTGCCATTGGTTTTAACGGTGTTCGAAGGTGTTCGACGAACAGTTCGACGAACAGTTTGGCGAACACACGGGTGTTCGACGAACCAAACCGAACTCGAACACTACGGGGGTGGCTCAACACTATTTATGACTATCTCTATATACAATACATACCAAAAGTTTGGACACACCTTCTCATTTAAATATTTTTCTGTATTTTCATGACTATGAAAATTGTACATTCACACTGAAGGCATCAAAACTATGAATTAACATATGTGGAATTATATACTTAACAAAGAAGTGTGAAACAACTGAAAATATGTCTTATATTCTAGGTTCTTCAAAGTAGCCACCTTTTGCTTTGATGACTGCTTTGCACACTCTTGATGAGCTTCAAGAGGTAGTAACCGGAAATGGTCTTCCAACAATCTTGAAGGAGTTCCCAGAGATGCTTAGCACTTGTTGGCCCTTTTGCCTTCACTCTGCGGTCCAGCTCACCCCAAAACATCTCGATTGGGTTCAGGTCTGGTGACTGTGGAGGCCAGGTCATCTGGCGTTGCACCCCATCACTCTCCTTCTTGGTCAAATAGCCCTTACACAGCCTGGAGGTGTGTTTGGGGTCATTGTCCTGTTGAAAATTAAATGATGGTCCAACTAAACGCAAACCGGATGGAATAGCATGCCGCTGCAAGATGCTGTGGTAGCCATGCTGGTTCAGTATGCCTTCAATTTTGAATAAATCCCCAACAGTGTCACCAGGAAAGCACCCCCACACCATCACACCTCATCCTCCATGCTTCACGGCGGGAACCAGGCATGTAGAGTCCATCCGTTCACCTTTTCTGCGTCGCACAGACACGGTGGTTGGAACCAAAGATCTCAAATTTGGACTCATCAGACCAAAGTACAGATTTCCACTGGTCTAATGTCCATTCCTTGTGTTCTTTAGCCCAAACAAGTCTCTTCTGCTTTTTGCCTGTCGTTAGCAGTGGTTTCCTAGCAGCTATTTTACCATGAAGGCCTGCTGCACAAAGTCTCCTCTTAACAGTTGTTGAAGAGATGTGTCTGCTGCTAGAACTCTGTGTGGCATTGACTTGGTCTCTAATCTGAGCTGCTGTTAACATGCGATTTCTGATGCTGGTGACTCGGATAAACTTATCCTCAGAAGCAGAGGTGACTCTTGGTCTTCCTTTCCTGGGGGGGTCCTCATGTGAGCCAGTTTCTTTGTAGCGCTTGATGGTTTTTGCAACTGCACTTGGGGACACTTTCAAAGTTTGCCCAATTTTTCGGACTGACCGACCTTCATTTCTTAAAGTAATGATGGCCACTCGTTTTTCTTTACTTAGCTGCTTTTTTCTTGCCATAATACAAATTCTAACAGTCTATTCAGTAGGACTATCAGCTGTGTATCCACCAGACTTCTGCAGAACACAACTGATTGTCCCAACCCCATTTATAAGAAATCCTACTTATTAAACCTGACAGGGCACACCTGTGAAGTGAAAACCATTTCCGGTGACTACCTCTTGAAGCTCATCAAGAGAATGCCAAGAGTGTGCAAAGCAGTCATCAAGGCAAAAGGTGGCTACTTTGAAGAACCTAGAATATAAGACATATTTTCAATTGTTTCACACTTTTTTGTTAAGTATATAATTCCACATGTGTTAATTCATAGTTTTGATGCCTTCAGTGTGAATGTACAATTTTCATAGTCATGAAAACACAGAAAAATCTTTAAATGAGAAGGTGTGTCCAAACTTTTGGCCTGTACCGTATATACCCTGACTATCCCCTATATATGGAATATGTCCCTCTTGATTTTCTTAGGTGTCTAGACACCCTATTTGCAACACAATACCTTATTACATACAAGTGCCAATTCTGTCACACATTTGTGTCTTTTATTATTTATTTCTCACCATTATGATAATAACTATTTCTGTCTTTTAACTGATTAAATAAATGTTATTATGTTTTAAATCTCTCCCATGACCTGTTTATACCAAGGATGGTGACAAAGACGAGGGGGCACACTATGCGTCTGGAGGAAAGGAGGTTCCTGCACCAGCATAGAAGGGGATTCTTTACGGTCAGAGCCGTGAGACTCTGGAACTCTCTGGGAGAGGAAGTGGTGATGTCCAAGTCACTTAATGAGTTCAAGAGAGGCCTGGACGCCTTTCTTGAGAACAATAAAATTACATCTTATGCTTAGTTAATTAATCCAGGGATTTAATCTGACTGCCAGATTGGAGTCGGGAAGTGAATTTTTCCTCAATGATGTAAATTGGCCTATACCGCATGGGTTTTTTTTGCCTTCCCCTGGATCAGCGCTGCGGAATAGCTGCAGTGCACAAGAAATAGGCTGAACTGGATGGACGCTTGTCTTTTTTCGGCCTTATAAACTATGTAACTATGTATATGCATCATTGTTGTATTGACTGTTTTTTGGGTCATAACTCCCTGGTCGTTCGTATTGTTTCTTATATCTAGTTTGGAAGGACCCTGTTGGTTACTATGGTCGTCACCTATTTAAATAGTTCCATCCTATTCTTTATCAGAGTACACAGGTTCTACCAGGGCCTGATAATCTTGACCCCTGAGACCTATTGCTGCCCGACACCATATTAACATTTCACTCCTAGGGGGTATTGCAATGGGGAATGGATCACTCATCCTGACACTGCCGACTTCTCCACCAGACAGCTCTACCTGTTGTCTATGCATCAGGACTTTGATCTCTTTCTGCAGAACTCGCTGCTGACTAGAACTGGCAGTCCCTGCGACCTGTTGCAACAAAACAATAATTTCCCCAAGACAATTCTCTATCACATTGGTGCCTAAGGTTATCATAGGATGGCTTTCTCGGCGATCAATATCTACAATAATCAACCCTTGTGATGCCAATTCTACTTGGCCACCCTTATGGTCACCTCTTTATACCCCAACTGAGGCAAGGGCTGACCATTGCTGGCAAAGATGTTAAAGTGTTCATCTGGACTGCGGGTAATGTCTGAATCAACCCAGTACCGTTTAAAAAGGATATATGGCATTGTTGCCACCTGGGAACCGGTGTCCAGTAACGCGTTCACCGGGATGCCATCAAGCACGACAGGCAGGACCGGTTGTCCTCCCACGTACTTGTCTCGCCAGCTTTGTGGGCCTGGTCATCTTACTCCTGGTGGTTAACCCTCTGCCCCAGGGGTTGCTCGTTTAAATCACAGAATCTTGCGATGTGCCAAGCCTTTTGACAGCGGTGGCAGATGGGTTGTCCGTTCTGGTCGTAGCAATCGCTGGCTCTCCCTCTGGTCGGTGGAATTCTTCTCTGCCATCGCCACGAGACATCATCTGGACTGGAAGCCAGCTGGATCCTTTCCTTTGGAGACACTTGCATTGTCTGCACGGTTTTGGTTAGTGTAGCCACACTTTTGGTCAGCTCCTGGACCTGAAGGCGTAGGTCTGCAGAGGGGTCATTATCTAGGGTCTGCGCGTCAGCTTCCACAGGTGCCGGGGAAAAGGACACTGCCTCCTGGTGGTTTGTGATAGCTGGGCACTGGAGGGGTGCAGTGCCACTTGGGGTTGATTCTCGCAGCACCCGGATGGCTCTGTCTTTAAATTGTGCAAAGTCTAGATCAGGGTTTTGCAGAGCCATAATGCGCAGCTGTGTCCGGTGAGCATTAGACAGGAGCCCCACAATAAACTGTTCAGTTAGCAATCTGTCCTCGTCTCATACACTGTCGGGGTCTACCTGTTTAATGGCCCGCAGCGCCTCCTGGAGGTTTAGAGCATAGTCCCGTACACTGTCCTGCACCCTTTGTTTGCACCCGTTGAACTTCATTTTAATCTCTGCTGCTGTGCGGGTGTCAAAGGTATCCTTCAACCTGGCCAGAATTTGCTTAACAGTTCTTTTGTCCCTGCCCGGTCAGGACTTCACCTTCCTCTGGGCTGCACCGATTAGCTGGCCTATAAGGATGCTGACTTTTTGCTTCTCAGACAGGGGGTACACTTCGAACAAACTATGCAGTCTCTCCTCAATTCGCTCAGGGTGTGCGACTCCCCTGAGTACTGAGGCAACCACGCCGGCCCTGTAATATATGGCATGGATAAAGGCAGCACAGTTGCTGTGGCCGCGCCCGCAGCTGGACCCTCTTCTAGGTTGGGCATCTTCCTCCCCCCCTAGTGAACCTCAGCCAAGCCCTGGGTTTCTGCTGGCGTACCAGTCTGCTGCTCTGCAGGCGAGAGGGATCGCTTACCCGGCTGTTCCGGATCGGGGCCTCCTGCTTCCCCCCGGCTGATGTTAAATGACATGATTATACAGTTTAACAAAGTCTACGGCACAGTAATCGCTTATACCATGTGAGGACCTGGCCACTTTCTAAATACTTTTCCAGCACTGAGCACCCCTTTTCGTCAATCTTAATTTTGTGTTTTGTTAGAAATTTGCTTGCTGTGTTTTGTTAGTGATTTGTTTGCTCACAGTTCAACCTCAGGTATCTATTCCATTCAGTGACCATATCTCCGAGACCTTGGGCCATTGTTCTCTCCGTCACCACAGGTAGTCTCACATGCAAACCCAGGGGATGGGTTCCACCTGAGAAAATATCTCCACTAAGGCACAATTAGCTGGGGGAGGGAGGGGTGAGCTCTTCTGATGATTCAGGGGGCTGAACCCTGTGCAGGAGATAGAGAAGATTCATTGCTAGTCGGACTGAGAGCTGGGTGGTATCACGGGCTGCGGTCGTGATATCCATCATTCAAAGGAGCATATGCTGTGACTGCCAATATACCAGCGGGAAATACAAAAAGCTGTGGGCCAACCGAAAGTTGGGGGACAGTGGGTATCACCTGGTACGGGGCAGTGGAACTACTGATCGCAGGTTGGAACTCTAGGACTAAGAGAATTGCCTGTTGGACATTTACCTGGAATTGCTGTTCACCGTTGCCGGAAGGAATAAAACTAATTGCATCGATAACCTGCCTAGGTGATTATTAAAATCCACAACCGCACATCTTTACATACCAGTTTACGACAATCCTGTTCGTGACGCCAAAAATGACACACCCCCTTGGACCGTGGGGTACTCGCCACTGGGCCGGTCGGTTCCTTGGGATAGTCACGGGGGCGTGAACCGGTCCGAGGCCCTAGGCGGTCAATAAAAAGGACAGTTTGTTTAGGGGACAAGTTTCGTGATGCCACCAGTGGTATGCATCTATAGGTGGCTGCCACTGCTGAAAGAGACCGCTGGGGCCATTGGTGACGCAGCTGGGATGGATTTGCTCCCCACTGGTAGAGCGGGGCCCCAGGGCTACCAGTACGGTTTATGCAGGGGATTGTGGATGCTGGGGTGCTGGATTAAGGGTGCAGATAATGACCAGACGACAGAAGAATGGCAGTTTCCTGTACCTTTACTTGATGTTTGATGGTGCAGACCAGGGCACTGGTAACAGAAGGTAATGGAGATCCGGGCAGCCTAGAAGCAATTTGGGATCCACCTCGCCAGGTAGGTTTGTAGGCCTTCCTTCTGCGCTGTCCTCTTTGGCCCTGCTGCCTATAGCTATGCTGCGGCCCTTTTTCCTGCCATATGGCAGGCAGCTTGAGCCTTTTACAGGTGTCGTTCCTTCGTGGCGGCTCCGTGCTGTAGTATGCTGCTGAGCCGTCAGGTGTTTGGTGGGGCCAGGAGACCTGCAGTCTCCTGCTCTCCGGATTTAGCTGCCGGGACTTCAGTACGGACTCTGGTGTCCGATTTCTGGCGCTTTTCTCTGGGGCGAGCTTGGTCACAGCTCACCTCCCAAGGTTCTCCCTCATCTCTCCTCTGTCCCCAACTGACTTTTCTCACTCCAAATGACTTTTCTAACCCCGCCTCTGGGCTCCAATTTAAAGGGGAAGCTCCCTTGAAACTGGGTTAGAGCTCCCTCTTCTGGTCTGGAGCCAGGAAAAGTGTTGGATGCTGGTTTTAACTGATAAGGGGACCCCTCCTTGCTACCAGGCATGGCATCACCCCCTGTGAGGGAGGCAATGCCAATATGGCAACCGGACTCCTGGGGTGCCACACCATCATGGATTAAAATCCTGCAGGGCACATAAGGTCCCCCTGCTCACGCCAGCACATGTCTAGGCCTGTTTGAAGTTTGCCAGTTTGAAGACCATCTGGATGATCCAGAGGAGGCATGGGAGAACGTCATGTGTTTAGATGAGACCAAAATAGAACTTTTTAGTATCAAATCCACTCGCCGTGTTTGGAGGAGGAAGAAGGATGAGTACAACCCCAAGAACACAGTCCCAACCGTGAAGCATGGTGGTGGAAACATCATACTTTGGGGATGCTTTTCTGCAAAGGGGATAGGATGACTGCACTGTATTGAAGGGAGGATAGATGGGGTCATGTATCGCGAGATTTTGGCCAACAACCTCCTTTCCTCAGTAAGAGCATTGAAGATGGGTTGTGGCTGGGTCTTCCAGCATGACAATGACCGGGAACACACAGCCAGGGCAACTAAAGAGTGTCTCCGTAAGAAGCATTTCAAGGTCCTTGAGTGGCCTAGCCAGTCTCCAGTCCTGAACCCAGTAGAAAATCTTTGGAGGGAGCTGAAACTCAATGTTGCCCAGCGACAGCGCAAAACCTGAATGATCTGGGGAAGATCTCTGGGGAAGATCTGTATGGAAGAGTGGGCCAAACTCCCTGCTGCAGTGTGTGCAAACTTGGTCAAGAACTACAGGAAACATCTGACCTCTGTAATTGCAAGATTTCTGTACCAAATAATAAGTTCTGTTTTTCTGTTGTATCAAATACTTATTTCATGCAATAAAATGCAAATTAATTATGTAAAAATCATATAATGTGTTTTTTTGGATTTTATTTTTAGATACTGTCTCTCACAGTTGAAGTTTATCTATTATAATAATTTCAGACGTCTCTATTCTTTGTAGATGGGAAAACTTACAAAATCGGCAGTGTATCAAATTCTTATTTTCCCCACTGTATCTAATAACTTAGAGATTGGAAGAAGTCAGACTGCTGTGCCCTGAATTAATCGCCAAAACAGGGCACTTTTATCCATTAGAATGAATCATCAGCGTGCATGCTTGACTTCATTTCCTATGGGCCTGTTGGACATTGCAAAATACAGAGCTCTGGCAGTCATAGAGAATAAATGGAGAGGCAATCAGGCATTGCCACTGCTGCTCTAATCTAATAAGGATAAAAGTGCCCCACTCTGGTGAGACCCAACCAAGCTAAAAGTTATCACCTATCCTGTGAATAGGTAATAACTTGCTGCAGCAAAAATACCATATTAATTCAAATCTGTCATTTTTTTCTGGTAAAATATAGGATAGATTTAGGATAGATTTTTAACATCTCTTTCTTCCTGTCATATAGGAAAATTAAATAGCAAATCAGCGATAGTTTACTTAAACATTCCATCAGGAGAGCAAAGGTGAAGAACAGGATTTTCTATGAGTCTGCATCAATTCATAGGTCAATAAGCATAACATTGAGTTACGTGCTACTCTGCGTGCTGCTGTCACCTTCCTGTGGTTGCAAAACTGCTGATTATTTGCTGGTATTTGCTAAGTAATGATCAAACTGAAACATGCTGTGGATATTGTCCTTATTGAACTTGGAGGTGGAAGACCAATGTAAGAGACAAAGAGCAATGCTCTCTACATCTGGATAATTGCTGTGTGCATGCCATTAGCGATAACAAGCTAAAGATGCCAAAAACTTGTCAGCAGCGAATTGCTATGGAAAACTTCTGATTTTGCCTCGGATTCCATTCAGGAATTTCCTCTAGAGCGACCATTGAAAAAAATGTATAATTATATAACGGCCATTCGTCTGTAGAAACCGTATTGTAAAAGAAATATGGACAAGAGTGTCTTCACGGGATAACCTTTTTAGGCCCTTCATTACCAGGAAAAAATTGTTTATTGAGCCTTTGCTTTTTTCTTATCTTTCTTCAAAGAGTGTTTTTCTTATTTTTCTGTCAAAATATCATATAAGCGGTTGTTTTTTGCAGAACAGATTGTAGTTTTGAAAGACACCATTTAATTTACCACATATATATTTTATGAAATTCTAGGTAAAAATTGCAGGGACATCCACTTATAGAACCGACATCCTTTATTTCAGATCCATTAAAAATTGTTCTGTTGGTTCATGTGTGCATCTTTGACTCGTTTCCGCGCTTAGTCACCGCACTTAGTCACAGAGGTAATGCCATTGCAATGTTGCAAACTATTTAAAACCAAAATCAACCAATCAGAAATAACGATGCATAATACATTGCAAATTAAATACATATGTTCTAGTTACACACAAATGTCTACCACCAATATAATAACATCACTTCGTTTCGATAATTCATTCCATTCATTTGCTCTGAAGAGTATAATTTAAAAAAAGAAAGTATAAACATTAGAGAAGGATTGAAAGACAGAGGATATAAAAATGATGATATCAACATTTTCCTGAAAAAAGCTTTTCCGACGTGGTTAGTAGCGTCGGAAACGCGTCAGAGATACATGAACCAACAGAACAATTTTTAACGGATCTGAAATAAAGGATGTTGGTTTTATAAGTGGATGTGCCTTATATTTTCACATAGAATTTTATTTGTTCCTGCTGGTCAACAGTTTTTTGTGGGTCTCACATGTGAGTTCGGCTTTTTCCATTTTTTATGAATTCTATTTGTATATTTTTTATGGTTTTCAAAAAATCTGAAGTTTGTAGGTTGTAGTTTTTTCTTTGCTTGAAAAGCTGTAGTTAATATTAGCAATTTATTTAGCGTTTTTTTTTTACATTTTTTGTGGATGCAAGATGAATGAAAAATACCAATTCAGTTGTTTGGATTTTTTCATTCCTTATAGTGCTAACCATACAGGTCAATTAATGATATATTTTCATAGATTGGACTTTTATGGATGCAGCAATACCAAATATGTTTACTTTTTTAATTTCTTTATTTTTAAACTTTTTTAAGTTACCTTTTTTTTCGTCTCCCTGAGGCACCTGAACGCAAAATCAATTAACTGCTTGTACTCTATTCCACAATACTTCAATACTGCAATATATGGTAAATGTGATCTCCTATGAAGCCCAGCCACAGACTAGACATCGTAGGAGCACAAAGATGGCAGCAACTGGGAGCCTTCAATGCTGCACAGGACTGGTGGCACATGTAATGGGTCCATGTAAATGCCAATGTCTGAGATTGACAGTTGCATCTCAATAAACAGCAGTGATAGGAGCTAGCTCTAGTTGCTGTTGTTAATTACAGGTGACAACTGTAAAACACAACTGGCACTCACTGTGTAGGAAGCAAGGTCAGTTCCTGAGCCTGCTCCATGTACTTACAGTCAACATAGGATGTACATGTAAAGTAGGGGTTAAGAAACATTAACCTCATAGCCAAGGCCCTTAAAACACATGCATTATTGTTGAATATGGATAGCATTTTGATAACTAATGCGTTTAAATTGGTGCAGACAACTAAGGCCCCTTTCACATTGTGTTCTTGCTCATACTCAGTGGTCCTGTCGGGCTTGAGTCCAAACTCCCCGCAAAACTGGATTCGAGTGTATGTGCCGATGGGGCCATTGACTATAAGTAGAGTTCATCTGAGTGTCCATGTCCATTGGGCGAATACACCCAAAAATGATGCATGACAGAGCACACGTTGACTCTGTCAGCATCATTATATTCAATGAAACAAAACAGGAAAAAAATCAGCTCAACTTACTCAGACATCAGGTGCACGGAACAATGATTAAGGACCATAAAGTCTGAAACGCGTCTGTACATCACCTCCTCCCATCCCCCAAATACTTTTCCAATAAAGGATTATTGATTTTAAAGAAGACTTTTGGATTCTGGATTACTCCTTGTTTTTTCCTATTATATTCAGTGGTCCTGTTGCCGCATATACCTGAATCCTGTTGTGGGGGGTTTGAATGCAAGCCCCGACAGGACTACTGAGCCTGAGCAACAACAGTAACAGTAAGGCTAGGAGGCCACTAGATATTTGTGGACATAGCAAGCAGCCCAATATGGGTGGGTTTACCCGTATTGCACATTTCACCTGAATTGTCAGATTTGTGATGTGGATTTTGGAAAAGTAATATTTACATGTGAAACATGTTTGTTCACCACTGTGAAACCAAAGCAATTTACTGTAAAATAGGTGCAGTTTTGCTGTATAGTGACTGGACGCATGGCAGAACTGTGCCAAATACTACAGCTTACTAGGGCTACTAGCTCACTACAGTATATGACACGATCAACAGTAGGGTACAAATTTCTTAAACTTCATAGATACAAGACAGCGGGCTTGTTGCTGGGGAGTAATGGTTGAGCCACAAACGGAAAAGGCAATATCGGGCACAGGTAGGTTAGTGGAGGGAGGAAATAGGAGTAGTTCAGTTTTTGACAGATTCAGTTTTAGATAGAGGGAGGACATAATGTTAGACACAGCAGAAAGACAATCACTGTTTTTTTGTAATAATGCAGGGGTGATGTCCGGAGCAGACGTGTATAATTGGGTGGAAGATTAGAGATAAAGGGAAGATTGGAAACAGGTCTGTAGTTAGCCGTGCAGCTCTGGTCAAGGGATGTTTTTTTAAGTAATGGATGTATGCTGGAGTGTTTAAAAGAGGAGGGAAACATACCAGATAAGAGGGAGAGGTTGAAAATTTTAGTTAGGTGAGTGGTGACAGCTGGAGAAAGGGACTGAAGGAGATGTGAGGGAATAGGGTCACTGGTGCAGGTGGTAGAGCGAGAAGATGCAAGGAGCCTGATCACTTCATCTTCCGTGACTGGTTTAAAGTCAGAAAGTGAGCAAGATACAATGTGGGGGGGAGCATGCATAACATTTGGGGATTGAGAGAAAATTTCCTGTCGGATATGGTCAATTTTTTCTTTGAAATAATTGGCCAGATCGTCAGCACTGAGGTCGGGCCTGTGCTGTTTGATTGAGGAGAGAGTGAAACGTGTCAAAGAGGCATTTAGGATTATTGGAAAGTGAGATGATGGGGTTGTTAAAGTAGGTTTGTTTGGAGAGGTGAAGGGCAGAGTTATATGTTTTCAGCATAAATTTATAATGGAGGTAATCTTCAGGCAGATTAGATTTTCTCCACAGCCGTTTAGTGCACCTGAAGCACCACTGGAGAAAACGTGTTTGAGGCATGTGCCAGGGTTGTCGCCGCCTATGCCAAATTGTTCTTTGTGTAGGAGGTGCAGCTTCATCCAGGGCGCATAGCAATATTTCGTTATAATGCTTCAAATCAGAGTGGGGACATGAGAGGGAGGAGATTGGGGCCAATGATGATTGCAACTTTTTCATAAATTTCTGGGTGTTAATGGCGCGTATATTTCTATAAGTGTGGAAAGTGGGGGTTTCTTGAGTAGAGTCACAGTTCTTGACAGAGAATGAAAGAAGATTATGGTCAGAGAGTGGAAGGGGAGAGTTAATAAAGTCATGTACTGAGCAAAGCCGGGAGAAGATCAGGTCCAATGTGTTCCCGTCTTCATGTGTAGGAGAATTATCAAGCTGTGAAAGGCCGAAGGAGGAGGTTGGCGATAAAAGATGAGCAGCAGATGGGAAAAGAGAATCGCCAATCGGGATGTTAAAATCTCCCATGATTAGAGTGGGGATGTCGCAAGATAGAAAATTTGGAAGCCAGGCAGCAAAGTGATCCAGGAACAGACGGGAGGGACCTGGAGGGTCATAGACAACCACCACTCGCAGGGAGAAGGACCGGTAGAGTCTGACTGTGTGGGCCTCAAAAGAAGGGAAGATAAGGGAGGGTACTGGAGGGATAACCTGAAAAGTATATTTTGTTGAAAGAAGCAGACCAACACCTCCACCTGATTTGTTGTCAGGTCTCGGGGTATGAGAGAAGTGTAGGCCACCATATGAGAGAGCTGTTGGGGCGGTAGTGTCCGACTGCTGGATCCAGGTTTCGGTGAGAGACAGAAGGTTGAGGGAATTAGAGAGGAAAAAGTCATGGATGTAAGAGAGTTTATTACATGCTGAGCGCGCATTCCAAAGAGCACAGTTGAATGAGACAGAAGATATGCAGGGAATATTCATGAGATTAGCAAAGTTTCTGAATGTAACAGGGAAAGGGTAAGTGTTATTATTACTGGAGGGTCCTGGATTAGGAGAAAGATCACCTGTGACAAAGAGAAGGAAGATACTGAGAGGGAGCAGATGGTTGAATGATTTGTGACAACGTTTCTTGTGTTGTATGGTGGGAATGAATGGATCTGTGTAGTATAACATTGTGAAGAGAGCATGACAGCTGTACATAGGAGAAGAGAGGAGAGAGGGGTTAATATGGATGAAGTGTGCAGAATTTGTGGGAGAACGGTGAATGTGGATGATTGTAGCAGCCATAACGTAAATGGCACAAATGTTTGCAAAATAGATGACCTGGAAGCAAGTTTGTTTAATTGTCTTGCATGTCTTACCTGTCTCCTGCCCTGTCCAACTGCCATATCTAACAGCCGAGGCACTTTGATAAAATATGGCACTTCGATAAAGTATGCATAAATGCTATATGCATGCTCAATAATAATTGTGTATTATACATACCGGACAGATTTCATTCTTAATGTCCTAACTACAAATAAATGTTATGCATTCGTTACATTTTATTCCTGTTTCTCAACATGTAGTCACAAGGTAAGAAACTGATGTCAATAAAAGAGGCAGAAATGCTAGTCTTGGACTTTTAAATAAAATTATAACAATAATAATAATAACAATATATATTTCTGAATATCTGCTACTACTCTAATTGTAAAATATAGAAACTAACAACCCTCACCTCCATTCTTTGGTACATGATGTAATTGACAGATTCATATGCATAGTTTGGTCAAATAATAAATGGCACATGATTGTTTTGTGCACACAGGTCTTCACCTGCTAAGCTACCCACAATGGAGAACAAGTGGCTCCCACTCCAGCGAACTTGCACAAGAATTATATAATGCTACATTTCTTTGCAGTGGCAACAAGCAGATAACCACTGATTGTCAGTGGTTAAAGAAGCTAGACCTAAATTTGCAAGCTGATCACTGGGGAAGCCATATTTTCACTTGGGACAACCCCTTTTATGGGGTCTTCCTCTGCAGTGATTTGTTGAAGTTCCTGTATTATCAACATTAGGCTAGGTGCACACAACTGTATTTTTTGTTATCGGATCAATTATGCTAATCACACTCTGTTCAGCCGCGGTCCCCTCTGCAGCTTGATCCCTCCACCGCCTGGCAGATTCCGGCGTACGGGTGGCCTCCAGCACTGTCCGTATCCCTGGGATCCCTTTTAAGTTCCTGGAGCCTTTCTCCTGATCCTCTCTCCTTCCTCCTCTCCTTCTCAGTCTGTCCTGGGCCTCTCTGTAGGCCCTCCCCCTGAGCAGAGCTCCTGCAGAGCTCCTGCTCCCACTACTTCTCCTCTCAGACTGCCTGACTTACCCAAGATGGCTTCCCTATTTATATCTTCCTAACAAGTGCTCCCCTGATTTCCTTCCTCCACCCACACCCACTACATGGTTCCCCCTATTTTGGTTCCCCCCACTTCAGCCAGGGACAGGGCTCAGCAGGGAAGCGACGCATCTTGCCCCTCCTGCTGGTCTGGAGTAGTGTAGTGTTGGATGCAGGTGTTAGGGTCCCGGGCAGCACTCTATCCTTACTTGAGAGTGAGATACCATACCTCTGAGTGAGATGCAGTACCTCTGTGGCGACTGAACCCGCAGGGGCACCACATGTCCATTCACGGAAATCGTATTGCACTCAGATGTCATCTGAGTGCAGTTCGATGATTTCCACTGACTCATTGACTTGCATGGCTGAGTGTGATCTGAATATTGTATCAAACTCGGGCATGCAATTTTTCCTTTGTCAGACTCTGGCCAAGGAAACAAATGCATGTGCATGGCCCCATAGACTAACATTGGTCCGAGTGCGATCCGATGTTTTGTCGCATTGAACTCGGACTGATAATACAGTCAACTGCACGAGCCCTTATACTCATGCCAATGAGGACTAATTATAAACACCATGTTAGAGATCAGGACTGATTAGTATTTCGTATGAGGCTAAGGTCAGACATAACATCCATGTTGCAGCAGTGATGTGGCTGTGATGCAGCGAAGTACCTCAGCAAACAGGTGCAGCTGTAGTTTTCAAAATTCCTATTAAACAACTATTTGATTTTGCAGGATTTACAACTTTTTTACACACAAAATTGCAACACTGGGGGTTGTAAGGGTGAAACAGCTATTTCTGCTGCAAAATGAAATTTCTTATTAGTAGTGTTGAGCATTCCGATACTGAAATATCGGGTATCGGCCGATATTCACGGTATCGGAATTCCGATACTTAATTCCGATACTTTTACAATATCGAATACCGGAATCGGAAGTTCCCATAATGCCTGCGCTCTGCAGTGTCTCTGAAGGGTGACAAGCTGGATGGCAGCGCTCAGCTGCGATCCAGCCTGTCATCAGAATGCCATGAAAGAATTCTCCTGATTGTTTAAAAGCCGGCGGGCAGTAAAAAGCCGCCGGCTTTTAAACAATCACACAGCCCCATACTGCTTCCCCGCAGCCTCCCACCCCGATCCTCCGCTCCCCCATCCTGATCGTAAGTTAGGACCGGGCGGGGAGCACAGCACCAAGGAGCAGGAAGCGAAGGACCCGGGCGGGGAAGCCGACAGTGAAAAGACTTCACCGCCGGCTTTCCCGTTCTGTGCTGCGCTTTCCCGCCGATTATTTCAAATGAACAGCTGAGGTATCAGGTGATGCCGATCAGCTGTTCATTTGAAGTAGCCGTGGTGCCCTCAGAGGGTTCATGTGAGTTCATGCTTGACTGCATTGCATGAACTCACATGAACTTTCCCACGGCCGCACAGGTCAGCTTCACCTCCCAGACCATCAGCCCGTTATGATTAGTGTGTGCGGGGTGTCTGTGCGATGTCTGTGGGTGTCTGTGCGATGTCTGCGAGTGTGTGCGGGTGTGCGCGCGGTGTCTGTGCGATGTCTGCGGGTGTGCGCGTGCAGGCAGACATAGGCCGATGTCACACTACTACTCCCATTGGCCTATGTCTGTCCCCCGTCCACTCGTGCCAGCAGGATCAGCTCGATGGGAGCAGTAGTTCCCATCAGCCTGATCCTGCTATTTAAACTGCCCCATGTGCTATTTTTGCCCCTATACATGTTTTTTTTGGTCCCCAATAAATTTTAAATACATGTCATTGGTGGCCAGTGGTTACCTACAATAAATTAGTTCATACATTACCTGTCCCCGCCGATCGCCACCTAAAATAAAGTAAAAAATAAAAAACTACACCTATACTCACCTAGTCACCTAATTCCCCGAAGCCATCGATCTCCTGTAATAAAATGTAAAATAATAAACCACAACCTTATTCTTACCCCTCCGTAGTAGTCCACGAGTGTCCCACGAAGATCTCCAGTTTAGAGCAGCCACATAGAATGTGACCGCTCTGAACCGCTGCCGCCGCTAGAATGATGGTGCCGTAAAGCAGCCCCGTCATTGCATAAGCGGGTTCGCCGGAGTTCAGGCAGCGCTGCTCCGGTTAGCTCCTTTACGGCCCTGCTGTACCGTGAGAAATTCCCACGGTACAGCAGTGCCGTAAAGGAGGTCTCCGGAGCAGCGCTGACTGAATGCACTCCGGTGACCTCAGTCAGTGGCTCCCGCTGCCGGGAGCGGACGTGTTCCCTGCAGTGTGAGCTTACAGCAGCCATGCACAGCTGTCACCATCTCCAGATGCATGGTAGATCAGCGCAGGAACGTGGACAGGTAACTATTTTTTTTTAGTAAACTAAGAATTAAATAAAATGGTGTGTTTTATTTCAAATAAATTATTTTTTTCTGGGTGTAGTGTGTGTTTTCTTTTTAACACTTTGTAGGTTAGTAATGGGGGTGTCTTATAGACGTCCATCATTACTAACCTGGGCTTCATGGCAGCTGGCGCTGACATGAACCCCACCACTATTACCCCCTGCCACCGCACCAGGGCAGCGTGGAAGAGCGAGGCTAAGCGCCAGAATTGGCGCATCCTATGGATGCGCCATTTCTGGGACGGCTGACGGCTGGTGTATCTAGCCTGGGAGGGGGCCAATATTCATGGCACCCTTCCTGGGCTATTAATATCAGCCCCCAGCTGTCTGCCTAGCCTTTGCTAGCTATTAAAATAGGGGGGCCCCACGTCATTTCTTTGGGGGGGTCCCCCATTTTAATAGCTGGTAAAGGCTAGGTATTCAGCTGGGGGCTGATATTAGTAGCCTGGGAAGCTCCGTGGGTATTACCCCTTTCCCAGGCTTCAAACATCTGCTTAACCTCCGCTAGAGACTAAAATTATGGGGGATCCCACGCCAATTTTTTTTTTTAATAAATCCTTTATTTTAACACTAGATGACACTTGAGGAGAAATGAAATTTTTTTTTAATTATTTCATGAAATAATTTAAAAAAAATTGATGTGGGGCTTCACCCTATACTTATGTCCAGCCAGGTACAGCAGGCAGGAATGGGCTGCCCCCAACCACCAGCTGCCTATTTGTACCTGGCCGGACACAACAATATAGGGAAGCCCTTTTTTTCTTAATTATTTCATGAATTTCATGAAATAATTAAAAAAAAAAATACTTGGAGCTTCGCCCTATTTTTGTGTCCAGCCAGGTACAACTAGGCAGCTGGGGGCTGGAATCCGCAGCGCAGGGAGGCCCAAGCTTTCTGGGCCCCACCCGCTGCAAATTGCAGTCCGCAGCCACCCCAGAAAATGGCGCTTTCATAGAAGCGCCATCTTCTGGCGCTGTACCCAACTCATCCAGGGCCCTGGTGCGGTGGCTCACTGGGTAATAAAGGGGTTAGGGCCAGCTTGGCATTATCAGCTGGCCCTAAGCCCGAAATTCATGGGGTCACGCCAATATTAGACATGACCGCCATGAATTTCTAGTAAAGTATTTAAAAAAAAACACAACACCCAGAAAAAAGTCCTTTAATTGAAATAAACACACAATTCTTTATTGTTCTAAATTAAACCATACTTACCATCACACCCATTCCAGCTGAAGCCAACGATCTCCTGCAATAAAAGAAAAATAATAAACCAACCTCATCCTTACCTCTCCATGGTTCCCAGGACAGTTTCAGCTCTGCTACATCGAGATGACAGGCTGGACCGCTGCAGAAAGCTGCCATCCAGCCTGTCATCCCGCGGACACTGAGAAGCGCAGGCATGCTTGCGCTCCTCAGTGTCAGGCTCTGACGGCTCAACACTACTTATTAGGCAATTTATTAACCACATCTGCACGTGGCCATTGAGCATTGCAGCTGTGATGTGAACCCAACATCTGGCCTTACCCTGAGAACATATTATTTAAGGTGGCTGATAAATCTGTCTATGAATTGGCTCAAAGTAAGATCGGTGACTATTATCATTATTAGAGCAGGTGGAGACTAGCATATTTTCGGTCTGAGCGCAATCTGACAAAATTTCAGATCTCACTCGGATCAATGTTAGTCTATGGGGCCATGCACATGTCAGAGGAAAAAATCGCTGCCTGCCCAAGTTTTATCCAATATTTACATCCACTTGACCATGCAAGACAATAAGTCCATGGAAACCATCGGACTGCCAGAATGGAGAAGATGGGGACATTTTTTTTCTCCATCTTCTCCTCATTGGAGAGAATCGGATCACACTATGATCACATTCTGTTTATACTCTGATTAGAGTTTGATCAGAGTGTGATTTGCATAATCGACCCGAGTTTCTCGGACGAGAGAACCTATGGCCATCTGCCCCTGCCCTTAGATTACAACTGGACCGGTTATACAGGACCTGGGAATTATAGAATATGCATGAAAGTTCCTTTCTCAGTTTGTTAAAATACTCTTTTATTTTAGTAATATCATATAATTAATAATCTCTCTCTTCTTCACAGAACAGTTTATGTTACTGATTACACGAGCCTGGTGACATGCAATCCAGCAGTTTGATTGAGTAAGCTGGAAGATTTCTGCATGGCATTACGTCACTCTGGAATCTTGTCCAGTCTCTTTCTCCAGGTTGACCTATGAGCCTTGATTATAACAAGACATTGTGCGGACCTGGACACGGTGCACTTTTGGCAGTCATCCAAACTCGGTATGATTACTATTAACTCTTTAACCTCTCATTTGTCATTGTAAATACTATAATATCAGTCTTAGTATAAAAAAAAAAATATTACATTTTAAAATGTATAAATTGGGACTGACCTGTTGATCAGCTGGCCATGAACATTTTTTTTCACTGTAGGAAAAATGCACTACTACATTGTAGCCAAACAAATAAATGGCCTATCATGGATGGGGCAGGTCCTAAAGGTGACTGTCCATCCCTGTGAGATCCTTGCACTTTAATAGGGTATACATCTCTGTAGCAGTATGGGATATGATGGTGCTACATAAGTAAAATAAATAAATCTATAATATAACGCTGCAAGCGTGTCTCTGTCTGAAGCCTCGATAGACTGCACATGCGTGACCCGCAGTCTGGCTCCAGACAGAAGCACGCATCCAGCTGTTACAGGTAAGAGGAGTGTTTGGCGCCGGAGATCGCAGTATGCGTAGGCACTGAATGCATACAGCGATATCTGGTACATACTTACCTGACCGGGAGGAGCGTTGCCGCGGCGTCTCTCTTCGCCGGAGACCGGGGCAGGAGTGAAGGAGTGAGGCGTCTGATCGGCGCATGCGCATAGCACTATCCTTCACCGTCTTACTGAAGACACATTTGCAGTGTGTCTTCAGCAAAATGGCGCCGGACAGCGCGGTGCTCCGGCGCAACACTCCTCCCCCGGCCTCCGGCAGAACAGGACGCAGCAGCGCTGAAGCACAGAGAATATAACTGTTTATTTTTTTGTATGTGTGTACAGTGTGAAAGGGATGAGGGGGCCACACATACCAGGATTGTGGGGTGAGGGGACCATGCATACCAGGATTGTGGGGTGAGGGGATCATGCATACCAAGATGAGGGGTACCACACATACCAGGATTGGGGGATGAGGGGACCATGCATACCAGGATTGGGGGGTGAGGGGTACCACACATACCAGGATAGGGGGTGAGGGGTACCTCACATACCAGGATTGGGGGGTAAGGGGACCATGCATACCAGGATTGGGGGGTGAGGGGTACCACACATACCAGGATTGCGGGCTGAGGGGGCCATGCATATCAGGATAGGGGGGTGAGGGGTACCACACATACCAGGATTGGGGGGGTGAGGGGACCATGCATACCAGGATGAGGGATACCACACATACCATTATTTTGGGGTGAGGGGACCATGCATACCAAGATTGGGTGGTGAAGGGACCATGCATACCAGGATTGGGGGGTGAGGGGACCATGCATACCAGGATTGGGGGGTGAGGGGTACCACACATACCAGGATTGCGGGGTGAGGGGGCCATGCATATCAGGATTGGGGGGTGAGGGGTACCAAACATACCAGGATTGGGGGGTGAGGGGACCATGCATACCAGGATGAGGGATACCACACATACCATTATTTTGGGGTGAGGGGACCATACATACCAAGATTGGGTGGTGAAGGGACCATGCATACCAGGATTAGGGGGTGAGGGGACCATGCATACCAGGATTGGGGGGTGAGGGGACCATGCATACCAGGATTCGGGGGTGAGGGGACCATGCATACCAGGATTGGGGGGTGAGGGGTGCCATGCGTACCAGAATAGGGATGTGAGGTGTGCCATGCATACCAGAATAGGGATGAGGGGTACCATACATACCAGGATAGGAATGCGGGGTACCATGCATACCAGGATGAGGGGTACCATACATACCAAGATAGGGATGAGGGGTACCATGTATGCCAGGATAGGGATGAGGAGTACCATGTATGCCAGGATAGGGATGAGGGGTACCATGTATACCAGGATTGGGGATGAGGGGCCTATGCATACCAGGATGGGGATGAGGGGTGCCATGCATACCGGGATGTGGGTGAGGGGCCCATACATACCAGGATAGGGATGAGGGATGGGGTACCACATATACCAGGATTGAGGATGAGGGGTGCCACGCATACCAGGATTGGGGGTGAGGGGTGCCATGCATACCAGGATTGGGGATGAGGGGTGCCATGCATACCAGGATTGGGGGTGAGGGGTGGCATGCATACCAGGATTGGGGGTGAGAGGTGCCATGCATACCAGGATTGGGAGTGAGGGGTGCCATGCATACCAGGATAGGATGGTGGGCACAGGATGGGGGCAGCACAAATACCAGGAGGGGGGCAGCACAAATAACAGGAGGGGGGCAGCACATACCAGCATGGGAGACCATATACCAATAAAAATGCTTGCCACCCGGGCGTAGAACGGGTTCAATAGCTAGTAAATATATAACTACGTGGGCAGCATATATCAGACACTGTCTGTGCGATCTCAGGCAGGTATGTCTGACTCTGCAGCATTTCAGAGAAAAGCATACTCCTATAGACGCATGTAGGCAGAGACCTGTCAGTCACTGTCAGTGAGTGGGAAGAGACTGCCGAGGACCCGCCTGTCCGATAAGTCTGCTGCATGGCTTGGTTCCGGGAGGATTAAAATCATGAGTCAAACATACTTGGCTGAGATCTCACAGCCAACGTCTGATTCATGCTGTCCATGGATTAGGTATAGGTGGTTGGCGGGTAAAGAAGATGCCAAGGCAAGAGGGGTTTGTTCAGTTATTTTGTATTTATGTATTCATGTTATTTATTTGATAAAACAAGTGTTTGCTGTGTATAATCCCTATGGCCGTTAATGTATGCCGGTTTTCCCATAGGCTTTGCCTAAGGCCGTCCCTGGGATGCGGGAGGTCTGCCCAGAGGGGGAAACCATATAATAGATAGGGATTCAGTTATACTACACTGCTTAGACACTAGATAGTTAAGTCAGGGGTCACATCATCAACTGGGAGGGGTTTAGAACTGTTTTATAGAAAATCAATTCCGGGTTGCAGACAGTAGTGATGAGCGAGTATGTTCAGTTAACCCCTTCGCCGAGTATGTGCGACGAGCACCGAGTATTTACAGCGTGCTCGGTGATATGTTTGAATTACTCCCTTGTGCATGATTTGCGGCGGTTTGACAGCTTTATACATGTGAGGAATGTGTAAGAAGCAGACATTCCTCACATGTATTAAAGCTCTCAAACAGTCACAAATCATGTTCAATGAGCGACGAAAACTTTACCCCCGAGCACGCTGTAAATACTCGGCGCTCACCCGAGTATACTCGGCGAAAGGGTTAACAGAACATACTCGCTCATCACTAGTGAGGAGTAGTGAGGAGCGAACATGCTCGCCACTGCTCGGTACTCGCCCGAGCATAACTGTGCTCAACAAGCTCGGCGCTCGGCGAGTATTTCCGGGTTGCTCGGGCGGGAACTCGGGTCCCCACTCTGCATGTTTGGTGCTCTTTAGAGAGCTAATGAATATGCAGGGATTGCCTGCCATGCACTGTAATGCCGTAGCCATGTTGGTTGTGGGCATTACAGTGATTGGCTGGCCGCAATGCATCATCAGGTCTATATAAGACCTGGCGCCGCTATGCTCTTCACAGTCTACCCTGGAACCAGGCAGAGTAGGGAGAGGTACTACTGAGTTAGGGATAGATTTGCTTTTGTAGGCTATGTGCCCACGATGCAGAAATGCTCAGGGTTTTTTCCTGAGCGTTTCTGCATCTCCCTGGCAGAAAAAAACGCATGCGGATTGTACATGTGTTTTCCTGCCAGGAACATGCGGAAGTGAAGCGTTCTTCGCTTGCATTTCCGCATGCGGGTTGACAAGCGCTTTCAAGCGATTTTAGCATCACTTGGAAAGTGCTTGTCAACTTGGTCACACTATATAAATCCATGCAAACAGCATGGATTTATATAGTGTGACCCGAGAGAATGGTAAAAAATAAAAAAGTAAATATATACTTACCTTCCGATGGCCCCCATGTCCTGCTTCACTCCGTTCTCCCTTGCAGGCAGCGGTAACTGAAGGACCTGCCGACGTCAGCGTCGCGTGACCCGTCACATGACTATGACGTCAGCGCAGGTCCTTCAGTCCATCGCGAACTGCCGGCAAGCAAGGAGGAGCGCACCGCGGACCGCCACAAGGTAAGTATATATTTATTTTTTATTTTATTCTTTTTTTTTTAAGTTTTCTATGGTACCCAGGTCCAGAGGAGAGTCTCCTCTTCTCTAGACCTGGGTACCATCCGCACATTAGAACACATGGAATGCGCATCTACATATACAGTGATGCATAATCCATGCGATCTAATGCAAGTCAATGGCGGCAAAAACGCAGCACTTCCGCAAAATAATTGGTAGAGCTGCGTTTTTTTCCACAATGATAATCCGCAGCGGAAATTTCTGCAGCATGTGCACAGCACATGCGGATTATCATTGGGGAACATGGCAGACCTTCTACCATGCGTTTTTTAAGCGTTTCTGCAGCGTTTTTGCAGCTGCGGAAATGCTTAAAAAATGCATCATGGGCACACAGCCTTATAGTTAGTATAGGTATTCCACAACATATATATATCCAACTGAACTAACAGTCCTTCTGAGGACTAATACAGCTGCATACTGTATATTCAATGGTGATAGCAGTAGTTAGACAGGCAGGCAAACTGCAGTGCATGATACAGCACAAGAGGGTCCATTGAACGTCCTGTTAGTATAGGTGTTAAAGATAAGATTCTAAAATCTACTAAAAATCATTATATGAAACTCTGATGTATACTAAATATCTATACTTATATTCTGTTATATGTTATGAATCTTGTTTTGCATATATCTGTTATATTGGATATTATTTAGTCATATATACCCTCACTTTAATATATATTATGAAAACCTTGATATATATATATATTAGATATCTGTACTCGTGTGTCACTTTATAAATATCCTGAAAGGACTAGTTGGAACTGGTTATAGAAGTGGACTTTCAAATTGTTTACAAGAAGGAGAAGAGACAAAGGATTCAGCATGACACCTCCCAAGAGAATATCCTGGCGAATGAGGAGAATATCTGGGGGGGACACTTAACCCCATAGGACAACATAATGAGACTTATCTATACCATGGGCCAGAGACTACTGTGATTGCTCAATTGCCTCAGGGCGACACCCTATTGGGACCTTCCTTTATACTGAACATATATATGTTATGCTGGAATAATAAACACATCTTTCCTGCGCCATTTCTCTTCAAGAGAAGTTCAGTATCTGACTCTGTCTGTCCAATATCAAAGCTTCACGTATACACTTGAATAAGTTAATTTGGCAAGGGATAAGCAAAGGGTTGGGGTCCTTTGAACCTCACTTCCACAATTGGCGCAACCAACGTGGGGCACCACACCAGGGCAGACCGAATGAAGGTGTCCAGCTGTGGATCATGGATGACTGGATGGGCCTGATCACCCCCCCTTACACGGTAAGTCTAGTTAATTACATTCATGTTACAGACTTGCTTGTGTTTCCAGTCGTTCATAGATTAGCAGAGGGCATGAGTCGGTCTGTTGTGGTAATCCTTAAGTGGGGGTAAGTGTGACCCTGCTGGTGTTATGGAAACCCACTCACATTCCAATCCACTGTAACCTTTGCTTATTCTAATTTGTTTGTGTTTGAGACTGACTTAGTGGATGGGCTGTTGTGTGTGACTTGTGAACAGAGTACTCTCCTGGGTGTAATCTCACATTGTATCTCCATATACCTCCTGTTCTTGAGAGAACGCAGGGGGGGATGATGTGAGGAGGAAAAAAAAAAAAGTTTTGCAGTTCTGTATCGCTCCCTAAACAACGTCCTGTTCTTGGAAGATAGAACGCACGTGGGTGGATACAGAAGCTAGGCTGGCCAGCTAGTATCTGCCGTTATTATAAGGAGATTATTCTGTTTCATTGAGTCATACTGACACAAGAATTCACTTTGTCTGGTCTCTCTTTCTGTTTGTACTGTGTCAACATTTGTCAGCCATGCAGAAATTCTTGAGACTGTTTACAAAGGAAGCCAAGGTGTCGAATAACAGGTTTAGCGCTCAGACACTGGTGGCCGACAGGGAAGGAGTTAAGTATATTGCTAGAGTTAGACAGTTAATGGACATTGTAGGAATGAATAAGAGGGGAAGACTTCAGCCGGGGCTGTGGAAAATAGCTTTAAAGGAAAAGAAGGGTAAACTAGAGGATACAGGTTTATTATCTGCGGCTATGGCCTGGGGTCGTATAGCAAATGACATAGCAAAAGAGGGATGGGAAGAGGAAGAGAGAACAGATGATAATGATGATGTATATTACATGTATGTTAAGCCCCATGTTTTTAATGTTGCTTTGAAAACTTTTGAGCCACCACCTTTTAATGGCCTCAGGGGGTGGACATGTTCTAGGAGTGATATGCAAACTTTAGACTCTCGGCACAATGGTTTACATTGTGGAGTTCATAGACCATCCCCCCTCCCAACTGACTTTGTAGCCACAGCGCCTTCTCTTGACTGCTCCCGGACGGACACGCCACCCAGGTGCCCTCCCACCTTTGGAATGCATGACTCAAAGGAAGTCCCACCCACAGGTACTTCCTGTGGCGGCCATCTTACGCCACCCAGGTGCCCTCCCACCTTTGGAATGCATGACTCAAAGGAAGTCCCACCCACAGGTACTTCCTGTGGCGACCATCTTATGCCACCCGGAAGGCCTGAAAACAATGAGACAACAGACATTCCAAAGCCTAATGCCCAATTAGTTCCTCCACCAGTTTCTATATATCCGGTTGTGACTATGCAAGGACAATACTACACCCCACCTCAGCAATCTACCTCAGCATCTCCCCCACCTCCGACACCAATGTTCCCAGCTCTTACATCACCTGTCCCTCAGTCAGGTGAAGGGGCTCCATCTGTTGCCCCATCATATCAACATGTGGATAATGGTAGCTTTGTGTCGGGCCCCCCAGAGAACTGGGATCCTATTTTTGAGAAAATGATTACCCAGGGACAGACAGGGGCTGGGGTACTAATCTCTGTGGGTGTAGGGAACATGGTCACTCAGCGGGTGGATGCTATAGTGAATGCTACCAATAGCCACCTGCAGCACAGGGGTGGCTTGGCTAGAGATATTGTTATGGCAGGGGGAGACAGTATTCAAAGGGAAAGTGATAATATTGTACGACGACATGGTCGTTTCCAGCCAGGAATGGTCACAGTTACAGAATCAAGCGATTTACCCTGTAACACTATTATTCATGCAGTGGGGCCCATCTATGACCCTTCCTATCCAGATAATAGTGCACGGATCTTGCGCCAGACTGTACACGCAGCATTAGACATTGCAAACAAGACTGTTGGCATTAAGACTATAGCACTTCCTTTAATTAGCTCCGGTATCTGTGGGTACCCAGTCAGAGCATGTGCAAGGGAGCTAGTACAGACAGTGATAGAAGAGGCCTCTAAGCCTTCTTGCCATCTAACCGAGATACGCCTAGTCAGTAAACAGACTGACACTGCAAGGGCAATGAAAGATGCTTGTCAAACAAATGTGACTCCCATCACACCAGTACCAATTAAAAATGATGGGGATGAAGAATAGTTGCTGCCAGGCCTACCTAGACCACCATCTAATTTAACCCTTAAGTCTATCACGCCACCACCTGCTCTTGGCAAACCAGAACCTATCATGTATGTAAAATTCACTCCGACTCAGGCCATGACACTCTGCAACCAATTGCCAGACCCAGAGAAACAACCCATGCCTTTCTACCGTGCAGTTTTGGCTATTCAGAAGACATACTCAGCTACGTGGCAAGATTTGTCCTCTCTTGTGTCTGTTAAAGCAGGAGATGCATATTGGCCTGTAATAGAAAGATCTCTGGATGATGTCCGGTTAGTCTCTGATACTACATGGGAATCGGGACAGGATTTCTGCCAGCAACTTAAAACATGGGCCCAGGAGAAATTAAGCGACCAGTCGACCAATTTAACAGATATTACACAGGAGGAGAAAGAATCAGTGGAAAGGTATGCAGCCAGAATGACTCAAATGTTCCAAGACATGGGCTTCAGTGAACAAATTAAAGTTCAGCAGGGTATTTTAGTTTCTTCCTTTGTTCGTGGTCTTAGAGATGACCTTAAGAAACTTATCACTACGGCTAGGCTAGAAATCGAGACTCTAGATATGAAAACTGCAGTGCTTATAGCTAAAGAATTCCAAAAGATTACTCCAAAGCAGAAGTAAGCAGTCACTGCCATGTTAACTACAGATGAAGAAGATTATCCCATGATGCTCAATATCTCAGCAGACCCGTGCCAAGTTCCCTATGGCCAGCCACAGGGACAGCAATACTCCCAGCACCAGACTTCAGTTGTTTATTACCCACCACAACAATTTTATCAAGGAAGGCAACAAAGATCTTTTACTGGCCCCTGCTATAGATGTGGCAAGATTGGCCACATGAGGAATGATTGTAGAACGCCCAGAAATTTTTGTAACCCACACCCGAGATCAACACAATCCACAGGACAAGATTACAGACAACATCAAGATGCGAGGAATCAGCCTCACTCCCAGCCATAGGAATTTGGCGGTCTCGTGTCAACAATGGCGTCTAAATCTGGCTTCATGTGTCCCAAGGTACCCTTACAGGTGGAAGGACAAACGCTTGAATTTATGGTTGACACGGGCGCTGCCAGGACTGTTATACGCCATGATGAGTTGTCATTTTCTTATATGACTACTAAAGACTTTATTACGTGCGTAGGGGTGGATGGAAAACCTACTAAAGCCCATTTGACTCAACCGGTACAGATTGGACCCTATGAAGAGGTGCTCGCCAGGTTGGTTGTCTCCCCCACCTGCCCTGTTAATCTCCTTGGAGCTTACCTACTCGCCAGATTACGAGCAAATATCCAATACACTTCTAAAGGTCTCCAGTTGATTCTACACAACCCGCGCACAGAGGATATACTCCAAGATGAAGATATGTGTGTGCTCCAAGCCGTGCCTCTGCTTCTTTTTGAACTAACAATGGGATATGGAGTACCAGACCACATTGTCTCCCAAGTACCCGATCATCTCTGTTCAAAAGGACCAGATGATATTGGGTGCTTCAGGGTACCCCCTGTTTCTGTGCGACTGAAGGAAGGGGCACAATTATCCCGAGTGCCCCAATACCCTCTCAAGGCAATACATGAATCTTCTCTCAAAGAACAGATCATGGCCCTATTAAAGAATGGTGCTCTCGTCAGATGCTTTTCTCTCTGCAACACACCCTTGTTTCCAGTAAAGAAGAGACCAGTGAAAGGTCAGCCAGATAAATTTAGACTAGTACAAGATCTCAGAGCCATTAATGATGCAACAGTGTTGGAATCTCCAGTGGTCCCAAACCCACACACTCTTCTTTCTGGAGTACCCCCAGATGCTACGCACTTTACCGTTAATGATCTTGCAAATGCTTTTTTCAGCGTACCGCTCCACGAAGACAGTCATTTCTTGTTTGCCTTTACTTTTCAAGGGTCCCAATTCACTTGGACAGTAATGCCAATGGGAGCTCAGAATTCTCCAAATCAGTTTACTCAGGCCTTGTCAGTATGTCTCCAACCATGGAAAGATTCACATCCAGACTCTACGCTGCTACAGTATGTTATTGACTAGTGTTGAGCGATACCTTCCGATATCAGGAAATATCATATCGGATTGGATCGGGCCGATACCCAAAAAGTATCGGATATCGCCGATTCCGATACCGGAAACCAATGCAAGTCAATGGGACACAAATATCGGAATGAAAATAAACCCTTTCTTTCCTTGTAGGTTAATTCTACATGAAGTAAAACAACTAAGAATAATGTAGAATGACATGAAAAGCCGGCAATTCAGCAGCGGCATTCACCGGTACCCGACAATTTACAACAGAAAGAATAGAGCATCACACATAGATTAGATAGATAGAAACATGTCAGTCACATATATATGAAGTACAGTGACAGTGTTGCTTACTGTACTTGTCATTTAGTGTAAAGGATTTATTAAAAAAAATATTAGTGTTTTCGTGCACCGTCTCTTTAAAAAAGCCGGCCGGCAATTCAGCAGCGGTACCCGACAATTTATAACAGAAAGAATAGAGCTTCACACATAGATTAGATAGATAGAAACATGTCAGCCACATATATAAGAAGTACAGTGACAGTGTTGCTTACTGTACTTGTCATTTAGTGTAAAGGATTTATTTAAAAAAATATTAGTGTTTTCATGCACCGTCTCTTTAAGAAAGCCGGCCGGCAATTCAGCATCTGTACCCGACAATTTAGAATAGAAAGAATAGAGAATCACACATAGATTAGATAGATAGAAACATGTCAGTCACATATATATGAAGTACAGTGATAGTGTTGATTACTGTACTTGTCATTTAGTGTTAAAATAAAGGATTTATTTAAAAAAAAATTGGCGTGGGGTTCCCCTTAATTTTAGGCTCTAGCGGAGGTTAAGCAGACAGCTGGGGCAAATGTTTGAAGCCTGGGAAGGGGGTAATACCCACGGAGCTTCCCAGGCTACTAATATCAGCCCCCAGCTGAATACCTAGCCTTTACTAGCTATTAAAATGGGGGAACCCCCCAAAAAAAATAACGTGGGGTCCCCCCTAATTTAATAGCTAGCACAGGCTAGGCAGACAGCTGGGGGCTGATATTAATAGCCCAGGAAGGGTGCCATGAATATTGGCCCCCTCCCAGGCTAGAAACACCAGCCGTCAGCCGCCCCAGAAATGGCGCATCCATAGGATGCGCCAATTCTGGCACTTAGCCTCGCTCTTCCACGCTGCCCTGGTGTGGTGGCAGGGGGTAATAGGGTTGGGGTTGATGTCAGCTTATAATGCCAGCTGACATCAAGCCCAGGTTAGTAATGGAGAGGCGTCTATAAGACACCCCCATTACTAACCCCATAGTCAAAGTTAAAGAAAAACACAAACACCCAGAATAAAGTCCTTTAATTGAAATAAAGACACAATCCTTTATTGTTCTAAATTAAACCATACTTACCATCACGCCCATTCCAGCTGAAGCCAACGATCTCCTGCAATAAAAGTAAAATAATAAAGCAACCTCATCCTTACCTTTCCATGGTTCCCACGACAGCTTCAGCTCTGCTACATCGAGATGACAGGCTGGACCGCAGCAGAACGCTGCCATCCATCCTGTCATCCCGCAGACACTGAGAAGCGCAGGCATGCTTGCGCTCCTCAGTGTCTCTCTGTGACGTCATCCAGATGAGCCGAGTTCATGTCCAATGAACTCAGCTCACCTCATGCACGTCACTGACAGCGTGGGAAAATTCTCACGCTGAAGTGCTGAGTGCAGGAGAATTTTCCCACGCTGTCAGTGACGTACATGAGGTGAGCTGAGTTCATTGGACATGACCTCGGCTCATCTGGATGCCGTCACAGCCAGACACTGAGGAGTGGAAGTATGCCTGCGCTTCTCAGTGTCTGCGGGATGACAGGATGGATGGCAGCGTTCTGCTGCGGTCCAGCCTGTCATCTCGATGTAGCAGAGCTGAAGCTGTCGTGGGAGCCATGGAAAGGTAAGGATGATGTTGCTTTATTATTTTACTTTTATTGCAGGAGATCGTTGGCTTCAGCTGGAATGGGCGTGATGGTAAGTATGGTTTAATTTAGAACAATAAAGAATTGTGTGTTTATTTCAATTAAAGGACTTTTTTCTGGGTGTTGTGTTTTTTTAAATACTTTACTAGAAATTCATGGTGGTCATGTCTAATATTGGCGTGACCCCATGAATTTCGGGCTTAGGGCCAGCTGATAATGCCAAGCTGGCCTTAACCCCTTTATTACCCAGTGAGCCACCGCACCAGGGCCCTGGATGAGTTGGGTACAGCGCCAGAAGATGGCGCTTCTATGAACGCGCCATTTTCTGGGGCGGCTGCGGACTGCAATTTGCAGCGGGGGTGGCCCAGAAAGCTTGGGCCTCCCTGCGCTGCGGATTCCAGCCCCCAGCTGCCTAGTTGTATCTGGCTGGGCACAAAAATAGGGCGAAGCCCCACGCATTTTTTTTTAAAATTATTTCATGAAATTCATGGAATAATTAAGAAAAAAAGGGCTTCCCTATATTGTTGTGTCCAACCAGGTACAAATAGGCAGCTGGTGGTTGGGGGCAGCCCATTCCTGCCTGCTGTACCTGGCTGGACACAAATATAGTGCGAAGCCCCACGTCAATTTTTTTTAAATTATTTCATGAAATAATTTTTTTAAAAAAGGGCTTCCCTATATTGTTGTGTCCGGCCAGGTACAAATAGGCAGCTGGTGGTTGGGGGCAGCCTGTTCCTGCCTGCTGTACCTGGCTGGACACAAATATAGGGCGAAGCCCCACGTCAATTTTTTTTAAAATAAATCCTTTATTTTAACACTAAATGACATTTGAGGAGTTAATAAAGATGCAGTCCCTAAATTATTATTTATTTTTTAATTAATTTTTCCCAAAACTTTTGACGTGGGCTTCGCCATATTTTTGTATGCCAGCCAGGTACAGCATCCAGCTTCTATGAACGCGCCATTTTCCGGGGTGGCTGCGGACTGCAATTTTCAGCGGGGGGGGGGGGGGGGCAGAAAGCTTGGGCCTCCCTGCGCTGCAGATTCCATCCCCCAGCTGCCTAGTTGTACCTGGCTGGACACAAAAATAGGGAGAAGCTTCAAGTATTTTTTTTTTTTAATTATTTCATGAAATTCATGAAATTAAGAAAAAAAGGGCTTCCCTATATTGTTGTGTCCAACCAGGTACAAATAGGCAGCTGGTGGTTGGGGGCAGCCCGTTCCTGCCTGCTGTACCTGGCTGGACACAAATATAGTGCGAAGCCCCACGTCAATTTTTTTTAAATCATTTCAGGAAATTCATGAAATAATTAAAGAAAATTGATGTGGGGCTTCGCCCTATATTTGTGTCTAGTCAGGTACAGCAGGCAGGAACGGGCTGCCCCCAACCACCAGCTGCCTATTTGTACCTAGCCGGACACAACAATATAGGGAAGCCCTTTTTTTCTTAATTATTCCATGAATTTCATGAATTTAAAAAAAAAAACGTGGAGCTTCGCCCTATTTTTGTGTCCAGCCAGGTACAACTAGGCAGCTGGGGGCTGGAATCTGCAGCGCAGGGAGGCCCAAGCTTTCTGGGCCCCACCCGCTGCAAATTGCAGTCCGCAGCCGCCCCGGAAAATGGCGCGTTCATAGAAGCGCCATCTTCTGGCGCTGTACCCAACTCATCCAGGGCCCTGGTGCGGTGGCTCACTGGGTAATAAAGGGGTTAAGGCCAGCTTGGCATTATCAGCTGGCCCTAAGCCCGAAATTCATGGGGTCACGCCAATATTAGACATGACCACCATGAATTTCTAGTAAAGTATTTAAAAAAAACACAAACACCCAGAAAAAAAGTCCTTTAATTGAAATAAACACACAATTCTTTATTGTTCTAAATTAAACCATACTTACCATCACGCCCATTCCAGCTGAAGCCAACGATCTCCTGCAATAAAAGAAAAATAATAAACCAACCTCATCCTTACCTTTCCATGGCTCCCACGACGGCTCCAGCTCTGCTACATCGAGATGACAGGCTGGACCGCAGCAGAACGCTGCCATCCAGCCTGTCATCCCGCAGACACTGAGAAGCGCAGGCATACTTCCACTCCTCAGTGTCTGGCTGTGACGGCATCCAGATGAGCCGACAATGAACTCGGCTCACCTCATGTACGTCACTGACAGCGTGGGAGAATTCTCCTGCACTCAGCGCTTCAGCGTGAGAATTTTCCCACGCTGTCAGTGACGTGCATGAGGTGAGGTCATGTCCAATGAACTCGGCGCACCTCATGCACGTCACTGACAGCGTGGGAATATTCTCACGCTGAAGCGCTGAGTGCAGGAGAATTTTCCCACGCTGTCAGTGACGTGCATGAGGTGAGCTGAGTTCATTGGACATGACCTCCGCTCATCTGGATGCCGTCACAGCGAGACACTGAGGAGCGCAAGCATGCCTGCGCTTCTTAGTGTCTGCGGGATGACAGGCTGGATGGCAGCGTTCTGCTGCGGTCCAGCCTGTCATCTCGATGTAGCAGAGCTGAAGCTGTCCTGGGAACCATGGAAAGGTAAGGATGAGGTTGCTTTGTTATTTTACTTTTATTGCAGGAGATCGTTGGCTTCAGCTGGAATGGGCGTGACTGTAAGTATGGTTTAATTTAGAACAATAAAGAATTGTGTCTTTATTTCAATTAAAGGACTTTTTTCTGGGTGTTTGTGTTTTTTTTAAATACTTTACTAGAAATTCATGGTGGTCATGTCTAATATTGGCGTGACCCCATGAATTTCGGGCTTAGGGCCAGCTGATAATGCCAAGCTGGCCTTAACCCCTTTATTACCCAGTGAGCCACCGCACCAGGGCCCTGGATGAGTTGGGTACAGCGCCAGAAGATGGCGCTTCTATGAACGCGCCATTTTCCGGGGCGGCTGCGGACTGCAATTTGCAGCGGGTGGGGCCCAGAAAGCTTGGGCCTCCCTGCGCTGCGGATTCCAGCCCCCAGCTGCCTTGTTGTACCTGGCTGGACACAAAAATAGGGCGAAGCCCCACGTATTTTTTTTTTTAATTATTTCATGAAATTCATGGAATAATTAAGAAAAAAAGGGCTTCCCTATATTGTTGTGTCCGGCTAGGTACAAATAGGCAGCTGGTGGTTGGGGGCAGCCCGTTCCTGCCTGCTGTACCTGACTGGACACAAATATAGGGCGAAGCCCCACATAATTTTTTTTTAATTATTTCATGAATTTCCTGAAATAATTAAAAAAAAATTGACGTGGGGCTTTGCACTATATTTGGGTCCAGCCAGGTACAGCAGGCAGGAACGGGCTGCCCCCAACCACCAGCTGCCTATTTGTACCTGGTTGGACACAACAATATAGGGAAGCCCTTTTTTTCTTAATTATTCCATGAATTTCATGAAATAATTAAAAAAAAAAAAACGTGGAGCTTCTCCCTATTTTTGTGTCCAGCCAGGTACAACTAGGCAGCTGGGGGATGGAATCTACAGCGCAGGGAGGCCCAAGCTTTCTGCCCCCCGCTGAAAATTGCAGTCCGCAGCCGCCCCGGAAAATGGCGCGTTCATAGAAGCTGGATGCTGTACCTGGCTGGCATACAAAAATATGGCGAAGCCCACGTCAAAAGTTTTGGGAAAAATTAATTAAAAAATAAATAATAATTTAGGGACTGCATCTTTATTAACTCCTCAAATGTCATTTAGTGTTAAAATAATGGATTTATTTAAAAAAAAAATGGCGTGGGATCCCCCATAATTTTAGTCTCTAGCGGAGGTTAAGCAGATGGCTGGGGCAGATGTTTGAAGCCTGGGAAGGGGGTAAAACCCACGGAGCTTCCCAGGCTACTAATATCAGCCCCCAGCTGAATACCTAGCCTTTACTAGCTATTAAAATGGGGGACCCCCCCCAAAAAAATGACGTGGGGTCCCCCCTATTTTAATAGCTAGCAAAGGCTAGGCAGACAGCTGGGGGCTGATATTAATAGCCCAGGAAGGGTGCCATGAATATTGGCCCCCTCCCAGGCTAGAAACACCAGTCGTCAGCCGCCCCAGAAATGGCGCATCCATAGGATGCGCCAACTCTGGCACTTAGCCTTGCTCTTCCACGCTGTCCTGGTGCGGTGGCAGGGGGTAATAGTGGTGGGGTTCATGTCAGCGCCAGCTGCCATGAAGCCCAGGTTAGTAATGATGGGCGTCTATAAGACACCCCCATTACTAACCTACAAAGTGTTAAAAAGAAAAAACACACTACACCCAGAAAAAAATAATTTATTTGAAATAAAACACACAATTTTATTTAATTCTTAGTTTACTAAAAATAATAGTTACCTGTCCACGTTCCTGCGCTGATCTCCCATGCACAGCTGTCACATCTGGAGATGGTGACAGCTGTGCATGGCTGCTGTAAGCTCACGCTGCCGGGAACACATCCGCTCCCGGCAGCGGGAGCCACTGACTGAGGTCACCGGAGTGCATTCAGTCAGCGCAGCTCCGGAGACCTCCTTTACGGCACTGCTGTACCGTGGGAATTTCTCACTATACAGCAGGGCCGTAAAGCAGCTAACCGGAGCAGCGCTGCCTGAACTCCGGTGAACCCGCTTATGCTGTCATTCTAGCGGCGGCAGCGGTTCAGAGCGGTCACATTCTATGTGGCTGCTCTGAACTGGAGATCTTCGTGGGACACTCGTGGACTACTACGGAGGGGTAAGGATAAGGTTGTGGTTTATTATTTTATATTTTATTACAGGAGATCGATGGCTTCGGGGAATTAGGTGTCTTGGTGAGTATAGGTGTAGTTTTTTATTTTTTACTTTATTTTAGGTGGCGATCGGCGGGGACAGGTAATGTATGAACTAATTTCTTTTAGGTAAACACTGGCCACCAATGACATGTATCTAACATTTATTGGGGACACAGTAGGGCAATTTAAATAGCAGGATCAGTCTGATGGGAACTACTGCTCCCATCGAGCTGATCCTGCTGGCAGGAGTGGACGGGGGACAGACATAGGCCGATGGGAGTAGTAGTGTCACATCGGCCTATGTCTGCCTGCACGCACACACACCGCACACACCCGCACACATCGCACAGACACCCCGCACACACACCCCGCACACATCGCACAGACACCGCGCACACCCGCACAAACATCGCGCACACACCCCGCACACACACCCCGCACACACACTAATCATGACGGGTCTGGGAGGTGAGGCTGACCTGTGCGGCCGTGGGAAAGTTCATGTGAGTTCATGCAGTCAAGCATGAACTCACATGAACCCTCTGAGGGCAACGCGGCGACTTCAAATGAACAGCTGATCGGCATCACCTGATACCTCAGCTGTTCATTTGAAATAACCGGCGGGAAAGCGCAGCACAGAACGGGAAAGCCGGCGGTGAAGTCTTTTCACTGCCGGCTTCCCCGCCCGGGTCCTTCACTCCCCGCTCCTTGGAGCTGCGCTCCCCGCCCGGTCCTAACTTACGATCGGGATGGGAGGTGGCGAGGGGAGCGGAGGATCGGGGTGGGAGGCTGCGGGGAAGCAGTATGGGGCTGTGTGATTGTTTAAAAGCCGGCGGCTTTATACCGCCCGCCGGCTTTTAAACAATCAGGAGAATTCTCCCCCGCTGGGATGGCATTCTGATGACAGGCTGGATCACGCTGCCATCCAACTTGTCATCCTTCACAGACACTACAGAGCGCAGGCATTATGGGAACTTCCGATTCCGGTATCCGATATTGTAAAAGTATCGGAATTAAGTATCGGAATTCCGATACCACGAATATCGGCCGATACCCGATATTACAGTATCGGAATGCTCAACACTATTGATGACATTCTTCTCTGTGCCCCAACTTTCGAGGATTGTAAGAGTCTATCTCTTGATCTCCTTTTACATCTTGCTGCACAGTACTGTAAAGTCTCCAAGGACAAGGTTCAATGGTGCCACCAGAAGGTTGTCTTTTTAGGCCATTGTCTATCTCAGGGCCTCCGACATTTAACGGATGAAAGAAAACAAGCCATTGTGGATATACCTTTCCCTAAAGGGTATAAACAACTCTAAGCCTTCTTAGGCCTCATCACCTACTGTAGACAATGGATCCCCGATGCTTCAAGATTCATGCAACCTCTCTATGATGCCCTAAGAGAAGGTAATCTTATCGCCTATGGTCATAACATACCCAGCCAGATGTATGACTCCTTTGAGAAGCTAAAAGAAGCCATCGTATCTGCCCCAGCCTTGGGCATACCTGTTTATACCAAGCCCTTCTACCTGTTTGTACATGAAGTCAAGGGACATGCCTCTGGAGTTCTCGCCCAGAAACATGGAGGCAGCATGAGGCCCGTTGCCTACTACTCATCAAGGCTTGATCCTGTTGCCAGAGCCGCCCCCTCATGTCTCAGAGCTGTTCAGGCTGCACACTTGCTTCTTGACAAGACGGCTGATGTGATCCTCGGACATGAAACCCGCGTTATGGCTCCTCATGACCTCAAGGCTATCCTTGCTCAGACACAGCCAAGATTCCTATCTGCGCAAAGACATGTCCGTCTTGAGTGTTCCCTTTTGCTTCCTGAGAACATCACTCTCCACAGATGTACAGTACTCAACCCTGCCACTCTGCTGCCTCTTTCCAGGGGGGATGATGTGGACAATTCTCCTCCCGTTAATCTCAGGCCACATGATTTTGACCCAGATGGCACGAACATAGAAGATCTTCTTGAGCATGATTGCATTGAACAGATGATGTCAGAAGCACAACATAATTTGAAGATCCAAGAAGAGCCCCTCCCCAATCCAGACCTCCAGATGTGGACGGATGGCTCTAGGTTTGCTGATAAAGCAGGAAGATTCCACACAGGCTACGCAGTAGTCACAATGGACCAGCCTGTCTCGGTAGGCCCATTGCCCCCGTCCATGTCAGCTCAGGAGGCGGAGCTAGTTGCACTCATAGAGGCTTGCAAGGCAGGGGAGGGCAAGAAGATTAATATCTCTATGGATTCGAACTATGTTTTTGGTGTGGCACATGATTTCTGTTATCTGTGGAAGAACAGAGGATTTCTTACAGCCACCGGGACACCCATTAAACATGCAGATCTTGTAAAAGACCTTTTGGAGGCATTGAAGTTGCCAGAAGAAGTAGCTGTAATCAAAGTCCGAGCACACAGACGCTTGGATACAGAAGAAGCCCTGGGTAATCATTATGCAGATGAAGCAGCCAAGGATGCGGCCCTTCAGTGGTGCCCAGGGAAAGAGACAACAGAAGTGGCACGGGAGGAACAACAAATCTCAGCCCAAACAATGGTTATGACAAGAAGTCAGAGACAAATCCAAGATCAGAATGAGAATGAACATATAACACCACCATGGACCTTACTATACAAACATCAGGCAGAAGCTGGAGCAGAAGAAAAAGAAGAGTGGAAAAAGTCGGGAGCCAAGCAGGACAAGTATGGCCTATGGATGTTAGGTCCAAGAGTATGCCTTCCACGAACACTATATCCAGCGGCAATCTCATGGGCCCATGGAGCCACACACCTGGGAAAAGATCAGATGTTCCAAAAGATAAACAAATTATACTTGGCATCTGGAATATCAAGACCCATTCTGCGATACACAAAGGCCTGCTTGATCTGTGCAACTTGCAATCCAGGAAAACAGAGAAGACTCCACCAAAACATCTGGCAAAACCACTATACCCATTTCAGAGAATCCAAGTTGACCATTTTCAGATGCCCAAAGTAGGGAAATATGAATATGTTCTGGTAATAGTGGATATGTTTTCAGGCTGGCCTGAGGCCTACCCAGTCACTAACATGACAGCCCGCACCACAGCTAAGAAACTGATGACAGAGGTTGTGTGTAGGTTTGGGGTACCAGAAGTAGTAGAAAGTGACCAGGGACCAGCATTCACGGCCCAACTCTACAGGGATCTGTGGAGCATGGTAGGAACTAGCTTAGGTCTTCATATGCCTTACAATCCCAAAAGTAGTGGGAAGGTTGAGAGACTGAATGGTACTTTAAAGTCCAAATTGTTGAAGATTAATCAGGAGACACAAATTCCCTGTCCAGACGGTCTTCCCATTGCCCTGTACTCAATAAGAAACACCCCGACAGGCCAACACAAACTGACTCCCTATGAGATTTTGTTTGTAGGAGCCCCAAGGTTGGGAGGGTATTTCCCCCAAGAGATGGTTGCAGGTAGTGATTAGTGTTGAGCCACCCCCGTAGTGTTCGAGTTCGGTTCGTCGAACACCCGTGTGTTCGCCGAACTGTTCGTCGAACTGTTCGTCGAACACCTTCGAACACCGTTAAAACCAATGGCAGGCAAACAAAAACACATAGAAACACATAGAAAACACCTTCAAAGGTGTCCAAAAGCTGACAAACTGCTCAGAAGACATAACTAACACATGGAAAAGTGACAAGTACATATAGTCATGCGAAAATAAAAGAGGTGGAGGAGTAAAAGGAGGGGGAGACACAGATATAGGCATGTCATGCCCTTCTAAAATCCAAAAAGTGAGAAGCCGACACGGCCAGTCCGCTCCTGCCCGTGCCACCTCCGTGTCGCCGGGTTTGTGCCAGAGCCGCGGTGAACCCTGACGGCCAGCCCCCCTCTCCCAATACTGGTGCCTGTCCGCTGGTGGGTCGAGCGAGCCCCCCTGTGGTGGAGGCAGCTCTAAGCTTTTTAATTTAAATTGTCTCTCTAATTTGAATGAATACACTTTAAATCCATTTACAAGGATCTATTGGAGGGCAAGTCTCATGCCAGCAGCCGCGGTAATTCCAGCTCCAGTAGCGTACACTAAAGCTGCTGCAGTTAAAAAGCTTTTATAAGGATCGAGCTCGGCTGTCCACCGCAAGGCATCCTACTGCCAGTCCCAGCCCCTATGCCTTGGGGTGCCTCCTGATGCTCTTCACTAAGTATCCCATGGTCCCGAAGCATTTCCTTTGAAAAAATTAAGTGTCTAAACTACAGGTGGTGTAGCTTGCTTAACAGCCGGGATAATCCGCTGACTAGCAGACACTGCTACTAGGCACAAAGTATTTCCTGGGCTAGATGCAGTTAAAAATTTGTAATTAGATACTCTCGTTGGATGCTGAGAAAGCATTCCATAGAGTCTCCTGGCACGCCATATATGATTCTCTTAAAGAGCTTGGGGTAGGGGTCTAGGGGACCCTTTTATAGCCAAAATCACGGCCCTGTATCGCAATACGTCACCTAGGCTGAAGATAAATGGAACTGTAGCACCCTGAGGGCTCGGTTGCTACAGACGTATTGCACCTCACCCAGAGGTGTGATATCTCACTCTCAGGTAAGGATGGAGTGTGGATCAGGACCCGACACCTGCATGCATTACACCACATTGCCGTGGGGCAGGGCGACCAATATGCCCCTGAGATGGGCACGACAGAACCTGTCCCTGGCTGGAGTGGGGGGAGGGAACACTGAGGAAGGGGAACCCTGTAGTGCAGGAGCAGGGAGGAAGCAGTTCCTGGGTGCATTGAGAAGGGAGTATAAAAGGTGGGCACCATCTTAGTTCAGTGCAGAGAAGTCTGAGCAGAAGTGGCAGGGAGCAGGGGCTCTGCATGAGCTCTGCTCCAGAGGCGGGCCGAGTAACAGAGGCCCAGGCCTGCAAGAGGGAGAAGGAAGGAAGAGGAGCGGAGAAGGCTCCAGGAACGAGGAATGAAGGGATCCCAGGGGTGCGGACGGGCGAGTCGCCACCGCACGCCCGAATCCACCTGCGTGGAGGGGTCAGGCCAAAGGGGGAGACCGGTCCCCGAACTAGTGGAGGCAGGAAACGACCCTCAGCTAGAAACCGGAGGCTCTGACATTTTATGTGGCGCAGCCCCTTGCTCCACCCGCTAGGAAGGCACCACATAGGGTCAGGGAAACTGGCGCCAAGTTTACCAAGAGGAGGCCCGAGGCAGCCGGACAGAAGTGTTGGTAAGAAAGGCCAGACAAAGGACACACAAAGGGGGTCCTGTGAAGCACTCCAAAGTTATCTGGGAGTTGTCTGAGCCCCTCACCTGGTGAGCACAGTACGACGTGGGCAGCCGTTACCTGCAGACGTGGTCTGGATAATAAGAACTGTGAGTAAAGGCCCTGAACTGCATCACTGACTCCGTGTCGTTACTGCTGCTGCCCTGCACCATCACCCCCATCCTCCGCATACACTGCCCTGAGGCTATACTCCTCCCGTGGGGAGTTATGCTACGCTCTGCTGCACCCACAACACCAGCCTTAGCGGTCTGCCCTGTAGCGGCGGTTCACTCTGACCGCAATCCACGGGTGGCGTAGTCGGACATTTAAACATCAAAACCACATAAATAGTTCCGCCACTGGTTTGACCGCCCTGAGCCACGGAACCGGATCGCCGCCACGAAGACTACAACCACCAGCATCCACCAAAAAGGGTCCGGCTCCGGGTGTCCCAAGGCCCAGGGGGTGCGTCAGAACATTTTCATCACCTTTCACAATCAACAATGGGACAAGGCAGGGATGTCCTCTGTCCCCTCTCTTATACATCCTAGTGACGGAGCACCTGCTCTCATCAATTCGCCATAACCCCAATATTAGGTGGATTGAGGTGGGAGGCACCGAGTACAAGTGCTCTCTATTTGCTGATGATGTCCTAGTATATATCACTCAATCACATATATCCATCCCTGCTGTTATGGCTGAAATAGATCACTTTGTTACATGGTAAAATTTTAAAATCAATGCAGCGAAGTCTGAGGCCCTCGATGTCTCCCTCCCTAAATCCATATAGGATTCCATCCAGTCCAACTTTCCCTTTGCCTGGCCCTCACAGGGTATCAAATACTTAGGAATTCCTATTCATAGAGACCTCTCCCATCTATGTTATCTTAATTTTGGGCCCTTTATTGAACAATTCCATACAGACCACGGTTGGCAAGTTAGAACTGTAAGATTCACTACGTGAACCACTGGTGTTTTGTGGAAAAGCACATGTACACCGCGTTCCAAATTATTATGCAAAAAGTGTTTAGGAGTGATAAGGGAAGAATTTGTTTGTTTGTCAGTTAAACTCATTGATGGTGATGTGTGTCAGGGCTCTTTATATCACTGTAAGCAATTGCAGACACCTGTGCTAATTAGTTTGGCAGGTGTGTCCAATGAAAGGCAAGACTACTTAAGAAGGCTCTCTCACATTATTAAGCAGCCTACATTTTCTGCCAAAATGGGAAAGAAAAAGGATGTGTCGGCTGCTGAGAAGCAACAAATTGTGGAGTGTTTAGGTCAAGGCATGACTACAATCAACATTGTGCGATGATCAGGATGAAGTGTCTTGGCAATCAAGAAGTATGTAGCTGATTCACAGTACACACGTGTGCGTGCTGATAAGGGCAAATTGAGGACTCTTTCCTACAGGCAATTACGTCAGGTTGAAAGAGCAGCGGCAAAAAAGCCTTGTCATAGCAGCAGACAAGTTTTTGAAGCTGCTTGTGCCTCCAACGTCCCCCGAACAACAAGATGCAGGGTCCTTCAGAGGTTTGCAGCTGTGCATACGCCATCCTGTCGACCTCCTCTATCCACTTCACACAAGCAGAAATGGCTCCAGTGGGCCAAACATTACATGAAGACTGATTTCAAAACTGTTTTGTTCACGGATGAGTGCCGTGCAGCGCTCGATGGTCCAGATGAATGGAGTGGAGGATGGCTGGTTGATGGACACCCCACGCAAACACGGCTACAGCGCCAACAAGGAGGAGGTGGAGTAATGTTTTGGGCTGGAATCATGGGGAGAGAGATTGTCGGCCCCTTTAGGATCCCTGAAGGCGCTAAAGATGAACTCCATAATGTATGTGGATTTTCTCAAACAGCACTTCCTGCCATGGTTCAAGAAGAAGAACCGTGTATTTCACAGCAAGATCATTTTTCTGCATGATAATGCACCATCTCATGCTGCACATAAAACATCTGCATCTCTGGCTGATATGGGAATAAAAGGGGACAAACTTATGGTGTGACCCCCATGCTCCCCTGACCTCTACCCCATTCAGAACCTTTGGAGCATCATTAAAAGGAGTGTCTATGATGGCGGGAGGCAGTTCACATCTAAGCAACAGCTCTGGGAGGGTATTCTGTCCTCATGCAAAACAATTGAAGCAGAAACCATCCAAAACCTGACAAATTCAATGGACGAGAGAGTTCAGAAGCTCCTTTCGTACAAGGGGTCCTATGTGAAAATGTAACATCACCTAGAATAAAGTTTTGAGTTGAAAACTGTTTGATTTCAGTTTCTAACAACCTGCTAATGCTTATAATTTCAAAAATGACCATTTTTTTGGTCTTTATTAAAATGAAAAGGTTGATCGAAAAGTTTGGGGGATCTAAGAGTGTGGCAACCCAGTAGTCATGATTACTTCGAATTCTGACAATATGAGGGTCATGCTGCAGGTAGTGCAGCAAGAAGGCACTTATGTGTCTTGCGCATCTCGGAGCCCCAAAATTATTTTCCGGGCTAGATGCAGCTAAAAATTATTTTTAATTTTAAATCTGGTGAAGCTTATTATAGATGGCCTAATAGGATCAGTGCTGCACACTGCTACAAAGCCCAAATTATTTTCCAGTCAAGATACAGATAAACATGATTAGTAATTTGAAAGCTTAAAACGGTTGGTAGGGTGATTTTAACCAATCATCAAGCTTTTACTCTCCCCAGGATGACACAGGGGTAGAAAAGTCGTTTCGGATCCATGATTTGTTCATCTTTATGAACGTGAGTCTGTCTACATTATCAGTGGAGAGCCGCGTGCACTTATCTGTCAGCACACCACCAGCAGCGCTGAACACACGTTCAGACAGAACGCTGGCTGCGGGGCATGACAAGATCTCCAAGGCGTAAGTGGCTAGCTCCGGCCATTTATCCAGATTGGAAGCCCAAAAAGAGCAAGGGTCCAGTGACACAGTCGTGGCTTCAATGTTTACTTGGAGATACTCCTGTACCATCGTCTCTAGGCGTTGACTATGTGTCAGACTTCTTGTCTCCTGTGGCCTTGCAAAGGATGGGCTAAAAAAGTGGTGAAATGATTCCGCAAAATTGATGTTACCAGCAGATACTGTGGTTCTGTTACGGTTTGAGTGCTGAACACTTGACGGTCCCACGGTTGGCAAGTTGGAACTGTGAGATTCACTACGTGCACCACTGGTATTTTGTGGAAAAGCACATGTAAGATTCTGCAACAGTCTCTGCTGATACTCCTGCATGCGTGCATCCCTTTCTATGGCAGGAATAATTTCTGCAAATTTACTTTTGTACCGGGGATCTAACAGTGTGGCAACCCAGTAGTCAGGATTATTTCTAATTCTCACAATTCGAGGGTCATGTTGCAGGTAGTGCAGCAAGAAGGCACTCATGTGTGTTGCGCATCCAGGAGCACCAAGTCCCTGTTGTGTTGGTGGCGAGGTAACAATCATGCTTCCTTCCTCTGTCCTCTCCCTCCAACCTCGCACAACATAAATGTGATCAAGGTCTCCATCATCTGATGAGTCTTCCATCAGTTCGTCCTCCACTTCTTCCTGGGCTCCTGCACCTTCCTCACTAGTTTGGCTGCTACCATGCGCCCTGGTAAAATCATCTCCCCCACCCTCACATGCCTGCCGACTTGGTGCTGCCGACCGTCTGGACCTTGCAGATGTTATCCCTTCCGCATACAACTCCTCCTCCTCTACTTCCTCCACCTCCTCTTGTGCCACCACCTGACTCCGAATTCTGTTTAACATGTGCTCCAGCATGTAAATCACCGGAATAGTCATGCTGATAATGGCATCGTCAGCACTAAACATCTTCGTCGCCATTTCAAAACTGTGCAGAAGGGTGCATAGGTCCCTGATCTGAGACCACTCCTCCAGCGTGATTTGCCCCACCTCTGAATCTCGTTGGCCCAGGCTATACTTCAGAACGTATTGCACCAGGGCTTGTCGGTGCTGCCACAGTCGCTGCAACACGTGCAGAGTTGAATTCCACCGGGTAGGCACATCGCATTTTAGCCGGTGAAGTGGCAGGCCCAACGACTTCTGTAGAGATGTAAGTCGCTGAGCTGCGGGATGCGAACGGCGGAAGTGAGCACACAGCGACCGTGCCCTCTGCAGAAGGCCATCTAGTCTGGGATAGTGGGCTAAAAATTGCTGGACAACCAGGTTCAACACGTGAGCCATACAAGGCACGTGTGTGACATTGCCCCGGCGAAGGGCCGCACCCAGGTTTGCAGCATTGTCGCACACGGCCTTCCCTGGTTTCAGGTCCAGTGGAGACAACCATTCATGAAATTGGTTCTCCAGAGCTGACCACAACTCCTCAGCTGTGTGACTCACATTTCCCAGACATTTCAATGTAAAAACCGCCTGATGACGTTGAGCCCTACTGCCAGCATAGTAAGGAGGTGTGCAGGATCCCTTCTGCGCAGTTAGAAAGCTTGTGGCATGACCAGACAGGCTTTGGGTGCAGGTGGAAGACCGAGAGGAGGTTGAGGAGGCAGAAGCAGTGGAGGAACTTTGACATAAAGAGGATTGACGCACAACTCGTGGGGACGGCAAGACTTGGACAGCAGCCCCTTGTCCTGCTGTCACCATAGTTACCCAGTGCCCAGTCAGCGACATGTAACGCCCCTGTCCATGCCTACTCGTCCATTTGTCTGTGGTGAAATGCACCCTGTCACACACAGAGTTTCTCAAAGAAGCGGTGATGTTGTGTGCGACATGCTGGTGGAGCGCAGGCACACCTTTCTTTGAGAAGTAGTGCCGACTGGGCATCTGGTACTGGGGCACTGCGACGGACATAAGGTCTCGAAAATCCTCTGTGTCCACCAGGCGGAAAGGCAGCATTTCTGTAGCCAAGAGCTTGCAGATGGTGAAATTCAACCTCTTAGCTTTCTCATGGCTAGGAGGAAATGGTCTTTTACTTGTCCACATCTGAGGGACCGAGGGCTGGCTATTGTGCTTAGACGGGGTTGATAAGGGTGTCCCCGGCAAACTGCCGGTCTGTGAGGAAGATGCAGGCGGACATGTTAGGTTGCCTTGATCCAAAGGTGGTGCTATCGATGTCGGACAGCGCTCAAGACCAGCTGGTGTTACCACCTCCAAAGAAAATGATGACCTGCCAATCACGCTGGCTGTTGCGGGTAAAGAGGTGGCAGGTCTGCGCCCCAAAACAGGTGTGACTGCTGTCCCCCCAGTCACAGAGGATGAAGAGGCCGCGGATGCACAAGATATGGCAGACGGTGGTTGGCCCGGCCGGCTAGGCCGCATTGTAGCACACTGAGCTTCCCACTGCAACTTATGCTTCATGTCCATGTGCCGGTTCATGCATGAAGTACTCAAACTATGTATTTTTTGGCCTCTACTTAGCTTTTGCTGACAAATGTTACAGATAACACGAGTTGGGTCATCTTTATCGATCTGAAAAAATGCCCAGGCTATGCAAGGCTTAGCACCCATGCGACCTGAAGAGCCACCACGACTTGTGGTGAGAGGCAGAGTTGTGTTTGAGGATGCAGTTGTTGACGTGCTTCCAGTACTACGTCTCTGTCCAGGAAGGCGCAACCTGACCTCGTCGTCACTAGCATCTTCCTCCACCTCCTCTGCTGACCTCATCTCTTGGCTGACTGTGGGTTGACAGTAAGTGGGATCTCCGACCTCATCATCATCACCCTGTGCGTTATCACACCCGTCGTCCTGAGAGCCAACCTGTTCCTGCCCTGACAAAAAACTAAAGTTGTCGCTCCAATCAGGTATTTGAGTCTTATCATCGTCTTCCTCATTGTCTCCACCAACAGGAGTTACAGTTTGGGAATGAGGGTCTACATTATGGTCAGAACCTTCTGCGTCTGGTCCTGGATCCGACTCATAAAGATTCTGGGCATCAGTGCAGATCATTTCCTCGTCTGGATTCACAGAAGCGCTGGAGTCGACCTCTGATTCCCAGGCTATAGTATGAGTAAACAGCTCTGCAGACTCAACCATCTGTTCTACCTCATACTCAGACGGGCAGCTGGAGATTTGGGAGCTGTGAGGAAGCAAGTGCGATTTGGGTGACACCTTTGAGGACTGGAGTATTTGTGATGTTGAAGTTGATGTGGAGGAGAGCCCACTTAAAGGAGCACTTGATATCCGTTGAAGCACCTGCTGTTTTTGTGCCTCATCTGGAATTTGTAGCGATTGGCGTGGCCGTAAGAAAGGGATCTTATCACATTGTCCGCTAAAAGAAGTAGACATTTTAGTTTGGCTGGAAGATGGTCTTTCTTCTGCACCTACCCCACGGACACAACCTTTTTTCCCCTTCCCAACACGCCTATTCCCCTTTCCACCAGCAGCAGGCCTTTTTCCACTCATTTTGGTGGTTAACTAATTCACAACTCTGGAGTTGTTTGCACAAAAAAACAATGGATGGTAACCGAGCAGAGCTGAGTGGCCAAACTGTGGTATTAGGCCAAAACTATTGGCTGGGTTAGATGCAGAAAAAAATTATTTTTAATTTGCAACCTGATGGAGGTCAGTATAGATGGACTAATAGACCAAGTCCCACACACCGCTAGAAGCCCAAATATTTTTTCAGAGCTAGATGCAGAAAATTTTTTTATTCAATTTGCAACCTGATGGAGGTCAGTATAGATGGACTAATAGACCAAGTCCCACACACTGCTAGAAGCCCAAATATTTTTTCAGAGCTAGATGCAGAAAAAAATTATTTTTAATTTGCAACCTGATGGAGGTCAGTATAGATGGACTAATAGACCAAGTCCCACACACTGCTAGAAGCCCAAATATTTTTTCAGAGCTGATGCAGAAAAAAATTATTTTTAATTTGCAACCTGATGGAGGTCAGTATAGATGGACTAATAGAACAAGTCCCACACGCTGCTAGAAGCCCAAATATTTTTTCAGAGATAAATGAAGAAAAAAATTATTTTTAATTTGCAACCTGATGGAGGTCAGTATAGATGGACTAATAGACCAAGTCCCACACACTGCTAGAAGCCCAAATATTTTTTCAGAGCTAGATGCAGAAAAAAAATATTTTTAATTTGCAACCTGATGGAGGTCAGTATAGATGGACTAATAGACCAAGTCCCACACACCGCTAGAAGCCCAAATATTTTTTCAGAGCTAGATGCAGAAAAAAATTATATTCAATTTGCAACCTGCTGGAGGTCAGTATAGAAGGACTAATAGAACAAGTCCCACACACTGCTAGAAGCCCAAATATTTTTTCAGAGCTAAATGAAGAAAAAAATTATTTTTAATTTGCAACCTGATGGAGGTCAGTATAGATGGACTAATAGACCAAGTCCCACACACTGCTAGAAGCCCAAATATTTTTTCAGAGCTAGATGCAGAAAAAAATTATATTCAGCTTGCAACCTGATGGAGGTCAGTATAGATGGACTAATAGAATGATGCTATGCCCAAAAGATTTTACTTCACTAGGTGCAGTAAAAAAATTGGTATTCTATACACAGGTGGTATATCTTGCAACACAGATAGGCTACTCCACTGACTAACACACTCTGCAATAGGCCAAAAAGGATTAGCTTTGCTAGATTCAGCCAAATGCTGTGAAAAAAACTTGCACAGCACTGGCACAGACCTGCCTGGCAAAAACTGATAGGAACTGATGTAACCTAGTCCTGAAAAGGACTCCAATTACAATTAGTCTTTACTCCCACAATCTATCTATTTAAGAGCACAGACCTGCTTGATAAAAGTCATAGGAAATGCTGTAACCTAGTCCTTAAAAGGACTGCAATCACAACTATTCCCTACTCCCAAGCTATCTGTATATTTGTGCGAAAATTGGCTTGAAATTAACAAGGTATAGCGCACACAGCAACAGCGGTGCCGTCTAACACGCAGCTGCAGCAGTGAGAAAATGGTGGCGACGGGGAAAATGGCTTGGTCTTATAGGGCAAGGACATGTGACATACACTGCCAATCACACATGCCCTTGCTTGTGTGAAAAAAAGCACTTCGCTCCGTGTGTGCGCTGCTGATAGGCTGACAGATTGCACCTCCCCACTGCAAATGCGGGAAAGAGAAAAAAAAATGGAGATCTTCATTGTTCCTGCAGAGATCCATCCCCTGCCCCTCCCCCCGCCCCGCTGTACACTCAAACTGCGTATTAACATTAATTTTCATCATTACTGAGAAAAAATCCAGTTATGATTTTGGTGCACGAACAGTTATCGAACATAACCTCGAACAGCCGAATTTTTCTCAAATTGTTCGTGTTCGCCGACCGGCTCGAACACCGCCCAAAACAGCTCGAATTTGAGATTGGCGAACAGTTCGAGTAGAACAACGCTCATCTCTAGTAGTGATACCATTGTTAACTATGTAATACAATTATCCAAATAACTTGCAATAACACACGCTGCAGTCTTGTCTTCTATCCCAGATCCTGACAGTGACGAGCATACTCACTCAATCAAACCTGGAGACTGGGTGGTCGTTAAGAAGCATGTCCGGAAGTCCTGCCTGGATCCCAGATATGAGGGCCCATTCCAAGTGATCTTGGTGACACCTACATCAGTCAAAGTCGAAGGGAAGGCCACTTGGATCCACGCTTCACATTTCAAGAAGACCCCAGCACCAGCACAGCCATGAAACTATATATCTTTTTCTGCATTGCTTTTGTGAGCGCTCAGAATCCCGAGTCCCAGGTAGCAATTACTCAGAAGAAGGGGGCTTAACATTTGATTGTGGCACCTGTATAGTTCCCTTGTTTGTCCGTTGTTTGTGTGTTCGTGTCCATCCGGCAGTGTAGCGGACAGGCTTGTCTGGGGAATCTGGCCTCGGCTGGCTCCTCCCACTAGGGGAGGAGAAGTACGTGGGCAGGTCTGTGTGTTTGCACTTCGGCTGGAGCGTTCACCCACTGCCAAAGGAGAAGGGAGCTGTGAAAGCAGTATTCATTTAGTTATATCTAGAATTTATATTATTAAATGTAACCTCTATATTCTTTTGTGTGAAATTTTTGCTATGTATTTCTACAAGTGCTAAGCAGAGAGGCAATCTAATGAAGGGTTTCAAAAATGTTTTTAGGGGGGACTGTTAAAGATAAGATTCTAAAATCTACTAAAAAACATTATATAAAACTCTGATGTATACTAAATATCTATACTTATAGTCTGTTATATGTTATGAATCTTGTTTTGCATATATCTGTTATATTGGATATCATTTAGTCATATATACCCTCACTTTAATATATATTATGAAAACCTTGATATATATAGATTAGATATCTGTACTCGTGTGTCACTATATAAATATCCTGAAAGGACTAGTTGGAACTGGTTATAGAAGTGGACTTTCAAATTGTTTACAAGAAGGAGAAGAAACAAAGGATTCAACATGACACCTCCCAAGAGAATATCCTGGCGAATGAGGAGAATATCTGGGGGGGACACTTAACCCCATAGGACAACATAATGAGACTTATCTATACCATGGGCCAGAGACTACTGTGATTGCTCAATTGCCTCAGGGCAACACCCTATTGGGACCTTCCTTTATACTGAACATATATATGTTATGCTGGAATAATAAACACATCTTTCCTGCGCCATTTCTCTTCAAGAGAAGTTCAGTATCTGACTCTGTCTGTCCGATATCAAAGCTTCACGTATACACTTGAATAAGTTAATTTGGGAAGGGATAAGCTAAGGGTTGGGGTCCTTTGAACCTCACTTCCACATAGGTATTCCACAACATATAAATATATATATATATATATATATATATATATATCCATCTGAACTAACAGTCCTTCTGAGGACTATTCCAGCTGCATATAATCAGTGCTAGGCAGGCAGTGTATGTGGCAGACTGCAGTGTATGATACAGCACAAGAGGGTCCATTGAACGTCCTGTCTGCTGCTGCTGTAATAATTGTAGATATTTGTAGACATAGCCCCAGATATCAGGGGCCAGGGCAAAATTTTTTTTTAACTTAATCCTGGTTATTTGCTTAAAAAGAAATCCAGAGTACACCATTTTTCTGCTCCATTTGCTTGTTCTCACTGCAGAATAAAGCCAGATCTGTTCCATATTTCAGCGATATTAATCCAGCAATTTTAACTGAATATGGAAAATATTGGCCTACTTTTCCAGTCTGTTGCAGTGTGTCGGTCAAGTTATTCACACTAGGTGTCTGTGAAGAATAGTATTAGTAAATTACAGGCCTGCTATTTAATACCGTGGTTTTCTGTCAGACATATCACCTATTAATACTGTTCCAAAATCAGACATTTCTTCCATTTTCATTTCGTTGCAGTGTGTTGATCAAGCTATTCACGCTACGTGTCTGTGAAGAATAGTATTAGTAAATTGCAGGCCTGCTATTTAAAACCGTGGTTCTCTGTCAGACGTTCCATATAACAGCGTTCCAAAATCAGGCATTTCTGCCTTCCATTTTGTTGCAGTGTGTCAGTCAAGCTATTCACATTAGGTGGCCTGTTATTTAAAACCGTGGTTCTCTGTCAGACATATCACCTATAAGTCTGTTCCAAAATCAGACATTTCTTCCATTTCCATTCTGTTGGTCAAGCTATTCACACTAAGTCTCTCTGTAGAATAATATTAGTAAATTACAGGCCTGCTATTTAAAATCGTGGTTCTCTGTCAGACGTATTACATATAACTGCATTCCAAAATAAGCCATTTCTCGTGAACGTTGAAAATATTATCCTCCATTAAAAATGTTAAAAATGGGCAAGGTGCGTGGCAAGGGACGGGGAAGTGGACGGGATGATGATGGTGCATGCAGAGGCCGAGGACGTGGCCGTGGGCAAGCTGAAATTGTGCCACAACAAACACCCACATCTTGTCGCTCGACCTTCCTGTCTCAATTATTAGGGAACCGCAGTACACCACTATTGAACCCACAGCAGTGTCAAAAGGTTGTTGGTTGGATAGCAGATAATGCTTCCAGTCACTTTACCATCACCACCACCACCCTGTCTACCACACGGTCAAGTCTCAGTAGCCGTGAGTCTGGACGGCATATTCCTCACCCTGATCCTCCCACCATGCCGAGTGCCCGGAGACAACTGATCCCACACTTGGACACTCAGAAGAGCTGTTCACTTTTCCATTTGTAGATTCGGGCCTCTCGCGCGGCCAGCTTCAAGCGAGTCAAGATGAGAACGCGTGTAGCGATCCCCAAATATTGGAGCATGCACGGTCACATGAAAGCGACGGTGGGAAAGTGCAATTACTGTCGCAAGAGGTGGATGATGATGATGAGACACAATTGCCAGAAAGACAGGAGGAGGACCAGGGAGCGGAAGTGGAAGACGAGGTGGTGGACGATATAGTAACTGACCCAATCTAGCAGAGGGACATACAGAGCAAGGACTGCAGCACACAGGGGGAGGGAGGCGTAGAACCACCACAACAGACAGGAAGAATGTTGTGGCCGCAGACATAAGGCAGGAAAGTGTTCCTCGTAACGCCAACACAACAGAAGTTGCCAGTACAACTGTTAGGTCTTCCCAAGTCTGGTTATTTTTTAAAGACTCCAAAATGGCCATTTGCACCACCTGCCAGGCCAGCATCAGCAGGGGTAGCAAAACTAGCAGCCTGACCACCACCAGCATGATCAGGCACATGGCAGTAAAGCACTCGACTAAGTGGGACGAACCCCAGGGTCCAGCAACAGTGTCTGCGGGTGACACCACTGCTTGTTCCGCTGTTGTGCATGCAAGCCAATCCCCTGTCCATGGCACATGCCAAGATGCCTCCTGCCTTGCACTTGTCGTTGAACACTCTCAACTAGCGCCATCAGCAAGCACGTCCACGTCCTTGTCCCAGCGCAGCGTTCAGTTGTCCCTACCTCAGTCCTTGGAAACTAAGCGCAAATACGTAGCCAACGCCCCACAAGCCACACTACTAAATTCACACATTTCGCGACTACTTTTGCTCGAAATGTTGCCTTTTAGGCTCGTGGAGAGGGAAGCTTTCCGCAACCTGATGGCAGCGGCCATCCCTTGGTACTCGGTCCCCAGCCGCCACTATTTCTCCCGATGCGCCATCCCCGCATTACACAAGCACGTGTCTCACAATATTAGACGTGCCCTCAACAACGCAGTTACTGGGAAAGTCCACCTAACCACAAACAAGTGGACAAGTGCTTGTGGGCAGGGACGGTACATCTCACTAATGGCACACTGGGTTAATATAGTGGAAGCCGGGACCCAGTCGGACCTAGGGACGGAACAAGTCCTACTGTTGCCTGGGTCAATCAGGGTTGCCCCCACATTCTACAGCTCCTGCACATCCTCCTCCTCCTTTTCAGCCTCCATCTCCGAAATGACCAGATCAGTCACAAGCTGGAAGCACTGCAGCACTGCCTTGGCCAAGCGGCAACAGGCTGTGTTGAAGCTAATATGCTTAGGTGACAAACCACACAACGCTGAAGAGTTGTGGACAGCTCTGAAAGAGCAGGCAGATGTGTGACTGAAACCGCTGACCGTACAGCCAGGCATGGTCATGTGTGACAATGTCCGGAACCTGGTGGCGGCTCTGAGGCGAGGCAAGCTAACACACGTACCATGCCTAGCTCATGTGCTTAACCTCGTGGATCAGCGGTTTATCAAAACCTACCCGGATCTGCCAGATCTGCTTGTCAAAGTATGCCGCCTGTGTGCGCATTTTAGAAAGTCAGCTACAGCTGCCGCCGCCCTTGCTGTGCTTCAGCAGCGTTTGCAGTTTCCAGCTCACCGACTGATCTGCGATGTCCCCAAGTGTTGGAACTCTACATTGCAGATGTTGGGAAGGATTTGTGAGCAGAAGAGGGCAGTTGTTGACTACCAGCATCAACAAGGCCATCGGTATTCAGTTCAGACTACACACATAAGACCTCAGGAGTGGACATGGATGTCAGACATCTGTACCATCCTCCAAAACTTTGAGGACTCCACCAAGATGGTGAGCGGCGATGACGCCATAGTTAGCATCACCATCCCGCTTCTCTGTCTTCTGAAACACTCTCTTCTCACAATTACAGAGGATGCATTGCAGGCGGAGCATAATGAGATGGAGCAAGGAGCCATACAGGGTGATTCCATACAGCCCAGCCTCATCTCATCCCAACGTGGATTGGGTAACAATGAGGAAGAGTAACAGGAGGAGGAGGAAGAACAGGAGCTAGTCTCTTGCGCTATAGATGGTACTACCTGCACAACTGTCATGCCGTCTGTGCAGCGTGGATGGCCTGAGGTCAGGGAGTAGGAGGATGAGGAAGAGGATGAGGAAGAAAGCATGGTCAGTCATCCTCTTGGTGAGGACATGGAAGTCTTCCCTCTTTGCAGTCTGGCACATATGGCCGAGTTTATGTTACGCTGCCTTTCCCCTGATCCTCGCGTTGTCCAAATTTTGGGAGACAGGCATTACTGGTTGGTGACACTTCTAGACCCACGCTACAAGGAAAACTTACTGTCTCTTATTCCCACGCTGGACAGGCCTAATAAAATGTGTCAGTACCAGAATGCCCTTGTTGCGGAATTATTAAAAAAATTCCCATCTGAAAACGCTGGCAGTAGAGGTCACAGTTCGTTGGACAACCAAGGAGTACAGGTGAGAGAGACACAAATGCAATCCATCAGAGGCAGAGGAACACTGTGAAAGTTCTGGGACAGTTTTCTCAGACCCTTTCATTGCACAGGCCCTGAGGCGCAGTATACTTTCCCAAGCAGGGAAAAGAGATGATGAAGGAGTACCTTGCCGACTGTACCAACGTCCTCTGTGATTCCTCTGTGCCTTATAATTATTGCGTATCCAAGCTGGACACATGGTGTGAACTTGCTCTCTACGCCTTGGAGGTCCTGGCAAGCCCTGCTGCTAGCGTTTTGTCAGAGCGGGTTTTTAGTGCTGATGGTGGAATTGGACTTCAATGTTTGACTATTTCTCTAGCTTGGTGCTTTGGTGCCTTTCTCTTTCAAGTTCGCTTGGTCCTCTGGGACCTCTAGTACATTTTTGTCAGTTTGTCTTTTTGTGTTCTGCAACAACTTCTCTGTTTAGGAGGTATCCCATTTTTGTCCCAGTCCTTAGTTCTTTTAGGGACCTCTCCCTTAATTCTTTCAGACTAGCCGAGGACTAAGGCGGGTCTGTTCACTAGGAACAGGCAGCCCGCTACATCGTAGGGATTCAGCTTAGTCTTACTGTAGGGACAGCTTTCCCCTATCTGTCCTTAGTACATGTTGCAGATCATAACAGTAAGTCCAGCCCAAAAAACTAAAAGGAAAGAAATTCGGGGATTAGTATGGGTTCCGTCCAGGATTTGGCTCAACCCCTGCAGGGATTGTCTCTGGAGGTGGCCGAGCTTCAGCAACACGTGAGTAGCTGTTCTGGAGAGTATTTTGTCGAACCCAAAGTAGGACTGCCTGATGTTTTTTATGGTAATCAGCAAGATTTTTTTTTCCATTAAAAATGCTTGTTTGTTATATTTTCATTTGAGACCAAGGTCCTCTGGGAATGAATCACAGTGCATTGGTTTCATTATGTCACTTTTGCGCAATGAACCACAGGGGTGGGCCTTTTCTCTCCAGCCTAATGATCCGTGTTTAAGGTCTGTTGAAGATTTTTTTTCTGCTATGGGGCTATTATATGACGATCATCTGCTGAATCAGAACTCAGGCGTTTGAATCAGGGGTCAGATGATGTTGAAAATTATTGCACACACTTCAGGAGATGGGCTTCAGAAGTTAAGTGGAATGATCCTGTGCTGAGATGTTTTTTCTTGCTGGTCTGAGTGAAAGGGTTAAGGATTTGCTTATTGCATTCCCTGCACCTGAGACTCTGCAGGATGCTATGCAGTTAGCTGTTCGTATAGACAGGAGACTGAGGTGCAGGCTCAATGAGGTAAAGACTCCTGTAATGCCTGGTCCTAGTCCCCAGAAAATCTGCTCTGATGGCGGAGAACTGATGGAGGTTGGGGCGATGTCACTCCGCTCTCAGGAAAGAGACCGGAGGTTTACCGAGGGATTGTGTCTTTATTGTGGTAAAGCTGACCATTTGATTAAGTATTGTGAGCGTCATTTAAGTAAAGAAAAAAAAAAGGTCAGTTACGCCCATATAACTTATTTACGCTCTGCAGGAGTATTTCTTTCTGGGAGTACTACTTTGCAGGGAGATTTGATTGAATTTCAGGTATTTGTGGATTGTGGTTTAACACTTAATGTGATTGATAAAGGGTTTTTGGAAAACCTTAAATTGAAATCCAAACCTTTGTCATCACTAGTGTTGAGCGAACATGCTCGACACTGCTCGGTACTTGCCCGAGCATCACGCTACTCGGGATGTTCGGCGAGCACCGAGCATTTCCGGGTTACTCGGGCGGGAGCTCGGGTCTCCGCCGTGCATGTTTGAAGCTCTTTACAGAGCCAATGAACATGCAGAGATTGCCAGCCAGTCACTGTAATGCCGCAGCCATGTTGGCTGTGGGCATTACATTGATTGGCTGGCCGCGCAGCGTCACCTCGAGTATTTAAAACCGGGCGCCGCCATCTTGGACACAGGCGGCTGGGATCAGACAGTGTAGGGACAGCGCTGCTGATTTAGGGAGAGACATATACTGTGAAATAGTGTAGGGTCTGTAAAGGCTGCCAGAACAAACAAACAGTCCTTCTCAGGACTAATATCCATCCCAGATATCAGGCAGGCAGGCTGTATAGGAGACGCAGTGGTTATACCAGCAAACGCTGCATTACAGTCCTGTGTGCTCCTGTTGCTGAAATTGCTGGACTTAGCTCCAGGTCGGTCTCAGGGGCCAGGAAAAATCCTTTTTTTTTCATCTAAATCCTCTTTTTTTTTTCCTCCTTCACACTGTACAAATACCCGTCTTATTAACCTTTTGGTGTCCCCCCCCCCAAAAAAAACAAAGTGTGTCTGTGACAGTTCAGACACAAATATATCTGTTGAAAATAGTCTGGTGTAGGCCAGAGAAACAGAAGTGTGGTTTTGCAGTTCCACGGTTCAAACCTCTGTATTATCCACTTTTGGGCCATTTGTATCTAAAAAAAAAAACAGTTTGAGTGTGTCGCTCACTGTTCAGCCGCAAATATATATATTAAAAAAAGTCTGGACGTTCTGGTGATGGTGCGAGCAGAGGACGGGGCCGTGGCCAAGGTGAAAATGTGCCACAACCAACAGCCACATCTTCTCGCTCCCACTTCTTGACTGAATTACTAGGGAAGCACAGAACAACACCAGTATTGCGAACTGATCAGTGTGAACAGGTTATTAATTGGATAGCAGATAATACTTCCAGTTACCTGGGCACCACCACCTCTGGTCTATCTTCCACACGGTCAAATCTTAGTAGCCGTGAGTCTAGAGCCGCATACTCCTCCTCACCCTGATGCTCCTTCCTCCCACCATGCCGAGTGTCGTCAGACAGCAACTGATCCCACACTTGGACACTCTGTAGAGCTGTTCACTGGTCCATTTCCAGATTTGTGCCCCTTGCCTGCTCCGCTTGAAGTGGTGGAAGAGGAAATCATATGTAGCGATGCCCAAATATTTGAACAGCCACGGCCACAGGAAGTCGACGCTGGCAATTTGTCACAAGAGGTGGACGATGACGAGAGATATTGCCAGGAAGTGAGGAGGAGGATCGTGGTGCGCAAGTGGAAGAGGAGGAGGTGGTGGATGATCTAGTAACTGACCCAGTATGGCAGGAGGACATGCAGAGCGAGGCCAGCAGCACACAGGGTGAGGGAGGCAGAGTACCCCAACAGGCAGGAAGAAGCAGTGTGGTGGCCGCACACAGAAGGCAGGCAACAGTTCCCCGTAACACCAACACGAGGGACGTTGCCAGTACAACCTGTAGGTCTTCCAGAGTCTGGAATTTTTTTAAAGACTCTGCTCATAGCCCCAAAAAAGCCATTTGTACCACCTGCCATTCCAGCATCAGCAGGGGTGACAAAACTACCAGCCTGACCACCACCAGCATGATCAGGCACATGGCAGCAAAGCACCCGACTTTGTGGGGGGAACCCCAGGGTCCACGACCAGTGTCAGCGGGTGTCACCACTGCTTCTTCCACTGTTGTGCGTGCAATAGAACCCCCTGTTGTGTGTGCAAGGCAATTCCCTGTCCATACTGCATGCAAAGATGCCCCCTCCTCTCAGTCTTCACTTGTTCTGGCATTTTCTCAAGAAACAGCATCAACATCCACGTCCCACAGCAGCGTTCAATTGTCCATATCCCAGACCTTTGAATGAAAGCGGAAATTCGCAGCTAACGCCCCACAGGCCACAGTCCTCAATTCGCACATTTCACGACTGCTTGCGTTGGAAATGCTGACTTTTAGGCTGGTGGAGACAGAATCCTTCCACAACCTTATGGCGGTGGCCGTCCCTCGGTACTCGGTCCCCAGCCGACACTATTTTGCCCGGTGTGCCATCCCTGCACTACACAAGCACGTGTCCCAAAACATCTGCCGTGCCCTCAACAACGCAGTTACTGGGAGAGTCCACCTGACAACGGACACGTGGACAAGTGCTTGTGGCCAGGGATGGTACATCTCCCTGACGGCACACTGGATAAACATAGTGGAAGCCGGGACCCAGTCGGACCTTGGAACGGAACACATCCTCCCCACACCGAGGATTGTGGGCCCTATGTCAGTCAGAGTTGCCCCCACAGTGAACAGCTTCTGCGCATCATCCTCCTCCTCCTCATGTTCAGCCTCCATCTCAGATATCACCACATCAGTTACAAGCTGGAAGCACTGCAGTACTGCCTCCGCCAAGCGGCAACAGGCTGTGCTGAAACACATAAGCTTAGGTGAGAAACCTCACACTGCTTGTGAGTTGTGGACAGCTGTGAAAGAGCAGGCAGATCTGTGGCTGAGACCGCTGAACCTACATCCAGGCATGGTTGTGTGTGACAATGTAACCTGGTGGCGGCTCTGAGGCGAGGCGAGATCACACACGTACCATGGCTGGCTCATGTGCTTAACCTCGTGGTTCAGCGGTTTCTTAAATCGTACCCCGAGTTGCCAGATCTGCTCGTCAAAGTACGCCGCCTGTCAGCTCATTTTCGCAAGTCGGCTACAGCTTCCGCCGCCCTTGCTGTGTTGCAGCAGCGTTTGCAGCTTCCGTCACACCGACTGGTATGTGATGTCCCCACACGTTGGAACTCTACCCTCCACATGTTGCAAAGGATTTGTGAGCAGAAGAGAGCAGTTGTGGAGTACCAGCGGCAACAAGGCCGTCGATATTCAGGTCAGACTCCACACATAAGACCTCAGGAGTGGACCTGGATGTCTGACATATGTACCATCTGGACAAACTTTGAGGAGTCCACCAAGATGGTGAGTGGCGATGACGCCATCATTAGCGTCAGCATTCCACTTGTCTGTCTTTTGCAATGCTCTCTGCAGAGAATTAAAGAGGCATTGCAGCCAGAGTATGATGAGATGGATCAAGAAGCCGTAGCGGTCGATTACACACAGCCCAGCCTCATCTCATCCCAACGTGCATTGGGGGACAATGAGGCAGAGGAGGAGGAGGAAGAACAGGAGCTTGTATCATGCGCTGTAGACGGTAGTACCTGTACAACTGTCATACCGTCGGTTCAGCGTGGGTGGCCTGAGGACAGGGGGGAGGAGGAGGAGGAGGAGAGCATGGTCAGTCGTCATCTTGGTGAGGACACGGAAGTCTCGCACGTTACCAGTCTGGCACGCATGGCTGACTTAATGTTACGCTGCCTTAACTGTGATCCTTGCGTTGTCAAAATGTTGGGTGACAGTCAATACTGGTTGGTGAGACTTTCAGACCCCCGCTACAAGGAGAACTTTCACTCTCTTATTCCTGAGGTGGAGAGGTCTACAAAAATGGGGCAGCACCAGAAGGCCCTTGCTGCAGAACTGTTAAAAAAATTCCCATCTGAAAACGCTAGCGGCAGAGGTCACAGTTCATTGCCTAACCAAGGCGTACATGCGAGAGAGATGCAACTCCAATCCAGCAGAGGCAGGGGAACACTGTCAACGTTCTGGGACAGTTTTCTCAAACCCTCCCTTCGGACAGACCCTGAGGCGCGGGGTACTCTCACAAGGAGTGGAAAGTTTCAAAAGATGGTGAGGGAGTACCTTGCCGACCGTACCAGTGTCCTCCGTGATTCCTCTGTGCCTTTTAATTATTGGGTATCCAAGCTGGAAACTTGGAATGAACTCGCTCTGTACGCCTTGGAGGTCCTGGCTTGCCCTGCCCTGCCGCTAGCGTGTTATCGGTGCGTCTTTTTAGTGCCGCTACGGGATTATAACTGATAAGCGCACTCGTCTGTCAACTGACAATGCTGACAAGCTGACCCTTATCAAAATGAACAAGGGCTGGATTGGGCCAGACTTCTCATCACCACCAAATGACAGCACGGTAACAAAAAGTCAAATCCACTGTGTTATTTCGGGAGGTGTATTCACATGCACTGCTTCACACCCACACATGGGTATACGCTTCCTCATTTCAGCTGTTTTATGTTCTTCTCCTTATCCTCAGCCTCCACCACCACTATACCACTAGGGTGACCGTGGTCCGTGTTGCCATTATTGAATGTTCCTCCGTCCTTATTTTCGTCAGCTTTTGCTTGGAAGGCATAAGCAAAGAGTGTGGGAGACCCACTCCCCAATAATGGGAATAATATTTTTAAGATGCTGTAATGTATGGCTCTTGTAAGGGGCATTAAAACCGTCTTGTTAAGCTACTGAGACCTCCACCACTTTTCCAAGGGGCATTCAAACCGTCTTGTTAAGCTACTGTGACCTCCACCACTTTTCCAAGGGGCATTAAAACAGTCTTGTTAAGCTACTGCGACCTCCACCACTTTTCCAAGGGGCATTAAAACCATCTTGTTAAGCTACTGGGACCTCCATGTCTCTTCCGAGGGGTATTAAAACCGTCTTGTTAAGCTACTGTGACCTCCACCACTTTTCCAAGGGGCATTAAAACCGTCTTGTTAAGCTACTGTGACCTCCACCACTTTTCCAAGGGGCATTAAAACCGTCTTGTTAAGCTACTGCGACCTCCACCACTTTTCCAAGGGGCATTAAAACCGTCTTGTTAAGCTACTGGGACCTCCATGTCTATTCCGAGGGGCATTAAAACCGTCTTGTTAAGCTACTGTGACCTCCACATCTCTTCCGAGGGGCATTAAAATGTCTTGTTAAGCTACTGTGACCTCCACGTCTCTTCCGAGGGGCATTAAAACCGTCTTGTTAAGCTACTGTGACCTCCACCACTTTTCCAAGGGGCGTTAAAACTGTCTTGTTAAGCTACTGGGACCTCCACGTCTCTTCCGAGGGGCATTAAAACAGTATTGTTAAGCTACTGTGACCTCCACGTCTCTTACGAGGGGCATTAAAACCGTCTTGTTAATCTACTGGGACCTCCATGTCTCTTCCGAGGGGCATTAAAACCGTCTTGTTAAGCTACTGTGACCTCCACATCTCTTCCGAGGGGCATTAAAAACGTCTTGTTAAGCTACTGTGACCTCCATCACTTTTCCAAGGGGCATTAAAACCGTCTTGTTAAGCTACTGTGACCTCCACGACTTTTCCAAGGGGCATTAAAACCGTCTTTTTAAGCTACTGCGACCTCTACTGCTTTTCCAAGGGGCATTAAAACCGTCTTGTTAAGCTACTGGGACCTCCACGTCTCTTCCGAGGGGCATTAAAACCGTCTTGTTAAGCTACTGCGACCTCCACGTCTCTTCCGAGGGGCATTAAAACCGTCTTGTTAAGCTACTGTGACCTCCACCACTTTTCCAAGGGGCATTAAAACCGTCTTGTTTAGCTACTGTGACCTCCACCACTCTTCCAAGGGGCATTAAAACCGTCTTGTTAAGCGACTTCGACCTCCACGTCTCTTCCAAGGAGCATTCAAACCATCTTGTTAAGCTACTGGGACCTCCACGTCTCTTTTGAGGGGCATTAAAACCGTATTGTTAAGCTACTGTGACCTCCACGTCTCTTCCGAGGGACATTAAAACCGTCTTCTTAAGTTACTGTGACCTCCACTTTTCTTCCGAGGGGCATTAAAACCGTCTTGTTAAGCTACTGTGACCTCCACCACTTTTCCAAGGGACATTAAAACCGTATTGTTAAGCTACTGTGACCTCCACGTCTGTTCCAAGGGGCATTCAAACCGTCTTGTTAAGCTACTGGGACCTCCACGTCTCTTCCGAGGGGCATTAAAACCATCTTGTTAAGCTACTGTGACCTCCACGTCTCTTCCGAGGGGCATTAAAACCGTCTTGTTAAGCTTCTATGACCTCCACATCTCTTCAAAGGGGCATAAAAAGCGTCTTATTAAACCACTCTGAACTCCACAGCTCTTCCAAGCGGCATTGAAATGCTGTTTTTAATTACCTCTAACCTCCACGACTCTTCCAACGGGCATTACATTTCCTCCTAATTTTAGTCAGCTTTTGCTTTTCAATGCAAAGGCGAAAACTAAGGGAGACCCACTCCCCAATAATGGGTAGAAGGTGTTTAGTATGCTGTAATCCACGTCTGTTTCAAGGGGCATTGCAGTTCCTCATAATTTTTGGAAAGCCTTCCATTCACTGCTTAGGCCAACAGTGTACAGGAGACCCAGTTGCTATAAATGGACAAAACAGTTTAGTTAAGGCCCTCTGACCTCCATGTCATTTCCAAGGGGCATTGGAGTGCCTCAAAATTTTTGGTAGGCATTGCACTCACTGTATGCCCTATAACTGTGTAGCCGAACCGCTCCTTTGGTTACAGAAACATATCCTACAAGACATATGTGGTTGACTGGCCTGATATTGATGTGAATGGTCCCTGTTCCTCCTGCTCTTTCTCCTTTGCCACCACCTCATCCATCATTCATCACCTGAAGCTTTGTTTTAACGGGAGTCATAGAACTGGGATAGTAGCAGGAAAACATCCAGCAATCCTCGGAGGAGGTAGGATATGCGCCAAAACGCTGACCACCTCAGGCCTTTCCGCTACTACATACATGCGCTTGCATTCCAAGAAAACAAAGTAGATGCTAACTTCTATCATCATCATCATGCTCCTCACCTTGGCATTCTCAACTCCCCTGATGGAGAAGCCAGGGCCCACTGGAGGAGTCTGGTTCTCTGGTGGGCTCGTCCAAAGCTGCCCTAAAGCAGGCCAGGCTAAGAAAAGTGTGTGGGAAGGTGACAGGAGAAATAGGGGCGGCTGGGGACCGTTTATGCACACCAGGCCGCCCCCAGGCGGCTGGGGACCCTGTGTGGACACCCGGCCGTGGGGTGACTGGGGACCGAGTATGGACACCCGGCCGCCCCCTGGTGGCTGGGGACTGAGCGTGGACACCCGGCCGCAGGTTGGCTGGGGATTGAGTATGGATACCAGACCACCAACGCAGCCATGACGTGGTGGCCAGATTCCGCCTCCACATGCCTAAAAGGCACAATTTCAAGTGCAAGCAGTATGGTATTGCAGCCTGGGGGTGGGTGGGTGGCAGGCTGCATACTTGCGCTTGCATTGCAAGGAATGGGAGAGGTACAATTGAACACTGCCCTGGGACAAGGACTTGAACAGGGCTAGTTGCAAGTCTGCAACGACAGGTGCAGGGTGGGAGGCATCTTCACATGTACCATGAACAGGGGTTTGGCATGCACACACTATAGCGGAATAGGCTGTCCTTCCCACTAAATGCACTGGGGAGGGCACAGGTAATGTTTTGGTATGCGCGCTTAATCTTATGTATAAGGTACACCGGGACAAATAGGAGCGGCTGGGGAATGAGTATGGATACCTCGCTGCCGAAGCAGCCATGAGGTAGTGGCCAGCTTCAACCAAACTAAAAGGCCCCATTTCAAGTGCAATCTAGCAGTATGGCATTGCAGCCTGGGGGTGGGTGGGTGGCAGGCTGAACACTTACGCTTGCATTAAAAGAAAACAAAGCAGATGCTAACTTCTATCATCATCATCATGCTCCTCACCTTGGCACTCTCAACTCCCCTGATGGAGAAGCCAGGGCCCACCGGAGGAGTCTGGTTCTCTGGTGGGCTCGTCCAATGCTGCCCTAAAGCAGGCCAGGCTAAGAAAAGTGTGTGGGAAGGTGACAGGAGAAATAGGGGCGGCTGGGGACCATTTATGGACACCCGGCCGCCCCCAGGTGGCTGGGGACTGTGTGTGGACACCCGGCCGCAGGGTGGCTGGGGACCGAGTATTGACAACCGGCCGCCCCCTGCCCGCGGGGGACCGAGCGTGGACACCCGGCCGCCGGGCGGCTGGGGACTGAGTATGGATACCTCGCTGCCGAAGCAGCCATGAGGTAGTGGCCAGCTTCGGCCTCCTCCAAACAAAAAGGCCCCATTTCAAGTGCAAGCTAGCAGTATGGTATTGCAGCCTGGGGGTGGGTGGGTGGCAGGCTGAACACTTACGCTTGCATTAAAAGATAACAAAGCAGATGCTAACTTCTATCATCATCATCATGCTCCTCACCTTGGCACTCTCAACTCCCCTGATGGAGAAGCCAGGGCCCACCGGAGGAGTCTGGTTCTCTGGTGGGCTCGTCCAAAGCTGCCCTAAAGCAGGCCAGTCTAAGAATAGTGTGTGGGAAGGTGACAGGAGAAATAGGGGTGGCTGGGGACCGTTTATGGACACCCGGCCGCACCCAGGTGGCTGGGGACCATGTGTGGACACCCGGCCGTCCCCTGGCGGCTGGGGACCGAGCGTGGACACCCGGCCGCTGGGCAGCTGGGGACTGAGTATGGATACCTCGCTGCCAAAGCAGCCATGAGGTAGTGGCCAGTCCTCCAAACTAAATGGCCCCATTTCAAGCGCAAGCTAGCAGTATAGTATTGCAGCCTGCGGGTGGGTGGGTGGTTGGCTGTATATTTGCGCTTGCATTGCAAGGAATGGGGGATGTACAATTGAACACTGCCCTGGGACAAGGACTTGCATGGGGATAGTTGCAAGTCTGCATCTTCTGATGCTGCAAGGATCACTTCTGATGGGCACACTTTTAGGCAGTGACCTGGGTGTCAGAGATGCTTCCAGGGGTCTTCCCCATGCTGTTCCCATGTCTTTTAAGCACTGTATGCATGTGTCACACAGCACATGGCCAGATAAGGTTGTAAAATGTTAAAATGACAGTTCCCGGTGAATGCATTTGTCACGGTTGAAAGCAATACAAAAGTGCAAAAATACATAAATAATGCTACTTGTGAACATAGCCCAAGGTGTGTAGGAGTATTTTTTTTTGTGGTTATTTATTTTACCTTATACACAAGTCTTTACCCTGGAAAGGAACTTCCTTAACATATTTCACAGGAAAGCAGTTTCAGTTTTGTTTTTGAACATTTTATTGTGAGCCCTTAAATGTGACTTAATACCTCTGACCACGTTGTTGACAGCAGTGACCTGGGGGTCAGAAATGCTTCCTGGGGCAATCCCCATGCTGTCCCCATGTCATTTGAGCACTGTCACTATCGTTTTGGGCGCTTGTTAGGCTTTTAAAAGACTGCCAGGGGGTGCCGCCGCAAAAATGCTCGGGTCTCCCATAGACTAACATTGGGCTCGTTGCTCGAGTCGAGCACCCGAGTATCACGGCGAGCTCGGCCCGAGCTTCGAGCACCCGAGCATTCTATCGCTCACTCAACACAAGTCATCACCTATTTCTGTGATTGCAATTGATAACACTCCTTTGAAATGTATTACTCACAAGACTGCTGCATTTCCCCTCACTATCAATGGAGTTCACCAAGAAATTTTGGACTTGGTTGTTTTAGATAATTTACCCTCTCCAGTTGTTCTAGGATTGCCTTGGTTAAAATTGCACAATCCTTTATTGGACTGGTCTACTAATGTGATTAAGTCTTGGAGTCCGAAGTGCTATGATAAATGTTGTAATGGTCGCATTGCGGCTGTGGAAATAGGGGAATTACTGGTACCTATTCAAGATTTTTGGTGGGTTTTTTCGGAGGAGAAGTCGCAAGTTTTACCTCCTCATAGAGATTATGATTGCGCCATTGAGTTTGTTCCGGGAGCTACTCTTCCCAAGAGTCGCTTGTTTAATCTGACTATCCCTTAAAGAAAGGCTTTGGAGGAGTACATACAGACTAGCTTGGCTGCTGGTCACATTAGACCTTCTAAGTCGCCTGTGGCAGTTGTATTTTTGTTTGTTAAAAAAAAGGATGGCGGTTTACGTCCATGTCTGGATTTTCGTGAAATTAATAAGATTACCGTACGCAATTCCTACCCATTGCCGTTAATTCCTGACTTGTTTAACCAGTTAGTGGGGGCCAAGTGGTTCTCCAAAATTGATCTCCGGGGGGCATACAATTTGTTACGAGTGAAGGAGGGTGATGAATGGAAAACTGCTTTTAACACTCCGGTAGGTCATTTTGAGAATCTGGTGATGCCTTTTGGTCTTACCAATGCACCTGCATTTTTTCAGAACCTTATTAATGACATCCTGAGACCTTTGATTGGTAAGAATGTGGTTGTGTATTTGGATGACATTTTGATTTATTCACCAGATCTAGAGTCCCATTGGCAGAGTGTACTTGAAGTTTTGCAGTTATTGAGTGATAATTCACTCTTTGCTAAGCTGGAGAAATGTGAGTTCGCTGTGCAGAAAATTAGTTTTTTGGGTTACATTGTCTCCAGCGAGGGCTTTGAGATGGACCCTGTGAAGGTTCAGGCTGTGCAGGAATGGCCTAGGCCTATTGGTTTGAAATCTATACAGAGATTTTTGGGTTTTGCCAATTATTACAGGAAATTCATTAAGAATTTTTCTGTAATTGTTAAACCTCTAACCGATCTCACCAGGAAAGGTGCGAATATGGCCCAGTGGACTACTGAGGCCATTGAAGCGTTTGAGTATCTCAAAGAGAGGTTCAGTTCTGCCCCTATCCTTATGCAGCCTGATCAGACCAAGCCTTTTTGGTCGAGGCTGATGCTTCATCGGTGGGGGTTGGAACTGTTTTGTCTCAGGAGAACAAGAGTGCAGTACATCCTTGTGCCTTCTTTTTGAAAAAAATTTCGGAAACCGAACTGAATTATGATGTTGGAAATCGGGAGTTGCTGGCTATTAAACTTGCGTTTGAACATTGGCGTCATTTTTTGGAAGGCGCTAGATTTCCTATTCAGGTTTTCACAGATCATAAGAATTTGATCTATCTGGATGCTGCCAAGCGCTTGAATGCCCTTTAAGCTAGGTGGTCACTTTTTTTTTTTCTCGGTTTCATTTTTCTGTTACCTATATCCCTGGTACTAAGAATGTTAAAGCCGATGCTTTATCTCGCAGCTTCTCTCCTACGGTCGGTGCCGAGGAGGAGGAGAGCATTTTACAGAAAGGAGTTATGGTGGCGGCATTGGACTCCGTTTTGGAGAATGGGATTCTGAAAGCTCAAGATGATGCTCCATCTAACACTCCCCATGGGAGGTTGTTCGTGCCTAGAGCCTTTAGGAGAGATTTGTTTGTGGAGTGTCATGAGTCTCGGTTGGCAGGTCATCCAGGAATTTCGGAGACTAAGAGACTTATCAGTCACAGTTTTTGGTGGCCTGGATGGCAGAAGGAAGTCATCAAGTGGGTACGTCAGTGTACTGTGTGTGCTAGGTCAAAGGCTTCACATACTCCTGCTGCGGGGTTGCTTTGCCCTCTGGAGGTTCCTAGTGCGCCTTGGACGCATCTCACAATGGATTTTATTACTGATCTTCCTGTGTCCGAGGGTTTTCCTGTCATCTGGGTGGTCGTGGACAGTTTTGGTAAGATGTGTCATTTGGTTCCATTCATTAAGTTGCCCTGCGCCAAGACACTTGCTAAGGCATTTGTTAAGGAGATTGTCAAGCTCCATGGCGTTCCCATGGATATTGTTTCTGATAGAGGACCTCAGTTTGTGGCTCACTTTCGGCGTGCTTTTTGTTACAGGTTTGGAGTCCATTTGTCATTTTCGTCTGGTTATCATCCTGAGTCTAATGGACAGACTGAAAGAAAGAACCAGGATGCTGAACAGTTTTTGCGTTGTTTTGTGGCGGACAATCAAGAGGTGTTGTCTGAGTTTCTGCCTTTCAGAATTTGCTCCTAACAATCATACATCCTCCTCTGCTGAGTGTTCTCCTTTTTTTTGTTGTACTGGGAGACATCCGTCTTTTGATTCGTTCTCCAAATTGGGGTCGGCAGTACCGGAGGAGGAGAATTTTTCCAGTGATTTGGAGAGAGTTTGGACTAATGTACGTTGCAACCTTCAAGAGGCTAACAAGAAGTCCAAGAAGTATTTTCACAGGAAACATAAGGAGGTTTTGTTTACTGTGGGTGATATGGCTTGGTTGTCCTCGAAGAATCTGCAGTTGAGGATTCCCTCTAAAAAACTGGGTCCTAAGTTTGTGGGTCCATTTAAAGTGCTTTGGTTGTTGACCCGTCTGCTGTTAGGTTGCATGTCCCTACTTCCTGGAAGATTAATCCTGTGTTTCATGTTTCCTTGTTGAAAAAGGCTGATGTATCTGATAGGGATGCCACTGTCACAGTTCCTCCTGTTGTGGAAGACGGCGAAAATGAAATTTCTCGTATCTTGAATTCTAGATGGCATAGAGGGAGATTACAGTATCTTGTATCCTGGAAGGGTTTCGGTCCTGAAGACAACTCCTGGGTAAGGACGGATGATGTCTCTGCTCCTAGGCTTGTTAAAGCTTTCCACAGGAGGTTTTCGGATAGGCCTGGGCCTGGAGGATCTGGAGTAGCGTTGAGCCACCCCCGTAGTGTTCGAGTTCGGTTCGTCGAACACGCGTGTGTTCGCCGAACTGTTCGTCGAACTGTTCGTCGAACACCTTCGAACACCGTTAAAACCAATGGCAGGCAAACAAAAACACATAGAAACACATAGAAAACACCTTCAAAGGTGTCCAAAAGCTGACAAACTGCTCAGAAGACACAACTAACACATGGAAAAGTGACAAGTACATATAGTCATGCGAAAAGAAAAGAGGTGGAGGAGTAAAAGGAGGGGGAGACACAGATATAGGCATGTCATGCCCTTCTAAAATCCAAAAAGTGAGAAGCCGACACGTTCAGTCCGCTCCTGCCCGTGCCACCTCCACTTCGCCGGGTTTGTGCCAGAGCCGCGGTGAACCCTGACGGCCAGCCCCCCTCTCCCAATACTGGTGCCTGTCCGCTGGTGGGTCGAGCGAGCCCCCCTGTGGTGGAGGCAGCTCTAAGCTTTTTAATTTAAATTGTCTCTCTAATTTGAATGAATACACTTTAAATCCATTTACAAGGATCTATTGGAGGGCAAGTCTCATGCCAGCAGCCGCGTAATTCCAGCTCCAGTAGCGTCCACTAAAGCTGCTGCAGTTAAAAAGCTTTTATAAGGATCGAGCTCGGCTGTCCACCGCAAGGCATCCTACTGCCAGTCCCAACCCCTATGCCTTGGGGTGCCTCCTGATGCTCTTCACTGAGTATCCCGTGGTCCCGAAGCATTTCCTTTGAAAAAATTAAGTGTCCAAACTACAGGTGGTGTAGCTTGCTTAACAGCCGGGATAATCCGCTGACTAGCAGACATAGCAGACACTGTTACTAGGCACAAAGTATTTCCTGGGCTAGATGCAGTTAAAAATTTGTAATTAGATACTCTCGTTGGATGCTGAGAAAGCATTCCATAGAGTCTCCTGGCACGCCATATATGATTCTCTTAAAAAGCTTGGGGTAGGGGTCTAGGGGACCCTTTTATAGCCAAAATCACGGCCGTGTATCGCAATACGTCACCTAGGCTGAAGATAAATGGAACTGTAGCACCCTGAGGGCTCGGTTGCTACAGAGGTATTGCACCTCACCCAGAGGTGTGATATCTCACTCTCAGGTAAGGATGTAGTGTGGATCAGGACCCGACACCTGCATGCATTACACCACATTGCCGTGGGGCAGGGCGACCAATATGCCCCTGAGATGGGCACGACAGTCCCTGTCCCTGGCTGGAGTGGGGGGAGGGAACACTGAGGAAGGGGAACCCTGTAGTGCAGGAGCAGGGAGGAAGCAGTTCCTGGGTGCATTGAGAAGGGAGTATAAAAGGTGGGCACCATCTTAGTTCAGTGCAGAGAAGTCTGAGCAGAAGTGGCAGGGAGCAGGGGCTCTGCATGAGCTCTGCTCCGGAGGCGGGCCTAGTAACAGAGGCCCAGGCCTGGAAGAGGGAGAAGGAAGGAAGAGGAGCGGAGAAGGCTCCAGGAACGAGGAACGAAGGGATCCCAGGGGTGCGGACGGGCGAGTCGCCACCGCACGCCCGAATCCACCTGCGTGGAGGGGTCAGGCCAAAGGGGGAGACCGGTCCCCGAAACTAGTGGAGGCACGAAACGACCCTCAGCTAGAAACAGGAGGCTGTGACATTTTGTGTGGCGCAGCCCCTCGCTACACCCGCTAGGAAGGCACCACATAGGGTCAGGGAAACTGGCGCCAAGTTTACCAAGAGGAGGCCCGAGGCAGCCGGACAGAAGGGTTGGTAAGAAAGGCCAGACAAAGGACACACAAAGGGGGTCCTGTGAAGCGCTCCAAAGTTATCTGGGAGTTGTCTGAGCCCCTCACCTGGTGAGCACAGTACGACGTGGGCAGCCGTTCCTGCAGACGTGGTCTGGATAATAAGAACTGTGAGTAAAGGCCCTGGACTGTATCACTGACTCCGTGTCGTTACTGCTGCTGCCCTGCACCATCACCCCCATCCTCCGCATACACTGCCCTGAGGCTATACTCCTCCCGTGGGGAGTTATGCTACGCTCTGCTGCACCCACAACACCAGCCTCAGCGGTCTGCCCTGGAGCGGCGGTTCACTCTGACCGCAATCCACGGGTGGCGTAGTCGGACATTTAAACATCAAAACCACATAAATAGTTCCGCCACTGGTTTGACCGCCCTGAGCCACGGAACCGGGTCGCCGCCACGGAGACTACAACCACCAGCATCCACCAAAAAGGGTCTGGCTCCGCGTGTCCCAAGGCCCAGGGGGCACGTCAGAACATTTTCATCACCTTTCACAATCACCAATGGGACAAGGCAGGGATGTTCTCTGTCCCCTCTCTTATACATCCTAGTGACGGAGCACCTGCTCTCATTAATTCGCCATAACCCCAATATTAGGTGGATTGAGGTGGGAGGCACCGAGTACAAGTGCTCTCTATTTGCTGATGATGTCCTAGTATATATCACTCAATCACATATATCCATCCATGCTGTTATGGCTGAAATAGATCACTTTGTTACATGGTCAAATTTTAAAATCAATGCAGCGAAGTCTGAGGCCCTCGATGTCTCCCTCCCCAAATCCATATAGGATTCCATCCAGTCCAACTTTCCCTTTGCCTGGCCCTCACAGGGTATCAAATACTTAGGAATTCCTATTCATAGAGACCTCTCCCATCTATGTTATCTTAATTTTAGGCCCTTTATTGAACAACTCCATACAGACCACGGTTGGCAAGTTAGAACTGTAAGTTTCACTACGTGAACCACTGGTGTTTTGTGGAAAAGCACATGTACACTGTGTTCCAAATTATTATGCAAAAAGTGTTTAGGAGTGATAAGGGAAGAATTTGTTTGTTTGTCAGTTAAACTCATTGATGGTGATGTGTGTCAGGGCTCTTTATATCACTGTAAGCAATTGCAGACGCCTGTGCTAATTAGTTTGGCAGGTGTGTCCAATGAAAGGCAAGACTACTTAAGAAGGCTGTCTCACATTATTAAGCAGCCTACATTTTCTGCCAAAATGGGAAAGAAAAAGGATGTGTCGGCTGCTGAGAAGCAACAAATTGTGGAGTGTTTAGGTCAAGGCATGACTACAATCAACATTGTGCGATGATCAGGATGAAGTGTCTTGGCAATCAAGAAGTATGTAGCTGATTCACAGTACACACGTGTGCGTGCTGATAAGGGCAAATTGAGGACTCTTTCCTACAGGCAATTACGTCAGGTTGAAAGAGCAGCGGCAAAAAAGCCTTGTCATAGCAGCAGACAAGTTTTTGAAGCTGCTGGTGCCTCCAACGTCCCCCGAATAACAAGATGCAGGGTCCTTCAGAGGTTTGCAGCTGTGCATACGCCATCCTGTCGACCTCCTCTATCCACTTCACACAAGCAGAAACGGCTCCAGTGGGCCAAACATTACATGAAGACTGATTTCAAAACTGTTTTGTTCACGGATGAGTGCCGTGCAGCGCTCGATGGTCTAGATGGATGGAGTGGAGGATGGCTGGTTGATGGACACCCCACGCAAACACGGCTACAGCGCCAACAAGGAGGAGGTGGAGTAATGTTTTGGGCTGGAATCATGGGGAGAGAGATTGTCGGCCCCTTTAGGATCCCTGAAGGCGCTAAAGATGAACTCCATAATGTATGTGGATTTTCTCAAACAGCACTTCCTGCCATGGTTCAAGAAGAAGAACCGTGTATTTCACAGCAAGATCATTTTTTTGCATGATAATGCACCATCTCATGCTGCACATAAAACATCTGCATCTCTGGCTGATATGGGCATAAAAGGGGACAAACTTATGGTGTGACCCCCATGCTCCCCTGACCTCTACCCCATTCAGAACCTTTGGAGCATCATTAAAAGGAGTGTCTATGATGGCGGGAGGCAGTTCACATCTAAGCAACAGCTCTGGGAGGGTATTCTGTCCTCATGCAAAACAATTGAAGCAGAAACCATTCAAAACCTGACAAATTCAATGGACGAGAGAGTTCAGAAGCTCCTTTCGAACAAGGGGTCCTATGTGAAAATGTAACATCACCTAGAATAAAGTTTTGAGTTGAAAACTGTTTGATTTCAGTTTCTAACAACCTGCTAATGCTTATAATTTCAAAAATGACCATTTTTTTGGTCTTTATTAAAATGAAAAGGTTGATCGAAAAGTTTGGGGGATCTAAGAGTGTGGCAACCCAGTAGTCATGATTACTTCGAATTCTGACAATATGAGGGTCATGCTGCAGGTAGTGCAGCAAGAAGGCACTTATGTGTCTTGCGCATCTCGGAGCCCCAAAATTATTTTCCGGGCTAGATGCAGCTAAAAATTATTATTAATTTTAAATCTGGTGAAGCTTTAGTATAGATGGCCTAATAGGATCAGTGCTGCACACTGCTACAAAGCCCAAATTATTTTCCAGTCAAGATACAGATAAACATGATTAGTAATTTTAAATCTGGTGGAGCTTATTATAGATGGCCTAATAGAATCAGTGCTGCACACTGCTACAAAGCCCAAATTATTTTCCAGCCAAGATACAGATAAACATGATTAGTAATTTGAAAGCTTAAAACGGTTGGTAGGGTGATTTTAACCAATCATCAAGCTTTTACTCTCCCCAGGATGACACAGGGGTAGAAAAGTCGTTTCGGATCCATGATTTGTTCATCTTTATGAACGTGAGTCTGTCTACATTATCAGTGGAGAGCCGCGTGCGCTTATCTGTCAGCACACCACCAGCAGCGCTGAACACACGTTCAGACAGAACGCTGGCTGCGGGGCATGACAAGATCTCCAAGGCGTAAGTGGCTAGCTCCGGCCATTTATCCAGATTGGAAGCCCAAAAAGAGCAAGGGTCCAGTGACACAGTCATGGCTTCAATGTTTACTTGGAGATACTCCTGTACCATCGCCTCTAGGCGTTGACTATGTGTCAGACTTCTTGTCTCCTGTGGCCTTGCAAAGGATGGGCTAAAAAAGTGGTGAAATGATTCTGCAAAATTGATGTTACCAGCAGATACTGTGGTTCTGTTACGGTTTGAGTGCTGAACACTTGACGGTCCCACGGTTGGCAAGTTGGAACTGTGAGATTCACTACGTGCACCACTGGTATTTTGTGGAAAAGCACATGTAAGATTCTGCAACAGTCTCTGCTGATACTCCTGCATGCGTGCATCCCTTTCTATGGCAGGAATAATTTCTGCAAATTTACTTTTGTACCGGGGATCTAACAGTGTGGCAACCCAGTAGTCAGGATTATTTCTAATTCTCACAATTCGAGGGTCATGTTGCAGGTAGTGCAGCAAGAAGGCACTCATGTGTGTTGCGCATCCAGGAGCACCAAGTCCCTGTTGTGTTGGTGGCGAGGTAACAATCATGCTTCCTTCCTCTGTCCTCTCCCCCCAACCTCGCACAACAGAAATGTGATCAAGGTCTCCCTCATCTGATGAGTCTTCCATCAGTTCATCCTCCACTTCTTCCTGGGCTCCTGCACCTTCCTACTAGTTTGGCTGCTACCATGCGCCCTGGTAAAACCATCTCCCCCACCCTCACATGCCTGCCGCCTTGGTGCTGCCGACCGTCTGGACCTTGCAGATGTTATCCCTTCCGCATACAACTCCTCCTCCTCTACTTCCTCCACCTCCTCTTGTGCCACCACCTGACTCCGAATTCTGTTTAACATGTGCTCCAGCATGTAAATCACCGGAATAGTCATGCTGATAATGGCATCGTCAGCACTAAACATCTTCGTCGCCATTTCAAAACTGTGCAGAAGGGTGCATAGGTCCCTGATCTGAGACCACTCCTCCAGCGTGATTTGCCCCACCTCTGGATCTCGTTGGCCCAGGCTATACGTCAGAACGTATTGCACCAGGGCTTGTCGGTGCTGCCACAGTCGCTGCAACATGTGCAGAGTTGAATTCCACCGGGTAGGCACATCGCATTTTAGCCGGTGAAGTGGCAGGCCCAACGACTTCTGTAGAGATGTAAGTCGCTGATCTGCGGGATGCGAACGGCGGAAGTGAGCACACAGCGACCGTGCCCTCTGCAGAAGGCCATCTAGTCTGGGATAGTGGGCTAAAAATTGCTGGACAACCAGGTTCAACACGTGAGCCATACAAGGCACGTGTGTGACATTGCCCCGGCGAAGGGCCGCACCCAGGTTTGCAGCATTGTCGCACACGGCCTTCCCTGGTTTCAGGTCCAGTGGAGACAACCATTCATGAAATTGGTTCTCCAGAGCTGACCACAACTCCTCAGCTGTGTGACTCACATTTCCCAGACATTTCAATGTAAAAACCGCCTGATGACGTTGAGCCCTACTGCCAGCATAGTAAGGAGGTGTGCAGGATCCCTTCTGCGCAGTTAGAAAGCTTGTGGCATGACCAGACAGGCTTTGGGTGCAGGTGGAAGACCGAGAGGAGGTTGAGGAGGCAGAAGCAGTGGAGGAACTTTGACATAAAGAGGATTGACGCACAACTCGTGGGGACGGCAAGACTTGGACAGCAGCCCCTTGTCCTGCTGTCACCATAGTTACCCAGTGCCCAGTCAGCGACATGTAACGCCCCTGTCCATGCCTACTCGTCCAAGTGTCTGTGGTGAAATGCACCCTGTCACACACAGAGTTTCTCAAAGAAGCGGTGATGTTGTGTGCGACATGCTGGTGGAGCGCAGGCACACCTTTCTTTGAGAAGTAGTGCCGACTGGGCATCTGGTACTGGGGCACTGCGACGGACATAAGGTCTCTAAAATCCTCTGTGTCCACCAGGCGGAAAGGCAGCATTTCTGTAGCCAAGAGCTTGCAGATGGTGAAATTCAACCTCTTAGCTTTCTCATGGCTAGGAGGAAATGGTCTTTTACTTGTCCACATCTGAGGGACCGAGGGCTGGCTATTGTGCTTAGACGGGGTTGATAAGGGTGTCCCCGGCAAACTGCCGGTCTGTGAGGAAGATGCAGGCGGACATGTTAGGTTGCCTTGATCCAAAGGTGGTGCTATCGATGTCGGACAGCGCTCAACACCAGCTGGTGTTGCCACCTCCAAAGAAAATGATGACCTGCCAATCACGCTGGCTGTTGCGGGTAAAGAGGTGGCAGGTCTGCGCCCCAAAACAGGTGTGACTGCTGTCTCCCCAGTCACAGAGGATGAAGAGGCCGCGGATGCACAAGATATGGCAGACGGTGGTTGGCCCGGCCGGCTAGGCCGCTTTGTAGCACACTGAGCTTCCCACTGCAACTTATGCTTCACGTCCATGTGCCGGTTCATGCATAAAGTACTCAAACTATGTATTTTTTGGCCTCTACTTAGCTTTTGCTGACAAATGTTACAGATAACACGAGTTGGGTCATCTTTATCGATCTGAAAAAATGCCCAGGCTATGCAAGGCTTAGCACCCATGCGACCTGAAGAGCCACCACGACTTGTGGTGAGAGGCAGAGTTGTGTTTGAGGATGCAGTTGTTGACGTGCTTCCAGTACTACGTCTCTGTCCAGGAAGGCGCAACCTGACCTCGTCGTCACTAGCATCTTCCTCCACCTCCTCTGCTGACCTCATCTCTTGGCTGACTGTGGGTTGACAGTAAGTGGGATCGCCAACCTCATCATCATCACCCTGTGCGTTATCACACCCGTCGTCCTCAGAGCCAACCTGTTCCTGCCCTGACAAAAACCTAAAGTTGTCGCTCCAATCAGGTATTTGAGTCTTATCATCGTCTTCCTCATTGTCTCCACCAACAGGAGTTACAGTTTGGGAATGAGGGTCTACATTATGGTCAGAACCTTCTGCGTCTGGTCCTGGATCCGACTCATAAAGATTCTGGGCATCAGTGCAGATCACTTCCTCGTCTGGATTCACAGAAGCGCTGGAGTCGACCTCTGATTCCCAGGCTATAGTATGAGTAAACAGCTCTGCAGACTCAACCATCTGTTCTACCTCATACTCAGACGGGCAGCTGGAGATTTGGGAGCTGTGAGGAAGCAAGTGCGATTGGGGTGACACCGTTGAGGACTGGAGTATTTGTGATGTTGAAGTTGATGTGGAGGAGAGCCCACTTAAAGGAGCACTTGATATCCGTTGAAGCACCTGCTGTTTTTGTGCCTCATCTGGAATTTGTAGCGATTGGCGTGGCCGTAAGAAAGGGATCATATCACATTGTCCGCTAAAAGAAGTAGACATTTTAGTTTGGCTGGAAGATGGTCTTTCTTCTGCAGATGTTACTGTTGCTTTAACACCTACCCCACGGACACAACCTTTTTTCCCCTTCCCAACACACCTATTCCCCTTTCCACCAGCAGCAGGCCTTTTTCCACTCATTTTGGTGGTTAACTAATTCACAACTCTGGAGTTGTTTGCACAAAAAAACAATGGATGGGAACCGAGCAGAGCTGAGTGGCCAAACTGTGGTATTAGGCCAAAACTATTGGCTGGGTTAGATGCAGAAAAAAATTATATTCAATTTGCAACCTGATGGAGGTCAGTATAGATGGACTAATAGAACAAGTCCCACACACAGCTAGAAGCCCAAATATTTTTTCAGAGGTAGATGCAGAAAATTTTTTTATTCAGTTTGCAACCTGATGGAGGTCTATATAGATGGATTAATAGAACAAGTCCCACACACAGCTACAAGCCCAATATTTTTTCAGAGGTAGAAGCAGAAAAAAAATTATTTTGAATTTGCAACCTGATGGAGGTCAGTATAGATGGACTAATAGAGAAAGTCCCACACACTGCTAGAAGGCCAAATATTTTTTCAGAGCTAGATGCAGACAAAAAATTATTTTGAATTTGCAACCTGATGGAGGTCAGTATAGGTGGACTAATAGAACAAGTCCCACACACTGCTAGAAGGCCAAATATTTTTTCAGAGCTAGATGCAGAAAAAAATATATTTAGTTTGCAACCTGATGGAGGTCAGTATAGATGGACTAATACAACAAGTCCCACACACAGCTAGAAGCCCAATATATTTTCAGAGGTAGATGCAGAAAAAAATATATTCAGTTTGCAACCTGATGGAGGTCTGTATAGATGGATTAATAGAACAAGTCCCACACACAGCTAGAAGCCCAATATTTTTTCAGAGGTAGATGCAGAAAAAAATATATTCAGTTTGCAACCTGATGGAGGTCAGTATAGATGGACTAATACAACAAGTCCCACACACAGCTAGAAGCCCAATATTTTTTCAGAGGTAGATGCAGAAAAAAATATATTCAGTTTGCAACCTGATGGAGGTCTGTATAGATGGATTAATAGAACAAGTCCCACACACAGCTAGAAGCCCAATATTTTTTCAGAGGTAGATGCAGAAAAAAATTTATTCAGTTTGCAACCTGATGGAGGTCAGTATAGATGGACTAATACAACAAGTCCCATACACAGCTAGAAGCCCAATATTTTTTCAGAGGTAGATGCAGAAAAAAATATATTCAGTTTGCAACCTGATGGAGGTCTGTATAGATTGATTAATAGAACAAGTCCCACACACAGCTAGAAGCCCAATATTTTTTCAGAGGTAGATGCAGAAAAAAATATATTCAGTTTGCAACCTGATGGAGGTCAGTATAGATGGACTAATACAACAAGTCCCACACACAGCTAGAAGCCCAATATTTTTTCAGAGCTAGATGCAGAAAAAAATATATTCAGTTTGCAACCTGATGGAGATCTGTATAGATCGATTAATAGAACAAGTCCCACACACAGCTAGAAGTCCAATATTTTTTCAGAGGTAGATGCAGAAAAAAATATATTCAGTTTGCAACCTGATGGAGGTCAGTATAGATGGACTAATACAACATGTCCCACACACAGCTAGAAGCCCAATATTTTTTCAGAGCTAGATGCAGAAAAAAATTATATTCAATTTGCAACCTGATGGAGGTCAGTATAGATGGACTAATAGAATGATGCTATGCCCAAAAGATTTTACTTCACTAGCTGCAGTAAAAAAATTGTTATTCTATACACAGGTGGTATATCTTGCAACACAGATAGGCTACTCCACTGACTAACACACTCTGCAATAGGCCAAAAAGGATTAGCTTTGCTAGATTCAGCCAAATGCTGTGAAAAAAACTTGCACAGCACTGGCACAGACCTGCCTGGCAAAAACTGATAGGAACTGATGTAACCTAGTCCTGAAAAGGACTCCAATTATAATTAGTCTTTACTCCCACAATCTATCTATTTAAGAGCACAGACCTGCCTGATAAAAGTCGTAGGAAATGCTGTAACCTAGTCCTTAAAAGGACTGCAATCACAACTATTCCCTACTCCCAAGCTATCTGTAGATTTGTGCGAAAATTGGCTTGAAATTAACAAGGTATAGCGCACACAGCAACAGCGGTGCCGTCTAACACGCAGCTGCAGCAGTGAGAAAATGGTGGCGACGGGGAAAATGGCTTGGTCTTATAGGGCAAGGACATGTGACATACACTGCCAATGACACATGCCCTTGCTTGTGTGAAAAAAAGCACTTCGCTCCGTGTGTGCGCTGCTGATAGGCTGACAGATTGCACCTCCCCACTGTAAATGCGGGAAAGAGAAAAAAAAAATGGAGATCTTCATTGTTCCTGCAGAAATCCATCCCCTGCCACTCCCCCCACCCCGCTGTACACTCAAACTGCGTATTAACATTAATTTTCATCATTACTGAGAAAAAATCCAGTTATGATTTTGGTGCACGAACAGTTATCGAACATAACCTCGAACAGCCGAATTTTTCTCAAATTGTTCGTGTTCGCCGAACGGCTCGAACACCGCCCAAAACAGCTCGAATTTGAGATTGGCGAACAGTTCGAGTAGAACAACGCTCATCTCTAATCTGGAGGATCCTTATAAAAGAGGGGGTACTGTTAGAACCATGATTAAGGCTAACATCTAGCTGAAACGCGTTGGGACGACCATGCTCTGTGGATTACTACTCCGTGTGTTGTCGTTGTGACATGGCTGCTTTTATATGTTTTCAATAAAAGCTATATTTTAATGAAGATCCGCTGGATACCTGCTGCTCCCCTTTTCCTTGCTCTACTGTTAGAACCCTCCTGTTTGTTTTTTCCATCTTGTGTTTTGCGGTCACGTGACCATCTGCCTTTATATTCCAGCTCTGCCCTTGTGGCTGTGCTGCACTTCAGTGTTTGACTGTTTCTCTAGCCTGGTGCTTCGGTGCCTTTCTCTTTCAAGTTCGCTTGGTCCTCTGGGACCTCTAGTACATTTTTGTCAGTTAGTCTTTTTGTGTTCTTCAGCAACTTCTCTGTTTAGGAGGTGTCCCATTTTTGTCCCAGTCCTTAGTTCTTTTAGGGACCCCTCCCTTAATTCTATAGGTCTTCGTTCAGACTAGCCGAGGACTAAGGCGGGTCTGTTCACTAGGAACAGGCAGCCCGCTACATTGTAGGGATTCAGCTTAGTCTTACTGTAGGGACAGCTTTCTCCTATCTTTCCTTAGTACATGTTGCAGATCATAACAATAACTGAATAGTAGACCCTCTCCTTTCTAATGGGAACATATCGTACTCGTTACTGTGGCCCAGCTCTATGTGTCTTTAAATTGTTAGTGGGGTTTTTCCTAAATTTTGGCAGCTGTTGGACTCACTGCATACCCTATAACTGTATAGCAGACCTTCTCCTTTCTAATGGGAATATGTCGTTACTGTGGCCCAGCTCTATGTGTCTTTAAATTGTTAATGGGGTTTTTCCTATATTTTGGCAGCTATTGGACTCAATACATACCCTATAACTTTATAGCAGACCCTCTCCTTTCTAATGGGAACATGTCGATACTGTTGCCCAGCTCTATGTGTCTTTAAATTGTTAGTGGGGTTTTTCCCAAATTTTGGCAGCCCTTGCAGTCACAGCGTGGATATTACCACTATAGGAGACCCGCTTCATTATAATGGGAACATATTTTTACTGAGATCCTCCTTCTGTATGTCTCTTCAAAGGGGTATTGGGTTGCATCCAAATTTTTGGCAGCCCTTGCAGTCACTGCATATGACGCGCCCCCTGGGACATATTCCTTTTTGAGGGGAATACCCGGCACCGGATCAGATGGGGGGTTGTAGTCTCCGAGCGGCTGTGACCCGGTCCCGTGCCCAGGGCGTCAAGCTCAGTGTGATGTGGCAGTTCTATAGATGTTGCTAAAGTTCTTTTGTGTCGACTACGCCACCCGTTGTGATGCGGTCACTGTGGCCGCCGCTGCAGCAGGGTCCGCTGAGGCTGATGGTGGATGCGCAGCTTGGTGGGATCACCCCCAACGGGAGGGGTATAGCCTCAGAGGGGACAGGCGCAGAGGATGGGGGTTGTGGTGGTGCGGTGCAGCCGGCAATGAAGACAGACTCGGGTTGTGCAGTTAAGGGTGTTTACTTACTGCAGATGTTGTACTGGTCACTCCAGCTGCTAGTGACCACCCGAGCCGTGCTGCGTCCACCAGGTCCTGGATCCAGCCAACCCCCAAACAAGTCCGGAGCGTGGCCCTGAGCTCTCCCTCTGTCCTTTCTTCAGCCGTCCCCACCAGTGATTCACCTAGGTCCAGCTCCCTCGGGCCTTCTGTTGGGACACCCTTGGCCCTGGGTTCCCTGACCCTTCACGTGGTGTGCCTTCGGGGTGAATGTGGTGGGTGACCGTGGCAAACGCTGCCCACGATCTCCGGTCTCTGGCTAGGGATTGTTTTTGCCCCCACCAGCTTGGGTTCCGGTACCCTTTTGCTGACTCCTCACCCGGTGCTCTAATTTGGGTTCTTGGGTCCCTTCTGTTTTCCCCTCTGGGTACTCCTTCTTTGCTCCTCTCTCACTCAGGGTCTCTCTCTTGCTGCAGGCTGACTTCCTCTCTGCTTGCTGTCTGCTCCTCTGCAGCTGTCTTGCTCTCTGCGCCTGACTTGTTCTCTGCATCTGACCCTGATTCTAGTTGGTGCCCACCTTATATACACCCTCTATGTGTGAGCTCAGGTGACCAGCACCCAATGAGCTCCTATCACTACCCAGACTGCTCCCCCTATCTGCCCCTACACTACATGGGATGTACCACCCCCCTCCCACTCCAGCCAGGAACAGGCTCGGTTGTACCTGCACATTTCTAAGTGGGAGTACCGTCGGCCTGCTCCTCTGAAATGGGATGTATGTAGTGCATGCAGTCTATCTGAGCTCAGTTCCACACTCCATCCTTACCCGGGAGTGGAATATCACACCTCTGGGTTGAGGTGCAATACTCCTGTAGCAGCCGAATCCTCAGGGTGCTACACATATGCAATAACAGTATAGGAGACCCACTCATTAATAATGGGAACAACAAAGCATAGCCGACTGATGGCTCTCTAACAATAGCGAGGGCCGGCTGCTGACCCTTTAGGAATAGTGAGGACCGCCTGATGACCCTATAAAAATAGGATTTGTGACTTTCAGAGTCCCTCCATCATAAATGAAACAGGATTTGTCTGATGATGTGTCACACACAACATGGCCAGATAAGGTTGTAAAATGTTAAAATGACATTTCCTGGTGAATGCATTTGTTTTGGTTGAATACATTTGTTTTCGTTGAAAGCAATGCAAAAGTGCAAAAACGCATCAAAAACACTACATGTAAACATAGCCAATGGTGTGTAGGAGCATTTTTATTTTTGTATATTTATTTTACATTATATACAAGTCATTACCTTGTTTTATTGTGAGTCCGTAAAAGTGGCGTAATACCTCTGACAACATTGTTGACAGCATTGACCTGGGAGTCATAAATGCTTCCAGGGGTCTTCCCCATGCTTTTCCCATGTCATTTGAGGACTGTTCCCATCTATTTGGGCAATTTTTAGGCCCTCTGCAGACCGCCGAGGGGAGCCGTCGGAAAAATGCTTGAGTTTCCCATAGACTTACATTGGGCTCCTTACTCGGACTGAGCACTCTAGCATTCAAATTTGCTTGACTCGAACAATGAGTACCCAAGCATTTTAGTGCTTGCTCATCACTAGTGAGGAGCAGTAGTCAGAGAGTGACTTAGGCAGTGAGGCTGCCGTTAGGGTAGGCCTGTGTCAGGCCACCTCAGTTTTGGGTTCATGACCTGAATGCAGAGGATCGGTGTAGGTTTTATTCCTTAACCAGAGAAAGAGCAGAGTGTGGAGGAAGACTGACCAGACAGGAAAACAGACTCTAAGAGCAGTTACAGCAGTGAAGAAACTGTTTTAAAGGTGCAAGTTGTCAGAGCCGAAGGAGGGCACGCTTGATACTGAATCTGGATGCCGGCACAATCCTAGGCTCACAGCCTGTTAGATGTGCTCAAGGCGAGGCCTCCATATCCCTAGTGGGGGGATTCTCAGCTTGGTCGCAGAAGAAGTGGATGATGTTGGGTCTCAGGACAGAACAAGAATGAACACTGGAAATTCACATTACCAAGGGTACTTCACTAACTAAAGAACCTGTCTTGAATTGTATACTGCAGCCATATGCGGAAGAATTGCACAGTAAAAGTGAGTCTGTTAACCAAGATCTATGATCTCCTGTCTTGTTTGAAGTCGGTTTTGGTCCCATGGACGGTGCAACAGTGAGTACAGAGAATCCTCCACTGCAGCACACACTCCTGTCTCAGTCCTTAATAGTAGAGGGGACACTGGGCGAAGAGAATAGAGTTTCGGCACACAGCGTGATGGTAACGGCCCTGGGTATCCCCTTCTACATGGGCAGCATGTATCAGATGTCAGGTTCACTTTAACTTGGGTTTAGTATCCCCAATTAATAATCTTCCCTGGCTGTTAAAGATGTTTTCTTAAAAGAATTTTCATCACCTATCCATGATGAAAATGAGTATTGTCGAGCCGCGGTCAAGTACAGTCAGGTCCTCTGTATTGGTGATCAGTGGAAATCAGTGGATAATACAGTTTCACACATCTGTTTTTCACAGTTCAATTATGGATTGCAATGTAAGGACTGATGAGTTTCCTAATCTGAACTTCACAGCCTCATAGACCTACTTGAGACTGTTGACTTCCGGTCTGAAAGCCCACAGAGAAGTCCATACATTGCAGTTTATATTTGGACCATGAAACATGGTTATGTGAAACTGGCGTAAATAAAACAGTTTGCTTGTGAAAAAACATGTTACTTTCTTTTGAAGTGAATTACCCATTAAGAGTCAGTGAATTAATTTATACTGATGGGAAAAAATCAAAATTAATATATGTACACAAAGTACCAGTCAAAAGTTTGAACACACCTATTCATGCAATGATTTTCCCTGGTCTTATTAGAATGTTCACATTGTAGATTCAGACTGGAGGCAGTAAAAATACAAAGGAGCATATATGGAAACAAGGAGTAAGGAAACACGTGTTAAAGAAACCAGAATATGTGTTATACTTAGATTTCTCAAACTACCTGATGACAACTTTATACCCCCGTGCATTCTCTCAAGCAGCATCATCAGGTATAACCTGGAATGCCTTTACAACAATCTCAATAAAAGGGAAACTGTCACCAGGTTTTTCCATATAAAGTAGGGCCAGGACCTGTAAGCCCTCATATATTTATGTATATCCTCAATGCGCACTCCATAAAATAAAAAATAGCTTTTATTATGCTCACTTATGGGGCGGTCCGGTCTGATGGGCTTCGCCGGTCTTGATTCGGTGCCTCATCTCTTCTTGCTTCATGTTGATGATGCGTTCTACGTCATCCACACAGTCTCCTCGGTATTGCGCTCCTGTGCAGGCTTACAGGTGATGGCCCTACTTTATATGGGAAAAACCTGGTGACATAGTAACGTAGGTTGAATAAAGACTTAGGTCCATCCAGTTCAACCTTTCTCGACCAATTGTACTACCTACACTAACATACTAACTTACTGGGACTTGGCCTCACAAATATATTATTATCATTTTTATTATTGCAACACTATTACAATTAAAAATTAACCCGTTTATAATTTTTTAATTAGTTTTATATTTTGTATTACTCTTGTGATTCTAGTAATGGTATTATTAAAATCCCTATGCCTAAATCTGTTGATCCAGAAGAAGGCAAAAACCCCAGGACACATTCAGCCAATTTGCATCACGGGGAAAAATTCCTTCTTAACCCCGAGAAAAGGCGATCAGTCCTAGAACCCTGGATGAAACCTAATTATGATACTAGTTATGTAATTATTATTACCGTATTAAATGTACTACTATAGGTGTATATATTTTGTCTAATTTGACTGTAGCCCACAATGTTATGTGTAGCGAGGAAATCGTCCAGTCCTTTTTTGAAAGCTGCTATAGTGTCGGCCATCACTTGTGGTACGGCATTCCACAGTCCAACTTCTTTGACTGTAAAGAACCCTTTCCTGTTTAGGTGCCGGAATCGCCTTTCTTCCACCCGTAATGAGTGGCCCCTGGTCCTTAGTATGGTCTTTGGAAGGAATAAGTCATGTGCTATTCCTTTGTACTGACCACACATGTATTTATACATGTAAATGAAATCCCCTCTGAGGCGTTGTTTTTCTAAGCTAAACAGACTCAACTTTTTCAACCTCTCATCATATGAGAGGCCTTCCATCCCTTGTAATAATCTAGTTGCCCGCCTTTGAACTGACTCTAACTTCTGAATATCTTTTTTAAAATGTGGAGCCCAAAACTGAATCCCATATTTCAGATGTGACCTCAGCAGTGATTTATAAAGGGGTAACAGTACATTGGGATCGCGGGATTTTATTTCTCTTTTTATACATCCTAAAATCTTATTTGCTTTTGCGGCTGCTGCTTGACATTGAGTACTGCTGCGCAGCTTACTTGTAACCAGAATACCCAAGTCCTTCTCCTGTTCTGCAGTCCCGAGTATACTTCCATTTAATGTGTATGCAACAATAGGATTACTCCGTCCTAGGTGCATTACTCTACATTTATCAACATTAAACCTCATCTGTTAAGTGTTTGCCCATTCAGACATCTTATCCAGATCATTCTGCAATATTGTAACGTCAAGATCAGATTTTAATATCCTACATAGTTTGGTGTCGTCAGCAAAAACTGACACTTTACTCTCAATCCCATCCCCAAGGTCATTAATAAAGAGGTTAAAAAGAATCGGTCCTAGCACTGATCCCTGCGGCACCCCACTGCTGACTATATCCCATTTAGAGAACGTAACATTTATGACGACTCTTTGTTTCCTATCATTTAACCAATTCCTTACCCATCTGCATATAGTTCCCCCAAGTCCTTGCTTCTGTAGCTTTAGTATAAGGCTGCTATGTGGTACAGTATCAAATTCCAGATAAATCACATCCGCCGCATTACCAACATCCATATTTGCACTTATCTCCTCATAGAACCCAACATGTTGGCTAGACATGACCTATTTTTCATGAATCCATGATGATTATCATTTATTATATTATTCTCTGCGGTATAACGCTGCAGGTCATCTCTTATGATGCCCTCAAAAACTTTGCACACTACTGATGTCAGACTTACCGGACGGTAGTTACCTGGATCCACCTTTTTACCATTCTTAAATATCGGTACCACATTGACTATCCTCCAATCCTGTGGCACTACCCCTGTTACCAGAGAGTCTAAGAATATGAGATACAGCGGTTTGTCAATTACTGAGCTTAATTCCCTCAGTATCCGTGGATGAATACCATCTGGGCCAGGGGATTTGTTAATGTTTAAATTGCTCAGTTGCATGCGTACTTCTTTTTGTGTTAAACTAGTTTTATTAGGTGGTGAACCTTGATTTTTTTTCCCTGTTGAAAGATCCCTGGAACAGATGGTTTGTTGATGAATATGGAAGAAAACTGCCTGTTTAATATCTCAGCCTTTTCTTTGTCCTCTATAATTATCTTGTTGTTATCGTTTTTCAAGGGGCCGATACCATCTGATTTTTTCTTTTTGGCATTGATGTATGTATAAAATTTTTGGGGATTTATTTTAATGTCGCTGGCGATTTGTTGCTCTGTAGATAATTTTGCTAGCTTGATTTCTTTTTTACATTTCTTATTTAGGTCTTTATACTCCTGAAATGCTATTTCTGTATTCTCGGCCTTCAAGATTTTGAATGCCCTTTGTTTTTGTCTTATTAAACTTTGTATTATCTTATTTATCCATAATAGTTTCTTTTTATTCCAGGACATTTTATTACCAGAGGGTATAAATTAAAGGACAGGTTCCCTTTACAATGAGGTCAGATGATTGTGGAGGTCATGTCATCTGATGCATCACTCCATACCCCTCCATCTTGATCACATAGCCTAAGTGCAAACCAAATGGGGTGTCATGTTGCAGAATGCTGGGGTAGCCATGTTGAGTAAGAGTGCATTGAATATGGAATACATTAACAAGAGTAACCAGCAAAGCACCCCTATACCATCACACCTCCCCCCAATGCTTCAAGATGGGCACCACACAAGTAGAAGCCATCCGCTCACATTTCCTGCATCTTACAAGACATGGTGGTTGGTACCAAAAATCTCAAATTTTGACTCTTCAAACTACAGTACAGATTTAAAATGACCTAATTTCCAGTCCTTGTGTTGCTTGGACCAAACATGTCTCTTCTTCTCTTTTATGATCCGCAATACTGGCTCCATTGCAGCAATTCCACTGTAAAGGCCTTCTTCTCTCAGTCTCTTCTAGACCTTTGATTTTGTGATGTGTCTGATGTGTACCTGATGTCTGTGCATCATTCATGAGGGCAGTTTTTGAAGTGCTGTCAATTTCTGAGCCTGGTAACTCTGATTAAGTTATCATTTACAGCAGAGGTAATAATTGGCTTTCCTTTCCTGGGGTGGTTTCATGAGAGCCAGTTTCATCATAGCAATTGATGGTTTTATGACTGCACTTTAGGATACCTTCCAGGTTCTAGAAATTTTCCACATTGATTGACCATCATGTTTTAAATTAATAATGGACTGTACTTTCTCTTTACTTAGATGAGTGGTTCTTGCCATATTCTGACTTAGAAAAGTTGTGGAATAGGACTCAGCACTGTATGAAATGGTGTACCAACGCTGCCTCTGCAAAAACACACACCTGATGGTGACAAACACTATCTGAAGGTTTGTAATTTTCCAAATGACCTCTTAATGAGACATACCTGTTCATTGGAAACCAGTCCAGGTGACTCCCTGTTGAAGCAATGTGAGAGAATGCCAAACGGGTGTAAAGTTGCCTTAGAGTAAAATGTGAACAATAATAGATTATCTAAAGGGGAAAAAACATGGCGCTTTCTAAGCGTAATAAGATTTGATCAATTAAAAGGGTGAATATCTATAGGAAATTGCTCACCTGATGCGGTTGTGCAAACAGAGGCACAACTTGGTAAGGTGGGATTGAACCCTGATACAGGAGTATCCCACAGCGAAGATGCCAAAAAGGTGAACCAGGTGATGGCACTGTGTTTCTAAACTTTTTTTCTTCATTTTTTTTTTTTTTTCATTTAGATTTTTTATTTATTTATTTATTCAATGGTATTTTTTAATACAAAAAGAACAGATGTGTATTTTTATGTTGAAGTCATGCATTTTTGATAATGGGATTTTAATCAGATTGACATGTTTGTTACAAACAAGGTTTGTCATTTGTTATTTTTTACATATAATATTTATATATTTTTATTTATTTTTATATGAAAAAAACTGAGAACAATGCAGGATGAATCACTCCTCCTCTTCCTCTTTTGTATCCTCTCCCTCTCTCACTCTGGCAAAGGGCTATAAAAGAAGGGGCAAAATATATTTTTTCCATACACCTGAAGAAGACTGCAAAAAGCCGAAACGTGTTGTGTATACAGTTTTTATTTGTTTTATATTAGTATGAATAAAACAATTTTACTTACAAGCAACCTGAAGTTCCTGCACCTTGATCTCACTCGGTGGCAAAGACAGCACCATCACCTGGTTCACCTTTTTGGCATTAGAGTAAAATGGGATACTGTAGGGAATCTAAAGTTTAACACATATTCGGGTTGCTTTCACTCATCTTTCCTTGCTACCTGTTTAAATATGTGTTCCTTCATGGAATTGCTGCCACTCATTCTCACACACTCACTTGAGGCTTAAATAGAAATCATATGGCCCTATAACAAAAGTCCTAGTTGCCCCTTTCTTTGCTTAAAAAAAGTATGATGTTCCCACAGCTCATTTTATACAGTATCATGTCCTCCACATAATTACATAGTTACATAGTTAGTAAAGCTGAATAAAGACTTGCGTCCATCAAGTTCGACCTGTTAGTTCTGTAATTGCTAAAGTTGATCCAGAGGAGGGCAAAAACCCCAAATGATTTAGCCAATCTTCACCTGAGGAAAAATTCCCTCCCGACTCTGAAACCAGCAGTCAGAATAAATCCCTGTATCAACCTACTATTTTATTCTATTTTTAAGTATATGCAGAAATCTGCCTGGTATCTAGAAAAGCATCCAGTCCCCGCTTGAACTGGTTTAGTGAATCCGACATTACCGTCTCCTCACTCAGTGAATTCCATATTCTCACTGCTCTTACCGTAAAGAACCCCTTCCTATGCTGGTGCTGAAACCTTTTCTCTTCCAGTCTTAGTGAGTGCCCTCTTGTTACCGTAATATCCCTCCTTTTCAACAAATCCCGGGCAAGGTCTCTATACTGTCCCCTAACATATTTGTACACATTTATTATGTCCCCCCTCAACCTTCTCTTTTCCAGGCTGAATAGTCCTAGTTTTGCCAACCTCTCTGGGTATTGCAGTTCCTCCATTCCCCTTATTAATTTTGTTGCCCTCCTTTGTACCTTTTCAAGCTCATTTATATCCTTTCTATATATTGGGGCCCATAACTGAGCACAGTATTCCAAGTGTGGTCTGACCAGTGCTTTGTACAGTGGAAGAACAATGTTCTCATCCTTTGCAGCTATACCTCTTCTGATACATCCCATTACCCTGTTTGCCCTTACAGCAGCGGCCTGACTTTGGGCACTCCAATTTAGTTTGCTATCAATCAAGATGCCCAAGTCCTTCACCATCTCTGAATTCCCCAATGATTTCCCATTCAGTGAGTACTGGTGACTTCCATTTTTCCTTCCCATATGTATGACCTTACATTTCTCCTCGTTAAACCTCATTTGCCATTTAATGCTCCACCTACCCAGCTTATCCAAATCCCTCTGTAGGTCTTCACTATCCTCTTTTGTATTAATTGTTTTACATAACTTTGTGTCATCTGCAAATATTGATATTTTACTATTTATCCCGTTGACTATGTCGTTAATAAAGATATTAATTAACATTGGGCCTAGTACAGACCCCTGTGGTACCCCACTAGTGACGCTTACCCAATCTGAGTATATTCCATTTATAACCACCCTCTGCCTTCTATCCTTTAGCCAGTTAGCTACCCACTTGCAGACATTTTCCCCCAGCCCCATCATTCTCATTTTGTATACCAACCTATTATGTGGCACGCTATCGAACGCTTTTGAGAAGTCGAGATACACGACATCCACTGGTTCCCCCTGATCTACTCGAGAGCTAACCTCCTCGTAGAAGTCAATCAGGTTTGTTTGGCAGGAGCGATTCCTCATGAATCCATGTTGGTTCAGGGTTAATAGATTATTAGCATCAAGATGCTCCGTAATTGCCTCATTAATAAAGCCTTCAAAAATTTTGCCCACAACGGACGTCAGACTCACCGGCCGATAGTTTCCGGTGTTACTTTTTGCTCCCTTTTTGAATATTGGCACTACATTCGCCTGTCGCCAATCAAGTGGTACAGACCCAGTCTCAACAGAGTCCTTAAATATAAGATATAACGGTCTGTCTATCACATTACTTAGTTCCCTTAGTACCCGTGGGTGTATGCCATCAGGTCCTGGTGATTTGTTTATTTTAATGTTACTGAGGCGTTTCTGTACCCCAGCTTGGGTTAGATTTGTCATACTTAGTGGAGGATTAAGTTTGTCACTTCTCATTTCGCCTGTTAGTTCTTTTTCCTTTGTGAAAGTTGACGAAAAAAATTTATTTAATAGATTAGCTTTATCCTCATCTTTCTCTATGATTTTGACTTCATCACTTTTTATCGGTCCAATATTATTCGATTTAATCCTTTTACTATTTATATACGTAAAGAACAGTTTGGGATTTGATCTACTTTCCCTAGCAATACGTCTCTCTGTTTCCTCCTTTGCTATTTTTATTTGTTTTTTGCAGGTTCTCGTTTTTTCCTTGTAACACATTAGTGCCTCCTTGCTGTTTTCCTGTTTTAATCTCTTGAATGCCTCTTTTTTGCTATTTAACGCCCCTTTTACGTTCTTATTCAACCATATTGGTTTCCTCTTATTTCTGGCCCTTTTATTCCCATACGGTATATATCTCTTGCACTGAGTATTCAGAATTCTTTTGAAGGTTTCCCATTTACTATTCGTATTTCCTTGATTAAGAACTTTGTCCCAGTCTATAAGTTGAAGGTTTTCTTTCAGCTGATCAAACTTCGCCCTCCTAAAGTTTAATGTTTTAGTTGTTCCCTTATTGATAACCCTACTGAAGGGCATTTTGAAGTCGATAATATTATGATCGCTATTACCTAGGTGCCCCCCTATCTGTACCTCAGTTATTCTATCAGGCCTATTAGTCAATATTAAGTCCAACACTGCCTTCCCTCTCGTTGGTTCCTGCACTAGTTGGGAGAGATAATTATCCTTGATATTTGTCAAGAACCTTTTTCCTTTCTGCGATCTACAGGTTTCTGTTTCCCAGTCAATATCCGGGTAGTTGAAGTCCCCCATTACAATCACCTCATTATGTTTTGCTACTTTGTCTATTTGTCCTAATAGCAGTTTCTCATTCTCCTCTGTTATATTGGGTGGCTTATAGCAGACCCCCAGAAATATTTTATTATTATTTTTTGCCCCCTCTATCTCTACCCACATGGACTCGACCCCCTCTTCTCCCTCTCCTATATCTTCCCTTAGTCTGGGCTTTAGACGTGACTTTACATATAAGCAGACTCCTCCGCCCTTCCCGTTTCCGGTCCCTTCTAAATAAACTATAATCTGTTAAATTTACCGCCCAGTCGTAGCTATCGTCTAGCCAAGTCTCTGTTATACCTACGATGTCATACCTCTCCTCCGATATAAGCGCCCGCAGCTCATCCGCCTTATTGGTCAGGCTTCTTGCGTTGGTCAGCATGCAAGATAAAACTTTGGGGTTATTTAGCATCCTATTCTTCTCTAACGATCTAACTGTACTATCCCCACCCCCCTCTCCACCCTCATTATATTCACTTCTCTCCTTCCCCCTTGCTTGCCTCACATCCCACCTATTTCCTTGGTTTCCCCCCCCGTCTCTAGTTTAAAAACTCCTCCAACCTATTAGCCATCTTCTTCCCCAGCACCGCTGCACCCTCCCCATTGAGGTGCAGCCCGTCCCTACGGTAGAGCCTGTAGCCGACAGCGAAGTCGGCCCAGTTCTCCATGAACCCAAACCCTTCTGCCTTGCACCAACTCTTTAGCCACTTATTCACCTCCCTAACCTCCCGTTGGCGCTCCTGTGTGGCTCGCGGGATTGGTAGTATTTCTGAGAAAACTACCTTGGAGGTCCTTGCCCTAAGCTTCCTACCTAGATCCCTGAAATCATTTTTAAGGACCCTCCATCTACCACTCACTTTGTCATTGGTGCCAATGTGAACCATGACCGCTGGGTCTTCGCCAGCCCCACCCAGTAACCTGTCAACCCGATCCGCGATGTGCCGGACTCGAGCGCCAGGGAGGCAGCACACCGTTCGGCGATCCCGGTCTTTGTGACAGATTGCCCTGTCTGTCCCCCTAATAATAGAGTCACCCACTACCAGGACCTGTCTAGCCTGCCCTACACTTCCCCCCTCCCCCTCATTACTGGAGCATACACTCCCCCGGCGGTCAGAGGATCTGTCGTGCTCCAATAATGCCGGTTCTGAACCAGCCTTCCTATACTTCTTCCCTCTATCCCTTCTAACTGTTACCCAGCTCCCTGCCTGTTCAGCCTGCGCTTCCCCACTAAGCTCCACCCCCAGTGTTGACCCATTGAGTGTCTGCTCGGTGAGCAGCAAACTCCGTTCCATGTTGTCGATGCTCCTCAGTACCGCTATCTGAGCACTTAGATCCAGGATTTGGGCTTCCAAGTGCACGATATGCTCTTGGAAGCCCAAATCCTGGATCCTTTATATACAGTGATGCCCCCCACAGCTCCCTATATGCAGTATTATGTCCTCCACAGCTCCCTATTTATCGTATGATGACCCCCCACAGTTCCTTATGTACAGTATGATGGCCACCACAGACCCCTATATACAGTATGATGCCCCATCATCCTCTATATACAGTGTGATACCCACACAACTCTCTATATAAAGTGTGATGGCCCCCACAGCTCCCTATATACAGTATGATGCCCCCACTGTCCTCTAGTGCTCTGCTAGCATGTGGTCTGAGGCTTTTCCATGCAGGCCTAGTCTAATAACTTCATTGTACCTGCTGCATCCTGAGAATGCAGATTCTGATAAAATTCAAATGCTGGGCTATGAGCAAACTGTAGCAGGAAGTAAGGAGCTGGAGGTCACATATAATAGCTCAAGAACAGAGCAGAATTTTAACAGCAAGTTTCTTCATTCCTGATAGGCTTTACAATACTTTAATAATCTGTGTGTCCAGAAAACCCATTTAATTGATTAGCAAAATGTAAATAATTGTCATATATAAACTTCGTTTTCATTCCTTTTACACTTAATAATTACTAACTTGGCATGATAAGGTTAATTCAGGCAGAATATTATTGCATAATCTATACTACCGGCCATAAAATTTGATTTATCACCTGTAATAGGAAGAACTACAGACTTTGAAGCAGGACACAGACAACATTTTCAGCCATGTGTGACATGTGCTGACAAACGTAATGTGCTACTGTACAAGGTTGGGAGTAGCAGCCACGTCTAATGCAGTGACATGTTCAGTGGAGCGAGGACTCCAGTAACACACGTGATGAAGGCCAGAGTCCCAACTTTGCACTTTGAGGTTTCAATACTACTTCCTTCATGGTTTCTCTTACTTAGCATGCATCGCAATTTTAGATGAAATATAAATTAAAATGCACTGCCTATTTTGCACTATTAACTTTTTATTTTTATAAATACTTTCTAAGCTCCACAATTGTCAAATATGCACCTGAATGTGTTATGTCTTTTAATATCAATATAAATAGTGAAGTCTCTTCATAGTTTATTTGTTGTTTGAAACTGTTTAGTGTTCTAAAACTGAGGTTTTCAAAACTTTCTCTAGAAGGTCTATTGAATTTTCTGTGTCATAAAGTCGGCACATGAATAAATCTTCCTTGTCTATTAAAGAGGTTGACCTCTTTACATCAATAGTGCTCTGACATAATAAAATAAAGTAAACACACCTTTCAAATCTACTGTCGCTTCTCTACTACTGAATGGGTTCACTGCTGGTCTCTATATTTCCTATTCAGTCCAGAAGTGAATGTGATCACTACAGCCAATTACTAGCCTAAGCAGTTGTGAGATGTGTGTCAATACATCCAGGTGATATAGTCGTTTAATCCTTTATTCATACCAGTGTAACACTGTACGTGTTGTAAATAGATTTTGCATCTTTACAAGATGTCGCTGTTGCCTAAGTATTGTTGAAAGACTGTGTAATACATATGAAGTGTCAAAGAAGGGGTTACTGGGGTGGTGTTAGAGAGCGTACTAAACAATAAAAGGTTTGAGTGTTATAACCTAATCCCCTGTCTAGTTGTTCTAGCGCTTCACTAACACCACACAATTCCTTCTTTCCTGAAAGAAGGGATTACTGTCTGACTCATGAGATACAGGAAGAGGAAGTGTGACCATCTTGTGTTCAGTCTAGAAATGGCCTAAACAGTGAAAAGACCTGCTGGGAAGGGATCCAGCAACATCTGCTCCTGGGCGCATCCCTCAGACAGTAGAGAAGTGGCAGATTGGAGTTGAACTTGCTCGTGACCTAAACCTGTCCAGATTTGAGGAGATTTCTGTCGGGAACGCTGTTAAAAGACAATAAAGCCAGGACCCACAGTAAGAGATGAAGGATGCCGCTGAGGATTCAAGCCACAAGCATCATTGGTACTGCTCACCGGTTGGAGGGGCCCCACAGTGAGTAACTGTGCACGCATCACATAACATTTTGGCACCAAAATATCTAAGGCTGAGATAAAGCCTGTTGTAGTATCGGCGTCTCTGCCCCCTGACAGGCAGAGACGCCGTCCCACTTACCGCCGCGCTCCCTGCCCGGCGTCCTCCGGTGCTCCTGCCTCTGTTGCTGCCGGCATGCGCAGCTCCCCGGGCACTGTGCTTAGGGCGCGCGCGCTCCCTCCCTCTTAAAGGGGCCGCGCGCACCATCCTAAGGAGTCCCCGGCCAATACTCTGCTTCAGCCCTCAGGTCCCGCTGCTAGCCTGACTACCAGTCCAGCCCGCCAGTCTGACTACAAGTCCAGCCCGCCAGCCTGACTACAAGTCCAGTCCGCCGGCCTGACTACAAATTCAGTCCGCCAGCCTGACTACAAGTCCAGTCCGCCAGCCTGACTACAATTCCGGTCCCCCAGCTTGTCTACTCTCCAGCCCGACAGTCTGTCTACAGTCCAGTCGGCCAGTCTGTCTATGGGCTCTGCCCGCCTGCTTATCTGGAAGCACCTGCCCGTTACCTGCCGTGCCTGCCAGCCTGCTTACCTAGAAGCACCTGCCTGTTACCTGCCGTGCTTACCAGCCAGCCTACCTGGAGGCTCCTGCCAGTTATCTGCCGTGCCTGCTAGCCCGCTTACCTAGAAGCACCTGCCTGTTACCTGCCGTGCCTACCAGCCAGCCTACCTGGAGGCTCCTGCTTGTTACCTGCCGTGTCTGCCAGTCCGTCTGCCCGGATCACCCGTCCGCCTGCCTGCCGTGCTCATCTGCTGTACCGGTCAGTCCCTGCCTTCTGACCCGTGGGAGTCACCTGCTCTCATACAAGGTCGGTCCCAGAGTAGCACCTGGTCCCTCTGCTCGGTCCTTCCCTGGTCACGGAGTCGATTGAGTTGATAACTAGTTACGCCCCTCTGGTCCCTCCTTGCACCGCAGCACAGAGGTTCCACCACCCGGATTCGTAACAGTTTGTACGGGCCATGGAACCCAGTGGCCACCAGGCTCCTTCGCTTGCTGACCTGTACCAGTAGGTTTCTCGCCAGAGATCCCAACAGGAAACCATCCTGACCTACCTGCGGTCTGTCAACTCTCGCCTGGACACGCTGTCTTTTCTACCTGTGTCCGCCCCAAGTCGAGCGACACCCGCTCCAGCAGCGCCGCTGCCTACCAATACCACGGCATCCAGCCTAGGACCCCGGCATTCTGCGCCTCCTCGTTTTGGAGGTGACCCCATCCTATGTCGGGGCTTTCTGAACCAGTGCATGCTGCATTTGAACTTCTGCCACATCAGTTTCCCTCCAACCGGGCCAAGGTGGCGTTCGTCATGTCTCACCTCACCGGGGAAGCATTGGCATGGCTTAACCCTGTATGGGAGAGAGGGGATTCCCTGGTGTCTGATCTTCCGGCTTTCCTCACTGCCTTCCGGAAGGTCTTCGATGAACCCGGATTAAGGATTTCTACTGCCTCCTCATTGCTCCGTCTCCGCCAAGGGAGTCTCACCGTGGCCCAGTATACCATACGATTCCATACCCTCGCTTCTGAGCTTGCCTGGGACAATGAGGCCCTGGTGTCCACCTTCTGGGAGGGCCTTTCTGGTCAGATTAAGGACAAATTAGCCGGCCGGGACATTCCTACCACCCTGGATGACCTGGTGTCACTAGCAACCCGGATTGACATCCGTTTCCTAGAACGTGCTAAGGAGACTACCCGGGAGAGACGATTTCCTTGGCTTGCTCCTGTTTTCCAGAAACCGGCTTCCCAATCAGCAACTCCCCGGGCACGCTCGCCCGAACCTATGCAGATCGACCAGACCAAGATGGTCAAGTCTCGCCAAGAAACATGCCGAGCCAAGGGGAGCTGCTTCTACTGTGGTAGTAAGGAGCACCTGATCCGTTCCTGCCCGGTGAACCCGGGAAACTCCAGTGTCTAGGACCGCTCAGAGAGGTCGTCCTGGGCAAGAGTAAATCCTCTCCATTATTGACTTTGTCCGTCTCTATCTCCTGTGGAGAGAACCGCTTCTTTGAGACCGCCCATCTGGACTCCGGAGCCGCTGGGAATCTCATTTCCCAGTCCCTTGTACAGAAATATCAGATTCCTGCCAAATCTCTGGCTGAACCATTGGCAGTCGCTTCCGTGGATGGAAGACTCCTTCCGGTGACCATCTTGCTCGTCACAGAGCCCGTAAACCTGCAGGTGGGAATGCTGCACTCAGAGAGGATCTCCTTCCATGTGCTTTCCAGACTCTCTCGCCCTCTTTTGCTAGGTCTACCCTGGCTACAGAGACATGAACCCGTTCTGAACTGGCAATCCGGTGAGGTGCTCCGTTGGGGGCAGGATTGGATTGCCATAAGACCTGCCTGGTTCCGGTTCGCCCGGCTCGTCCTCCATCTACTCCGACTAATTTACCCGGTCTACCGGCACCTTACTGGTCCTATGCTGATGTCTTCGACAAGAAGGAAGCAGAGACACTGCCACCTCATAGGTCATATGACTGCTCTATCGACCTGATACCCGGTGCCACTCCACCCCGTGGGCGTATTTACCCGTTGTCGTTGGCCGAAACCCGGGCCATGTCGGAGTATATCGAAGAAAATCTGGCTAGGGGATTCATCCAGAAATCTTCCTCCCCGGCTGGTGCCGGATTTTTCTTCGTAAAAAAGAAAGATGGTTCACTACGCCCATGTATCGATTCTAGAGGTCTCAACCAAATCACTATCAAAAAACAAATACCCCCTGCCGCTCATCTCTGAGCTGTTCGACCGCCTTAAAGGCATGAAGATCTTCACCAAGCTCGATCTTCGTGGGGCATATAACTTGGTCTGGATCCGCCAAGGAGATGAGTGGAAGACGGCATTCAATATCCGGGATGGTCACTATGAATATCGTGTGATGCCCTTCGGCCTCTGTAATGCTCCCGCCGTCTTCCAAGAATTAGTTAACGACATCTTCCATGACCTCTTATATTCTTGCGTGGTGGTGTACCTGGACGACATCTTGGTCTTCTCTCCGGATCTTCCCACACACCAGAGGGATGTTCGTCAGGTCCTGCTTAGGCTCCGGCAGAATCACCTTTATGCGAAATTTGAGAAGTGCCTCTTCGAGCAGACCTCCCTTCCGTTTCTGGGCTATATTATCTCTAAGACTGGTCTATGGATGGACCCCAAGAAGGTCTCTGCGGTCTTAAAGTGGCCCCGTCCGGAGGGGTTGAAATCGATTCAGCGATTCCTGGGCTTCGCCAACTATTACCGTCTCTTCATTCCACATTTCTCTTCCCGGACTGCTCCCATCTCTGCGCTCACCCGAAAGGGAGCAAATCCTAAGGAATGGCTGTCTGAAGCGGAGGAGGCCTTCCTTTCCTTAAAACAAGCCTTCTCTTCCGCCCCTGTGCTGCACCATCCAGATAGCAACAAACAGTTCTTTCTGGAGGTTGATGCTTCCTCTTCCGGAGCCGGAGCGGTGCTCACCCAGAAATCTCCATCCGGGAGAATGGTAACCAGCGGCTTCTTCTCCAAGCTCTTCTCCTCGTCTGAGCGCAACTACTCCATAGGAGACCGAGAACTGCTAGGCAGAGACGCCGCCCCACTTACCGCCGAGCTCCCTGCCCGGCGTCCTCCAGTGCTTCTGCCTCTGTTGCTGCAGGCTCCCCGGGCACTGTGCTTAGGGCGCGCGCCCCGCTCCCTCCCTCTTAAAGGGGCCGTGCGCGCCATCCTAAGGAGTCCCCGGCCAATGGCCGGAGGACCTCTCATATAAAAGACACCTCCTCCAAAATGGAGGTGCCCGTGCAAGGTTGTAGCTTTGTGTGTTATACTCTGCTTCAGCCCTCAGGTCCCGCTGCTAGCCTGACTACCAGTCCAGCCCTCCAGCCTGACTACCAGTCCAGCCCGCCAGCCTGACTACAAGTCCAGCCCGCCAGCCTGACTACAAGTCCAGTCCGCCAGCCTGACTACAAGTCCAGTCCGCCAGCCTGACTACAAGTCCGGTCCGCCAGCTTGTCTACTCTCCAGTCCGACAGTCTGTCTACAGTCCAGTCGGCCAGTCTGTCTATGGGCTCTGCCCGCCTGCTTACCTGGAAGCACCTGCCCGTTACCTGCCATGCCTGCCAGCCCGCTTACCTAGAAGCACCTGCCTGTTACCTGCCGTGCCTACCAGCCAGCCTACTTGGAGGATAGTGTTGAGCCACCCCCGTAGTGTTCGGGTTCGGTTCGTCGAACACCGGGATGTTCGAGGAACTGTTCGTCGAACTGTTCGTCGAACACCTTAGAACACCGTCGAACACCGTTAAAACCAATGGCAGGCAAACAAAAACACATAGAAACACATAGAAAACACCTGCAAAGGTGTCCAAAAGCTGACAAACTGCTCAGAAGACACTCTCTTTAAAAAAGCCGGCCGGCAAATTCAGCAGCGGCATACACCGGTACCCGACAATTTAGACAAGAAGGAATAGAGCATCACACATAGATTAGATAGATAGAAACATGTCAGTCACACATATAAGAAGCACAGTGACAGTGTTGGTTACTGCACTTGTCATTTAGTGTAAAGGATTTATTAAAAAAAATATTAGTGTTTTCATGCACCGTCTCTTTAAAAAAGCCGGCCGGCAATTCAGCATCTGTACCCGACAATTTAGAACAGAAAGAATAGAGCTTCACACATAGATTAGATAGATAGAAACATGTCAGTCACATATATAATAAGTACAGTGATAGTGTTGCTTACTATACTTGTCATTTAGTGTAAAGGATTTATTTAAAAAAATAATAGTGTTTTCATGCACTGTCTCTTTAAAAAAGCCGGCCGGCAATTCAGCAGCGGTACCCGACAATTTAGAACAGAAAGATAGAGCATCACACATAGATTAGATAGATAGAAACATGTCAGTCACATATATATGAAGTACAGTGATAGTGTTGGTTACTGTACTTGTCATTTAGTATTAAAATAAAGGATTTATTATTAAAAAAATTGGCGTGGGGTTCCCCTTAATTTTAGGCTCTAGCGGAGGTTAAGCAGACGGCTGGGGCAGATGTTTGAAGCCTGGGAAGGGGGTAATACCCACGGAGCTTCCCAGGCTACTAATATCAGCCCCCAGCTGAATACATAGCCTTTACTAGCTATTAAAATGGGGGACCCCCCAAAAAAAATGACGTGGGGTCCCCCCTAATTTAATAGCTAGCAAAGGCTAGGCAGACAGCTGGGGGCTGATATTAATAGCCCAGGAAGGGAGCCATGAATATTGGCCCCCTCCCAGGCTAGAAACACCAGCCGTCAGCCGCCCCAGAAATGGCGCATTCATAGGATGCGCCAATTCTGCCACTTAGCCTCGCTCTTCCACGCTGCCCTGGTGCGGTGGCAGGGGGTAATAGGGTTGGGGTTGATGTCAGCTTATAATGCCAGCTGACATCAAGCCCAGGTTAGTAATGGAGAGGCGTCTATAAGACACCCCCATTACTAACCCCATAGTCAAAGTTAAAAAAAACACAAACACCCAGAATAAAGTCCTTTAATTGAAATAAAGACACAATCCTTTATTGTTCTAAATTAAACCATACTTACCATCACGCCCATTCCAGCTGAAGCCAACGATCTCCTGCAATAAAAGAAAAATAATAAAGCAACCTCATCCTTACCTTTCCATGGTTCCCACGACAGCTTCAGCTCTGCTACATCGAGATGACAGGCTGGACCGCAGCAGAACGCTGCCATCCAGCCTGTCATCCCGCAGACACTGAGAAGCGCAGGCTTGCTTGCGCTGCTCAGCGTCTCTCTGTGACGACATCCAGATGAGCCGAGTTCATGTCCAATGAACTCGGCTCACCTCATGCACGTCACTGACAGCGTGGGAAAATTCTCACGCTGAAGCGCTGATTGCAGGAGAATTTTCCCACGCTGTCAGTGACGTGCAGGAGGTGAGCTGAGTTCATTGGACATGAGCTCACCTCATGCACATCACTGACAGCGTGGGAGAATTCTCACGCTGAAGCGCTGATTGCAGGAGAATTTTCCCACGCTGTCAGTGACGTGCATGAGGTGAGCCGAGTTCATTGGACATGACCTCGGCTCATCTGGATGCCGTCACAGCGAGACAGTGAGGAGCGCAAGCATGCCTGCGCTTCTCAGTGTCTGCGGGATGACAGACTGGATGGCAGCGTTCTGCTGCGGTCCAGCCAGTCATCTCGATGTAGCAGAGCTGAAGCTGTCGTGGGAACCATGGAAAGGTAAGGATGAGGTTGGTTTATTATTTTTCTTTTATTGCAGGAGATCGTTGGCTTCAGCTGGAATGGGTGTGATGGTAAGTATGGTTTAATTTAGAACAATAAAGAATTGTGTCTTTATTTCAATTAAAGGACTTTATTCTGGGTGTTGTGTTTTTTTTAAATACTTTACTAGAAATTCATGGCGGTCATGTCTAATACTGGCGTGACCCCATGAATTTTGGGCTTGGGGCCAGCTGATAATACCAAGCTGGCCCTAACCCCTTTATTACCCAGTGAGCCACCGCACCAGGGCCCTGGATGAGTTGGGTACAGCGCCAGAAGATGGCGCTTCTATGAACGCGCCATTTTCCGGGGTGGCTGCGGACTGCAATTTGTAGCGGAGGGGGGCCCAGAAAGCTTGGGCCTCCCTGCGCTGCAGATTCCAGCCCCCAGCTGCCTAGTTGTACCTGGCTGGACACAAAAATAGGGCGAAGCCCCACGTACTTTTTTTTTAATTATTTCATGAAATTCATGAAATAATTAAGAAAAAAAGGCCTTCCCTATATTGTTGTGTCCGGCCAGGTACAAATAGGCAGCTGGTGGTTGGGGGCAGCCCGTTCCTGCCTGCTGTACCTGGCTGGACACAAATATAGTGCGAAGCCCCACTTCAATTTTTTTTAATTATTTCATGAAATTCATGAAATAATTAAGAAAAAAAGGGCTTCCCTATATTGTTGTGTCCGGCCAGGTACAAATAGGCAGCTGGTGGATGGGGGCAGCCCGTTCCTGCCTGCTGTACCTGGCTGGACACAAATATAGTGCGAAGCCCCACGTCAATTTTTTTAAATTATTTCAGGAAATTCATGAAATAATTTAAAAAAAATTGACGTGGGGCTTCGCACTATATTTGTGTCCAGCCAGGTACAGCAGGCAGGAACGGGCTGCCCCCAACCACCAGCTGCCTATTTGTACCTGGCCGGACACAACAATATAGGGAAGCCCTTTTTTTCTTAATTATTTCATGAAATAATTTAAAGAAAATTGACGTGGGGCTTCGCCCTGTTTTTGTGTCCAGCCAGGTACAACTAGGCAGCTGGGGGCTGGAATCCGCAGCGCAGGGAGGCCCAAGCTTTCTGGGCCACCCCCGCTGCAAATTGCAGTCTGCAGCCACCCCGGAAAATGGCGCGTTCATAGAAGCGCCATCTTCTGGCGCTGTACCCAACTCATCCAGGGCCCTGATGCGGTGGCTCACTGGGTAATAAAGGGGTTAGGGCCAGCTTGGCATTATCAGCTGGCCCTAAGCCCGAAATTCATGGGGTCACGCCAATATTAGACATGACCACCATGAATTTCTAGTAAAGTATTTAAAAAAAACACAACACCCAGAAAAAAGTCCTTTAATTGAAATAAACACACAATTCTTTATTGTTCTAAATTAAACCATACTTACCATCACGCCCATTCCAGCTGAAGCCAACGATCTCCTGAAATAAAAGAAAAATAATAAAGCAACATCATCCTTACCTTTCCATGGTTCCCATGACAGCTTCAGCTCTGCTACATCGAGATGACAGGCTGGACCGCAGCAGAATGCTGCCATCCAGCCTGTCATCCCGCAGACACTGAGAAGCGCAGGCTTGCTTGCGCTCCACAGTGTCTCTCTGTGAGGGCATCCAGATGAGCCGAGTTAATGTCCAATGAACTCGGCTCACCTCATGCACGTCACTGACAGCGTGGGAAAATTCTCCTGCACTCAGCGCTTCAGCGTGGGAGAATTCTCACACTGAAGCGCTGAGTGCAGGAGAATTCTCCCACGCTGTCAGTGACGTGCAGGAGGTGAGCTGAGTTCATTGGACATGAGCTCACCTTATGCACGTCACTGACAGCGTGGGAGAATTCTCCTGCACTCACCGCTTCAGCGTGAGAATTTTCCCACGCTGTCAGTGACGTGCATGAGGTGAGCCGAGTTCATTGGACATGAACTCGGCTCATCTGGATGTCGTCACAGAGAGACGCTGAGCAGCGCAAGCAAGCCTGCGCTTCTCAGTGTCTGCGGGATGAGAGGCTGGATGGCAGCGTTCTGCTGCGGTCCAGCCTGTCATCTCGATGTAGCAGAGCTGAAGCTGTCGTGGGAACCATGGAAAGGTAAGGATGAGGTTGCTTTATTATTTTTCTTTTATTGCAGGAGATCGTTGGCTTCAGCTGGAATGGGCGTGACGGTAAGTATGGTTTAATTTAGAACAATAAAGGATTGTGTCTTTATTTCAATTAAAGGACTTTATTCTGGGTGTTTGTGTTTTTTTTAACTTTGACTATGGGGTTAGTAATGGGGGTGTCTTATAGACGCCTCTCCATTACTAACCTGGGCTTGATGTCAGCTGGCATTATAAGCTGACATCAACCCCAACCCTATTACCCCCTGCCACCGCACCAGGGCAGCATGGAAGAGCGAGGCTAAGTGGCAGAATTGGCGCATCCTATGAATGCGCCATTTCTGGGGCGGCTGACGGCTGGTGTTTCTAGCCTGGGAGGGGGCCAATATTCATGGCTCCCTTCCTGGGCTATTAATATCAGCCCCCAGCTGTCTGCCTAGCCTTTGCTAGCTATTAAATTAGGGGGGACCCCACGTCATTTTTTTTGGGGGGTCCCCCATTTTAATAGCTAGTAAAGGCTATGTATTCAGCTGGGGGCTGATATTAGTAGCCTGGGAAGCTCCGTGGGTATTACCCCCTTCCCAGGCTTCAAACATCTGCCCCAGCCGTCTGCTTAACCTCCGCTAGAGCCTAAAATTAAGGGGAACCCCACGCCAATTTCCAATTTTTTTAATAATAAATCCTTTATTTTAATACTAAATGACAAGTACAGTAACCAACACTATCACTGTACTTCATATATATGTGACTGACATGTTTCTATCTATCTAATCTATGTGTGAAGCTCTATTCTGTCTGTTATAAATTGTCGGGTACCGCTGCTGAATTGCCGGCCGGCTTTTTTAAAGAGACGGTGCATGAAAACACTATTATTTTTTTTGATAAATCCTTTACGCTAAATGACAAGTACAGTAAGCAGCACTTTCACTGTACTTCGTATATATGTGGCTGACATGTTTCTATCTATCTAATCTATGTGTGAAGCTCTATTCTTTCGGTTCTAAATGGTCGGGTACCGGTGTATGCCGCTGCTGAATTGCCGGCTTTTCATGTTTCACTGTTGGCACTGTTCCCATCGATTTGGGCAATCACTGTAATGCCACAACCACCATGGCTGTGGCATTACAGTGAGTGGCAGACAATCCCTGCATGATTGGTGCTCTAAATAGCACCAGACATGCAGGACACGCTTTTGGTGCACGAACAGTTATCGAACATAACCTCGAACAGCCGAATTTTTCGCAAATCGTTCGGGTTCGTCGAACAACTCGAACACCGCCCAAAACAGCTCGAATTTGAGATTGGCGAACAGTTCTAGTCGAACACCGCTCATCTCTATTGGAGGATCCTGCCTGTTACCTGCCATGCCTGCCAGCCCGCTTACCTAGAAGCACCTGCCTGTTACCTGCCGTGCCTACCAGCCAGCCTACCTGGAGGCTCCTGCTTGTTACCTGCCGTGTCTGCCAGTCCGTCTGCCCGGATCACCCATCAGCCTGCCTGCCGTGCTCATCTGCTGTACCGGTCAGTCCCTGCCTTCTGACCCGTGGGAGTCACCTGCTCTCATACAAGGTCGGTCCCAGAGTAGCACCTGGTCCCTCTGCTCGGTCCTTCCCTGGTCACGGAGTCGATTGAGCCGCCATATGACCTTGGTCGGTCCGAGTTGATACCTAGTTACGCCCCTCTGGTCCCTCCTTGCACCGCAGCACAGAGGTTCCACCACCCGGATCCGTAACACCTGTAGTTAGATGGTTAGGCTAATTGACTGCTGCAAGATACGTTTATTGCTATTTTCAGCGTCCAGGATTTATGAATCTGCTGCCACGTTTTCTGTTTGTTTAATAGCTAAAAATCCAAATCCACTCTCGGGTGCCGACACGGCGCAAAACGGACTTCGGACTAGAGATGAGCGTTGTTCTACTCGAACTGTTCGCCAATCTCAAATTCGAGCTGTTTTGGGCGGTGTTCGAGCCGTTCGGCGAACACGAACAATTTGAGAAAAATTCGGCTGTTCGAGGTTATGTTCGATAACTGTTCGTGCACCAAAATCATAACTGGATTTTTTCTCAGTAATGATGAAAATTAATGTTAATACGCAGTTTGAGTGTACAGCGGGGTGGGGGGAGGGGCAGGGGATGGATCTCTGCAGGAACAATGAAGATCTCCATTTTTTTTTTCTCTTTCCCGCATTTACAGTGGGGAGGTGCAATCTGTCAGCCTATCAGCAGCGCACACACGGAGCGAAGTGCTTTTTTTCACACAAGCAAGGGCATGTGTCATTGGCAGTGTATGTCACATGTCCTTGCCCTATAAGACCAAGCCATTTTCCCCGTCGCCACCATTTTCTCACTGCTGCAGCTGCGTGTTAGACGGCACCGCTGTTGCTGTGTGCGCTATACCTTGTTAATTTCAAGCCAATTTTCGCACAAATCTACAGATAGCTTGGGAGTAGGGAATAGTTGTGATTGCAGTCCTTTTAAGGACTAGGTTACAGCATTTCCTACGACTTTTATCAGGCAGGTCTGTGCTCTTAAATAGATAGATTGTGGGAGTAAAGACTAATTGTAATTGGAGTCCTTTACAGGACTAGGTTACATCAGTTCCTATCAGTTTTTGCCAGGCAGGTCTGTGCAGTGCTGTGCAAGTTTTTTTCACAGCATTTGGCTGAATCTAGCAAAGCTAATCCTTTTTGGCCTATTGCAGAGTGTGTTAGTCAGTGGAGTAGCCTATCTGTGTTGCAAGATATACCACCTGTGTATAGAATACCAATTTTTTTACTGCACCTAGTGAAGTAAAATCTTTTGGGCATAGCATCATTCTATTAGTGTTATGTTCTGCTACCAAAGCTAAGGAAAGAGAGGAGATCTGTCCCTACTATAAGACTCAGCTGAATCCCTACGATGTAACAGGGAACCTGATCCTGCGATCAGACCTGCTAAAGTCCTAATCTAGTCTGTACGAAGACCTATAGATGTGGGGAGGGAATCCCTACAAGTACTAAGGACTGGAAGGAATATGGGACACCTCCTAACAGAAATAGTAGCAGACAGACGAACAAACAAAATAGATAGAACATAGAGGTCCGTAGACCAAGCAAACTAACAGAGTTAGATACAGAGCACAGGCTAGCTAGAAAGTAGATATACAATGAAGTCCAGCAAAGCCAGAAGGGCGGAGCAGGATTAAATAGGCCAACAAGGTCATGTGACCAGCAAAGGAAAAAAAACCTAACAGCAAGGTTCTAACAGTACCCCCCCTTCTAAGAGGATCCTCCGGATCCCCTAGGACCAGGCTTATCAGGAAATCTCCTGTGAAACGCTCTGATAAGTCTGGACGCGGAAATATCATCTGACCTCACCCAAGAGTTATCCTCGGGTCCGAAACCTTTCCAGGCCACAAGATACTGCAAACTACCTCTATACCGTCTAGAGTCAAGGATGCGAGAAATTTCATATTCCCCGTCCTCCACCACCGGAGGAACAGAGGCAGAGGCGTCACCATCCGAAACAACAGCTTTTTTTAACAGAGAGACATGAAAGACCGGATTAATTCTCCAGGAGGTAGGAACCTCCAACCTAACAGCAGATTGGTTGACAACCTGAAGCACCTTAAAGGGCCCTACAAACTTGGGACCCAATTTCTTAGAAGGAATCCTCAACCGCAGATTCCTAGAGGACAACCAAACCATGTCACCAACTGCGAACAAAACCTCCTGTCGTTTCCTATCGAAGTAGTCTTTAGATTTTCTGTTGGCCTCCTGAAGATTACCACGCACATCCGTCCAAACTCTTTCCAAATCACCGGAAAAATTCTCCTCCTCAGGCACGGCAGATCCCAACTTGGAGAATGACCCAAACGACGGATGTCTCCCAGAACAACAAAAAAAAGGCGAACAACCAGCAGAAGAAGATGTATGATTGTTCAGAGCAAATTCGGCAAGTGGCAGAAACTCAGACCACCCCTCTTGATTGTCTGCCACAAAACAACGCAAGAACTGCTCAACATCCTGGTTTTTCCTTTCTGTCTGGCCATTAGATTCAGGATGATATCCGGACGAAAACGACAAATGAATTCCCAACCTGTCACAAAAGGCACGCCAAAAACGAGCCACGAACTGAGGACCCCTATCAGAAACAATGTCAGTAGGAACGCCATGAAGTCTGACAATTTCCTTGACAAAGGCCTTAGCGAGAGTTTTAGCGCAGGGCAGTTTGACGAAGGGAACCAAGTGACACATCTTGCTAAAACGGTCCACGACCACCCAGATGAAAGTAAAACCCTCAGAGGGGGGAAGGTCAGTTATAAAGTCCATAGCCAAATGTGTCCAAGGAGCACTGGGGACCTCCAAAGGACAAAGCAACCCCGCAGCAGGAGTATGTGAGGACTTAGATCTAGCACATATAGTACATTGGCGCACCCACTTAATGACTTCCTTCTGCCATCCAGGCCACCAAAAACTGCGACCCACCAGTCTCTTGGTCTCAGAGATTCCGGGATGACCTGCCAACCGAGATTCGTGACACTCAACAAACAAATCTCTCCTAAAGGTCCCAGGCACAAACAACCTCCCATGAGGAGTGTTAGATGGGGCATTCTCCTGAGCTTTAAGAATCTCATCTTCCAAAACGGAGTCTAAAGCAGCTATCACAACACCTTCTTGTAAAATGTTTTCCTCTTTCTCAGCACCGACTATGGGAGAAAAACTGCGAGATAAGGCATCCGCCTTAACATTCTTAGTACCAGGGATGTAAGTAACGGAGAAATTAAACCGCGAGAAAAACAGTGCCCACCTAGCCTGACGGGCATTCAGGCGCTTGGCAGCATCAAGATATATCAGATTTTTATGATCCGTAAGAACCTGAACGGGAAATTCCGCACCTTCCAAGAAGTGGCGCCAGTGTTCAAATGCGAGTTTAATAGCCAATAATTCCCGATTACCAATATCGTAATTCAGTTCAGTCTCCGAAAATTTTTTTGAAAAAAAGGCACAGGGATGTAATCCATCCCCGTTATCCTGAGACAATACTGCGCCAACCCCCACAGAGGAAGCATCAACCTCAACCAAAAACGGCCTAGTAACATCAGGCTGCATAAGGATGGGAGCAGAGGTGAACCTCTCCTTGAGATACACAAAAGCTTCAATGGCCTCAGAAGACCACTGAACCGCATCAGCACCTTTCCTGGTGAGATCAGTCAGAGGTTTGACAATACTAGAAAAATTTTTTATGAATTTTCTGTAGTAATTGGCGAAACCCAAAAACCTCTGTATCGATTTCAAACCAATAGGCCTAGGCCATTCCTGCACAGCCTGAACCTTAACCGGATCCATCTCAAAACCTTTGCTGGAGATAATGTAGCCCAAAAAACTAATTCTCTGTACAGCGAACTCACATTTCTCCAGCTTAGCAAAAAGCGAATTGTCCATTAATAACTGTAATACCTCACGCACGCTCCGCCAATGAGACTCCAGATCTGGCGAATAAATCAAAATGTCATCCAAATACACAACCACATTTTTACCGATCAAAGGTCTAAGGATGTCATTAATCAGATTCTGAAAAAATGCAGGAGCATTAGTAAGACCAAAAGGCATAACCAGATTCTCAAAATGACCCACAGGAGTGTTAAAAGCAGTCTTCCATTCATCACCCTCCTTCATGCGCAACAGATTGTATGCCCCCTTAAGGTCAATTTTAGAGAACCACTTGGCCCCCAATAACTGGTTAAACAGATCAGGAATCAATGGCAGTGGGTAAGGATTGCGTACCGTAATTTTGTTAATCTCACGAAAATCCAGACAAGGACGTAAACCGCCATCCTTTTTTTTTACAAAAAAAAATCCAACCGCCACAGGAGACTTAGAGGGCCTAATGTGACCGGCGGCCAAACTTGTCTGTATGTATTCCTCCAAAGCCTTCCTCTCAGGAATAGTAAGGTTAAATAAACGACTTTTAGGAAGAGTCGCTCCAGGGACAAATTCAATAGAACAATCATAGTCTCTATGGGGAGGCAAAACCTGCGATTCCTTCTCAGAAAAAACTCTCCAAAAATCCTGAATAGGAACAGGCAATTCTCCCCTATCCAAAGCTGCAATACGCCCATTACAACACTTGTCATAACATTTATGGCTCCAGGATTTAATTTCACTGGTAGACCAATCCAGTACAGGATTGTGAAATTTTAACCAGGGCAAACCCAATATTACTGGAGAAGGCAAGTTATTCAACACTACCAAATCCAATTTCTCATGGTGAACACCATTAATAGTGAGAGGAAATTCACTGACCTTGAGAGTAATATTCTTCAAAGGGGAGCCATCCACAGAAACCACAGCAATGGGGGATGATAAAGGTTCAGGTTTTAAATTGAGTTTTTCCACGAATCCCCCATCAATTACATTCAGTGTAGACCCGCAATCAACAAACACCCGAAATTCCATTAATTTTTTCTGAGCAATCGTGGAAGCAGCTAAAAATATACCCTTGGAATTTAAACAGGCAATACGGGCGTGACTGACCATTTTTTTTTCTTTCTTCATCCGAAGCTCACAGCCTTTAATCAAATGACCAGATTTTCCACAATAGAAGCACAAGCCTTCCGAAAAACGACGGTCTTTTTCTTGAGAGCGAGGTGCCACCGATCCAATCTCCATCGGTTCACCACTGTTAGTACACACATTATCATAACCAGAAACTGACATAGCAGAGGATTTGCTCTCATTAACCCTAGCACGCAGTCTTCTATCCACCCGTATAGCTAATTGCATAGCCTGTTGCAAATCCTCAGGTGTAGGATAAGCAATTAGCAGGTCTTTAACCCTTTCACTGAGCCCAGCAAGAAATAGACTTTTCAGAGCAGAATCGTTCCACCCTGTTTGAGTGGACCAACGACGAAAATGTGTACAATATTTTTCCACATTACCCGATCCTTGTTTTAGACGTCTCAACTCAGTCTCAGCTGATGCGACACGGTCAGGATCATCATATAATAGTCCCAAAGCAGAAAAAAAACTATCCACTGATCTGAAGCATGAATCACTAGGTTGCAAAGAAAAGGCCCACTCCTGAGGCTCTTTGCGCAAAAGTGACATTATGAACCCTACGCGCTGGGATTCATCCCCAGAGGACTTAGGTCTCAAACGAAAATACAATAAGCAAGCATTTTTAAATGAAAAAAATTCTCGGTGTTCACCAAAAAATAAATCCGGCAAACATACCTTAGGCTCCAAGAAATGTGCTCCAGGACAGTTACTCACGTGCTGACGGAGTTCGGCCACCTCCAGAGAGAGTCCCTGCAGGCGATGAGCCAAATCCTGAACCGACACCATGATGGAACAGAAAAATCTTTCCTTAGAGAATTTGCAGGCTGGACTTACTGTTATGTTCTGCTACCAAAGCTAAGGAAAGAGAGGAGATCTGTCCCTACTATAAGACTCAGCTGAATCCCTACGATGTAACAGGGAACCTGATCCTGCGATCAGACCTGCTAAAGTCCTAATCTAGTCTGTACGAAGACCTATAGATGTGGGGAGGGAATCCCTACAAGTACTAAGGACTGGAAGGAATATGGGACACCTCCTAACAGAAATAGTAGCAGACAGACGAACAAACAAAATAGATAGAACATAGAGGTCCGTAGACCAAGCAAACTAACAGAGTTAGATACAGAGCACAGGCTAGCTAGAAAGTAGATATACAATGAAGTCCAGCAAAGCCAGAAGGGCGGAGCAGGATTAAATAGGCCAACAAGGTCATGTGACCAGCAAAGGAAAAAAAACCTAACAGCAAGGTTCTAACAATTAGTCCATCTATACTGACCTCCATCAGGTTGCAAACTGAATATATTTTTTTCTGCATCTACCTCTGAAAAAATATTGGGCTTCTAGCTGTGCGTGGGACATGTTGTATTAGTCCATCTATACTGACCTCCATCAGGTTGCAAACTGAATATATTTTTTTCTGCATCTACCTCTGAAAAAATATTGGGCTTCTAGCTGTGTGTGGGACTTGTTCTATTAATCCATCTATACAGACCTCCATCAGGTTGCAAACTGAATATATTTTTTTCTGCATCTACCTCTGAAAAAATATTGGGCTTCTAGCTGTGTGTGGGACTTGTTGTATTAGTCCATCTATACTGACCTCCATCAGGTTGCAAACTGAATATATTTTTTTCTGCATCTACCTCTGAAAAAATATTGGGCTTCTAGCTGTGTGTGGGACTTGTTCTATTAATCCATCTATACAGACCTCCATCAGGTTGCAAACTGAATATATTTTTTTCTGCATCTACCTCTGAAAAAATATTGGGCTTCTAGCTGTGTGTGGGACTTGTTGTATTAGTCCATCTATACTGACCTCCATCAGGTTGCAAACTGAATATATTTTTTTCTGCATCTACCTCTGAAAAAATATTGGGCTTCTAGCTGTGTGTGGGACTTGTTCTATTAATCCATCTATACAGACCTCCATCAGGTTGCAAACTGAATATATTTTTTTCTGCATCTACCTCTGAAAAAATATGTGGCCTTCTAGCAGTGTGTGGGACTTTCTCTATTAGTCCATCTATACTGACCTCCATCAGGTTGCAAACTGAATATAATTTTTTTCTGCATCTAGCTCTGAAAAAATATTTGGCCTTCTAGCAGTGTGTGGGACTTTCTCTATTAGTCCATCTATACTGACCTCCATCAGGTTGCAAATTAAAAATAATTTTTATCTGCATCTACAGTACCTCTGAAAGAATATTTGGGCTTCTAGCTGTGTGTGGGACTTGTTCTATTAGTCCATCTATACTGACCTCCATCAGGTTGCAAATTGAATATAATTTTTATCTGCATCTAGCTCTGAAAAAATATGTGGCCTTCTAGCAGTGTGTGGGACTTTCTCTATTAGTCCATCTATACTGACCTCCATCAGCTTGCAAATTGAATATAATTTTTATCTGCATCTAGCTCTGAAAAAATATTTGGCCTTCTAGCAGTGTGTGGAACTTTCTCTATTAGTCCATCTATACTGACCTCCATCAGGTTGCAAATTAAAAATAATTTTTATCTGCATCTACCTCTGAAAAAATATTTGGGCTTCTAGCTGTGTGTGGGACTTGTTCTATTACTCCATCTATACTGACCTCCATCAGGTTGCAAACTGAATATATTTTTTCTGCATCTACCTCTGAAAAAATATTGGGCTTCTAGCTGTGTGTGGGACTTGTTGTATTAGTCCATCTATACTGACCTCCATCAGGTTGCAAATTAAAAATAATTTTTATCTGCATCTACAGTACCTCTGAAAAAATATTTGGGCTTCTAGCTGTGTGTGGGACTTGTTCTATTAGTCCATCTATACTGACCTCCATCAGGTTGCAAATTGAATATAATTTTTATCTGCATCTAGCTCTGAAAAAATATTTGGCCTTCTAGCAGTGTGTGGGACTTTCTCTATTAGTCCATCTATACTGACCTCCATCAGGTTGCAAATTAAAAATAATTTTTATCTGCATCTAGCTCTGAAAAAATATTTGGCCTTCTAGCAGTGTGTGGGACTTTCTCTATTAGTCCATCTATACTGACCTCCATCAGGTTGCAAATTAAAAATAATTTTTATCTGCATCTACCTCTGAAAAAATATTTGGGCTTCTAGCTGTGTGTGGGACTTGTTCTATTAATCCATCTATACAGACCTCCATCAGGTTGCAAACTGAATATAACTTTTTTCTGCATCTAGCTCTGAAAAAATATTTGGCCTTCTAGCAGTGTGTGGGACTTGTTCTATTAGTCCACCTATACTGACCTCCATCAGGTTGCAAATTCAAAATAATTTTTTGTCTGCATCTAGCTCTGAAAATATATTTGGCCTTCTAGCAGTGTGTGGGACTTTCTCTATTAGTCCATCTATACTGACCTCCATCAGGTTGCAAACTGAATATATTTTTTTTCTGCATCTACCTCTGAAAAAATATTGGGCTTGTAGCTGTGTGTGGGACTTGTTCTATTAATCCATCTATACAGACCTCCATCAGGTTGCAAACTGAATAAAAAATTTTTCTGCATCTACCTCTGAAAAAATATTTGGGCTTCTAGCTGTGTGTGGGACTTGTTCTATTAGTCCATCTATACTGACCTCCATCAGGTTGCAAATTGAATATAATTTTTTTCTGCATCTAACCCAGCCAATAGTTTTGGCCTAATACCACAGTTTGGCCACTCAGCTCTGCTCGGTTCCCATCCATTGTTTTTTTGTGCAAACAACTCCATAGTTGTGAATTAGTTAACCACCAAAATGAGTGGAAAAGGGCCTGCTGCTGGTGGAAAGTGGAATAGGCATGTTGGGAAGGGGAAAAAAGGTTGTGTCCGTGGGGTAGGTGTTAAAGAAACAGTAACATCTGCAGAAGAAAGACCATCTTCCAGCCAAACTAAAATGTCTACTTCTTTTAGCGGACAATGTGATAAGATCCTTTTCTTACGGCCACGCCAATCGCTACAAATTCCAGATGAGGCACAAAAACAGCAGGTGCTTCAACGGATATCAAGTGCTCCTTTAAGTGGGCTCTCCTCCACATCAACTTCAACATCACAAATACTCCAGTCCTCAAAGGTGTCACCCCAATCGCACTTGCTTCCTCACAGCTCCCAAATCTCCAGCTGCCCGTCTGAGTATGAGGTAGAACAGATGGTTGAGTCTGCAGAGCTGTTTACTCATACTATAGCCTGGGAATCAGAGGTCGACTCCAGCGCTTCTGTGAATCCAGACGAGGAAATGATCTGCACTGATGCCCAGAATCTTTATGAGTCGGATCCAGGACCAGACGCAGAAGGTTCTGACCATAATGTAGACCCTCATTCCCAAACTGTAACTCCTGTTGGTGGAGACAATGAGGAAGACGATGATAAGACTCAAATACCTGATTGGAGCGACAACTTTAGTTTTTTGTCAGGGCAGGAACAGGTTGGCTCTGAGGACGACGGGTGTGATAACGCACAGGGTGATGATGATGAGGTTGGAGATCCCACTTACTGTCAACCCACAGTCAGCCAAGAGATGAGGTCAGCAGAGGAGGTGGAGGAAGATGCTACTGACGACGAGGTCAGGTTGCGCCTTCCTGGACAGAGACGTAGTACTGGAAGCACGTCAACAACTGCTCAAACACAACTCTGCCTCTCACCACAAGTCGTGGTGGCTCTTCAGGTCGCATGGGTGCTAAGCCTTGCATAGCCTGGGCATTTTTTCAGATCGATAAAGATGACCCAACTCGTGTTATCTGTAACATTTGTCAGCAAAAGCTAAGTAGAGGCCAAAAAATACATAGTTTGAGTACTTCATGCATGAACCGGCACATGGACATGAAGCATAAGTTGCAATGGGAAGCTCAGTGTGCTACAATGCGGCCTAGCCAGCCGGGCCAACCACCGTCTGCCATATCTTGTGCATCCGCGGACTCTTCATCCTCTGTGACTGGGGGGACAGCAGTCACACCTGTTTTGGGGCGCAGACCTGCCACCTCTTTACCCGCAACAGCCAGCGTGATTGGCAGGTCATCATTTTCTTTGGAGGTGGTAACACCAGCTGGTGTTGAGCGCTGTCCGACATCAATAGCACCACCTTTGGATCAAGGCAACCTAACATGTCCGCCTGCATCTTCCTCACAGACCGGCAGTTTGCCGGGGACACCCTTATCAACTCCGTCTAAGCACAATAGCCAGCCCTCGGTCCCTCAGATGTGGACAAGTAAAAGACCATTTCCTCCTAGCCATGAGAAAGCTAAGAGGTCGAATTTCACCATCTGCAAGCTCTTGGCTACAGAAATGCTGCCTTTCCGCCTGGTGGACACAGAGGATTTTCGAGACCTTATGTCCGTCGCAGTGCCCCAGTACCAGATGCCCAGTCGGCACTACTTCTCAAAGAAAGGTGTGCCTGCGCTCCACCAGCATGTCGCACACAACATCACCGCTTCTTTGAGAAACTCTGTGTGTGACAGGGTGCATTTCACCACAGACACTTGGACGAGTAGGCATGGACAGCGGCGTTACATGTTTCTGACTGGGCACTGGGTAACTATGGTGACAGCAGGACAAGGGGCTGCTGTCCAAGTCTTGCTGTCCCCACGAGTTGTGCGTCAATCCTCTTTATGTCAAAGTTCCTCCACTGCTTCTGCCTCCTCAACCTCCTCTCGGTCTTCCACCTGCACCCAAAGCCTGTCTGGTCATGCCACAAGCTTTCTAACTGCGCAGAAGGGATCCTGCACACCTCCTTACTATGCTGGCAGTAGGGCTCAACGTCATCAGGCGGTTTTTACATTGAAATGTCTGGGAAATGTGAGTCACACAGCTGAGGAGTTGTGGTCAGCTCTGGAGAACCAATTTCATGAATGGTTGTCTCCACTGGACCTGAAACCAGGGAAGGCCGTGTGCGACAATGCTGCAAACCTGGGTGCGGCCCTTCGCCGGGGCAATGTCACACACGTGCCTTGTATGGCTCACGTGTTGAACCTGGTTGTCCAGCAATTTTTAGCCCACTATCCCAGACTAGATGGCCTTCTGCAGAGGGCACGGTCGCTGTGTGCTCACTTCCGCCGTTCGCATCCCGCAGCTCAGCGACTTACATCTCTACAGAAGTCGTTGGGCCTGCCACTTCACCGGCTAAAATGCGATGTGCCTACCCGGTGGAATTCAACTCTGCACATGTTGCAGCGACTGTGGCAGCACCGACAAGCCCTGGTGCAATACGTTCTGACGTATAGCCTGGGCCAACGAGATCCAGAGGTGGGGCAAATCACGCTGGAGGAGTGGTCTCAGATCAGGGACCTATGCACCCTTCTGCACAGTTTTGAAATGGCGACGAAGATGTTTAGTGCTGACGATGCCATTATCAGCATGACTATTCCTGTGATTTACATGCTGGAGCACATGTTAAACAGAATTCGGAGTCAGGTGGTGGCACAAGAGGAGGTGGAGGAAGTAGAGGAGGAGGAGTTGTATGCGGAAGGGCTAACATCTGCAAGGTCCAGACGGTCGGCAGCACCAAGGCGGCAGGCATGTGAGGGTGGGGGAGATGGTTTTACCAGGGAGCATGGTAGCAGCCAAACTAGTGAGGAAGGTGCAGGAGCCCAGGAAGAAGTGGAGGACGAACTGATGGAAGACTCATCAGATGAGGGAGACCTTGATCACATTTCTGTTGTGCGAGGTTGGGGGGAGAGGACAGAGGAAGGAAGCATGATTGTTACCTCGCCACCAACACAACAGGGACTTGGTGCTCCTGGATGCGCAACACACATGAGTGCCTTCTTGCTGCACTACCTGCAACATGACCCTCGAATTGTGAGAATTAGAAATAATCCTGACTACTGGGTTGCCACACTGTTAGATCCCCGGTACAAAAGTAAATTTGCAGAAATTATTCCTGCCATAGAAAGGGATGCACGCATGCAGGAGTATCAGCAGAGACTGTTGCAGAATCTTACATGTGCTTTTCCACAAAATACCAGTGGTGCACGTAGTGAATCTCACAGTTCCAACTTGCCAACCGTGGGACTGTCAAGTGTTCAGCACTCAAACCGTAACAGAACCACAGTATCTGCTGGTAACATCAATTTTGCGGAATCATTTCACCACTTTTTTAGCCCATCCTTTGCAAGGCCACAGGAGACAAGAAGTCTGACACATAGTCAACGCCTAGAGACGATGGTACAGGAGTATCTCCAAGTAAACATTGAAGCCATGACTGTGTCACTGGACCTTTGCTCTTTTTGGGCTTCCAATCTGGATAAATGGCCGGAGCTAGCCACTTACGCCTTGGAGATCTTGTCATGCCCCGCAGCCAGTGTTCTGTCTGAACGTGTGTTCAGCGCTGCTGGTGGTGTGCTGACAGATAAGCGCACGCGGCTCTCCACTGATAATGTAGACAGACTCACGTTCATAAAGATGAACAAATCATGGATCCGAAACGACTTTTCTACCCCTGTGTCATCCTGGGGAGAGTAAAAGCTTGATGATTGGTTAAAATCACCCTACCAACCGTTTTAAGCTTTCAAATTACTAATCATGTTTATCTGTATCTTGGCTGGAAAATAATTTGGGCTTTGTAACAGTGTGCAGCACTGATTCTATTAGGCCATCTATAATAAGCTCCACCAGATTTAAAATTACTAATCATGTTTATCTGTATCTTGACTGGAAAATAATTTGGGCTTTGTAGCAGTGTGCAGCACTGATCCTATTAGGCCATCTATACTAAAGCTTCACCAGATTTAAAATTAATAATAATTTTTAGCTGAATCTAGCCCGGAAAATAATTTTGGGGCTCCGAGATGCGCAAGACACATAAGTGCCTTCTTGCTGCACTACCTGCAGCATGACCCTCATATTGTCAGAATTCGAAGTAATCATGACTACTGGGTTGCTACACTCTTAGATCCCCCAAACTTTTCGATCAACCTTTTCATTTTAATAAAGACCAAAAAAATGGTCATTTTTGAAATTATAAGCATTAGCAGGTTGTTAGAAACTGAAATGAAACAGTTTTCAACTCAAAACTTTATTCTAGGTGATGTTACATTTTCACATAGGACCCCTTGTTCGAAAGGAGCTTCTGAACTCTCTCGTCCATTGAATTTGTCAGGTTTTGGATGGTTTCTGCTTCAATTGTTTTGCATGAGGACAGAATACCCTCCCAGAGCTGTTGCTTAGATGTGAACTGCCTCCCGCCATCATAGACACTCCTTTTAATGATGCTCCAAAGGTTCTGAATGGGGTAGAGGTCAGGGGAGCATGGGGGTCACACCATAAGTTTGTCCCCTTTTATGCCCATATCAGCCAGAGATGCAGATGTTTTATGTGCAGCGTGAGATGGTGCATTATCATGCAAAAAAATGATCTTGCTGTGAAATACACGGTTCTTCTTCTTGAACCATGGCAGGAAGTGCTGTTTGAGAAAATCCACATACATTATGGAGTTCATCTTTAGCGCCTTCAGGGATCCTAAAGGGGCCGACAATCTCTCTCCCCATGATTCCAGCCCAAAACATTACTCCACCTCCTCCTTGTTGGCGCTGTAGCCGTGTTTGCGTGGGGTGTCCATCAACCAGCCATCCTCCACTCCATCCATCTGGACCATCGAGCGCTGCACGGCACTCATCCGTGAACAAAACAGTTTTGAAATCAGTCTTCATGTAATGTTTGGCCCACTGGAGCCGTTTCTGCTTGTGTGAAGTGGATAGAGGAGGTCGACAGGATGGCGTATGCACAGCTGCAAACCTCTGAAGGACCCTGCATCTTGTTGTTCGGGGGACGTTGGAGGCACCACCAGCTTCAAAAACTTGTCTGCTGCTATGACAAGGCTTTTTTGCCGCTGCTGTTTCAACCTGACGTAATTGCCTGTAGGAAAGAGTCCTCAATTTGCCCTTATCAGCACGCACACGTGTGTACTGTGAATCAGCTACATACTTCTTGATTGCCAAGACACTTCATCCTGATCATCGCACAATGTTGATTGTAGTCATGCCTTGACCTAAACACTCCACAATTTGTTGCTTCTCAGCAGCCGACACATCCTTTTTCTTTCCCATTTTGGCAGAAAATGTAGGCTGCTTAATAATGTGAGACAGCCTTCTTAAGTAGTCTTGCCTTTCATTGGACACACCTGCCAAACTAATTAGCACAGGTGTCTGCAATTGCTTACAGTGATATAAAGAGCCCTGACACACATCATCATCAATGAGTTTAACTGACAAACAAACAAATTCTTCCCTTATCACTCCTAAACACTTTTTGCATAATAATTTGGAACACAGTGTACATGTGCTTTTCCACAAAACACCAGTGGTTCACGTAGTGAATCTTACAGTTCTAGCTTGCCAACCGTGGTCTGTATGGAGTTGTTCAATAAAGGGCCCAAAATTAAGATAACATAGATGGGAGAGGTCTCTATGAATAGGAATTCCTAAGTATTTGATACCCTGTGAGGGCCAGGCAAAGGGAAAGTTGGACTGGATGGAATCCTATATGGATTTGGAGAGGGAGACATCGAGGGCCTCAGACTTCGCTGCATTGATTTTAAAATTTGACCATGTAATAAAGTGATCTATTTCAGCCATAACAGCATGGATGGATATATGTGATTGAGTGATATATACTAGGACATCATCAGCAAATAGAGAGCACTTGTACTCGGTGCCTCCCACCTCAATCCACCTAATATTGGGGTTATGGCGAATTAATGAGAGCAGGTGCTCCGTCACTAGGATGTATAAGAGAGGGGACAGAGAACATCCCTGCCTTGTCCCATTGGTGATTGTGAAAGGTGATGAAAATGTTCTGATGCGCCCCCTGGGCCTTGGGACACCCGGAGCCGGACCCTTTTTGGTGGATGCTGGTGGTTGTAGTCTCCGTGGCGGCGACCCGGTTCCGTGGCTCAGGGTGGTCAAACCAGTAGCGGAACTATTTATGTGGTTTTGATGTTTAAATGTCCGACTACGCCACCCGTGGATTGCGGTCAGAGTGAACCGCCGCTCCAGGGCAGACCGCTGAGGCTGGTGTTGGTGTGAGGCTGGTGCAGCAGAGCGTAGCATAACTCCCCACGGGAGGAGTATAGCCTCAGGGCAGTGTATGCGGAGGATGGGGGTGATGGTGCAGGGCAGCAGCAGTAACGACACGGAGTCAGTGATGCAGTCCAGGGCCTTTACTCACAGTTCTTATTATCCAGACCACGTCTGCAGGTAACGGCTGCCCACGTCGTACTGTGCTCACCAGGTGAGGGGCTCAGACAACTCCCAGATAACTTTGGAGCGCTTCACAGGACCCCCTTTGTGTGTCCTTTGTCTGGCCTTTCTTACCAACCCTTCTGTCCGGCTGCCTCGGGCCTCCTCTTGGTAAACTTGGCGCCAGTTTCTCTGACCCTATGTGGTGCCTTCCTAGCGGGTGTAGCGAGGGGCTGCGCCACATAAAATGTCACAGCCTCCTGTTTCTAGCTGAGGGTCGTTTCCTGCCTCCACTAGTTTCGGGGACCGGTCTATCCCTTTGGCCTGACCCCTCCACGCAGGTGGATTCGGGCGTGCGGTGGCGACTCGCCCGTCCGCACCCCTGGGATCCCTTCGTTCCTCGTTCCTGGAGCCTTCTCCGCTCCTCTTCCTTCCTTCTCCCTCTTCCAGGCCTGGGCCTCTGTTACTAGGCCCGCCTCCGGAGCAGAGCTCATGCAGAGCCCCTGCTCCCTGCCACTTCTGCTCAGACTTCTCTGCACTGAACTAAGATGGTGCCCACCTTTTATACTCCCTTCTCAATGCACCCAGGAACTGCTTCCTCCCTGCTCCTGCACTACAGGGTTCCCCTTCCTCAGTGTTCCCTCCCCCCACTCCAGCCAGGGACAGGGACTGTCGTGCCCATCTCAGGGGCATATTGGTCGCCCTGCCCCACGGCAATGTGGTGTAATGCATGCAGGTGTCGGGTCCTGATCCACACTACATCCTTACCTGAGAGTGAGATATCACACCTCTGGGTGAGGTGCAATACCTCTGTAGCAACCGAGCCCTCAGGGTGCTACAGTTCCATTTATCTTCAGCCTAAGTGACGTATTGCGATACAGGGCCGTGATTTTGGCTATAAAAGGGTCCCCTAGACCCCTACCCCAAGCTTTTTAAGAGAATCATATATGGCGTGCCAGGAGACTCTATGGAATGCTTTCTCAGCATCCAACGAGAGTATCTAATTACAAATTTTTAACTGCATCTAGCCCAGGAAATACTTTGTGCCTAGTAGCAGTGTCTGCTAGTCAGCGGATTATCCCGGCTGTTAAGCAAGCTACACCACCTGTAGTTTGGACACTTAATTTTTTCAAAGGAAATGCTTCGGGACCACGGGATACTCAGTGAAGAGCATCAGGAGGCACCCCAAGGCATAGGGGCTGGGACTGGCAGTAGGATGCCTTGCGGTGGACAGCCGAGCTCGATCCTTATAAAAGCTTTTTAACTGCAGCAGCTTTAGTGGACGCTACTGGAGCTGGAATTACGCGGCTGCTGGCATGAGACTTGCCCTCCAATAGATCCTTGTAAATGGATTTAAAGTGTATTCATTCAAATTAGAGAGACAATTTAAATTAAAAAGCTTAGAGCTGCCTCCACCACAGGGGGGCTCGCTCGACCCACCAGCGGACAGGCACCAGTATTGGGAGAGGGGGGCTGGCCGTCAGGGTTCACCGCGGCTCTGGCACAAACCCGGCGACACGGAGGTGGCACGGGCAGGAGCGGACTGAACGTGTCGGCTTCTCACTTTTTGGATTTTAGAAGGGCATGACATGCCTATATCTGTGTCTCCCCCTCCTTTTACTCCTCCACCTCTTTTCTTTTCGCATGACTATATGTACTTGTCACTTTTCCATGTGTTAGTTGTGTCTTCTGAGCAGTTTGTCAGCTTTTGGACACCTTTGAAGGTGTTTTCTATGTGTTTCTATGTGTTTTTGTTTGCCTGACATTGGTTTTAACGGTGTTCGAACAGTTCGGCGAACACATGGGTGTTCGACGAACCGAACTCGAACACTACGGGGGTGGCTCAACACTACTTCCGACCAAAAACTTAAATTCATTCTGTTTCAGGAGAAAGTTTCTGCGGAGCATTATATTAGTGGACAGTTATTTAACTACGATAGACTTCACTCACGGCTAAACTGCCATCATAGTAATTTGTTGGGGTATTTTCTATGCAATTGAGGACGGATTATTCCTCCAAGACATTACGGGAAGGGAGAGGGAGATTTGGTTATGAAAATTTTGTTAAGTTTGTAAACTCCAGTGCTATACCACAGGCTACTCTTTACATTGCACTCACACAATTAACCTAATTCTCAGGGTGTAAGCCGGAAATAGCGGGCCGGTTTAGACAGGCACGCCAATAGGCAAATTTGTAGAGAAAAGAGTAAATACAGAACTCTGGCCACGCTGTATAGCACAGGGGTTCCAGCCATTTGGCAAATTTAAGTGGAATGTTTTCTATTGTCTGGTTAAAATAGTTTTTCTTGAGAACAAACTGTGTAAGAGTCAGTTTTCTTCGTCCGTAACTCCGCCATGTCCTGAAGAACACCACTGGTACACGACTAAGGCTATGTGCCCACGATGCAGAAATACTCAGAATTTTTCCTGAGCGTTTCTGCATCTCCCCTGGCTGAAAAAATGCATGCGGATTGTACATGCATTGTTCCTGCCAGGGACATGCGGAAGTGAAGCGTTCTTCACATGCATTTCCGCATGCTGGTTGACAAGCGCTTTCCAAGCGATTTTAGCATCACTTGGAAAGTGCTTGTCAACTTGGTCATGTGGCGTCCCTGAGGGTTCAGTCGCCAAAGTGGTACTGCACCTCAGTTCGAGGTGTGGTATCTCCTCTTCCAGGTAAGGATGGAGCATTTCTCAGGACCCCACTTCACCACTCAACACTACACCACTCCTGTCCTGAAGGGGGCCTAAATGCACCAGGGTGCTGCCCCGGGCCGGGATAAAGGAGATGGGAGGAACCAAAGATAGGGGGAACCATGTAGTGGGTGAGGGTGGAGGACACACTTTTAGGAAACACTTATTGATTCATATTTAATCCACGGCCATCTTAAGTTCAAGGCCTTTGATTGTGATCTTCGTCTGTGATTGTGGTCTTCGCCTGTGATTGTGGTCTTCTGCCAGACTCCAGCAAAAGTCTGCAGCCGACTGAAGATACACGGTCCTCGTTCTCTGGCCTTGAGACGAGGAGCGGGTTAGAGTCAACCACTGTCTCTACCCGGTCAAGGTCCTGACCTAAAAAGGCCTGGAGGGGAGCGGAGGAGATAGGCTCCACAGGCAAAAGGATCCCAGGGGATACGGACGGAGCGGAGTCGCCAACTGTACTCTTTATTCTGGTCTAGCCAGAGGGATTCCTGCTGCAAGAGGGGTGACCGGCCCCCGATATCTGACTTTGTTACTTCAAGTCTCAGTCAGAAAAGCCCGGAGGCTTAGTGGATCCCAGGGGGATATGGACGGAGCGGCATACGCCACCTGTATCTCTTACACTCCGTTTATCCAGTGGGACCCGGCCTTACACCTTGTTCTAGCCACACACAGTCAGGAGAAGACTTAGTGGGAGAACTTACCAAGGAGTGGAACACACACCAGAGGGGTCTTGACAGGTGCTCCTGATCTACCTGGGATGTGCTGAACCCCCTTCCCGGTGGCCGCAGTACGCGGTGTGTAGCAGAGGGAAGCTTTGCGGCTAAAGTTCATCTGAAAGTGAGTAAAAACCCTGGATGACTTCACACACCGCCTCAGCCGGTTATTTCCTGCGCGGCACTGCACCCACCATTCCTTCATCACACTGCCCTGAGGCCTGCTCCGCCTGTGGGGAGCCGTCCCATCTTAGCTGCCCGTAACACCAGCCTCAGTGGACTGTAGCAGCGCTGGTGTCCATCACCGGAAACCGCAGGTGGCGTAGTCGAAATACCACTCATCCTTAAAAGAAGCCCAATATTTTTATGTGACAGCCCTGGGCATGGAACGGGTCCAGGCCACGACTGCATCCCCCTCTACAACTGACCCGGCTCCGAGTAACCCCATTTCCCAGGGAGGGCTGGAGAGTCACACAGTCACACTATATAAATCCATGCAAACAGCATGGATTTATATAGTGTGACCATAAAAGAATGTTTAAAAATAAAAAAATAAATCTATACTTACTTTCTGATGGCCCCCGCAGTCTTGCTTCGCTCGGTGCTGACTACCGGCAGATCGTGGTACACTGAAGGACCTGCCGACTTCAGCGTCGCGTGACCCGTCACATGACTATGACGTCAGTGCAGGTCCTTCAGTCCATCGCGATCTGCCGGCATGAGAGGAGGAGCGCAGCGTGTGCCGCTAGAAGGTAAGTATAGCATTTATTTTTTATTTTATTCTTTTTTTTTTACTGTTTTCTATGGTACCCGGGTCCGGAGGAGAGTCTCCTCTCCTCTAGACCTGGGTACCATCTGAATATTGAACGCGTGCATTCCACATGTGCATATCTAGTGAAGCGGAATGCATGTGTTCTAATGCAAGTCAATGGTGGCGAAAACGCAGCACTTCCACAAAATAATTGGTAGTGCTGCGTTTTTTTCCGCAATGATAATCCGCAGAGGAAATTTCCGCAGTATGTGCACAGCACATGCGGATTATCATTGGGGAACATGGCAGGCCTTCTACCATGCGTTTTTTAAGCGTTTCTGCAGCGTTTTTTAAGCGGAAACGCTTAAAAATTGCATCATGGGCACACAGCCTTACAGAGTCTCCTGTCGTACATGCAGCATTTCTGCTGAAATCAGTGATTGCCTGCAGCAGTCACATGCATGTACAACATGTCATCTCTGCAGTGAAGTCAACAAAAACTGTTGGGGACCTGAGAGTCAGTACTGATCAGGGGTTGATCTGGTGAATAATATTTTTTTTAATTACTTGTTTTACTATTAGTTAAAATGTGTAAAATTCCAGACAAATGTTTTACATTATATAGCATAAAGCAGTCTAATGAGTTTTTCCACTCTTCAAAAATATTGCACTCTGTAATGACTGCATGTTGCAATTTCATTTGTGAAATATTAACACACTTTCTGGTCCATCTGTTCTGCAAGGTGTCATCATGGTCAAGCTGGAAAACTTATGAAACTTCAATCCTTATGATGACCTAGCATGCAGTCATGAGGTGAATATTTCTTACATGGAAGTTTTCTGTCCTTATGGATTTTATTTTTCATCCTAAAATTGTCGTTCATCATAGGGACTCCATCTTGCTCTTATTTGTCACTTTCTGCAGATGTGCTTCAATTCCTGATGGTTCGGCTCTTCTGCATGGGGCTTCACAGCTCAGCTTCCTTTTTCTTGTCACAGCTCTCCTGGATTCTCAGTTGCTACTAGCCACAGGTTGACTTTCAGTTCTTAAAGGTCCTTGAACCCCTGATGATGCCAGTAAAGGTGAAACATATCAGGGAGTTTAGTCTCATGTTTTGAATAGCAATACATTTAGAGATAAATTGGTATTAATAATGAATTAAATATTGTGAGAATGGACTGCAGCTGTTCTTAGTGGTATCCTAACAACACTAACCATTACATCACGTGCTGCTTGTACTACTTTGATGAGTCTGAGAGATGCTTTTTTGTGGGCGGAAAATTTGTGGATCTAAATAAAGACACTACCTAATACCACAAACATAATAAAAATATTTTTATTTATATAGCACCAACATATTCCGCAGCGCTTTACAATTCAGACAATTTACAGACATTATGGGCACTGTCCCCATTGGGGCTCACAATCTAGATTCCCTATCAGTATGTCTTTGGAGTGTGGGAGGAAACCGGAGAACCCAGAGGAAACCCTCGCAAACACAGGGAGAACATACAAACTCCTTGCAAACAGCATCTCTTAGACACGTGTCTAAACTCTGCTGTGCTGTTTGGGTCTATTTGACTAGAAAAAAAGTTTGCGAAGCTGCAGATTAATTATTATGAGGATATGCAAATCGTGGTTAGGCAAGTTTGTTTATGAATAGGTGTGGTTATTATGAGTATTGTTTTTTTTTTATTTTAACTCTTTTCGTATGAAATAAAGATTGTTACGTATGTACTGTTCAGGTCAGTATGACCTGATAGTGTTTTATACATTTTATACAGGTCTCCCTCCATATTTTCAGCCATATAAATGATTTATAATATCATTGTGGATTATTTATTGCATCTACTATTGTTTATCGATTTCTCCAGTTCCTGCTGGTCCGTGCTCTCGATACATTTGCAAGTTACTGCAGATGAATGGGCTTTGAGTACAGGTCTGTGCAGGTCTGTTTCACTGTAGTATATAAGCTCTTATAATTGCTTCACTGGTTAGTGTTTGCGTGATTTTATTATCATTATTGTTGTTTATTCATATAATGCTATTTTATTCTACAATGCTGATTTTAACCCGTGAAAATCAGCAGTGTCCATTATTTGAAAACTTGGGTAAAAATGTGGCAAAGATGTCCATTGAGTGAAGCTGAATTGGAAAAGCTTGCCAACGCCTCAGATTCTGAAGACGATATCCAACTGGTGTGTTCGAAGATGAGGACCACACAAGTGGCTAGGAAAGTGAATATGAGAATTCTGATTCTGAAGTTGAATCTGATGAGGCATGATGCCCAGACAACAAATCCAATGCAAGCAATCCAGTCTAAAAACAAAAATGTAATTTGGAACTTGTAGCCTTCTGCCCAGGCAGGAAAATTGTCTTTTGCTAACATCAGATAATTCTCTAATAACTGTTAGAGAAGTTTGGGATAAATGGATAGAGATTCTTCAAAAATTATACAATACTGGTGAAAATGTCACTGTCTATGAACAACTTGTGGGATTCCGAGGCGCTAGAATTCAATTTTTTCTCCAGTTCCTTTTTGCTTCATTCCGGTGGTCAACGGATTAGAATCAGGCTGCAATCATTTGGAGCCACTGAACTACAATACACAGTAGTTTTTTCCCCTTTTTTCTTGCTAAATATATACCGAGTAAGCCAACAAAGTACGGAATCAAAATTTGGACACTTTGTGACAGCAGCAGTTCATATGCTCTAAAAGCTCAGGTTTATATAGGGAATAAGCCTGGAGTAACACCTGAAAAGAATCAGGGTATGCGAGTCATTTCAGATTTGACGTATGGACTAAGACAACAAAATGTGACATGTGACAACTTTTTTACATCGCACCAAACGGGACAGCTGTTGCTAAAACTAAAACTTTCAATGGTGGGCACTGTAAGAAAAAGCAAGCCTGAACTACTACAATGTATCCTTGGTAAAGGAGATGTTCATAGTTCAATGATTTACTTTACTGGAGATACGACAGTGGTTTCTTATATTCCCAAAAAACAAACAGGTCATTCTGATGACCATGACGCACCATAACAATGCAGAATGTAGTCAAGATGAGAAAGCCACAGATGATATTAGATTATAATTCCACAAAGAGGCAGTTTATACACTCGGTGGCCAATGGTTTTATTTTATATCATTCTTGATGTATCTGCCTACAATGCATTTGTTTTATGACATGAAATAAACCCCGATTGGAATAAATGAAGACTTTTTCTGGAAGATTTAAGAAAGTCACTTGTTATGCCATCTATTTTAGGAAGAAATGTAAAACCCCAAAGTTAAGGAGCAGCAGTCATAGTAAACTCTATCCAGCAGCTCAACAAAGCGAACCTACGGCCTCCACCAGCACTGGAAAAAGCCTTAAATAGGAAAAGATGCAGCATTTGTCTATCTTCCTGTGATAAAACAAATATTACATGTTCTAGTTGTAGTAGTCAATATTTTTATAAAGCACATGTGAGTTATTTATGTGCAGAATTTAAAAATGCTGAAAATAGCAATAAGTGAACCTGTACAACCCTTTGCTTTATTTTCTTTACAAAACTGACATTTTTATTTTTATTTTTTGTTTTTGACCAATGCAACTAGTATTCAAATAAAACTCTTAGAGTAGCTAAATGTCAAAATTAACAGACTTTAATAGGTCGGGTCACATTGTCCCGAAAAGTACAAGTGTATAGCCAATACGAACAGAACAGCAGGGTTAAGCAACACCTCAGTTTATCATCTTTATGTTATTATATATTATTTGCCTGTAGGTATTTGCATGTATTCCACATGTGCTTATCTAGTGAAGCGGAATGCATGCGTTCTAATGCAAGTCAATGGTGGCGAAAACGCAGCACTTCCACAAAATAATTGGTAATGCTGCGTTTTTTTCCGCAATGATAATCCGCAGCGGAAATCCGCAGCGGATAATCCGCAGCAGGCATGCTTGCGCTCTGCAGTGTCTCTGAAGGATGACAAGCTGGATGGCAGCGTTCAGCTGCGATCCAGCCTGTCATCTCAATGCCATCCAAGCGTGGGAGAATTCTCCTGCTCAAGCGCTGAGCGCAGGAAAATTCTCCCACGCTGTCAGTGACGTGCATGAGGTGAGCTGAGTTCATTGGACATGAGCTCACCTCATTCACGTCACTGACAGCGTGGGAAAATTTTCCTGCGCTCAGCGCTTCAGCAGGAAAATTCTCTCACGCTCACTGCAAGCCCCGGGTGAATTTTCCCATGCTGTCAGTGTCGTGCATGAGGTGAGCTGAGTTCATTGGACATGACCTCGGCTCATCTTTATGCCGTCACAGCCAGACACTGAGGAGCTCAAGCATGCCTGCGCTTCTCAGTGTCTGCGGCATGGCAAGCTGGATGGCAGCTTTCGGCTGCGATCCAGCCTGTCACGTGAATGTAGCAGAGCTGGAGCCGTCGTGGGAACCATGGAAAGGTAAGGATGATGTTGCTTTATTATTTTAATTTTATTGCAGAAGACATTGGCTTCAGCTGGAATGGGTGTGATGGTAATTATGGTTTAATTTTAGAACAATAAAGAATTGTGTGTTTTTTTCAATTAAAGGACTTTATTCTGGGTGTTTGTGTTTTACCAAATTTTCCTTGTTGAACTGGACACATGATGTAATAGTCGTTGCAGAGCGGAATAAAACATTCTTTTTTTATTATTTCGCCTCTCTGTTGCAGAGCAATAGCAAGCAGAACCTATGATAAAAACAAATTAGCAAACACCATGCAGTAAGTAAATAAATAGTAATAGTACAGGTAAATAACACAGGGTACTTTAGTTGATACTCTTTTGATCAAAACAGCGTAAAAGCCATCCCACCGCGACAAGGTGTACCCAATCAAGATTGTCCCTAGTTCTTGTAGTACACCTCACTATGTGCCAGCGCATCTCAAAATAGACGAGGGCCAGAGCAAGACGCAGACCTGACTGTTTGAACATATGCCCGTGGGAAGCTATATAGACAAAATGCACAGCTCCAATAGGTGTGCAGGTCCATTTCTTCAGTTTTGCTTTAGTTACTTGAATTTTGTACATCTAACAGCATAACCTCCCCTTTTTGGGCTGTGAATTTTGTCTATATAGCTTTCCCAGGCAGGTGTTGAAACAGTCAGGTCTGGGTCCTGCTGTGCCCCTGTCTATTTTGAGGCCTGCTGGCACGTATCAAGGTGAATTACACGAGTTAGGGATCATCCTGAGTGGGTTGGCTTTTAGACTCTCTTGATCAAAATAGCGTCAACTAAGTACCCTATGTTTTTTACATGTACTATTACTATTCATTTATTTGCTTACTGCAGGGTATTTGCTCTTTTGTTTTTATCCTAGGTTCGGTCTGTTAATGGTCACTGTGTGAATGTGACCTACACATTGCACTTAAACCAACAGGTGTGTTGGTACATTTCTTTGGTTTTGTTTTAGAGATATTAGCAAGCTATATATTTGGCACCTAATGAGGGGCATATACTTCTTTTACCTGTGTGATGCTAACCAATCATAAGCAGGCAGCAACTTAGCAGTAAAAGAACACTCCCCATAGTTTAGAGCAGGGTTCTCAGTGTGTGAAATGTATGATAGATAACCTGATCTCCTGGTATAATTTTTTCCATGATTAAATAGTGCTGGAGTACAGCACATATGACTAACACTTTTCCGATAAGGTACCTAGGGGGAGGGACAGCACAGCTGAGTTTAACTGTGTCACATTACAAACCTTTATATCAACCCTCATCCTTTCCTTACATTGTCAGCTCAGTTGTGCTGCCCCCTCCCCTACACTGCCTGTCCATAGATGAGAGCTCAAAGTATCAGTATCAAAGTTATATCTGTTGTGCTTTACTTGTAATCGCTCTTCAGGGAGATCAGATCAGGCTGTCATTACACCTCACACAAGCAGTATTCCAGAATGGGCAGGTTAATACTGTGTGAGATGCAATGACAGCCGTGATTTCACTGCGAAGCGATTACAAGTTGTTTTAGCACAATGGACAAAAGTGTAATTACTGACACATCTCAGTAATCAGGAGAGCTGATTGAAGGGTTTGTAATGTGACATAACTAAACTCAGCTGTGCTGCCACTACTCCCACACTGACACATGTAGAAGGTTACTCCAGAAGATCAGCGCTGTATCATATCATTCCTGGAGGCTATGAGTAAGGAGTATCACTCTGAAATGTGTGAACCATAACACTTCTCTTGCGGGACGTTTTTCCACTGTCTTTGATCTTGCCATCACATGTTTTAGTGAATTCAAATAAAAGCCTTTCTTAACAAAGTTCTGGATTACCTGCTGTTTTTTGGATTGCCTCTGTATTGCCTATATTATAAGCTAATTGTCTATTTTGCACTAAGTAACTAGAAGAAAAAACAGCCATTCTGATATGTGAACTTTGAATTTTTGTTAAATATTATTTTGAATCTTCTTATGATTATTGTATTCTCAGAAAGAAGTATGTTTTTTCTTCCAATGACAACACATGCCTTCCTCTTTCAGCTTACCAAAGGATGAAGATGAGAGAGAACATTTACTGTGCGCTGACTCATTACATTCTGGCATGGAATCTAACAGGAGGCAAAGTCCAGATACACTCTGAGTCTAATGCTACTTGATTTTTGGCCTGAAAAGTGAAGCAACGTGTAAATACGAAGAGCAATAGGTACATTTGCCTGAGAAACCAGTTAATGTTGCACTGTAAAGCAAGAATAAGCTTAAAGAGAACCTGTCATCAGGGTTATACATATTATACTAAAGGCATTGCCATAATGGGGCTGGTATACTGATTTAACACATACATTCAGTGAAGAAATCCGCTACCAGGTTTTTATAAAATCATCATTATGAGTTTTAGTCTTTGTGCATCAGGGCGGGACTGTGGGTAGGGTCTTCAGCTCAATCATGGCCCTAAAGCTGTCTATCTTCTTCTTCTTCCGTATTTAAATTTTGTGCCAGCGCTGTCCTAGCCACTGTAGGCTCTTGCGCAGATTGATATCTCGATGGGCTTCAATAAAATGGTGCCAGTAATGCACAGATTGATATTCTGGCAGTCTTTGAGAAAATAGCGCCGGTGACGGCGCATGCCCAGATTGAGATATCTGCTAGTCATTGGGCCAAAATCTCAATCTGCACATAATATTATGTACTGTAGTTCTGTTCACCATATCTATGAATATGGCACTTATCTAATAAAATTCAAGACTAAACTGATGGCAATGCCTTTTATTGACGTGCAGCAATGAAACTTATTAATTTTTTTTTAATGTTGAGGTGGTTTTGTCACCAGATTTCACAATATAAACTGTATACATTAGTAAACAAATCTCTTAAACCTGATGAAACTAGTGTACTTACTTTTAAAATCCATGTCAGTGTGGCTGTTTGATTATGATATTAAGATGAGAATTTTTTCAGTACAGCTATAAAATGAAAAAAATGGAATAGTTTATGAGTCCAAGTATATTTAGTCTTTGCCCACATAGCCTGACTGATAGCTGCAGCTTGTACTGGACAGTATGAAATCTCATCAGTAGGAGGAACACTGAGGAGCTATAAACCAGGCCAGGAGTGGAAAAATCGAGTTAAACTTTCATAAAAAAAATTATACATACATGGATTGTCAAAGTAAATCCAGTATCCTTATCGGGTCTAAAAAAACTGTAATGTATGTATTTTATGAAATATGGTGACATATCCATATTGGATATGAGCTTTTGTAGGTGGCATTTTTACCATAAGATGTTGTGCATGTTCATTAAGACTAACACTTTTATTACAGTTATTTTCAGCATTTTTACTAACCTGTATGCTCAGTTGTCTCTGAGCTAGTTTGTAGAGACCAACTGTTATGATAATGTCTCCTATACACAGTACACAAATATGGAGGACATAATAGCGCTCTAGGGTAAGATAAAACACTAGAAAGCAGCAACGGTGTCTTTTTTACTTCTCTTCACTCTGCTTTTCCTTTCTCCTCTCTCTCCCCCATATACTTAAATTGGTAGCTACTAGCTATAGCCTCTGTGGCAGTCCATCTTGTCTTGAGTAGAACAGATTTTAGATGTATTTCTTAGTGAATGATAAGTTCAGCAGGCAGTGGGGAGGAGAAGAAATGACTTAAAAGTAGACAAGCCTATTTCCAGGAAAAATACCGTATATGTTTCTTATACTTGCTTGTATTATTGATTTGTGCAGTTTGTTGAAAGGACAGTGACTATTTGACATAAATGTAAAGTGCAATAAAATCTGGTATTGCTTTTAGTAAATAGAATATTTTAGCAACAACTTATAAAAGTGTACTGAATATAATACATAGTAACATACATAGTAACGTAGGTTGAATAAAGACCTAGGTCCATCAAGTTCAACCTTTCTCCCCCAACTGTACTCCCTACACTAACACTACACTAACTTACTAACTTACTGGGACTAGACCTGACAAATGTATTATTATTGCCATTTTTATTATTGCTGCACTATTACAATTAAAATCATATGATAAAATCTAACTTCTCCAGAATTCAACCTTTTCTTAAAAACTTAAAACTGTAAAAACTCTTACTATTCCCCTGATTCATTCTCATCTGAACTACTGCAACTCTCTACTAATTGGTTCCCTTCTCCAATCTATGCTGAATCCAGCAGTCAGGCTCATATTACTTTCCAGCTGCTACAACGATGCCTCCACCCTGTGCCAGCCATTCCACTGGTTGCCCTACTGCTATAGAATACAACATAAACTTATCATGCTCACAAATAAAGCTGTGCACAGTGCTGCAGTGCCCTACATCTCTTCCCTCATCTCTATATTCCACCCAAAGTGTGCTCTCTTTTCTGCTAATGATCAAAGAGTCTCTTTTACACCTGATTAGTGAAGAGTGAGCATGTTCTGATAATCCTTTCAGTGAACCTGTTCGGGTGCTCGCCAAGTATTTGCGGCGTACTCGAATGTTATGTTTGAGTCACTCCGTGTGCATGATTTGCGACTGTTTGACAGCTTTAATACATGTGAGGAATGCCTAACAAACAGGGATTCCTCACATGTATTAAAGCTGTCAAACAGTCGCAAATCATGCACACGGAGTGACTCAAATATAACATTCGAACATGCCGAAGCTACTCAGAAAACACCCGAGCATGCTCGTAAATCTTAAGTAACGAGCATGCTCGCTCCTCACTACTCCTGACTTCAAGACTTTTGTCATACTGAGCCAGTTGTATGAAATGCATCAGTAGAGTAAAATCCCAGCACTCACATATGTTTTCAATGCTTCTTTTAATGAACAACCGCAGAAGACGTTTCAGCCCATCCCGAGCTTTTATCAATTCTACTGAATCTACTGACCTACTGATCCAAATTTTGATTTTCCACGTGCACCATCTTTCCCAGAACGGAGTGCCGACCATTTCTACTAGTTGTATGAAATGAACTATCACAGAAAATCTGGTTAACTCCCAGTATCCACAGTTTTAAGTGGGCCTTAAAAACACATTTCTTTAGGGCCTATCACATTACCTCATTAATCCAACAGTTTTTTGCTGTTTCCTACATTTTTCCCAGAATCTTGTCTTTTCTATCATCTATTCCAACACCCTCCATGACCTCAGTAGCACTTTGCATCCGGACATCTACAGATACGGCTGATGACTGGTTCATGCATCTTGACTTGAGTAACTTATTATGATAATGAAGGCTGGACCATGCTCTACTTCCATTTACTGTAGATTATAAACTTGCAAGCAGGGCCCTCATTCCTCTTGTATAAATTGAATTATATGGTACTCTGTAATGTCTGATATTGCTCGGAGATGCTCCATCTAAAATTGTACAGTGCTCTGGAATATGTTTGCGCTATATAAGTAAAACCATTATTGTTTATTTCAGAATAACTCTCTTTTTACAGCTCATAGATGATAGCAGTTAATACAGTGAGAATCCGCTATCATGCACTTTTGCATTTTTCATCAGTGTTTAGAGGATAATCAGAAGTAACTTGTACATTGATGTCTGAGATTCTTTGACTAGAGCTCAGGTTTGCTGTTCACTGTATTGTCAGTTTGCTGTAGTTTTTGATGTTGAACCAACCTAATAATTCTGGATCCAAACCAGGGTACAATGTACAAGGAATATTATTAACCCTTAATTTGTAAGTATTTCTTTATATTATTTGAAGAACACAATCCAGCATATTTCTGTTAACAGTATTTTATTAACTGGGACATTTTTACTGTTTTTTCATCTACAGAAATACATACGGAAGACTTTGAGCCAAGATACAAAATAAAACGGTAAATATTTCAAATATGTTCTGGTGTCTTTTTTTTTACTACTGTACTTTATTAAAAGGTGTTGTTTGACTTAGAAATCCCCTAAATTCTGTGCTAAGCAGCGTCTTGTGATCAAGACCCTTATCTTTTTGCCAGGCTGAACAGCCACGAAAAGAGTATATTTCCCATTATAAATATAGAACCTGTGATTACACATACAGCCTTTAAATTTCAGTTTGAATTGTGCAATGCTGCACTTGTCCTGTGGGGGTGCTGCAGGAATATGGAACATATATTGAAAGGTATTCCCACAGATTCATACTTGAGAAATGTCCCAGATTTCTTGTGGCTCCTGGACTAAAAGGGGTTGGGATTTATGTAAACTCCAGGTGAGGGAGTTTACAGGAAGAGCGAGGGCTAGCTTCAAGAGGGACCTAATTGTTTCTGATTACAGTTATTACTATTGAAAAAATACATATCTCTATAAAAATCAGTCAGGACAAGGTAGATGATGTGAATAAAGGGAGCAGGGTGGGTACATCTAGAATTTAGACTCTCTTTAGTGATCCAGAAGAAGTGTACAGTGACTTGTGAAAGTTTTCATCCCCAACCACCCCCACCCCTTGCCACCAACCAATCAATCCCCTGGCATTTTTTATGTTTTGCTACCTCACAACCTGGAATTTCACTTTTTTTTCTTTTTTTTGAGGGTTTGCATCAGTTCATGTAAAGAACATGTCTACAACTGTGAACATTTGATTTTCTTTTTACTGTGAAGTAGACAACAAATAGGACAAAATAACTGAAAATTCAGTTTGCATGACTATTCATCTCCCTAAAGTCAGTACTTTGTAGAGCCTCCTTTTGCAGCAATTGCAGCTGCAAGTCACTTTGGATAAGTCTCTGAGCTTTCCACATCTTGGCACTGGGATTTTTGCCCATTCCTCAATTCAAAGCTGCTCCACCTCCTTCAAGTTAGATGGTTTCCTCTGGTGAACAGTAATTCTCAAGTGTGACCACAGATTCTTAATTGGATTAAGGTCTGGGCTTTGACTAGGCCACTCCAAAACATTTACACGTTTCCGCTTAAACCACTGAATTGTTTCTTTAGCAGTATGCTTTGGGTCATTGTCTTGTTGGAAGGTGAACCTCCGTCTCAAATCACTGACAGACTGAAATAGGTTTTTCTCAAGAACATCCCTGTATTTTACACCATCCATCATCCCCTTGACTCTGGCAATTTTCCCTGTCCCTGCTGCTGAAAAACATCCCCACAGCATGATGCTGTCACCACCATATTTCACCATGATGCCATGATGTTCTTGGGGTGAAGAGCTGTTTGGTGCCAGATATAGTGCTTACCTTGGTGGCCTAAAAGTTCAATTTTGGTCTCATCTGACTACTGCACCTTCCTCCATACATTTAGGGAGTCTCCCACATGACTTGGCAAACTCAAAACGAGCCTTACAAACGAGCCTTTTGTGAGTAAGTAAAGGCTTTTTTTTTGTCCACACTTCCATAAAAGCCACCACCATGGAGTGTAGAGCTTATAGTGATTGTATGGACTGATACTCCAGTCTCTGCTTTGGAACTCTGCAGCTCCTTCAGGGTTACCTTTGATCCCTGTACTGCTTCTCTGATTAATGCCCTACTTGCCTGGGCTGAGAGTTTTGGTGGGTGGTCCTCTCTTGGCAGGTTTGTTGTGGTACCATGTTCTTTCCATTTGATGAGAATGGATTTGATGGTGCTCTGGGGGATCATCAGAGATTGGGATTTTTTTTTATAACCCAACACAGACTTGTACTTCTCAACAACTTTGTCCCTGACTTGTTTGGAGATCTCCTTGGTCTTCATGGTGTTGTTTGGTTAGTGGTCCTTCTTGCTTAATGGTGTTGCAGCCTCTGTAGCCTTTCAGAAAAAGTGTGTATATACTGACTGACCATGTGACACTTACATTGCACACAGGTGGACTTCATTTCACTAAGCATGTGACTTATGAAGGTAATTGCTTGCAACAGAAATTTTTAGGGGCTGCATAGCAAAAGAGGTGAATATGTATGCACATGCCAATTTTTAATTATTTGATCCCATAAATTTAATTTATGCCTATATTTTTCACACTTCACTTCACCAACTTAGACTATTTAGTTCTGATGCATCACACACAAAAAGGATAACAAAAATATTTAAACACAGGTTGTAATGTAACAAAATAGGTAAAAAGCCAAGGGGGATGAATATTTTCGCAAGCCACTGTACATATTAATCTACTCTAAAGGCAAGATGTTCTTGCAATTTTAAACTACTGATCAGAATAGATCAGCACTAAAACAAGAATTCTTTACATGTACATGTCCAAAGTGACTCTTCTCAAGACTAAATATAGTTATTTTATTAATCTTTGCTCATACCTAAGACCCCCTCATCACTTTGGTGGTCCTGTTTGTACCTTTTCTAACTTCAGAGCATTTTTCCAAAGAACTGGATGCAATACAAATAAATTGTAAGATCTCATTCAGATGTACCTGTTCAAAATTACCGAAACAAGTTTGTGGGTCTGCGAAAATCCTCCGACAGCACACGGATGGCATAAGTATGAAATTTGTGTTTTGTCCATGATGAAATTTGTAATTTGTAGGAGAAGCTTTGTCATTTTTTTCTTACGTAAAAGTCACTGATGGCGCATTAATAGTAAAAACTGAAACACTGGTGAATATCAAATCCAAAACACTGATGAAAATCAAACCTTTTTGCGTACGTGAAAAAGTATGACTGAATCGGTCACATAAACATTAATGATTTTTGTTATTCTGCTTTGTCATAGGAGCAGAACGATGTTGATGGAAGCAACAGATCCTTCACATACACAGACACCAGTGGTTCCTGATAGACATCATTAACTATAATGGGTTCCATCCGGTTTTCTTCATGATGTCCCTCATTTTACCATACAATGGGTTGATCTTTAAATGAAGCCTCCAATGTAAATGTGAATAGAGCCTTACTTATTAATATTATATTCCTGCCTAGGATCTAGAAGATGTTTTACACATAAAAACCAATTCTATTCTGTTTGCTTTACAAGACACAAGCAACCACCTCACTGTAATGATGAGTGATCTTCACTTGTCTTACCATCTTGAAAAAATTAAAAGTTTTCCAAGAATATCTGTTTAGGTAATCATTTATCTATGTACTGGTCCAAGTTCTCATATAAAAGTGTGTTAGGCTGTGTGCCCACTATGCGTTTTTTAAGCGTTTCCGCAGCGGCAATTCCGCTGCAGAAACGCTTAAAAAACGCTTGGTAGAAGGTCTGCCATGTTCCCCAATGATAATCTGCATGTGCTGTGCACATGCTGCGGAAATTTCCGCTGCGGATTATCATTGCGGAAAAATCCGCAGCACTACCAATTATTTTGCGGAAGCGCTGCATTTTCGCCGCCATTGACTTGCATTAGAACGCATGTCATCCGCATCACTGCATCTGTACATGCAGAATCCATGCGTTTCAATGTGCGGATAGTACCCGGGTTTGAAGAACAGGAGACTCTCCTCCGTCCTGTGTACCATAGAACCTGTAAAAAAAAGAATAAAATAAAAAATAAATATTATACTTACCTTCTGATGGCCCGCGGTGCACTTGTCTTCGCTTGCCGGCAGCTCGCGATAGACTAAAGGACCTGCGCTGTCGTCATTTATTCATGTGACAGGTCACGTGACCGCTGATTTCGGCAGGTCCTTAAATCTACCGCGAGCTGCCAGCAAGCAGAGACAAGGACTCCGGGGGCCATCAGAAGGTAAGTATAATATTTATTTTTTATTTTTTACCATTCTTTCGGTCACACAATATGAATCCATGCCAGTTGCATGGATTTATATAGTGTGACCAAGTTGTCAAGCACTTTCCAAGTGATGCTAAAATCGCTTGGAAAGCACTTGACAACCCACATGCAGAAATGCAAGTGAAGAAAGCTTCACATCCGCTTGTCCCTGGCAGGAAAAATGAATGTATAATCCGCATGCATTTTTTCTGCAAGGGAGATGCAGAAACGCTCAGGAAAAAATCCAGAGCATTTCTGCATCGTGGGCACATAGCCTAAAAAGGGTTTTCCAGAACTGAGATATAGATGATCTGTTAGCAGTTCTTGCTGCGGCTGGATATCCACAATGTACGAAGGCAGAACAGTACAACTCCATATACTATGTAGTGGCCGTTCTCAGTTGATGTCACTCAGCTGTGCCACAGGCTGATCGCCTCCATGCCACGCAACATTGATGCAGTAATTGATGCAAAAGGAGCCCCGACCAAGTATTGAGTGCATTTACTGAACATACATTTCAGTAGGCCAACATTTCGGATTTTAAAAACATTTTTCAAGCTGGTGTTATAAAGTATTCTAATTTACTGAGATAATGACTTTTGTGTTTTCATTGGCTGTAAGTCATAATCATCAACATTAACAGAAATAAACACTTGAAATAGATCACTCTGTTTGTAATGACTCTATATAATATATGAGTTTCACTTTTTGTATTGAAGAACTGAAATAAATTAACTTTTTGATGATATTATAATTTAGTGAGATGCACCTGTATATGTTACTGAAATACAGTGTGGAAAATAAGTATTTGATACACTGCCGATAATGCAAGTTTTCCCACCTACAAAGAATGGAGAGGTCAACTGCGAGAGACAGAATCTAAAAATAAATACAGAAAATTACATTGTATGATTTTTACATAATAAATTTGTATTTTATTGCTTGAATTAAGCATTTGATACCATAGAAAAACAGAACTTAATATTTCATACAGAAAGTTTTGTTTGCAATTACAGAGGTCAGACATTTCTTGTAGTTCTTGACCAAGTTTGCACACACTGTAGCAGGGATTTTGGCCCACTCATCTATATAGATCTTCTCCAGATCTTTTGGAACTATAGCTGGGCAACATTGAGTTTCAGCTCCCTCCAAAGATTTTCTGTTGGGTTCAGGTATAGAGTCTGGCTAGGCCACTCCAAGACCTAAAACCAGACAATGTGAACTGAGGTCTAAGATGGCAGACATACAAGAAACCGAGGCATGTTCACACTAGCAAAAAAGAAGCAAGACAAAAATATATCTCATACCCTACCATAATTATATATAAATGTAAAGCAAAGTTGCATAATAAATATAGGGTACTTAGTGAACTATTTTTGATCAAAAAAAGTATACAAGCCGTCCCACCAGCGGCAAGGTGACCCTAAATTGGGACGGTACCTATACTGCCTATATTAAAAACCTTACTGTATATCAAAGTTGAAGTAATGCATATAAAAGGGTAGACAAATAGGACCGGGTCCCAACTCCAGACCACCTAGGCCCGTGGTAAGCTACATATATACCAATCAGCTCAACAAAGGGCATGCCACACCCTTAAATTGCACAGAATGCAAACAAGTCAAAAAACCAGACAATGTGAACTGAGGTCTAAGATGGCAGACATACAAGAAACAGAGGCATGTTCACACTAGCAAAAAAGAAGCAAGACAAAAATATATCTCATACCCTACCATAATTATATATAAATGTAAAGCAAAGTTGCATAATAAATATAGGGTACACTCCAAGACCTAGAAATGCTTCTTACGGAGCCACTCCTTAGTTACCCTGGCTGTGTGTTTTGTGTTATTGTCATGCTGGAAGACCCAGCCACGACCCATCTTCAATGCTCTTACTGAGGGAAGGAGGTTGTTGGCTAAAATCTCGCAATACTTGACTCCATCTATCCTCCCTTCAATAAGGTGCAGTCGTCCTGTCCCCTTTCAGAAAAGCACCCCCAAAGTATAATGTTTCCCCCACCATGCTTCATGGTTGGGATGGTGTTCTTGGGATTGTACTCATCCTTCTTTTTCCTCTAAACACGGCGAGTGGAGTTGATACCAAAAAGTTCTATTTTGGTCTTATCTGACCACATGACCTTCTCCCATGTGTGACGCCTACTTCGTTACTCGCTAGCCCACCCTGAGAGATGGGGGTACTCGGAACCGGGCCTCCAGGTGGAAAATGGATGTAGTTGTGGCCTAGGCCTGGCCCGTGCCCAGGGTTGGCACATCAAAATAAGGGCTAGGAGGAATGGTGGTAATCGAGTGGTTATATTGACTACGCCACCTGTGGTTTCTGGTGATCCTCCACCAGCGCTGCGTTCAGTCCTCTGAGGCGGGATGTAGTGGCAGCAGCAGATGGTACTACTCCCCACAGGTGGAGCAAGGCCTCAGGGCAGAGGAGACAGAAGGATGGGAATTGTAGTGGGAGATGTGGTGCGGTGCTGCATTGCAATAAGAAACCGGAGGCCATAGGGGTAGTCTTCCAAGCTTTACTCACGGTAGAATGCACAGCTGCAAGGCTTCTCCCTGCTCCTCACGGCGCGCTGCGGCCACCAGGACCGACAACCTCCGAGTAGTTCAGGTGCTTTGGTCAGGACCCCGCACCAGAGTGTTCCTAGAAGTTCCCACTAGGTCCTCTCCTGTCCATATGTGATGCGTGTACTAAGGCCGGGTCTCCCTCTGGACTATGCACAGAACAAGGGTACGGGTGGCAACTCCGCTCCGTCCGTTACCCGGTGGGATCCACTGAGCCTCCGGGCTTCTCCGACTAAGACGTGAAGTGACAGAGTCAGATATCGGGGGCCGGTACCCCTTTTGCAGCAGGACTCCCTCTGACTAGGCCAGAATAGTGAGGACAGGTGGTGTATACTGCTCCGTCTGCATCCCCCTGGGATCCTTTTGCCTGCGGAGCTTTACTCCTCCGCTCCTCTCAGGCCTTCTTGGGTAGGGACCTAGACCGGGTAGAGACAGCCGTTAACTCTAGCCCGCTCCTCGACTCAAGGCCAGAGTACGAGGACCGTGTCCCCATCAACTGCAGGTTCACACAGAAAGCCACGTTCAGTGATGAAGATCACAATCAAAGACCATAAGCCCAAGATGGCTGTTTATTAAATATGAATTATTAAGTGTAACCTAAATGTGCGTCCTCCACCCTCACCCACTACTAGGTTCCCCCATCTCCACTTATCCCGGCTGGGGCAGCACCCTGGTGCATATAAGTCCTCCACAGGTGGGAGAGGTGTAGTGTTGGATGCAGAGGTGGGTCCTGACAGCTGCACCATCCTTATCTCGAAGGAGAGATACCACACCTCATTAAAGAGATGCAGTACCCCTGTGGCAACCAAACCCTCAGGGGCGCCACACATGCCTCCTGGATCATCCAAATCGTCATTGGTAAACTTCAAATGGACCTGGACATGTGCTGGTGTGAACAGGTGGACCTTGCGTGCCCTGCAGGATTTTAATCCATGACGGCGTAGTGTGTTACTACCAGTAATGTTTGAGACTGTGGTCCCAGCTCTCTTCAGGTCATTGACCAGGTCCTCCCGTGTAGTTCTGGGCTGATTCCTGACCTTTTTCAGAATCATCCTTACCCCACGAAGCGAGATCTTGCATGGAGCCCCAGACCTAGGAAGACTGACAATCATCTTGTGTTTCTTTCATTTTCCAGTAATTGCACCGACAGTTGTTGCTTTCTCAACAAGCTGCTTGCTTATTGTCCTGTAGCCCACCCCAGTCTTGTGCAGGTCTACAATTTTGTCCCTGGTGTCCTTAGAAAGCTCTTTGGTCTTGGCTATGGTGGAGTGGTTGGAATGTGATTGACTGAGTGAGTGGACAGGTATCTTTTATACAGGTAATGAGTTCAAACAGGTGCAATTAACCCCTTTATGCCATATGACGGACATAGCTCGTTATGAGCGGGTGTAAACACGCAGTGACAGTTCAGTGCCGACAGCTGTCACTGACAGTTGAGCGGCATTGGAAGAGGTGCGGGGCCCCATGCCGTTGGTCCCTGCACCTAGATCGCTGTGATCGATCAGTGAATCTGACTGACCGATCACAGCATGATCGCGCAGGAGCCCGATCAGAGCCGGAGCTTAGTGCTGCCAGTGGCTGAGCTCCTGCACTAGCAACCAAGAGCAGTGGCTGTTAACCCCCTAAATGCCGCGACCGCTCGCATTGAGGAGGCAGGCAGAGGGAGCTCCCTCTGCCTTCAAATCAGCACCCGCGTGACGTCATCATGGGAGCCAGATTGTTGCCATGTTGATCCCTGGGTCACCAAGCTACGGAAAGCTTCTGAGGCTATGCTCACAGCATGGTCTAAGAAGCTTTCAGTATTGGTATAATGCAGTGCAATGGTAGTGCATAGAGGGACTAAGTAAAAAAGTTTAAAAAAAGTTTTAAAAAAATGTAAAAATATAAAAAAAATATTTAAAAATACTAAAAAATATTACACTAATAAATATAAATTTTATGTAAAAAAAATAAAAATAAACAAAAAAAATACACATATTTGGTATCGCCGCATCCGGAACAACCCAATCTATAAAAATGTCACACTAGTTAACCCATTCAGTGAACGCTATGAAAAAAAAAAAACTTAGCAAACTATGCTTTATGATCATAATGCTCGAAAAATGTGAAATAAAACACGATCAAAAAGACAAATTTAAATAAAAATGGTATAGCTGAAAACTTCATCTTGTCTCGCAAAAAATCAAGCTACCATACAGCTCCATCAGTTAAAAAAATAAAAAAATATAGCTCTCAGAATAAAGCGATGCAAAAAAGATTATTTTTTAAAAAAAGTTTTTATTGTGTAAAAGTGCCAAAACATAAAAAACTATAGAAATATGGTTACACTGTAATCGTACTGACCCGAAGAATAAAGGTACCTTATCAATTTTACCACACGCGGAACGGCATAAAAATACCCAAAAAACAATTCCTGAATTGTTGGTTTTTGGTCATGCTGCCTCCCCAAAAATCGCAATAGAAAGTGATCAAAAAATGTAATTTGCCCAAAAATGGTACCAATAAAAACGTCAACTCGTCCTGCAAAAAGCAAGCTCTCACATGACTCTGCTGTCCGCAATATGGAAAAATTTTAGCTCTCAAAGTACGGTTATGCAAAAATTAGTTTTTGCAAGAAAAAAAAAGTCTTTTAGTGTATGACAGCAGCCAAACAAAAAACCCGATATAAATCTAGTATCGCTATAATTGCACCAACCCGAAGAATAAAGTTGTCTAATCACTTATACCACAGGAGGAATGGCATAAAAAATAAATAAAACCAATTCTTCACCTGCTATTGATTTGATCATTCTGCCTCCCAAAGATCGCAGTAAGGCTTGGCGCACATTTATCCTGCGCTCTACGCTGAGCACTTACACTGAGGTTTCCATGTAAATCTCCGAAATACGTGATTCAGACTGAAGCCCCAGCAGAAGATTCACCATAATGATGCAGATGGAGGCACTGTGGATGCCGTCTGGCCTGTGATCCGGCGGTGTCCGTCTTTTAAGGCATGCTTAAAAGCGCGGTCAACCACAGTTTTGTGCACCTCTGAAAAGAAGGACACCACTGAACAGAGGCCCGATGGAGTAAATGGATCCCTCGGGGGATTCATCTGAATCACGTCACTTGGAGATTTAGATGGAATCACCGATGTAAGTGCTCAGCATAGAGCACAGGATAAATGTGATCCAAAATGTTTTGTAAAATGGCTAAGCAGTACTGTACAGCCACATATGGAGTATTTCCACATTCAGCAGAAATTGTTGGACAAATTTTGGTGCCATTTTTACCCATTTCCCCTTGTGAAAATGTAAAATCTGAGGCTAAAGCAAAATTTTTGTGATAAAAATGTAATTATTTTTTCATTACTGCCCAATGGTATAAAATTATATGACACAACTATGGTGTCAATATGATAACTGCACCCCTAAATGAATTCATTGAGAGGTATAGTTTATAAAATGGGTTCTCTTATTGGGATTCTGCTGTTCTAGCACCTCAAGGGCTCTCCCAGTGGGTCATGGCACCCTCAAACCATAACAGTAAAATCTGCACTATAATATGACGCTCCTTCCCTTCTGAGTTTTGCACTGTGCCTCAAAAGTAGTGCCTGATTACATGTAGGGTATTGGCGCACTCAGGAGAAATTGCACAACAAACTGAATGGTTTCCTATAAGCCCTTATAAAAAGTAAAAATTCAGGGCTAAAACAACATTTTAGTGGAAGAAATGTAATTATTCTTTCTTCACCGCCCAATGGTATAAATTTCTGTGAGGCACATATGGTGTCAATATGCTCACTGCATCCCTAGATTAATTCATTGAGAGGTTTAGTTTGTACAATGATGTCACTTATGGGGTGTTCTGCTGTTCTGACACCTAAGGGGCTCTGCCAATGTGACATGACACCCTCAAACAATTCCAGCAAAATCTGACCTCTGATATGGCGCTTCTTCCCTTCTGAGCTTTGCACTGTGCCTCAAAAGTAGCTTTCCCCCACACATGGGGTACTGGCGCACTCAGAAAAAATTAAATAACACATATTGGGGTCCATTTCCTCCTGTTATTCTTGTGAAAATAAAAAAATTGGGGTACAAGATAATTTTTGTGGAAAAAATGTGATTTTTTTTATTTTTACAGCTCTATGTCATAAACTTTTGTGAAGCACCTGGGGGTTCAAGATGCTCACCACACATCTAGATAAGTTCCTTAAGGGTTCTAGTTTCTAAAATGGGGTCACTTGTGGGGGGTTTCCACTGTTTAGGCACATCAGGGGCTCTCCAAACACAACATGACGTCCTCTCTCAATTCCAGCCAATTTTGCGTTCAAAAAGTCAAATGATGCTCCTTCCCTTCCGAGCCCTGCTGTGCACCCAAACAGTGTTTTTCCTCCACACATGGGGTATCAGCATACTCAAGAGAAATTGCACAATAACTTTTGCTATCCAGTTTTTCCTGTTACTCTTGTAAAAATGAAAAAATTGGGGTGAAAAAAAATTAAATGTCAATTTTTTCCTTCCACATGACTTCAGTTTCTGTGAAGCACCTGAAGGTTTAATAAACTTCTTGAATGTGGTTTTGAGCACCTTAAGGGGTGCAGTTTTTAGAATGGGGTCACCTTTGGGTATTTTCTGTCATATAGACCCCTCAAAGTCACTTCTAATGTGATGTGGTCCCTAAAAAAGGTTTTGTAAATTTTGTTGGAAAAATTAGAAATCACTAGTCAACTTTTAACCCTTATAACTTCCTAACAAAAAAAATTATGTTTCAAAATTTGTGCTGATATAAAGTAGACATGTGGGGAATGTTATTTATGAATTATTTTGTGTGGCATAACTCTCTGATTTAAGGGTATAAAAATTCAAAGTTTGAAAATTGTGAATTTTTTGCCAAATTTCCAATTTTTTCACAAATAAACGCAAGTCATATCAAAGAAATTTTACCACTACTATGAAGGCCAATATGTCTCGAAAAAAACAATCTTAGAATCAATGGAATCTGTTGAAGATTTCCAGAGTTATTACCTCAAAACTGACACTGGTCAGATTTGAAAAATGAGGCCTGGTCATTAACGTACAAAGTGGATTGGTCTTTAAGGGGTCAATACAGGTAATGAGTGCATAGTAGGAGGGCTTCTTAAAGAAAAACTAACAGGTCTGTGAGAGACAGAATTCTTGCTGGTTGGTAGAAGATCAAATACTTATTTCATGCAAGAAAATGAAATTCAATTATTTAAAAATCATACAATGTGATTTTCTGTTACTTATTTTTAGATTCTGCCTCTCGCAGTTGAAGTGTACCTACAATAAAAATTACAGACCTCTCCTTTCTTTGTAGGTGGGAAAACTTGCAAAATCAGCAGTGTATCAAATATCATACTTATTTTTCCCACTGTAGGTATACTGTATATGTATTGTGCAATTAGCACCTTCTGCACTTTATATACCCTAATAGCTCTTTTGTTACAATACATATACAGTACAGACCAAAAGTTTGGACACACCTTCTCATTTAAAGATTTTTCTGTATTTTCATGACTATGAAAATTGAACATTCACACTGAAGGCATCAAAACTATGAATTAACACATGTGGAATTATATACTTAACAAAAAAGTGTGAAACAACTGAAAATATGTCTTATATTCTAGGTTCTTCAAAGTAGCCACCTTTTGCTTTGATGACTGCTTTGCACACTCTTAGGATTCTTTTAATGAGCTTCAAGAGGTAGTCACTGGAAATAGTTTTCACTTCACAGGTGTGCCCTGTCAGGTTTAATAAGTGGGATTTCTTGCCTTATAAATGGGGTTGGGACCATCAGTTGTGTGGTGCAGAAGTCTGGTGGAAACACAGCTGATAGTCCTACTGAATAGACTGTTAGAATTTGTATTATGGCAAGAAAAAAGCAGCTAAGTAAAGAAAAATGAGTGGCCATCATTACTTTAAGAAATGAAGGTCAGTCAGTGCGAAAAATTGGGCAAACTTTGAAAGTGTCCCCAAGTGCAGTTGCAAAAACCATCAAGAGTTACAAAGAAACTGGCTCACATGAGGACTGCCCCAGGAAAGGAAGACCAAGAGTCACCTCTGCTTCTGAGGATAAGTTTATCCGAGTCACCAGCCTCAGAAATCGCAGGTTAACAGCAGCTCAGATTAGAGACCAGGTCAATGCCACACAGAGTTCTAGCAGCAGACACATCTCTACAACAACTGTTAAGAGGAGACTTTGTGCAGCAGGCCTTCATGGCAAAATAGCTGCTAGGAAACCACTGCTAAGGACAGGCAACAAGCAGAAGAGACTTGTTTGGCCTAAAGAACACAAGGAATGGACATTAGACCAGTGGAAATCTGTGCTTTGGTCTGATGAGTCCATATTTGAGATCTTTGGTTCCAACCACCGTGTCTTTGTGCGACGCAGAAAAGGTGAACTTATGGACTCTACATGCCAGGTTCCCACCGTGAAGCATGGAGGAGGAGGTGTGATGATGTGGGGGTGCTTTGCTGGTGACACTGTTGGGGATTTATTAAAAATTGAAGGCATACTGAACCAGCATGGCTACCACAGCATCTTGCAGCGGCATGCTATTCCATCCGGTTTGCGTTTAGTTGGACCATCATTTATTTTTCAACAAGACAATGACCCCAAACACACCTCCATGCTGTGTAAGGGCTATTTGACTAAGCAGGAGAGTGATGGGGTGCTACGCCAGATGACCTGGCCTCCACAGTCACTAGACCTGAACACAATCGAGATGGTTTGGGGTGAGCTGGACCACAGAGTGAAGGCAAAAGAGCCAACAAGTGCTAAGCATCTCTGGGAACTCCTTCAAGATTGTTGGAAGACCATTTCCGGTGACTACCTCTTGAAGCTCATCAAGAGAATGTCAAGAGTGTGCAAAGCAGTCATCAAAGCAAAAGGTGGCTACTTTGAAGAACCTAGAATATAAGACATATTTTCAGATGTTTCACACTTTTTTGTTAAGTATATAATTCCACATGTGTTAATTCATAGTTTTGATGCCTTCAGTGTGAATGTACAATTTTCATAGTCATGAAAATACAGAAAAATCTTTAAATGAGGTGTGTCCAAACTTTTGGTCTGTACTGTATATCTTTTCTATATATGTGCCTTTATGGTCAGTATAAATATTGCATCTATACTTTCATACCCTATTGGTTCATGCCATTTTTTATATTTGTTTTTTTATTGTTTTTATTATTGTGTGGGCATCTGTCTTCTGAATTGCCACCACACTCCCACTTATGCCTTAAATAAATTTTTTTCTACTTCCAAAAGATTATCTTTATTGTTGACCATTTTTCGGGCTTTCCTTATTGGTTTAATAAGTTGCATTTACAGTTATAAGAAAAAGTTTGGGCACCCCTATTAATCTTAAGCTTCATGTTTTATAAAAATTGGTGTTTTTGCAACAGCTATTTCAGTTTGATATATGTAATGACTGTTGGACACAGTAATGTTTCTGCCTTGAAATGAGGTTTATTGTACTAACAGAAAATGTGCAATCTGCATTCAAACAAAAAGGTGCATAAGTATGGGCACCTCACCAGAAAAGTGACATTAATATTTAGTAGATCCTCCTTTTGCAAAAATAACAGCCTCTAGTCGCTTCCTGTAGCTTTTAATGATTTCCTGGATCCTGGATGGAGGTATTTTTGACCATTCCTCTTTACAAAACAATTCCAGTTCAGTTAAGTTTGATGGTCGCCGAGCATGGACAGCCCTCTTCAAATGATCCCACAGATGTTCAATGATATTCAGGTCTGGGGACTGGGATGGCCATTCCAGAACATTGTAATTGTTCCTCTGCATGAATGCCTGAGTAGATTTGGAGCGGTGTTTTGGATCATTGTCTTGCTGAAAGATCCATCCCCTGCGTAACTTCAACTTTGTCACTGATTCTTGAACATTATTGTCAAGAATCTGCTGATACTGAGTGGAATCCATGCGTCCCTCAACTTTAACAAGATTCCCGGTGCCGGGATTGGCCACGCGGCCCCAAAGCATGATGGAACCTCCACCAGATTTTACTGTGGGTAGCAGGTGTTTTTTTTGCAATGCTGTGGTTTTTTGCTGCCATGCATAACGCCTTTTTGTATGACCAAACAACTCAATCTTGGTTTCATCAGTCCACAGGACCTTCTTCCAAAAAGAAATTGGCTTCTCCAAATGTGCTTTTGCATACCTCAGCCGACTCTGTTTGTGGCGTGCTTGCAGAAACGGCTTCTTTCGCATCACTCTCCCATACAGCTTCTCCTTGTGCAAAGTGCGTTGTATAGTTGATCGATGCAGTGACAACATCTGCAGCAAGTTGATGCTGCAGCTCTCTGGAGGTGGTCTGATGATTGTCCTTGACTGATCTCACCGTTCTTCTCTGCCTTTCTGATGTTTTTCTTGGCCTGCCACTTCTGGCCTTAACAAGAACTGTCCCTGTGTACTTCCATTTCCTTACTATGTTCCTCACAGTGGAAACTGACAGGTTAAATCTCTGAGACAGCTTTTTGTATCCTTCCCCTGAACAACTATGTTGAATAATCTTTGTTTTCAGATCATTTGACAGTTGTTTTGAGGAGCCCATGATGCCACTCTTCAGAGGAGATTCAAACAGGAGAACAACTTGCAAGTGGCCACTTTAAGTAGCTTTTCTCATGATTGCATACACCTGGCTATGAAGTTCAAAGCTCAATGAGGTTACAAAACCAAAAAAGGGCTTTAGTAAGTCAGTAAAAAGTAGATAGGAGTATTTAAAACAAGAAAATGATAAGGGTGCCCATACTTATGCACCTGTCAAATTTTGTTTGAATGCAGATTGCACATTTTCTGTTAGTACAATAAACCTCATTTCAAGGCAGAAACATTACTGTGTCCAACAGTTATTACATATATCAAACTGAAATAGCTGTTGCAAAAACACCAATTTTTATAAAACATTAAGCTTAAGATTAATAGGGGTGCCTAAACTTTTTCATATAACTGTACATGGGCTGAGTTTAGGCCGTTAAACGAGTGCGATAGACAATGTTGAAGTCCTTTGGTGCTTGTTTCCTGGCCTTTTTACACCGGTTGAGGAAGAATGATGAGGACAGAAAGATCACTAGATCAATCTGTCCCCATATAATATCATGTTATCAGCAGCACATCTGCAATTTATACCGGGCGACGTGCTGCTGAGAACAATGATTTTTGTTTTGGCATAAACAATTCATTCACCCAATGAGTAGGCAGCATTTTGCTTTTTAGTTGGGCGATTGCTGATGTTTGCACCTATAGACTAAACACACAGAGTATGTGACACACATGTATACATAAACTGCATGTTACACACACATGTATATACAGATAGCACACACACACATATACATAGAGCACATACATACAGATCCATGTATATACAGAGCACATACGTACAGGCACATACGTATATAGAGATACATGTTTACAGAGCACCTACATACCAAAACATGCATACACGGAGCACATACATACCAATGCATGCATGGATGGAGCAGATGCGTACCGACACATGCATGGATGGAGCACATACATACCGATGCATGCATGGATGGAGCAGATGCGTACCGACAAATGCATGTATAGAGCACATACATATTGACATATGCATGGAAAGAGCACATACATACAGAGACATAGTATAATGGTCTCCACACAGCCCCCCACACAGTATGATGAACCCCACACAAACCTTCACACTGAATAATTGCTCTCATACAGTATAATGACCCACACATAGCCCTCCATAAAGTATAAAGGCTCCCACATAGTCCTTCAAATATTATAATGTCCCCCACATTGCCCTCCATGTAGTATAATAAACCCCTATTGCCTTCCATCCATATGGTATAATGCGCTCCCATTACCCTTCATATATTATAATGCGCAATCATATAGTATAATGCGCCCCATTGCACTTAATATAGTAATATGGCCCCACATACCCCTCCATATAGTATAATGGCCCCCATAGCCCTCTAAATATTATAATGGCCCCCACATAGCCTTCCAAATATTATAATGACCTCCACATAGCCCTCCAAATATTAGAATGGTCCCCACATAGAGCCTCCATATAGTATAATGCACCTCCATAGTCCTCCACATAGTATAATTCACTCCCCTTAGTTCTCCATATAGTATAATTCACTCTCCATAGTCCTCCATATAGTATAATTCACTCCCTATAGTCCTCCATATAGTATAATGGGCCCCATAGTCCTCCATATAATATAATGCACTCCCCATAGCCCTACATAATGCACTCCTTATAGTCCTCCATACAGTATAATGCACACACCATAGTCCTCCATATAGTATATTGCACCCCCATAGTCTTCCATACAGTATAATGCACCTCCATGGTCCTCCATACAGTATAATGCACAACCAATAGTCCTCCATATAATGTAATGGACACCATAGTCCTCCATACAGTATACTGCACAACCCATAGTCCTCCATACAGTATAATGCACCCCAAAGTCCTCAATATAGTACATATATTATAATGTACACCTCATAGTCCTCCATACAGTATAATGCACCCCATAGTCCTCCATATAGTATATTGCATTCCCCATAGTCCTCCATATAGTACCTATAGTATAATGCACACCCCATAGTACTCCATACAGTAAAATGCACATCCCATAGTCCTCCACACAGTATAATGCACCCACCATAGTCCTCCATACATTATTAGGGCTCTTTCACACGTCAGTGTCTCCGGTACGTGTGGTGACAGTTTTCACACATACTGGAGACACAAACACACATAGACCCATTCAAATTAATGGGTCTGCGGACATGTCAGTGTGTTTCCACGGACCGTGTATCCATGGGCAAAACATCCTGACATGTCTGTTTTTTGCACACCGCACAGGCCGTAAAACATCCCACACATGTGCATACTGATGACACATGGATAACATCCATGAGTCATCAGGGTGACATATACCAGCGCTTGGGAGTCAGCGGTACAGTTAACGCTGTTCCCAAGCACCGGGTGCTGAAGGCGTATCTCATCATTGTCCCCTGCATGCACTTCCATTCAGTGCGAGCAGAGGACAGTGTTGTGAGTTGTATTCAGGCCCCGCTGTCTCCAACAAGTCTAAAATTAAGAAAAAAATAAAAAACACATTATACTCATCTTTACACCTAATTCACTGAAGCCATTGTCCCCTGTAAACAAACCCAAAATAAAAAAGAACAATATCCCTCACCTGTCCGAAGTTTAAATAATCCAGTGTCCCATGCTGTAATCCATCTGTGCGACATTTCTTCATCAGCATGAGCGATGGCTTGAGGCGACCGCACATGCTGAAGAGCAGAGGAGAACGACGCCCCTGAGCTCACTGAGTGACAGAATACCGCTCAGTAAGTTCAGCACAGTTCAGGGGCCTGCTTGCTGCATTGAGTCATTCTCCCCTGCTCCTCAGTGTGTACTGTCGTCTCAAGCCGCACTCACACTGATGAAGAAATGTCGCACAGATGGATTACAGCGCAGGAAACTGGATTATTGCAACTTTGGACAGGTGAGGGATATTGTTCGTTTTTATTTATGGTTTGTTTACAGGTGACAATGGCTTAAGGGAACTAAAAAGTGATCAAAAAACGTTATTTACCCAAAAATGGTACAAATAAATTTGGTGCAAAAGCAGTGTTTATGTGGAATGAATGTAATTTTTGTTTTCACATCTAAATGTTATAAAATTTTGTGAATCACCTGTAGGTTAAAAATGCTCAGTACACCAATAGATGAATTCCTTGAGGGGTCTAGTTTCCAATTGTGGTTTCTGCTGTTCTGGCATCTCAGGGGTTCGGCTAATGGAGCCCACAATCTATTCAACCAGAATCTGCATTCTAAAAGCCAAGTAGCGCTCCTTCCCATTCGATCTCTGCCATGTGCTCAAACAGTAGTGTACAACCACATATAGGTTACTGTGTTAGAATCTGTGTCTTTTTGACCATCCGCCATTTTGTTGTGGTTTCTGGCTGCTGGTCTTTTTCCCCTAGTGTTGGGTTTGTTTTGGTCAGGTGATTGTATCACCCTTTATTACCCAGCACCTGCCTCCTAGTCCTTGCCGGACATCAGTGTTTATCCGTTAGTGTTCTGGCCAGGAGGTTTGATAGTAGTGTTTCTGTGTTTAGTTTTGTGCAGTTCTGGGATCTTCTAGTTCTGCCTGATGAGATTCCTTTTAGTCCTTTTTCGTTACTGCAGCTTCCTCTTTTCCTGCTAGGAGATCACCTGTTTGTTATCCCAGCCCTTAGATATTTTAGGGTTCCCTTCCCTCTTCCTTTAGGTCTTCTATTGAGTTTAGTCTAGGAAACATCGGTGGGTCTATTCGCCAGGAATAGGTTACACACTCCATCCCATCGTAGGGCCACAGACTAGACCTAGTGCAGAGACAGCTTTCCCCCTCTTGTCCTAGATTTTAGTTGCAGTATCGTAACATGCTGTCCCATTTGGTAAAAATTGCATAACAAATTAACCTGTCCATTTTCTCCTATTGCCCCTTGTGTAAATTATAAATTTGGTGCTAAATCAGTATTTTTGTTTTCACATCTAAATATTTTAAAATGTTCAGCGCACCCCAAGATTAATTCCTTGAGGGGTCTAGTTTCCAAAATGGGGTTACTTGTGGGTGTTTTTTGCTGTTTTTTGTGCATGTCAGTGGCTCTGCAAATGCGGCATGGCATTCACGATCTATTCCAGACAAATTTACGCTCCAAAAATCAAATTTCATTCTTTCCTTTCTGAGGCCTGCCATGTGCTCAAACAGCAGTTTTTGACCACATATGGGGTATCATAGGATTCAGGAAAAAATGCTCTACAAATTATGGGGTCTGTTTTTTCTTATTATCCATTGTGAAAATTAGAAATTTGGGGCCAAAACAACATTTTAGCTAAAAAAAATATAATTTTCATTTTCACATCCACATTTTAAAAAGTTCTGTAAGGCACCTACAACTTCAACAAGCTCAACACACTCCTAAATGAATTTATTCCTTGATGGGTATAGTTTCCAAAATGGGGTCACTTGTGGGAGTTTCTGCTGTTTTGGTACCTCAAGGGTTTTGCAAATGAGACATGGTATCTGCAATCTATTCCAGCCAAATTTACATTCCAAACACCAAATGTTGCTTCTTTTTCTTCGTCCAAGCCCTGTAGTATTTGCATACAGAACTTTTTGACTACATGTGGGGTATTGCCGCTTTCAGAAGAAAGTGAGTAACGAAATATGGGGTGCACTTTTTCATGTTACCTCTTGCAAAAGTGAAAAATTTGTCGATAAAGCAACATTTTCGTGAATAAAATGAAAATTTTCAATATGACAACCTAATTTTATCAAATTCTGTGTAATACTTGTGAGTTCAAAATGCTCGATATACCGCAAGATAAAAATCCTTGATGGTTGCAGTTTACAAAATGGGGTCATTTGTGGAGGATTTGTGCTGTTTAGGCACCTTAGGGGCCCTGCAAATGTGACATGGTGCCCGCAATCTATTTCAGCATTCTGAGCCTTGTCATTTGTCCAACAGAGGTTTCTGACCACATATGCGGTATCAGTGTGCTCAGAAAAAAACTGGTAACAAATTTTGTGGTCCATTTTGTCATGCTATCCCTTGTAAAAAGTGAAAAAATTGGGGCTAAAGCAACATTTTAGAGGTAAAATTAAGTTATTTTTTTCAACTGCATTAATTCCTGTTTAGCACCTGAAGGGTTAAAAAATTTCCTGACAGCGTTTTTGAAGTATGTGAGGGGGGCGGTTTTTAAAATGGCATCACTTTTGGGAAGTGATATATAAGCCCCTCAAAGTCCATTTAAATCTGAATAGGTCCCTAAAGAAACCCTTCTAACAACCTAACAAATAAAATGACATTTGAAAAATTATGCAGATGTAAATTAGACATATGGGAAATTATATTTATTAATTATTTTGCACAGTATTACTGACTCGTTTAAAGATATAAAAATCAAAAGTTTGAAAATTGTGAATTTTAAAAAAATGTCTCCAAAATTCCAATATCTTTACAAATAAATGCAAAACATTTCAACCTAGATTTACCACTAACAAAGTACAATGTGTCACGAAAAAACAATCTCAGAATCTCTGGGACACGTTGAAGCATTCCAGCGTTGATACCAGAGTGACACTGGTCAGATTTCAAAAGTTTGGCCAGGTCATTAAGGTTAAAATTGGCTCCGTCACTAAAGGGTTAAACTGTGTCTATATAGATGTGCTATAAATCTTACCACTCAACGTAAAGAGTAACTGTCATTTTATTTTTATTCAAAAAATCAAGTACACATGAAAATAAGAAACTTTGTAATTTATCTTATTGGAGAAATCTGATTCTGTCTCTGACAGAATCGATCAGTCATTATCAAAATTTTCAATTCTGAGGCAAAATCAGTGAAGACAGACTTTTCCATTACTGAAATAGGAGATGGTTTGATGAATTTTCTCAAAAATTATATTCACAGCAAATAGATTTGCCATGAATCCCATTACACTAAAGCCTCAAATTGCCTTGAAAGGACATATGAAATACTCTGCAGTTTCCTATGACTGTACGTATCAAACTCTTTTTCAGCTCTTTAACACAAACACAGCCCTAGCAATGTCAAAGTGAACTTACCATAGAAATGGATGCCAACCCAGTAGTAACCAACAGTCCATTTATTAACACAATATACTGAAAGACTATGGTTTTTAACATTTCAAAAATGGTATGCAAATTAGCCCTCTAAAACATTTGTGATCAGACAGCTAATGAAGTGCAGATCACTGACTCAAACTGACGGTGTCCCTGTCAGAGGCAACATTATCCATATATATTATAATCCACTATATTATCTAATAATATGCTTTCCGGAGGCAAAGAAGGCCTATTTTGGATGGCATTTGGTAGCATTGCTGCTCGGACAGCTGATGCCAATGTTGGTAGTAGTTCTTCAGCTTTCAGCTCCTGTATTTGTTGCCGTGGTATGTTTTTTTCATTTTACACTACAGGTTCCATTGCCATTGTAAATTTTTCTTTTACCATATACTTTGTACAACACTATAATTAACTTTTGACAATCTGTTCAATCTCAAGTATTGAAACCTTGCCAAAAAGTATGGCACAAAAAAATGCTAGGTAGATACAGTAGGTACATGTCTAAAAAGGGAAATGTAAAAGCAAAATGTGGCATGTATAATTTTTAAATTGGTCTAGCAAAACAGGCATGCAAAAACAGACATATATAATTAAATGTCTACTTTTTTTTAATTCTATCTAACTAAAGTCAACCTCCTTTCCAAAAATGATTAAATAAGGAATGCTAGGTGGGTACACGTCCAAAATGCCAGCATTTGCTACATGGTGCTGTGTTGATGTCACATGTATTAATGTCAAATTTGACTAATAAACAGACGTTCTCACAGACTTTTTGAGTTATAATGTCACAGTTAAATATCTAGATTTTGGAGAATTTTCTTTCATATTTTTAAAAAACAATTATTTCTCCTTCACAATAAGGATTGTACAATAAATGCAAAAAATAAGTATTGTGAAAAGCAAGCACATCATCTCTGACTGACACTAATTTCTGAATTTTTCTGTAACAAATATTGTGCTGCCTTGCTACTGCTTCCTAGTGCATTAAGAATGAAGAAAAAACTGTGTAATTGTAATTCAAATTAATCAAGATAAATTCCAGCTACACCGTATTACTTATCAATCACACTTAGTCTGGCACTGTTGCTGGCGCCTCTGCTGTCTCTCACACTATTAATTGAATCTTTGTATTACTAGACGACTACTATTCATGTTCTTCGATGCTTCAGTGGTAAAACAAATTACTGTCTGGAGTATTTGTTAAATATTTTAGGGTTCTTCCTATCTGAATTGCTGAGCTTTGAGCTCTGACATCCTCTCACAATACTAAATCACCTTTATATTGCTGCTGCATTCCCTACCTTAGCTTTCATACGGGCTTTTACAGTCCATCCTGATTAGCTCTACCATATCATGTATAGATCCAAGGCATTATGGGGAATCCCATGAGGTTGCGCCTGATGAAATGTGAGCCTTCTATTACTACTGCAATCTTCTGTAGGTGGGGGTTTATGTGTAAAAATGCTGCGTAATAGATTAGAGCATAAAATGGGGAACTAGAAGACAAAATGGATCCTGATTTCCCACATAGTATAAAATTGGAACCCCAGTTCTTAAGCAATTCATGCGAAATAAATTGCAAACTATTTAAATTTGCTGGGACCTCTAATTTTCCTAAAATACGACACAAATTTGATTCGTTCATCTCTACTGATAAGCCATGTGCATAAGTCAAGCAAACTTCATAGTAGTTTGGGCACTTTTACAAAAACTAATATGTTGTATTTTAATTATGTAGCTTTTCTTCACTCAACATTTGCAATTGCAATTGCAATCAGCAATTTAAAATATAATTTTCTTAGCTATACAGAAACATATTTGCAGTTGTGCATCTATAAAATTAATGTTTTACAATGCTGATGGCTGTTTTTATTGATCCGTGAACCCAATACAGTGGCACACTGTACTTCCATTCCTCGTTATCATATCTTTATTGCAGAATGCCGCAATTAAATACCTTACATATATATTATGCTTGACTTTTTAGTTACATAAACAAATATACTCTTCATTATATTATATTTCAAGTGTATGAACACACATAAAACAAGAGAGCGCAAATTACTGATTGATTTCTTTTCCTGAATATTGTACTTCTTTGGATAAGAAAGACACTGCAATCATGTCACCCAGTGACTCACTTGGTGCTTGATAGTGCATCTCTATCTATCTGCATCTGATCTGATCTAGTTTTTCCCATTTACTATTGTCTAAAGTATTTGCTATACTGCTACTTTGTGGCCTCTGATTTCCATGTGGTGTATACAGAAAGAAGAGCAAAACTGAATAGCTCTTTTTTTAACTAATTGTAGACATACTCAGAATTCATACAGGAACATTCTAGAATTACATGGATGACCTATGTCAACACATTATCTTACATGTACGTTCACTTGGCCCATTTTGCTGCTGAGGACTAAAGTATCTGGGTCAGATAATTGCATAGAGTGACTGCTTTAAGCATTAATTCCTTTAAGCCTTGCTTACCTCATATACTTTCCTATGCACCAGGTCACAGGAGAAATGTGTTGAATCCAAAACCTCTCGTGAACCATCCTGTTTTCTCAGTTACAACATACATGACCTGTATTACTAATGCGATCTGGTCAGATATTATAGAATTGCCCTATTTAGAATGTATGCTGATTAAGGCGATAATGCATTCATGGAACTGGTATAGAGGTATACAACGAGTATATGAAGGTACGAAGCAGGGTATAATGTAAAAATCCTAACAGAGGTAAGTAAAAGTGATAGTTATTAGTGATGAGCAAACATGCTCGCCACTGCTCGGTACTTGCCCTAGCATCACGGTGCCCGACAAGCTCGGCGAGTATTTTCGGGTTGCTCGGGCAGGAACTCGAGTCCCCTCCCTGCATGTTTGGCGCTCTTTAGAGAGCCAATGAACATGGAGGGATTGCCTGCCACGCACTGTAATGCCGTAGCCATGTTGGATGTGGGCATTACAATGATTGGCTGGCTGCACAGCATCATCATGTCTATATAAGACCTAGCGCTGCTATGCTTGTCACAGTCTACCCGGGAAACAGGCAGAGTAGGGAGAGGTGCTACTGAGTCAGGGAGAGATTTGCTTGTTTATAGTTAGTATAAGTATTCCACAACATATATATATATCGTATTTTTCAGACTATAAGACGCACTTTTTTCCTCCAAAATTTTGGAGGAAAATGGCGAGTGCGTCTTATAGTCCGAATGTTGGGGGAGGGTATATCTATATACACTGTGTGGTGTGTGGGGGAAGTGGTTGCAGCGGAGGAGCGGGGCACAGGAGGCAGCAGCTGCCTGCTACAGTCTACACTCTCCCCACTGCTAAAGAAAATAAATATTCAAGGCATGGGGAGCACTGAATAGTCATGCTCCTTAATAGCGGCACACAGTGTATCCGCAGCGCAGCTACTGCAAGGCGATCGCGTGTGCCCGCTATTAAAGGGCATGAATATTCACCCCCTCTCCACGCCCATGGGAGTGGATAAGGGGTGAATATTCATGCTCTTTAATTATTTTATTAAGGAGCATAAAGTCACTGCTCCCAGTCCTGGCGTGGGGAGCAGTGATCTCTGGCAACTGATCTCTCCTTGTGAGCAGCGCATGGCAGTGACGCCATGCGCGGCTCACATGGTGAGATCAGTGTGTGCAGACAGGACGCAGTGCTGGAGGAGAGAGAAGAGAGGTGGGTAGGAGTGTTTATTTTTTATGTGCAGCGTGATGGGGATTAGGGGGACCATGCATACGAGAATAATGATGAGGGGGACATACATACCAGGGTAAGGATGAGGGAGCCATGCATACCAGGGTAAGGATGAGGGGGCCATACATACCAGGATAAGGATGAGGGGGCCATACATACCAGGATTAGGATGAGGGGCTATACATACCAGGATAAGGATGAGGGGGCCATACATACCAGAATAAGGATGGGGGGGCCATACATACCAGGATAAGTGTTATGATCTGCAATAAGTACTAAGGAAAGATAGGGGAAAGCTGTCCCTACAGTAAGACTAAGCTGAATCCCTACAATGTAGCGGGCTGCCTGTTCCTTGTGAACAGACCCACCTTAGTCCTCGGCTAGTCTGAACGAAGACCTATAGAAATAAGGGAGGGGTCCCTAAAAGTGCTAAGGACTGGGACAAAAATTGGACACGTCCTAAACAGAAGTTGTTGCAGAACACAAAAGACACACCGACAAAAAGTACTAGAGGTCCAAGAGGACCAAGCAAACTGACAGAGATAGGCACCGAAGAACCAGGCTAGAAAAACAGTCAAACAACAATGAAGTCCAGCACAGCCAGAAGGGCGGAGCTGGAATATAAAGGCAGATGGTCACGTGACCGCAAAACACAAGATAGAAAAAACTAACAGGAGGGTTCTAACAGTACCCCCTCTTTTATGAGGATCCTCTGGATCCTCCAGGCCCAGGCCTATCCGTAAACCTCCTGTGGAAAGCTTTAACAAGCCTAGGAGCAGAGACATCATCCGTCCTTACCCAGGAGTTGTCTTTGGGACCGAAACCCTTCCAGGAGACAAGATACTGTAATCTCCCTCTATGCCATCTAGAATTCAAGATACGCGAAATTTCAAATTCGCCGTCTTCCACCACAGGAGGAACTGTGACAGTGGCGTCCCTATCAGATACGTCAGCCTTTTTCAACAAGGAAATATGAAACACAGGATTAATCTTCCAGGAAGTAGGGACATCCAACCTAACAGCAGACGGGTTAAAGGGAAGGTGCCATCCAAAAAAATTTTTTTCAGCAATTGCGAAAACGTCAAGTGTTATTGTTTTGATTCGTTTTTCCAATATTATCATATTTTTTAATGGAGTAAAATATGAAAAATAATTATAAAGTTTGATATGTTCCACTTTGAAACACTAGGGGGAGCAGCTACTGAAATTTGACATGAAAACCTTGTGTAGAGCTGGCATGCATTACGACTGCTGAAAATCTGGGCTGGATTTGCTCCATGTCTGATGTCTCCTCCTCACACCTCCCTTTCTGGGTGTTTACAAATGGATAAGAGACAATGAAGTTTAGGAATTAGGATCTCTCACAGTGAGGAGCCATTTTGTTGTAGACACAGTGATACCAACACACAACTACATGCAGATCCTTATGCAGCAAGGTCTGATATTAGGCTATGTGCCCACTTTGCGTAAATTAAGTAGAAATTTCTGCATAATTTCCGCATCCCCCTGCTGCGGGAAAGCGCAAGCCTAATTCACATACGTTTTCTCGCAAAACACAAGCGCAAATCAAGCGTTTTTGCATGCATTTTAGCATGCACATTGTCAAGAGCTTTCCAAGCGATATTAGCATCACTTGGAAAAGTGGTTGACAGGTTGGTCACACTGCATAGTGCTTGACAAGGGTGACCAACTTTTTACTATTGATGCTGCATATGCAGCATCAATAGTAAAAGATAGAATGTAAAAAATAATAAGTCTCCTCACCTCACCGCTACTCCCTGGCAGCTTTGTTCCCATAGATACAGAGCGTCAGGACCTATGAGGAACTCAAGGTCACATGACCGCAACGTCATCGCAGGCCGTTGCCGCAATGCATCTCTGGGTTCAGATGCAGCGGTGGTGAGGAGATTGTGGGCCGACAGAGGGTAAGTATATCGATATTTATTTTAATTATTTTTTTACAACAGGTTTTATGGTACCTGGGCCGGGAGGAGAGTCTCCTCTCCTCCAGACCCGGGTACCATACACATATTGAAGCGCACAATATACACATGGTGGGCATGGACATACCCATAAGGCGGCGATAACACCGCGTAACCGCAAAATTAATGGACATGCTATGTGTTTTTATACAGCAATAATACGCTGCGTAAAAATACGCAGCATGTGCACATGACTTGCATTCTCACATAGGGGACCATGGGGGGCGTATATACTAGCGTTTTTCAAGTGTTTGCGCTGCGCAATTTACGCGGAAAAAACTCTTAAACGCTATGTGGGCACACAGCCGTAGACACATAGTGATACCGACACACAACTACATGCAGATCCTTATGCAGCAACGTCTGATATTAGAGCGTCAGCTCTGCGGCCCAGGCCTGGATATACAGGAGTATATAGTACAGAGCGGTCACTGAGGTCTGATATTAGAGCGTCAGCTCTGCGGCCCAGGCCTGGACTGAATATTGTCCTTGTGTTCTTACTATTTATTTTGTATATAATGTATTTAAATGTTTCAGTTTTATTTAGTAATTTGTATTTTCATTATAAATGCAAATATAAAGGGTCGCCAGTCATGTGACCTCTCATGTTATGGATTAGGTACCAGTGACAAGTAACAGTAGAATAGTGACTGCAGCTCTGGAGGTGACTGGAGGATAAGACGTGCTCTCTTATTCTTCAGTCACCTCCAGAGCAGAATTCACTATTCTGTTACATGATGACAAAGAATTGTGAGCGCAGCTCTGGAGGTGACTGGAGGATAAGACCAGATGTAACAGCAGAATAGGGAGTGCAGCTCTGGAGGTGACTGGACATCACGTCTTATCCTCCAGAGCTGCACTCACTATTCTGCTGTTAGATTGTCTTATCCTCTAGTCACCTCCAGAGCTGCAGTCACTATTCTGTGTCATCATGTGACAGAATAGTGACCGCAGCTCTGGAGGTGTCTGTCTCTTTGTACCCCAGCGTCTGTCTGTCTGTCTCTTGTGTCCCTCTCTCTCCCAGCGTCTGTGCCCCTCTCTCCCCCTCCCCACAGCCCAATCATACAGCCGCTCAGCTCTCACACAACCTATCTCCTGCTTGGAGTCGGCAGCATGAGCACAAGGCAGCTTCCTAGTGGAGGAGAAGGCCCCGACCACTGCTGTGACATCATCCAGGGGGAAACTGGAGCTCGCAGCATAGATGTGGGCTTCAGAAAGATGGCGCTGATCTCCTCCCATAGGTGTGACCTGGACAGCCCAGTGGGCGTGCCCAGGTCACAGCTAAAGCTGTTTCAATGCAGCATATGCAGTCGGAGGCCGACTGCAGAGTCCTATGTACAGGGGCTGCCGTATTTGAGGTGTGTAACTCCTGTTACACACCAGCAAATGCAAATGGCAGCCCCCAGCTGTTTACTAAAATAATAATAATAAAAAAATGGTTCAAACAGTGAATTTAATTTTGTATTAAAAATAACTGATTATATAATCAACCTGAAGCACTTTAAATGGACCCACAAACTTGGGACCCAGTTTTTTAGAGGGAATCCTCAACCGCAGGTTCTTCGAGGACAACCAAACCATGTCACCCACAGTAAACAAAACCTCTTTACGTTTCCTGTCAAAATACTTCTTGGACTTCTTGTTAGCCTCTTGAAGGTTGCAACGTACATTAGTCTAAACTCTCTCCAAATTACCGAAAAAATTCTCCTCCTCCGGCACCGCCGACCCCAATTTGGAGAACGAACCAAAAGACGGATGTCTCCCAGTACAACAAAAAAAGGAGAACACCCAGCAGAGGAGGATGTATGATTGTTAAGAGCAAATTCTGCGAGAGGCAGAAACTCAGACCACACCTCTTGATTGTCAGCCACAAAACAACGCAAAAACTGTTCAACATCCTGGTTCTTTCTTTCAGTCTGTCCATTAGACTCAGGATGATACCCAGACGAAAATGACAAATGGACTCCCAACCTGTCACAAAAAGCAAGCCAAAAGCGAGCCACAAACTGAGGTCCTCTATCAGAACCAATATCCGTGGGAATGCCATGGAGCTTGACAATCTCCTTAACAAGCGCCTTAGCGAGTGTTTTGGCGCAGGGCAACTTAATGAATGGAACCAAATGACACATCTTACTAAAACGGTCCACGACCACCCAGATGTCAGTAAAACCCTCGGACACAGGAAGATCAGTTATAAAATCCATTGTGAGATGCCTCCAAGGCGAACTAGGAACCTCCAGAGGGCAAAGCAACCCCGCAGCAGGAGTATGTGAAGCCTTTGACTGAGCAAACACAGTACACTGACGTACCCACTTGATGACTTCCTTCTGCCATCCAGGCCACCAAAAACTGTGGCTGATAAGTCTCTTAGTCTCAGAAATTCCTGGATGACCTGCCAACCGAGTCTCATGACATTCCACAAACAAATCTCTCCTAAAGGCTCTAGGCACGAACAACCTCCCATGGGGAGTGTTAGATGGAGCATCATCTTGAGTTTTCAGAATCCCATTCTCCAAAAAGGAGTCCAATGCCGCCACCACAACTCCTTTCTGTAAAATGCTCTCCTCCTCCTCGGCACCGGCCGTAGGAGAGAAGCTGCGAGATAAAGCATCGGCTTTAACATTCTTAGTACCAGGGATATAGGTAACAGAAAAATGAAACCGAGAAAAAAAAAGTGCCCACCTAGCTTGATGGGCATTCAAGCGCTTGGCAGCATCCAGATAGATCAAATTCTTATGATCTGTGAAAACCTGAATAGGAAATCTAGCGCCTTCCAAAAAATGACGCCAATGTTCAAACGCAAGTTTAATAGCCAGCAACTCCCAATTTCCAACATCATAATTGAGTTCGGTTTCCGAAATTTTTTTCGAAAAGAAGGTACAAGGATGTACTCCACCCTTGTTCTCCTGAGACAAAACTGCTCCGACCCCCACCGATGAAGCATTGACGTCGACCAAAAAAGGCTTGGTCTCATCAGGCTGCATAAGGATAGGGGCAGAATTGAACCTCTCTTTGAGATACTCAAACGCTTCAATGGCCTCAGTAGTCCACTGGGCCGTATTCGCACCTTTCCTGGTGAGATCGGTTAGAGGTTTAACAATTACAGAAAAATTCTTAATGAATTTCCTGTAATAATTGGCAAAACCCAAAAATCTCTGTATAGATTTCAAACCAACAGGCCTAGGCCATTCCTGCACAGCCTGAACCTTCACAGGGTCCATCTCAAAGCCCTCGCTGGAGACAATGTAGCCGAAAAAACTGATTTTCTGCACAGCGAACTCACATTTCTCCAGCTTAGCAAAGAGTGAATTATCACTCAATAACTGCAAAACTTCACGTGCACTCTGCCAATGGGACTCTAGATCAGGGGAGTAAATCAAAATGTCATCCAAATACACAACCACATTCTTACCAATCAAAAGTCTCAGGATGTCATTAATCAGGTTCTGAAAAAATGCAGGTGCATTGGTAAGACCAAAAGGCATCACCAGATTCTCAAAATGACCTACTGGAGTGTTAAAAGCAGTTTTCCATTTATCACCCTCCTTCACTCGTAACAAATTGTATGCCCCCCGGAGATCAATTTTGGAGAACCACTTGGCCCCCACTAACTGGTTAAACAAGTCAGGAATTAAAGGCAATGGGTAGGAATTACGTACAGTAATCTTATTAATTTCACGAAAATCCAGACATGGACGTAAACCGCCGTCCTTTTCTTTAACAAAGAAAAATCCAACTGTCACAGGCGACTTAGAAGGTCTAATGTGACCAGCAGCCAAGCTAGTCTGTATGTACTCCTCCAAGGCCTTTCTTTCAGGGATAGTCAGATTAAACAACCGACTCTTGGGAAGAGTAGCTCCAGGAACAAACTCAATGGCGCAATCATAATCCCTATGAGAAGTAAAACTTGCAACTCCTCTTCCGAAAAAACCCTCCAAAAATCTTGAATATGTTCTGGTAATTTCCCTTTTTCCACAGCCGCAATGCGACCATTACAACATTTATCATAGCACTTCGGGCTCCAAGACTTAATCACATTAGTAGACCAGCCCAGTAAAAGATTGTGCAGTTTTAACCAAGGCACACCTAAAACAACTGGAGAGGGCAAATTTTCCAAAACAACCAAGTCCAAAATTTATTGATGTACTCCATTGATAGTGAGGGGAAATGCAGCAGTCTTGTGAGTAATACATTTCAAAGGAGTGTTATCAATTGCAATCACAGAAATAGGTGATGATAAAGGTTTGGCTTTCAATTTAAGGTTTTCCAAAAACCCTTTATCAATCACATTAAGTGTTGAACCACAATCCACAAATACCTGAAATTCAATCAAATCTCCCTGCAGAGTAGTACTCCCAGAAAGAAATACTCCTGCAGAGCGTAAACAAGCTATACGGGCGTAACTGACCTTTTTTCTTTACTTAAACGAAGCTCACAATATTTAATCAAATGGCCAGTTTTGCCACAATGAAGACACAAACCCTAGATAAACCTTCGGTCTCTTTCCTGAGAGCGGAGTGACATCGCCCCAACCTCCATCGGTTCTCTGCCGTCAGAGCAGATTTTGTGGGGACTAGGACCTGATGTTACAGGAGTTTTTACTTCATTGAGCCTGCATCTCAGTCTCCTGTCAAAACGAACAGCTAACTGTTTAGCATCCTGCAGAGTCTCAGGTGCAGGGAATGCAATTAGAAAATCCTTAACCCTTTCACTCAGACCAGCAAGAAATAAACATCTCAGCGCCGGATCATTCCACTTAACTTCAACATCATCTGACCCCTGATTCAAACATCTGAGTTCTGATTCAGCAGATGAGATTCGATCAGGATCGTCATATAATAGCCCCATAGCAGAAAAAAATTCTTCAACAGACCTTAAACACGGATCATTAGGCTGGAGAGAAAAGGCCCACCCCTGTGGTTCATTACGCAAAAGTGGCATAATAAAACCAATGCGCTGTGATTCATTCCCAGAAGACCTTGGTCTCAAATGAAAATATAACAAACAAGCATTTTTAAAGGAAAAAAAATCTTGCTGTTTACCATAAAAAACATCAGGCAGTCCTACCTTGGGTTCGACAAAATGCGCTCTAGGACAGCTACTCACGTGTTGCTCAAGCTCGGCCACCTCCAGAGACAATCCCTGCAGGTGTTGAGCCAGATCCTGGACGGAAACCATACTGATCCACGGATTTCTTTCCTTTAGTTTTTTTGGCTGGACTTACTGTTATGATTAGTGTTGAGCCACCCCCGTAGTGTTCGAGTTCGGTTCGGTTCGTCGAACACCCGTGTGTTCGCCGAACTGTTCGTCGAACTGTTCATCGAACACCTTCGAACACCGTTAAAACCAATGGCAGGCAAACAAAAACACATAGAAACACATAGAAAACACCTTCAAAGGTGTCCAAAAGCTGACAAACTGCTCAGAAGACACAACTAACACATGGAAAAGTGAGAAGTACATAAAGTCATGCGAAAAGAAAAGAGGTGGAGGAGTAAAAGCAGGGGGAGACACAGATATAGGCATGTCATGCCCTTCTAAAATCCAAAAAGTGAGAAGCCGACACGTTCAGTCCGCTCCTGCCCGTGCCACCTCCGCGTCGCCGGGTTTGTGCCAGAGCCGCGGTGAACCCTGACGGCCAGCCCCCCTCTCCCAATACTGGTGCCTGTCCGCTGGTGGGTCGAGCGAGCCCCCCTGTGGTGGAGGCAGCTCTAAGCTTTTTAATTTAAATTGTCTCTCTAATTTGAATGAATACACTTTAAATCCATTTACAAGGATCTATTGGAGGGCAAGTCTCATGCCAGCAGCCGCGTAATTCCAGCTCCAGTAGCGTCCACTAAAGCTGCTGCAGTTAAAAAGCTTTTATAAGGATCGAGCTCGGCTGTCCACCGCAAGGCATCCTACTGCCAGTCCCAGCCCCTATGCCTTGGGGTGCCTCCTGATGCTCTTCACTGAGTATCCCGTGGTCCCGAAGCATTTCCTTTGAAAAAATTAAGTGTCCAAACTACAGGTGGTGTAGCTTGCTTAACAGCCGGGATAATCCGCTGACTAGCAGACACTGCTACTAGGCACAAAGTATTTCCTGGGCTAGATGCAGTTAAAAATTTGTAATTAGATACTCTCGTTGGATGCTGAGAAAGCATTCCATAGAGTCTCCTGGAACGCCATATATGATTCTCTTAAAAAGCTTGGGGTAGGGGTCTAGGGGACCCTTTTATAGCCAAAATCACGGCCCTGTATCGCAATACGTCACCTAGGCTGAAGATAAATGGAACTGTAGCACCCTGAGGGCTCGGTTGCTACAGAGGTATTGCACCTCACCCAGAGGTGTGATATCTCACTCTCAGGTAAGGATGTAGTGTGGATCAGGACCCGACACCTGCATGCATTACACCACATTGCCGTAGGGCAGGGCGACCAATATGCCCCTGAGATGGGCACGACAGTCCCTGTCCCTGGCTGGAGTGGGGGGAGGGAACACTGAGGAAGGGGAACCCTGTAGTGCAGGAGCAGGGAGGAAGCAGTTCCTGGGTGCATTGAGAAGGGAGTATAAAAGGTGGGCACGATCTTAGTTCAGTGCAGAGAAGTCTGAGCAGAAGTGGCAGGGAGCAGGGACTCTGCATGAGCTCTGCTCCGGAGGCGGGCCTAGTAACAGAGGCCCAGGCCTGGAAGAGGGAGAAGGAAGGAAGAGGAGCGGAGAAGGCTCCAGGAACGAGGAACGAAGGGAACCCAGGGGTGCGGACGGGCGAGTCGCCACCGCACGCCCGAATCCACCTGCGTGGAGGGGTCAGGCCAAAGGGGGAGACCGGTCCTCGAAACTAGTGGAGGCAGGAAACGACCCTCAGCTAGAAACAGGAGGCTGTGACATTTTATGTGGCGCAGCCCCTCACTACACCCGCTAGGAAGGCACCACATAGGGTCAGGGAAACTGGCGCCAAGTTTACCAAGAGGAGGCCCGAGGCAGCCGGACAGAAGGGTTGGTAAGAAAGGCCAGACAAAGGACACACAAAGGGGGTCCTGTGAAGCGCTCCAAAGTTATCTGGGAGTTGTCTGAGCCCCTCACCTGGTGAGCACAGTACGACGTGGGCAGCCGTTACCTGCAGACGTGGTCTGGATAATAAGAACTGTGAGTAAAGGCCCTGGACTGCATCACTGACTCCGTGTCGTTACTGCTGCTGCCCTGCACCATCACCCCCATCCTCCGCATACACTGCCCTGAGGCTATACTCCTCCCGTGGGGAGTTATGCTACGCTCTGCTGCACCCACAACACCAGCCTCAGCGGTCTGCCCTGGAGCGGCGGTTCACTCTGACCGCAATCCACGGGTGGCGTAGTCGGACATTTAAACATCAAAACCACATAAATAGTTCCGCCACTGGTTTGACAGCCCTGAGCCACGGAACCGGGTCGCCGCCACGGAGACTACAACCACCAGCATCCACCAAAAAGGGTCCGGCTCCGGGTGTCCCAAGGCCCAGGGGGCGCGTCAGAACATTTTCATCACCTTTCACAATCACCAATGGGACAAGGCAGGGATGTTCTCTGTCCCCTCTCTTATACATCCTAGTGACGGAGCACCTGCTCTCATCAATTCGCCATAACCCCAATATTAGGTGGATTGAGGTGGGAGGCACCGAGTACAAGTGCTCTCTATTTGCTGATGATGTCCTAGTATATATCACTCAATCACATATATCCATCCATGCTGTTATGGCTGAAATAGATTACTTTGTTACATGGTCAAATTTTAAAATCAATGCAGCGAAGTCTGAGGCCCTCGATGTCTCCCTCCCCAAATCCATATAGGATTCCATACAGTCCAACTTTCCCTTTGCCTGGCCCTCACAGGGTATCAAATACTTAGGAATTCCTATTCATAGAGACCTCTCCCATCTATGTTATCTTCATTTTGGGCCCTTTATTGAACAACTCCATACAGACCACGGTTGGCAAGTTAGAACTGTAAGATTCACTACGTGAACCACTGGTGTTTTGTGGAAAAGCACATGTACACTGTGTTCCAAATTATTATGCAAAAAGTGTTTAGGAGTGATAAGGGAAGAATTTGTTTGTTTGTCAGTTAAACTCATTGATGGTGATGTGTGTCAGGGCTCTTTATATCACTGTAAGCAATTGCAGACACCTGTGCTAATTAGTTTGGCAGGTGTGTCCAATGAAAGGCAAGACTACTTAAGAAGGCTGTCTCACATTATTAAGCAGCCTACATTTTCTGCCAAAATGGGAAAGAAAAAGGATGTGTCGGCTGCTGAGAAGCAACAAATTGTGGAGTGTTTAGGTCAAGGCATGACTACAATCAACATTGTGCGATGATCAGGATGAAGTGTCTTGGCAATCAAGAAGTATGTAGCTGATTCACAGTACACACGTGTGCGTGCTGATAAGGGCAAATTGAGGACTCTTTCCTACAGGCAATTACGTCAGGTTGAAAGAGCAGCGGCAAAAAAGCCTTGTCATAGCAGCAGACAAGTTTTTGAAGCTGCTGGTGCCTCCAACGTCCCCCGAACAACAAGATGCAGGGTCCTTCAGAGGTTTCAGCTGTGCATACGCCATCCTGTCGACCTCCTCTATCCACTTCACACAAGCAGAAACGGCTCCAGTGGGCCAAACATTACATGAAGACTGATTTCAAAACTGTTTTGTTCACGGATGAGTGCCGTGCAGCGCTCGATGGTCCAGATGGATGGAGTGGAGGATGGCTGGTTGATGGACACCCCACGCAAACAAGGCTACAGCGCCAACAAGGAGGAGGTGGAGTAATGTTTTGGGCTGGAATCATGGGGAGAGAGATTGTCGGCCCCTTTAGGATCCCTGAAGGCGCTAAAGATGAACTCCATAATGTATGTGGATTTTCTCAAACAGCACTTCCTGCCATGGTTCAAGAAGAAGAACCGTGTATTTCACAGCAAGATCATTTTTTTGCATGATAATGCACCATCTCATGCTGCACATAAAACATCTGCATCTCTGGCTGATATGGGCATAAAAGGGGACAAACTTATGGTGTGACCCCCATGCTCCCCTGACCTCTACCCCATTCAGAACCTTTGGAGCATCATTAAAAGGAGTGTCTATGATGGCGGGAGGCAGTTCACATCTAAGCAACAGCTCTGGGAGGGTATTCTGTCCTCACGCAAAACAATTGAAGCAGAAACCATCCAAAACCTGACAAATTCAATGGACGAGAGAGTTCAGAAGCTCCTTTCAAACAAGGGGTCCTATGTGAAAATGTAACATCACCTATAATAAAGTTTTGAGTTGAAAACTGTTTGATTTCAGTTTCTAACAACCTGCTAATGCTTATAATTTCAAAAATGACCATTTTTTTGGTCTTTATTAAAATGAAAAGGTTGATCGAAAAGTTTGGGGGATCTAAGAGTGTGGCAACCCAGTAGTCATGATTACTTCGAATTCTGACAATATGAGGGTCATACTGCAGGTAGTGCAGCAAGAAGGCACTTATGTGTCTTGCGCATCTCGGAGCCCCAAAATTATTTTCCGGGCTAGATGCAGCTAAAAATTATTATTAATTTTAAATCTGGTGAAGCTTTAGTATAGATGGCCTAATAGGATCAGTGCTGCACACTGCTACAAAGCCCAAATTATTTTCCAGTCAAGATACAGATAAACATGATTAGTAATTTTAAATCTGGTGGAGCTTATTATAGATGGCCTAATAGAATCAGTGCTGCACACTGCTACAAAGCCCAAATTATTTTCCAGCCAAGATACAGATAAACATGATTAGTAATTTGAAAGCTTAAAACGGTTGGTAGGGTGATTTTAACCAATCATCAAGCTTTTACTCTCCCCAGGATGACACAGGGGTAGAAAAGTTGTTTCGGATCCATGATTTGTTCATCTTTATGAACGTGAGTCTGTCTACATTATCAGTGGAGAGCCGCGTGCGCTTATCTGTCAGCACACCTCCAGCAGCGCTGAACACACGTTCAGACAGAACGCTGGCTGCGGGGCATGACAAGATCTCCAAGGCGTAAGTGGCTAGCTCCGGCCATTTATCCAGATTGGAAGCCCAAAAAGAGCAAGGGTCCAGTGACACAGTCATGGCTTCAATGTTTACTTGGAGATACTCCTGTACCATCGTCTCTAGGCGTTGACTATGTGTCAGACTTCTTGTCTCCTGTGGCCTTGCAAAGGATGGGCTAAAAAAGTGGTGAAATGATTCCGCAAAATTGATGTTACCAGCAGATACTGTGGTTCTGTTACGGTTTGAGTGCTGAACACTTGACGGTCCCACGGTTGGCAAGTTGGAACTGTGAGATTCACTACGTGCACCACTGGTATTTTGTGGAAAAGCACATGTAAGATTCTGCAACAGTCTCTGCTGATACTCCTGCATGCGTGCATCCCTTTCTATGGCAGGAATAATTTCTGCAAATTTACTTTTGTACCGGGGATCTAACAGTGTGGCAACCCAGTAGTCAGGATTATTTCTAATTCTCACAATTCGAGGGTCATGTTGCAGGTAGTGCAGCAAGAAGGCACTCATGTGTGTTGCGCATCCAGGAGCACCAAGTCCCTGTTGTGTTGGTGGCGAGGTAACAATCATGCTTCCTTCCTCTGTCCTCTCCCCCCAACCTCACACAACAGAAATGTGATCAAGGTCTCCCTCATCTGATGAGTCTTCCATCAGTTCGTCCTCCACTTCTTCCTGGGCTCCTGCACCTTCCTCACTAGTTTGGCTGCTACCATGCGCCCTGGTAAAACCATCTCCCCCACCCTCACATGCCTGCCGCCTTGGTGCTGCCGACCGTCTGGACCTTGCAGATGTTAGCCCTTCCGCATACAACTCCTCCTCCTCTACTTCCAGACATTTCAATGTAAAAACCGCCTGATGACGTTGAGCCCTACTGCCAGCATAGTAAGGAGGTGTGCAGGATCCCTTCTGCGCAGTTAGAAAGCTTGTGGCATGACCAGACAGGCTTTGGGTGCAGGTGGAAGACCGAGAGGAGGTTGAGGAGGCAGAAGCAGTGGAGGAACTTTGACATAAAGAGGATTGACGCACAACTCGTGGGGATGGCAAGACTTGGACAGCAGCCCCTTGTCCTGCTGTCACCATAGTTACCCAGTGCCCAGTCAGCGACATGTAACGCCCCTGTCCATGCCTACTCGTCCAAGTGTCTGTGGTGAAATGCACCCTGTCACATACAGAGTTTCTCAAAGAAGCAGTGATGTTGTGTGCGACATGCTGGTGGAGCGCAGGCACACCTTTCTTTGAGAAGTAGTGCCGACTGGGCATCTGGTACTGGGGCACTGCGACGGACATAAGGTCTCGAAAATCTTCTGTGTCCACCAGGCGGAAAGGCAGCATTTCTGTAGCCAAGAGCTTGCAAATGGTGAAATTCAACCTCTTAGCTTTCTCATGGCTAGGAGGAAATGGTCTTTTACTTGTCCACATCTGAGGGACCGAGGGCTGGCTATTGTGCTTAGACGGGGTTGATAAGGGTGTCCCCGGCAAACTGCCGGTCTGTGAGGAAGATGCAGGCGGACATGTTAGGTTGCCTTGATCCAAAGGTGGTGCTATCGATGTCGGACAGCGCTCAACACCAGCTGGTGTTACCACCTCCAAAGAAAATGATGACCTGCCAATCACGCTGGCTGTTGCGGGTAAAGAGGTGGCAGGTCTGCGCCCCAAAACAGGTGTGACTGCTGTCCCCCCAGTCACAGAGGATGAAGAGGCCGCGGATGCACAAGATATGGCAGACGGTGGTTGGCCCGGCCGGCTAGGCCGCATTGTAGCACACTGAGCTTCCCACTGCAACTTATGCTTCATGTCCATGTGCCGGTTCATGCATGAAGTACTCAAACTATGTATTTTTTGGCCTCTACTTAGCTTTTGCTGACAAATGTTACAGATAACACGAGTTGGGTCATCTTTATCGATCTGAAAAAATGCCCAGGCTATGCAAGGCTTAGCACCCATGCGACCTGAAGAGCCACCACGACTTGTGGTGAGAGGCAGAGTTGTGTTTGAGGATGCAGTTGTTGACGTGCTTCCAGTACTACGTCTCTGTCCAGGAAGGCACAACCTGACCTCGTCGTCACTAGCATCTTCCTCCACCTCCTCTGCTGACCTCATCTCTTGGCTGACTGTGGGTTGACAGTAAGTGGGATCTCCAACCTCATCATCATCACCCTGTGCGTTATCACACCCGTCGTCCTCAGAGCCAACCTGTTCCTGCCGTGACAAAAAACTAAAGCTGTCGCTCCAATCAGGTATTTGAGTCTTATCATCGTCTTCCTCATTGTCTCCACCAACAGGAGTTACAGTTTGGGAATGAGGGTCTACATTATGGTCAGAACCTTCTGCGTCTGGTCCTGGATCCGACTCATAAAGATTCTGGGCATCAGTGCAGATCATTTCCTCGTCTGGATTCACAGAAGCGCTGGAGTCGACCTCTGATTCCCAGGCTATAGTATGAGTAAACAGCTCTGCAGACTCAACCATCTGTTCTACCTCATACTCAGACGGGCAGCTGGAGATTTGGGAGCTGTGAGGAAGCAAGTGCGATTGGGGTGACACCTTTGAGGACTGGAGTATTTGTGATGTTGAAGTTGATGTGGAGGAGAGCCCACTTAAAGGAGCACTTGATATCCGTTGAAGCACCTGCTGTTTTTGTGCCTCATCTGGAATTTGTAGCGATTGGCGTGGCCGTAAGAAAGGGATCTTATCACATTGTCCGCTAAAAGAAGTAGACATTTTAGTTTGGCTGGAAGATGGTCTTTCTTCTGCAGATGTTACTGTTGCTTTAACACCTACCCCACGGACACAACCTTTTTTCCCCTTCCCAACACGCCTATTCCCCTTTCCACCAGCAGCAGGCCTTTTTCCACTCATTTTGGTGGTTAACTAATTCACAACTCTGGAGTTGTTTGCACAAAAAAACAACTGTGGTATTAGGCCAAAACTATTGGCTGGGTTAGATGCATAAAAAAATTATATTCAATTTGCAACCTGATGGAGGTCAGTATAGATGGACTAATAGAACAAGTCCCACACACAGCTAGAAGCCCAAATATTTTTTCTGAGGTAGATGCAGAAATTTTTTTTATTCAGTTTGCAACCTGATGGAGGTCTGTATAGATGGATTAATAGAACAAGTCCCACACACAGCTACAAGCCCAATATTTTTTCAGAGGTAGATGCAGAAAAAAAATATATTCAGTTTGCAACCTGATGGAGGTCAGTATAGATGGACTAATAGAGAAAGTCCCACACACTGCTAGAAGGCCAAATATTTTTTCAGAGCTAGATGCAGACAAAAAATTATTTTGAATTTGCAACCTAATGGAGGTCAGTATAGGTGGACTAATAGAACAAGTCCCACACACTGCTAGAAGGCCAAATATTTTTTCAGAGCTAGATGCAGAAAAAAATTATATTCAGTTTGCAACCTGATGGAGGTCTGTATAGATGGATTAATAGAACAAGTCCCACACACAGCTAGAAGCCCAAATATTTTTTCAGAGGTAGATGCAGATAAAAATTATTTTTAATTTGCAACCTGATGGAGGTCAGTATAGATGGACTAATAGAGAAAGTCCCACACACTGCTAGAAGGCCAAATATTTTTTCAGAGCTAGATGCAGATAAAAATTATTTTTAATTTGCAACCTGATGGAGGTCAGTATAGATGGACTAATAGAGAAAGTTCCACACACTGCTAGAAGGCCAAATATTTTTTCAGAGCTAGATGCAGATAAAAATTATATTCAATTTGCAACCTGATGGAGGTCAGTATAGATGGACTAATAGAGAAAGTCCCACACACTGCTAGAAGGCCAAATATTTTTTCAGAGCTAGATGCAGATAAAAATTATATTCAATTTGCAACCTGATGGAGGTCAGTATAGATGGACTAATAGAACAAGTCCCACACACAGCTAGAAGCCCAAATATTTTTTCAGAGGTACTGTAGATGCAGATAAAAATTATTTTTAATTTGCAACCTGATGGAGGTCAGTATAGATGGACTAATAGAGAAAGTCCCACACACTGCTAGAAGGCCAAATATTTTTTCAGAGCTAGATGCAGAAAAAAATTATATTCAGTTTGCAACCTGATGGAGGTCAGTATAGATGGACTAATAGAGAAAGTCCCACACACTGCTAGAAGGCCACATATTTTTTCAGAGGTAGATGCAGAAAAAAATATATTCAGTTTGCAACCTGATGGAGGTCTGTATAGATGGATTAATAGAACAAGTCCCACACACAGCTAGAAGCCCAATATTTTTTCAGAGGTAGATGCAGAAAAAAATATATTCAGTTTGCAACCTGATGGAGGTCAGTATAAGTGGACTAATACAACAAGTCCCACACACAGCTAGAAGCCCAATATTTTTTCAGAGGTAGATGCAGAAAAAAATATATTCAGTTTGCAACCTGATGGAGGTCTGTATAGATGGATTAATAGAACAAGTCCCACACACAGCTAGAAGCCCAATATTTTTTCAGAGGTAGATGCAGAAAAAAATATATTCAGTTTGCAACCTGATGGAGGTCAGTATAGATGGACTAATACAACAAGTCCCACACACAGCTAGAAGCCCAATATTTTTTCAGAGGTAGATGCAGAAAAAAATATATTCAGTTTGCAACCTGATGGAGGTCTGTATAGATGGATTAATAGAACAAGTCCCACACACAGCTAGAAGCCCAATATTTTTTCAGAGGTAGATGCAGAAAAAAATATATTCAGTTTGCAACCTGATGGAGGTCAGTATAGATGGACTAATACAACAAGTCCCACACACAGCTAGAAGCCCAATATTTTTTCAGAGCTAGATGCAGAAAAAAATTATATTCAATTTGCAACCTGATGGAGGTCAGTATAGATGGACTAATAGAATGATGCTATGCCCAAAAGATTTTACTTCACTAGGAGCAGTAAAAAAATTGGTATTCTATACACAGGTGGTATATCTTGCAACACAGATAGGCTACTCCACTGACTAACACACTCTGCAATAGGCCAAAAAGGATTAACTTTGCTAGATTCAGCCAAATGCTGTGAAAAAAACTTGCACAGCACTGGCACAGACCTGCCTGGCAAAAACTGATAGGAACTGATGTAACCTAGTCCTGAAAAGGACTCCAATTACAATTAGTCTTTACTCCCACAATCTATCTATTTAAGAGCACAGACCTGCCTGATAAAAGTCGTAGGAAATGCTGTAACCTAGTCCTTAAAAGGACTGCAATCACAACTATTGCCTACTCCCAAGCTATCTGTAGATTTGTGCGAAAATTGGCTTGAAATTAACAAGGTATAGCGCACACAGCAACAGCGGTGCCGTCTAACACGCAGCTGCAGCAGTGAGAAAATGGTGGCGACGGGGAAAATGGCTTGGTCTTATAGGGCAAGGACATGTGACATACACTGCCAATGACACATGCCCTTGCTTGTGTGAAAAAAAGCACTTCGCTCCGTGTGTGCGCTGCTGATAGGCTGACAGATTGCACCTCCCCACTGTAAATGCGGGAAAGAGAAAAAAAAAATGGAGATCTTCATTGTTCCTGCAGAGATCCATCCCCTGCCCCTCCCCCCACCCCGCTGTACACTCAAACTGCGCATTAACATTAATTTTCATCATTACTGAGAAAAAATCCAGTTATGATTTTGGTGCACGAACAGTTATCGAACATAACCTCGAACAGCCGAATTTTTCTCAAATTGTTCGTGTTCGCCGAACGGCTCGAACACCGCCCAAAACAGCTCGAATTTGAGATTGGCGAACAGTTCGAGTAGAACAACGCTCATCTCTAGTTATGATCTGCAACAAGTACTAAGGAAAGATAGGGGAAAGCTGTCCCTACAGTAAGACTAAGCTGAATCCCTATGATGTAGCGGGCTGCCTGTTCCTTGTGAACAGACCCGTCTTAGTTCTCGGCTAGTCTGAACGAAGACTTATAGAAATATGGAAGGGGTCCCTAAAAGTACTAAGGACTGGGACAAAAATGGGACACCTCCTAAACAGAAGTTGTTGCAGAACACAAAAGACAAACTGACAAAAAGTACTAGAGGTCCAAGAGGACCAAGCGAACTGACAGAGATAGGCACCGAAGCACCAGGCTAGCAAAACAGTTAAACAACACTGAAGTCCAGCACAGCCATAAGGGCAGAGCTGTATTATAAAAGCAGATGGTCACATGACTGCAAAACACAAGATAGAAAAAACTAACAGGAGGGTTCTAACAATAAGGATGAGGGCGCCATACATACCAGGATAGGGATGAGGGGCCATACATATCAGGATAAGGATGAGGGGGATCATACATACCAGTATAAGGATGAGGGGGATCATACATACCAGTATAAGGATGAGGGGGCCATGCATACCAGGATAAGGATAAGGGGTGCCATGCATACCAGGGTAGGGATGAGGGGTGCCATGCATACCAGGATAGGAATGAGGGGTGCAATGCATACCAGGACAGGGATGAGGGGTGCCATGCATACCAGGACAGGGATGAGGGGTGCCATGCATACCAGGACAGGGATGAGGGGTGCCATGCATACCAGGATAGGGATGAGGGGTGCCATGCATACTAGGATAGGGATGAAGGGTGCCATGCATACCAGGATAAGGATGAGGGGTGCCATGCATATCAGGATGGAGGGGTGCCATGCATATCAGGATGGAGGGGTGCCATGCATACCCATACCAGGATGGGGATGGGGGCCACATATAATAGGAAGGGGGGGCATATCTACAAGGATGGGTGATATTATCAGAATTGGGGGACATTACCCCTATACTAGTGTCAGCAGCAGACCCGCTCCCCCTTAACAGTGCATCGTGACCACATTTTTTGCTTACATTTTTTTTCTATTTTCCTCCTCTAAAACCTAGGTGCGTCTTATGGTCCGGTGCATTTTATAGTCCGAAAAATATGGTATATATCTATCGGAACTAACAGTTCTTCTGAGGACTAATCCAGCTGCATATATTCAGTGGTGATAGGAGTAAGGCAGGCAGTGTATGTGGCAGACTGCAGTGCATATAGTGCAAGAGGGTCCATTGAATGTCCTGTTAGTATAGGTATTCCACAACATATATATATATATATATATATATATATATATATACACAGTATACCCATCTGAACTAACAGTCGTTCTAATGAATAATCCAGCTGCATATAATCAATGTTAGGCAGGAGTTAGGCAGGCAGGCAGTGTATGTAGCAGACTGCAGTGCATATAGCACAATAGGGTCCATTGAATGTCCTGTCTGCTGATGCTGTAATAATTACAGATATTTGTAGACATAGCCCCAGATATCAGGGGCCAGGGCAAATTTTTTTTTTATCTTAATCCTGGTTATTTGCTTAAAAAGCAATCCAGAGTACACCAATTTTCTGCTCCATTTGATTGTTAGCACTGCAGAATACAGCCACATCTGTTCCATATTACAGCGATAAAAATCCAGAAATTTTAACTGAACGTGGAAAATATTGGCATCCTTTTCCATTCTATTGCAGTATGTCGGTCAAGCTATTCACACTAGGTCTCTGTGAAGAATAGTATTAGTAAATTACAGGCCTGCTATTTAAAACCATGGTTTTCTGTCAGACATATCACCTATAAGAGTGTGCCAAAATCAGCCATTTCTTTCATTTTCATTTCGTTGCAGTATGTCGGTGAAGCTATTCACACTAGGTGTCTGTGAAGAATAGTATTATTAAATTACAGGCCTGCTATTTAAAACCGTTGTTCTCTGTCAGACATATCATCTATAGAGTGTTCCAAAATCAGCCATTTCTTCCATTTTCATTTTGTTGCAATGTGTCGGTCAAGATATTCACACTAGGTCTCTGTGTAGAATAATATTAGTAAATTACAGGCATGCTACTTAAAATTGTGGTGAACGTGGAAAATATTGTCCTCCATTTAAAATGGGCAAGGTGCGTGGCAAGGGACGGGGAAGTGAATGTGATGGTGCATGCAGAGGCCGAGGACGTGGCCGTGGGCAAGCTGAAATTGTGCCACAACAAACACCCACATCTTGTCACTCGACCTTCCTGTCCCAATTAGTAGGTGACCGCAGTATACTACTATTGAACCCAGAGCAGTGTCAAAATGTTGTTGGCTGGATAGCGGATAATGCTTCCAGTCACTTTGCCACCACCACTACCACCCTGTCTTCCACACGGTCAAGTCTCAGTAGTCGTGAGTCTGGATCGCATATTCCTCACCTTGATCCTCCTTCATCCCACCATGCCGAGTGCCTGGAGACAACTGATCCCACACTTGGACACTCAGAAGAGCTGTTCACTTTTCCATTTGTAGATTCGGGCCTCTCGCTCGGCCAGCTTCAAGCGAGTCAAGAGGAGAATGCATGTATCGATGCTCAAATATTTGAGCAGCCACAGTCACACAAAGGCAACAGTGGGTTTAGTGCAATTACTGTAGCAAGAGGTGGATGATGATGATGATGAGAAACAATTGCCAGAAAGTCAGGAGGAGGACCAGGGTGCGGAAGTCTCTGCTCACAATTAAAGAGGATACATTGCAGGTGGAGCACATGAGATGGAGCAAGGAACCATACAGGGTGATTCCACACAGCCCAGCCTCATCTCATCCCAACATGGATTGGGTAAAAATGAGGAACAGGAGGAGGAGGAAGAACAGAAGCTAGTTTCCTGCGCTATAGATGGTACTACCTGCACAACTGTCATACCGTCTGTTCAGCATGGATGGCCAGAGGACAGGGAGGAGGAGGATAAGGAGGAGAGCATGGCCAGTCATCCTCTTTATGAGGACACGGAGGTCTTGCCTCTTTGAAGTCTGGCACACATGGCTGAGTTTATGTTACGCTGCCTTTCCCATGTCCCTCGCGTTGTCCAAATTTTGGGTGACAGTCATTACTGGTTGGTGACACTTCTAGACCCACGCTGCAAGAACTTTCTGTCTCTTATTCCAGCGCAGGACAGGTCTTGCAAAATGGGACAGTGCGAGAAGGCCCTTGTTTCTGAATTATTGAAAAAATTCCCATCTGAAAACGCTGACAGCGGAGGTCACAGTTCGTTGGACAAGCAAGGAGTACAGGCAAGAGAGACACAAATGCAATCCAGCAGAGGCAGGGGAACACTGTCAAAGTTTTGGGACAGTTTTCTCAGACCCTCCCATCACACAGGCCCTGAGACGCGGGGTACAAGGAGGGAAAAGTTTCGGAAGATGGTAAGGGAGTACCTTGTCAACTGTACCAAAGTCCTCCGTGATTCCTCTTTACCTTATAATTATAGGGTATCCAAGCAGGACACGTGGTATAAACTGGCTCTCTACGCTTTGGAGGTCCTGGCCTGCCCTGCCGCTAGCGTTTTGTCAGAGCGTGTTTTTAGTGCCGCCAGTTGAATTATAACCGATGGGCGCATCCGCCTGTAAACTGAAAATGCTGACAGGCTGACTCTTATAAAAAATGAACAAGGGCTGGATTGGGCCAGACTTCTCAACACCACCAAATGATAGCAGCGTAACATAAACTCAAATACAGTGTTTTTTTTTGGGAGGTCTAACTCTATTCGCATGCACCTCTGTCTTCACACCCAGACATGGGTATACGCTTTCTGATTTTGTCTATTTGCTCTTGTCCTCCTCCTTCTCCTCATCCTCATCATCCACATCCTCCTCCATATCACCACCATATCTACCATATCACCATATCTACATTTCTTGCAAGGGGCATTGGAGTTCCTGATTTTGTTTATTTGCACTTGTCCTCCTCCTTCTCCTCATCATCCACATCCTCCACCACTATATCACCACAATATCTACCATATCACCATATCTACATCTCTTGCAAGGGGCATTGGAGTTCCTCATAATTTTTAGCAGCCATTGCATTCACTGCATAGGCAAAAAGTATGGGAGACCCACTTCCTAATAATGTGAACATTGTTTTCAGGAGGTCCTCCAACCTCTACGTCTCTTGCAAGGGGCATTAGAGTGCCTCCAAATTTTTGGCAGCCATTGGACTCTTCATACCCTATAACTGTATAGCAGACCTTCTCCTTTCTAATGGGAACATGTCATTGCTGCGGCCCAGCTCTATGTGTCTTTAAACTGTTAGTGGGGTTTTTCCTAAACTTTGGCAGCCATTGGACTCACTGCATACCCAATAACTAGATAGCAGGCCCTCTCCTTTATAATGGGAACATGTCGTTACTGTGGCCCAGCTCTAAGTGTCTGTAAATTGTTAGTGGGGTTTTTCCTAAATGTTGGAAGCCTTTGCAGTCACAGCATGGGCATTACCACTATAGGAGACCCACTCCTTTAAAATGGGAAAAAATTTTTTACTCAGACCCCCCTCTCTTCAAAGGGATATTGGGTTGCATCCAAATTTTTGGCAGCCCTTGCATAAGGAGACCCACTCTTTAATAATGGGAACAACAAATGATAGCCGACTGCTGGCCCTTTAAGAATAGTAACGCTGTAAAAATATTGTTTGTGACTTTCATAATCCCTCCTTCATAAATGAAACCGGATGTGTCTCATGATGTGTCACACACCACATGGCCAGTTATGGTTGTAAAATGTTAAAATGACATTTCCCAGTGAATGCATTTGTCTTGGTTGAAAGCAATACAAAAGTGCAGAAACGTATAAAAAATGCTACATATGAACATAGCCCAATGTGTGGAGGAGCATTTTTGTTTTTGGTTATTTATTTTGCTTTATATACAAGTCATTATCCTGGAAAGGATGCTCCTTAACATATTTCCCAGGAAAATCCATTTTGGTTTAGATTTTTATGATTTATTGTGGGTCCGTAAAAGTGGCATAATACCTCTGACAATGTTTTTGACAGCAGTGACCTGGGAGTCAGAAATGCATCCAGGGGTCTTCCCCATACTGTTCCCATGTCATTTGAGAACTGTTCCCATCGATTTGGGCAATTTTTAGGCGCTCTGAAGACCGCCGGGGGGAGCCTCCTGAAAAATGTTCGAGTTTCCAATAGACTTACATTGGACTCGTTACTCGAACCAAGCACTCGAGCATTTTAGTGCTCGCTCATCACTAATAGTTATTAGTGATGGGCGAGCACTAAAATGCTTGGGTGCTCGATGCTCATGTCGAGCAAATTGGAATGCTCGGGTGCTCGACTCCACACCTTGGGCTATGTTCACACGTAGCGTTTTTGATGCGTTTTTGCACTTTTGCATTACTTTCAACCAATTCAAAGGCATTCACTGGGAAATGTCATTTTAACATTTTACAACCTTATCTGGCCATGTGGTGTGTGACACATCATCAGACACATCCTGTTTCATTTATGATGGAGGGACTCTGAAAGTCACAAAGCCTATTTTTATAGGGCCATCAGGTGGCCCTTACTATTCTTAAAGGGCCAGCAGTCATCCCTCGCTATTAGAGATGTTAGAGAGCCATCAGCCGGCTATGCTTTGTTGTTCCCATTATTAACGAGTGGGTGTCCTATACTGTTATTGAGTATGCAAGGGCTGCCAACAATTTGGAGGAATGCCAAATGCCCCTTGCAAGAGACTTAGAGGTCAGAGAGCCTCGTAAAAACAGTGTTCCCATTATTAGGAAGTGGGTCTCCCATAGTGTTTGCCTATGCAGTGAATGCAATAGCTGCCAAAAAATTGGAGGAACTCCAATGCCCTTGCATGAGATGTAGATATGGTGATATGGTAGATATTGTGGTGATATGGCGGTGGAGGATGAGGATGAGGAGAAGGAGGAGGACAAGTGCAAATAGACAACATCAGGAAGCGTATTCCCATGTCTGGGTGTGAAGACAGAGGTGCATGCGAATAGTTAGACCTCCCAAAAAAAAAGACACTGTATTTGAGTTTATGTTATGCTGCTATCATTCAGTGGTGTTGAGAAGTCTGGCCCAATCCAGCCTTTGTTCATTTTTATAAGAGTCAGCCTGTCAGCATTTTCAGTTGACAGGCAGATGCACCTATCAGTTATAATTCCCCCAGCGGCACAAAAAACTCGCTCTGACAAAACACTATCGGCAGGACTGGCCAGGCCCTCCAAGGCATAAAGAGCCAGTTCATGCCACGTGTGCTGCTTGGATATAATTATAAGGCACAGAGAAATCACGAAGGGCGTTGGTACGGTCGGCAAGGCACTCCCTCGGCATCTTCCGAAACTTTTCCCTCCTTGTGAGAGTACCCCACACCTCAGGGCCTGTGCGATGGGAGGGTCTGAGAAAACTGTCCCAGAACTTTGAAAGGGTTCCCCTGCCTCTGCTGGATTGCATTTGTGTCTCTCTCGCCGGTATTCCTTGCTTGTCCAACGAACTCTGACCTCTGCCACCACCATTATCAGATGTGAATTTTTTTAATAATTCCGCAACAAGGGCATTCTGATACTGCCCCTTTTTATTAGGCCTGTCCGGCAAGGGAATAAGAGACAGAAAGTTCTCCTTGTTGCGTGGGTCTAGAAGTGTCACCAACCAGTAATGACTGTCACCCAAAATTTGAACAACGCGAGGGTCACAGGAAAGGCAGCGTAACATAAACTCAGCCATGTGTGCCAGACTGCAAAGAGGCAAGATTTCCATGTCCTCACCAAGAGGACGACTGACAATGCTCTCCTCCTCCCTATCCTCAGGCCATCCACGCTGAACAGTTGTGCAGGTAGTACTGTCTATAGTGCAGGAAACTAGTTCCTGTTTTTCCTCCTCCTCTTCCTCGTTGTCACCCAATCCACGTTGGGATGAGATTAGGCTGGGCTGTGTGGAATCACCCTATATGGTTCCTTGCTCCATCTCATCGTGCTCCGCCTGCAATGCATCCTCTTTAATTGTGAGCAGTGAGCGTTTCAGGAGACAGAGAAGTGGGATGGTAGCCCTAATTATGGCATCATCGCCGCTTACCGTCTGGGTGGAGTTCTCAAAGTTTTGGAGGATGGTACAGATGTCTAAAGCTGTAGCTGACTTTCTAAAATGGGCACACACGCAGCGTACTTTGACAAGCTGATGCAACAGATCTAGGTAGGTTTTGAGAAACCGCTGAACCACGAGGTAAAGTGACGCACCCCCTGGGCCGAGTGTGCACGTGCGTGGGATGCCCGGAGCCTTGTCTCTGGGGGTTGTAGTCTCCGTGGCGGCGACCCGGTCCCGTGGCTCAGGGTGGTCAAACCAGTGGCAATCTTTATAGGGTTTTTGTGGTTTAATGTCCGACTACGCCACCCGTGGATTGCGGTCAGGGTGTACCGCCGCTGCAAGGCAGACCGCTGGGGCTGATGGTGTATGCAGCTGAGGTAGTGTAACTCCCCACGGGAAGAGTGCAGCCCCAGGGCAGTGTAGTAGATGGAGGGGGTGATGGTGCACGGGCGTCCCAGTACTAGTAGTGCTGACGCGGTAAGAAAGCACAGAGACAAGGTGTTGCAGTTCAGGTTCTTTACTCACAGTTCTCATCCAGGTCACTTGTGCACAGATAGGACCGCCCGAGCCGTGCTGTGTTCACCAGGAAGGGGGCTCGATCAACCCCCAGGCAATTCCGGAGTGTGGCACAGGACTCCCTTCTATCCTTTCGTCAGCAGTGCCTCACCAGTGACACTACTTCTGTCCAGCTGCCTCGGGTCTTCTCCTGGGAGGACTGGGTGTCCACTAACCTGACCCTATGTGGTGTGCCTTTCTCGTAGGTGTAGTGAGGGGTCGCACCAGTAAATGGTCACGACCGCCGGTCCTTGGTTAAGGATTAGTCGCCTCCACCAACTTGGGATCCGGTACCCTGTTCTGCCAACCCGTCACCCGCAATCTCCTGGGTCCTTAGGGTTCCTTCTGCCTTCGTGTCTCTGGGCCTCTCTTGGTGTTCTGTTCCTTCTCACTTTCCTTTCTGTTCCTTTCTGTTTCTGTTCCTTTCTGCTGGCTCTGGCCTTTTCTCTAGGCCTGCCTCGGGGAGCTGGGCCCAGACTGAGCACCGTTGAGCTGTCCCCCGGAAATGGGGTGTGTGTGATGCATGCAGCTAACTAAGTCCCGGTCCACACTCTATCCTTACCCGGAAGTGGAATATCACACCTCTGGTTGAGGTGCAATACCCCTGTAGCGACCGAACCCTCGGGGCGCTACAAAAGCACATGGGCCATGCATGGTACATGTGTGAGCTCACCTCTCTTCAGAGCCGCTACCAGGTTCCGGCCATTGTCACACACGACCATGCCTGACTGTAGTGTCAGCGGTGTCAGCCACAGATCTGCCTGCTCTTTCAGAGTTGTCCAGAACTCTTTAGCGTTGTGCGGTTTGTCAACTAAACATATTAGCTTCAGCACAGCCTATTGCCGTTGGCAGAGGCAGTGCTACAGTGCTTCCAACTTCTGACTGATGTGGTCATTTCAGAGATGGATCTTGAAGAGGAGGAGGAGAAGCTGCAGGAGCTGTAGAATGTGGGGGCAAGCTTGATTGACCCAGGGCCCGCAGTCCTCGGCGCCGGGAGAATGTGTTCCGTCCCAAGGTCCGACTGGGTCCCGGCTTCCACTATATTAACCCAGTGTGCCGTCAGATGTACCGTCCTTGCCCAAAAGCACTTGTCTACGTGTCCTTGGTTAGGTGGACTTTTTCGGTAACTGCATTGTTGAGGGCACGGCTAATGTTCTGGGACATGTGCTCGTGTAATGAGGGGACGGCACATCAGGAGAAATAGTGGCAGCTGGGGACCGAGTACCGAGGGATGACCACTGACATCAGGTTGCGGAAAGCTTCCGTCTCCATGAGCCTAAATGCAACATTTCGAGCACAAGCAATCGCAAAATGTGTGAATTCAGTAGTGTGGCCTGTGGGCTGCGTATTTGCCCTAGCGTTCCAAAGACTGGGGTAGAGACAACTGAATGCTGCGCTGGGACAAGGATGTGGATGTGCTTCTGATGGTGCTAGTTGAAAGTGTCCAACGACACAAGCAGGGCGGGAGGCATCTTCGCATGCACTATGGACAGGGGATTGGCGTGCACGCAAAACAGTGGAAGAAGCAGTGGTGTCACCCACAGACACTGTTTCTGGACCCTGGGGTTCGGCCCACTTAGTAGGGTGAGTTGCTGCCCGGTGCCTGATCATGCTGGTGGTGGTCAGTTTGCTAGTTTTGCTATCCCTGCTAATGCTGGCCTGGGAGATGGTGCAAATGGTCTTTTTGGGGTTATCTGCAGAGTCTTTATAAAAAAAAACAGACTCAGAAAAACCTAAGAATTGTACTGGCAACTTCTGTCGTGTTGGTGTTACGAGGAACGCTTTCCCACCTTGTGTCTGCGGCCACCACACTGCTTCTACCTGCCTGTTGTGGTGCTACGCCTCCCCCCCCCTGTGTGCTGCTGTCCTTGCTCTGCATGTCCCCCTGCCAGGTTGGGTCAGTTACTATATCATCTACCACCTCGTCTTCCACTTTCGCACCCTGGTCCTGCTCCTGACTTTCTGGCAATTGTGTCTCATCATCATCATCCACCTCTTGCAACAATAATTGCACTAAACCCACTGTTGCCTTCGTGTGACTGTGGCTGCTCAAATATTTGGGCATCGCTACACGTGTTCTCCTCTTGACTCGGTGGAAGCTGGCCGGGTGAGAGGCCCAAATCTACAAATGGAAAAGTGAGCAGCTTTTCTGAGTGTCCAAGTGTGGAATCAGTTGTCTCTGGGCACTCGGCATGGTGGGAGGAAGGAGGATCAGGGTGAGGACTATGCGATCCAGACTCATGGCTACTGAGACTTGACCGTATGGAAGACAGGGTGGTAGTGGTGATGGCAAAGTGACTGGAAGCATTTTCTGTTTTCCCACCAACAACCTTTTGACATTGTTCTGGGTTCAATAGTGGTGTGCTGCGGTCCCCTAGCAATTGGGACAGGAAGGTCGGGCGACAAGATGTGGATGTTTGTTGTAGCACAATTTCAGCTTGCCTATGGCCTCGGCCTCTGCATGCACCATCACCATCACGTCCTCTTCCCCGTCCCTTGCCACACACCTTGCCCATTTTAAATGGAGGACAATATTTTCAACGTTCCCTAGAAATGGCTGATTTTGGAACACAGTTATATGTGATCCATCTGACAGAAAACCACAGCTTTAAATAGCAGGCCTGTAATTTACTAAAACTCTTATTAACAGAGACCTAGTGGGAATAGCTTGACCGACACACTGCAACAAAATTGAAGGCATAAATGGCTGATTTTGTAACACAGTTATATGTTAGATATGTCTGACAAAGAACCACGGTTTTAAATAGCAGGCCTGTAATATACTAATACTATTCTTCACAGAGACCTAGTGTGAATAGCTTGACCGACACACTGCAATGAAATGGAAGGTAGAAATGGCTGATTTTGTAACACTGTTATATGTGATACGTCTGACAGAGAACCTCGGTTTTAAATAGCAGGCCTGTAATTTACTAATACTATTCTCCACAGAGACTTAGTCTGAATAGCTTGACTGACACACTGCAACAAAATAGAAGGATGAAATGGCTGACTTTGGAAAACAGTTATATGTGACACACGTCTGACAGAAAACCACAGTTTTAAATAGCAGGCCTGTAATTTACTAATACTATTTTTCACAGAGATTTAGTGTGAATAGCTTTACTGACACACTGCAATGAAATGGAAAGCAGAAATGACTGATTTTGGAACACAGTTATATGTGAGAAACTTCTGACAGAGAACCACGGTTTTAAATAGTATGCCTGTAGTTTAGTAATACTATTCTTCTCAGAGACTTAGTGTGAATAGCTTGACCGACACACTGCAAGAAAATGAAAATGTAAGCCAATATTTTCCACGTTCAGTTCAAATTTCTGGATTTTTATCGCTATAATATGAAAAGATCTGGCTGTATTCTGTAGTGCTAACAAGCAAATAGAACAGAAAAGATGTGTACTCTGGATTGCTTTTTAAGTAAATAATCAGGATTAAGTTAAAAAAAAAATTGGCCTTGGCCCCTGATATATGGGGCTATGTCTACAAGTATATGTCAGAACAGCAGCAGCAGACAGAACGTTCAGTGGACCCTCTTGTGCTGTATCATGCACTGCCATCTGCCACAGACACTGCCTGCCTAACTCCTGATATCACGTTCACCAGATGGATATATATATATATATATATATATATACACTGTATATATGTTGTGGAATACCTATACTAACTACAACCCCTGGCAAAAATTATGGAATCACTGGGCTCGGAGGATGTTCATTCAGTTGTTTAATGTTGTTGAAAAAAAGCAGATCACAGACATGGCACAAAACTAAAGTAATTTCAAATGGCAACTTTAGGGCTTTAAGAAACACTAAAAGAAATCAAGATTAAAAATGTGGTACTTAGTAAGGGTAATTTTTTTCAGACCAAGCAGAGGGAAAAAAATTATGGAATCACTCAATTCTGAGGAAAAAATTATGGAATCATGAAAAACAAACACACAAAAGAACACTCCAATACATCACTAGTATTTTGTTGCAACCCCGCCCACAGCCCAGCATCCACTGCGGGGACCGCGTCACTGATGTCACACCTTACTTGACATTACATCAGTGGCGGGTCACGTGATGCCTGTGAGCGGCCACCGATAGCGCCACTCACAGGCAGAAACTGCAACAGAAGGTAATTACAAAGATACTTAAAATATACAAAAGTGACACCATTCTAAAAACTGAACCCCTCAAGGTGCCCAAAACCACATTCAAGAACTTTATTAACCCTTCAGGTGCTTCACAGGAATTTTTGGAATGTGGAAGAAAAAAATGAGCATTTAACTTTTTTCACAAAAATGTTACTTTAGACCCAATTTTTTTTATTTTCACAGGGGTAACAAGAAAAAATGGACCCCAAAATTTGTTGTGCAATTTCTCCTGGGCACGCATATACCCCATATGTGGGGGAAAAACACTGTTTGGGCGCACGGCAGGGCTCGGAAGGGAAGGAGCGCCATTTGACTTTTTGATTGTAAAATTTGCTTGAATAATTAGCGGACGTCATGTTGCGTTTGGAGAGCCCCTGATGTGCCTAAACAGTGGAAACCCCCCACAAGTGACCCCATATTGGAAACTAGACCCCCCAGGGAACTTATCTAGATGGATGTTGAGCATTTTGAACCCCCAAGTGCTTCACAAATTAATCAGTAAAAATGAAAAAGTATTTTTTTTCCACTTTTTCATTTTTATGAATAAATTTGTGAAGCACCAGGGGGTTCCAAGTGCTCACTATGCATCTAGATAGGTGCCTTGGGGGGTCTAGTTTCCAAAATGGTGTCACTTGTTGGGGAGCTCCAATTTTTAGGCACACAGGGGCTCTCCAAACGCGACGTGTCCGCTAACAAATTGAATGGAAAATCGGCTCAAATTGTTAGCAGACACCATGTTGCGGGCAATGGCCTTACAGGACCCTGACCTGGACTTTGCACAGTTCAAGGACAGAGCCATCCGGGTGCTCCGAGAATCGGCACCAGGTGGCGCTGTAACCCATAGGCGCCCTGCTATCACTTATCACCAGGACGTGGCGCCCTTGTCTGCAGGGCCTGTGGGAGCTGATGCGCAGGCTTTGAACAATGACCCGGCTACAGACCTGCACCATCAGGTCCAAGAGCTGACTAAGAGCGTTGCCGCGCTAACCAGAACTGTGCAGTCTTTACAGGTCTCTTCTCCAGGAAAGATCCAGCTGGCATCCGGACCGGAGGACGTCCCGTGGCGCCGACTGAGGAGGACCCCACCGGCCAGAGGAAGACCCAGCAACCGATACAACGAGGACGGACAACCCATCTGCCGCCGCTGAAATCAACCCGGACATATGGCAAGGTACTGTCATTTAAACGGGCACAACCTGGGGTAGAGGGCCAACCCCCAGGCATAAGATCATCAGGCCCAACTCAACTGGCGTGACAAATACGTAGGGGGACGTCCGGTCTCGCCTGTGGTACTGGATGGCATTCCTATGAGTGCCCTACTAGACACTGGGTCACAGGTGACTACCATCCCGTACGTGCTCTTCAAGCGGTACTGGAATGACTCGGACATAACCCGCTACCCAGATGACGACCTGAGCATTATCGCCAGCAATGGTCAGCCCGTGCCACAGATAGGATTTAAAGAGGTGACCATCAAGGTCGGTAAGGTTGAACTGCCGGCACAAGGACTGATCATTGTGGACATTGACCGTCGCGAGAGTCACCCAAAAATAACCCTAGGTACTAACGTAATCGAAAACTGTCTTGCAGAGGTGATTCTTATTTTGCAACAGGTTGCCAAGAACGCCAGTTCCAGCCAGCAGCGTGTCCTCCAAAAAGAGATCCGGGCACTGATGAAGCGGCAACTAGTGGAACTATCTGGTGGTGAGATAGGTAGCGTGAGAATGTGTGACCCGTTCCCTATTGCCATGCCCCCAAAAAGTGAGATGATGATTTGGTGCCGGGCAGTTATTGGTCTGAGAGGTAGAGACTACCAAGCAATGGTAGAACCCGTCTACTCAGACAGTAGGCCCACCATTTTGACAGCACGGGGGGTGGTCGATGGATCTGCGTCATGGGAGGGTGCCCGTCCGCATCATAAATATCGGGGAGAGAGAAGTATACCTGCCCCGGTATGCCACGCTAGCCAAATTGTTCACCATAAACCAGAACTCTGTACAGGCCGTGGAACCCTTGCCTCCATCTCAACCAGAGGAAGGTAACGGCTCTAAGAAACAAATGGGGGACTGGTGCCAGCAACTGCATTTGGGTACTGACTCCACTCCCTCACACCAAAAACAGGGAGTCTACCGGGTGGTTCAGGAGTACGAAAGAGTGTTTAGCAAACACCCGCTAGACTTCGGGCGAGTAAAGGGGGTAGAACATCACATCCCCACGGGAGACCATCCTCCCATAAAGGAGAGATACCGACCCGTACCCCCTGCACACTATCAGCACGCCAAGGGGATGTTAAAAGACATGAAGGAGGCTGGGGTAATTAGGGACAGCTGTAGCCCCTGGGCAGCTCCACTAGTCCTAGTGAAAAAGAAAGACAACACCATGAGAATGTGTGTAGACTACAGGAAGGTCAACCGTATCACACACAAAAATGCGTACCCGTTACCAAGGATAGAAGAGTCCTTAGCCGCATTAAAATCTGCTAACTTCTTCTCTACTTTGGACCGCACTAGCGGGTACTGGCAGGTTCCTGTAGCAGAGGCGGACCGGGAGAAGACCGCATTCACCACCCTGATGGGTCTCAGCGAATTTAACTGTATGCTGTTCGGGCTCTGCAACGCACCAGGAACCTTCCAACGGTGGATGGAATGCTGTCTGGGACACCGGAACTTCGAGACAGTCCTATTATACCTGGACAATGTCATCGTCTATTCCAAGACCTACGAGGACCACCTGAAACACCTGGCCGAAGTGTTTGAAGCTCTGGCAAACTACGGCTTAAAGGTGAAACCATCAAAGTGTCATCTACTGAAACCAAAGGTGCAGTACCTGGGACACGTGGTGAGTGCTGACGGAGTGGCTCCCGACCCTGATAAGATCACCGTGATTAAGGACTGGCCAAGACCCTCCAGCATAAAGGAAGTGAGGCAGTTCCTCGGATTGGTAGGCTACTACCGAAGATTCATTCCCGGTTTCACCAAAATGGCAGCCCCTATGCAGGACCTCCTGATAGCCAGTCCAGGAAAGCCAAAAACCAGAAGCCGCCCTTCAGGTGGGAAAAGCTGGAAGAGGAGTCCTTCTGCCAGCTGAAGATGGCCCTCACGGGGGATGAAATCCTGGCATATCCTGACTACAGCCAGCCCTTTATCCTCCACACGGATGCAAGTAACATCGGGCTAGGAGCCGTACTGTCCCAGATCCAGCAGGGGAAAGATCGGGTAATCACTTACGCCAGCCGAAAGCTACGGCCCACGGAGAGGAACCCTGAGAATTATAGCTCATTTAAGCTGGAGTTCCTGGCAGTGGTGTGGGCAGTGACCGAAAATTTCAAGCATTACCTTGCCTCTTCCAAGTTCACAGTGTACACGGATAATAACCCGTTGACACACCTGGACACTGCAAGGCTCCGTGCCCTGGAACAGAGATCGATGGCCCGCCTGTCCAACTATGAATTCACCATTAAATACCGGGCGGGACGCTCAAATGCCAACGCGGATGCCCTGTCTAGAATGCCAAACTTACCGGACGTAGGGGAAGATCCAGAAGATCTGGAAGAAGTCGAGCTCCCTGCGTTCCACCGTCATGGGATTACCCTGTATTCCCACCGTGTGAAGGACAGGTGCTCTGTGACGTTCAATCCCTTGCCCCACTACAGCTGGGCAGAAACGCAAGACAGTGATCCTGCAGTCCGTCTGGTGAAGGAAATGCTGACACAGGCCGATGCCCGTCTTGACCCAGACGCTGCGGAGGAGACCAAGCAACTGTGGAAGGAGAAAAGTAAGCTGTTCCTCTACAGGGAGAAGCTGTGACGAAGAATGGTTAACTCTCGAACACATGAGTTGACTTGGCAGGTAGTGATCCCAAGACGAGATGCGGCTATGGTTCTGGAGGCATACCACAATGGAGCAGGACATTTTGGATGGAAGAAGCTGGAGTACTTGTTGCGTGAACGGTTCTACTGGATAGGCATGAGAGGAGCCATCGAGAGGTGGTGCAGAGACTGTGGCCCGTGCAACCTAAGAAGAAAGGACCGTGCCAGCCAGAAGACTCCTCTGCAGCCCATCATCACCAGACAGCCACTGGAACTGGTAGCCCTGGACCATGTGAAACTGGCTCCGAGCAGATCTGGGTATGTCTACGCCCTCACAATCGTAGATCACTACTCCCGGTTCCTGGTGGTGGTTCCCGTCAAGGACTTAACGGCTCAAACAGCAGCTAGAGCCTTCCAGCAGCACTTCTGCCGTCCACACGGGTACCCGGAGCAAGTGTTGACAGACCAAGGACCAGTCTTCGAAGCAGAGGTCTTCCAGGAGTTCTGCAACCTGTATGGCTGCAAGAAGATAAGAACAACCCCCTATCACCCGCAGACCAACGGACTCTGCGAGAAGATGAACCAGGTGGTGATAGATCTGCTAAAAACATTGCCCCTGGAAGAACGCAGCCTGTGGCCTGAGAAACTGCCCGATCTGGTGGACCTGTACAACCACATCCCGGTAGGTTCCACCAACTGTACCCCGGCTTACCTAATGAGAGCAAGACCTGGTAAGCTGCCTATTGACCTGGATATGGGAGTCCTGACACCTGAGGACACCTCGCCAGAGGCAGACTGGGATACAGAACGGCAGCAGCAGTACCGGAAAGTACAGGAGAGCGTCGAGCGAAGTCTCTGTCAATCAAGAGAAAGGCAGGAGAGGACTTATAACCAACATGCTCCCGCTGTTCCCCTGGTACCTGGAGAGCAGGTCTTGAAAAGAAAAAGGCGGCTCCATAAGTTGGACGACCAGTGGGAAAAGGACCCGTACACCGTACTGCCCTCAAGCCACAATAATCCAAAGGTGTACGTCATCAGCAAGGATGGAGGAGAGACCACAGCCACTGTCTCCCGAGACCACCTGAAAAAGTGCCCCGAGAAGTTGAAAAGCACGGATGAAGATCAGGAAGACCCTCAACCCGTAGAGGAAAAGGAGGAAATGATCAGCACCGTACTCGGAGACTTTCCCCGGTCCTGGACACAAGAAAACAACGCTATCGTGGTGCCCGTCCTCACCTTTCTCCAGCCAGCCCCTCAAGTGCCTACAGAAGACCAGGTAGAGCTGGAAGAGCAGCCGGCCCAGGAGGCAGAAGAATCCATACCAGCAGACCAGGAGAATCAACCCTCTGCTAGTAGTGAATCTGCCGTGCCCCTATTGAGCCAAAGAGTGCGCAGACAGCTGCCCAGCCTACCCGCAACATGCCCTACACCCTGTAGTGCAGAACCAGTTAGTGAGCTCCGTAGGTCCACTAGAGTCACTAGAGGTCAGATGCCCCCTCGCTGGAAAATATAAAGTAATGCACTGTAAATTTACCTGTTTATTGAGAAATGTTGATGGTTTTTATTGTTGCCTGTTATTAATTATGTTTCTCAGTTACCCTGCAGATTTATTTGGACTAATAGGTTATGAACGCTGGATAACCGGAACAGTTTTGTAGATAGTTGCACATTGTGCCTCTTGCGAAGATGGCCGTGGAAGAGAAAATCTGTCTGGCGTGGCCTCCTTGCGGCCCAAAGTAGCTAGCTTCAGCCTTGCAGTCACGCCCAAGGCCAACGCAAGGGGTTTGCTTTGGACAGGTCCCCTACTTCACTTAAAGCTTCACCTTGGGTGACATGGACACCCTCTTGTTTCACAAACTTCACCTTGGGTGATATGGACACCCGGTTGCGGACACGCCGTGACCTTTAAAGAACTAAAGCTTCTTGTAAATATGTTATTGTATTATCGTTTATACCCTTGTATTTATGTTTCTTTAAAAATGTGTTTAGTCCCGGAGTACTAAAATTTACTAGGGGGGAATGTGGCACCCCAGGGGTCTGGTTGCCACAGTAATAGAAATATTATGTCTGAGAGCAAGTGGGAGGTTTCTCTTGGAATGAACCCAAAGCATGCAACACTGCCCGTCCAGACCTGGGAGGGGAGGAATCTGCAAGGTAGCCAGGAAAGATTGCAGATAGACAGGGAGGCCTACAACTCCACCTGGCCAGGGGAGATCCTGCTTGCTCACAGACTGACCAGGCCTCTACTGCTAACCAGTACTCCTGGGAGGGTCTGCTTTATACCATCAGTAAAGACCCTGAACTGCACCACACGTCTCTGTGTTTCATCGCCGCACCAGCACCATTAGTACTGGGACGCTCACACCATCACTCCCATCATCCACACTAGCTGCCCTGAGGCAATACTTCCCCCGTGGGGAGTTATCCCATACTTGGCTGCGCTTACAACATCAGCCTCAGCGGTCTGCAGCGCAGAGGCGGTCCCCACTAACCGCAATCCACGGGTGGCGTAGTCGGACATTTGTTATTACACTAAGACTGCCACTGGTTTGACCACCCTGAGCCACGGACCGGGTCGCCACCACACTGAGACTACCACCCCCAGCATCCCACCAGAGGCCCGGTTCCGGGTTCCCCACGCGGCCCAGGGGGCGCGTCACAAGAACTTGCGGATGGCCTCAAAACGTGTCCGGGTCATGACCATTCGGAACACTGGAGTGTTATACAAAACGTCAACACTCCAGTATTGCTGAACCTGTTTTTTTCAGGATCCCCATATGAAGGACCAGGCCACAAAACGTCATCATTTCTTCTGCGTCTACAGGAGACCAGTTAGAAAATGATGAAGAGAGGTTTTGTTCCAAAAATTGATGAGCATACTAATTAGTTTGGCCCACCATGAGGTTTATAAAATCCTCAGAGAAAAAGACTTTGAAAAAGTCTATTTCTGTGAGGCTGGTGGTGTCAAACTTGATTCCTGATTCCGCCACGAAATCAGGAATCAGTGGCTCAAAATTTTCGGGGGGCGAGGTCCATATGGGGTCAGTAGTGGGGGGCGCTGGAACATCTTCTCTCCTGCGACTGTTGGGCGGTTCAGCAGCACCAGAGGAGGAAGAAGAGGAGGGTGATGAGGCGTCGGAAAAGTAAAGAAATGTGGGATCCTCGCCCTTGTTGTCAGTCTCAGTGTCGGAGGCAACAATAGCATATGCCTCCGACACTGAATAGCGAGTTTGGGATGAGCCGGACATTTTTTTTTCTCGTGTATGTGGTGCATGTGTGTCAGTACTTTATTTAGAGTGTGTGTGTCAGTGAGCTTGGTGTGAACTTTTTTTTTCTGACAAAAAAAGGAACTACCATAGGTGGTGCAAACAGCGAGAACTATGTCACCAATCAACTCTCGGCAGCTGCTGGGTGTGTGCGCGGATGTGGTGCAAAGGTGGGGGGGGGATTGACAGGGACAAGAAAAAGTCCTGAAAAGCAGTGAGCACGGACGTTGATCAGTGACGTAGACACTGCTCAGCGCTCGGCCGCTGCAGGACGCACGAGAAAAAAAAACAAAAAAAAAAGAACTGGGGGGGGGGGGGTTGAGGGTAAAAGGAGGGGGGGTGGATGAGGGGAGAACAGAGTTGGACTTACCAAAGTCTTCTCTGTTCTTCTTTCAGCAGGATCAGCAGCAGGTTCTGGAAGAGGCTCTGGAGCAGGATCCGCAGCATCAGGATAAGGAGCTGGAGACCCAGGACCCTGGAGACAGCAGCAGGACGCTGAAGCTGGAGTCCCAGCAACCTGGAGACAGCAGCAGGACTCCGGAGCAGCAGATCCAGGACCCTGGAGACCGCAGCAGGATGCCGGAGCAGCAGCAGCGACTGGAGCAGGTAGGAGAAAGGTCTTGTAGTGTAACAGAAGATTCTGTGGCACTACAAGGCCCAGCACAGCGCAGATCAGACGTGACCGCTCTGTAGAAATCCTCACCAAGTGTGAGGATCTGCAGGGCGGTCACAGGGGGGTGACAGGGTGGTGACAGGCAGGTCACAGGCCGGTCACCTCCCGGTCAGGTACTCTGATTGGTGCGATCGATGATGACATCGATCGCACCAATCAGAGATGGCTGGGGCCTGGGCACGCACCACAGGGGGTCACAGGGAGGTGAAAGGCAGGTCACAAGCCGGTCACCGCCCTGTGACCGCCCTGTCACCTGTGTTCAGGTACTCTGATTGGAGCGATCAATGTCATCATCGATCGCTCCAATCAGAGCTGGCTGGGGCTTCTATGACATCACAGGGGTTCATGGGGAGGTGACAGGCAGGTCACAAGCAGGTCACCGCCCCGTGACCGCCCTGTTACCGCGTGGTCCCGCTGTGATCGATTTGATCGGTGATCGCACCGATCCTAGCAGTTTGGGGAGAGGGCTGGGGTTACTAGGCAACAGCCTAGGATCGGTGCTCTTAGGAGCACCGATCCTAGGCTGCACTTCACTGTTTCCGGCAATCTGATTGCCGGAAACAGTGAGAAATGCTGTGATTGGCTGTTCAGAATTGAACAGCCATTCACAACGATCGTGGGTGTGAAGGGGCGGCGACACCCCCCGAGATGAAGGCACCATCTACCCTAAGGTAAGATGGCACCGGAATTTTAATGCTATCACCGCGACTTCGGTCGCGGTGCCGCATTAAAGATAGGGCGTATTAATACGTATCTGGTCCATAAGGCCCAGGGCACAGATACGTACTAATACGCCATAAGTCGTAAAGGGGTTAAAGCTACTTAAAGATAAAATGTGCTCCTTATTAAAATATAAGCCCCAAACTGTGAGTCTAAAAAATATATCTACACTGCACCATTGAATAAAAATAAGCCCCACACTATTCCTCAAAAAAAAAAAGAAAACACACTTAGGCCACATTCACACGTTCAGTATTTGGTCACTATTTTACATCAGTATTTATAAGCCAAAATCTGGAATGGAATAATCAGAGAAAAAGTATAATAGAAACATGTGCCCCACTTCTGCACTTTGCACCCACTCCTGGTTTTGGCTTACAAATATTGATGTAAAATACTGACCAAATACTCAACATGTGAACGTGGCCTTAACCTGTTTTCTAAATAAAAGCATACTCCACACTATGCAACTGATTAAAAAAAAAATTCTCACAATGTTCCCCTGAATATAAAATTAGCTCTTCACTGTGCTTCCAAATAAAATCAGGCCCATTCTTTGCCCAAAATAAAAATATGCCCCACAATGAGCCATCAAAATTAAAAATGCCCCATGATGTACTCCCTGAATAAATAAAAGTCCCATAATGTGCCCCTGACTAAATAGACCCACACTATAAATCCTGAATACAAATATGCCCTTCACTATATCCCAGAAAAAGACATGTTGTTTGGGGCTAATCTGTTGAGGGGTATTTTAGGATGAGCAGTAAGGATTAGAGCTGATGGTGCAAAGGAGTGTGACCGCTGTATAGCACCTGGATCAGTGAGGATTGTGAAAGCAGAGTATATGAGATAGCAGTGCTGATGAAAGTTGAAGATGAAGTTTACTCGTGACAAACACATGGTAATCTAGAAATATATATATATATACTCAATAGTCAGACCATTGTCATCTGCATCAGCCATCCTTAAATGGCCTTGGGTGATGATTAGGCATGATCGAACATTTCAATGTTTGGTTTGGAAAAGTTCGCCGAACAAATTGATATTCGCCGAATGTTCGTCGAACATTTCCAAATCCCATAAGAATCAATGGGGGGACCAAAAATGCATATAAAACACCTAGAAACGGGACCAAAAGCTGGCAAAACACATCAAATTAGGTGTAGACACCAGGAACGTGCCATCAATTGACCCAGAGTACAAGTACTATAATTATTATTACTGTGACAGCAACATTTATTCAGTTGCGCTTTACATGTCAAAAGGGGCCACCGACTGGTACAACAAGAGAGTGGACCCTGCCTACGAGGGCGCACTGTCACGGACGTGGTTTGTGGAACCACTGTGTCACAGACCCTGGAGAGCCTGGAGGGGCGTGACTAAGCGAGCACCGGACTGTTCACTAGAGCCTCTGATGGTTAGACTTGGCTCCCGATGAACGCCAGGTGCCACTCCAGGACAGACCAACGGACGCGCAGCAGCTGGACCCAGTAGGACAGACTAGATGGTGCAGCAGGCAGAGTCTGTATCAGAGTGCAGCAGGCAGAGTCTGTATCAGAGTGCAGCAGGCAGAGTCTGTATCAGAGTGCAGCAGGCAGAGTCTGTATCAGAGTGCAGCAGGCAGAGTCTGTATCAGAGTGCAGCAGGCACAGTCTGTATCAGAGTGCAGCAGGCACAGTCTGTATCAGAGTGCAGCAGGCAGAGTCTGTATCAGAGTGCAACAGGCAGAGTCTGTATCAGGAGTGCAACAGGCAGAGTCTGTATCAGAGTGCAGCATGCAGAGTCTGTATCAGAGTACAGCATGCAGAGTCTGTATCAGGAGTGCAACAGGCAGAGTCTGTATCAGGAGTGCAGCAGGCAGAGTCTGTATCAGGAGTGCCGCAGGCAGAGTCTGTATCAGAGTGCAGCATGCAGAGTCTGTATCAGAAGTGCAACAGGCAGAGTCTGTATCAGGAGTGCAGCAGGCAGAGTCTGTATCAGGAGTGCAGCAGGCAGAGCCTGTATCAGAGTGCAGCAGGCAGAGCCTGTATCTGGAGTGCAGCAGGCAGAGCCTGTATCAGGAGTGCAGCAGGCAGAGTCTGTATCAGGAGTGCAGCAGGCAGAGCCTGTATCAGGAGTGCATCAGACAGAGTCTGTATCAGAGTGCAGCAGGCGGAGTCTGTATCAGAGTGCAGCAGGCAAAGTCTGTATCAGAGTGCAGCAGGCAGAGTCTGTATCAGAAGTGCAGCAGGCAGAGTCTGTATCAGGAGTGCAGCAGGCAGAGTCTGTATCAGGAGTGCAGCAGGCAGAGTCTGTATCAGGAGTGCAGCAGGCAGAGTCTGTATCAGGAGTGCAGCAGGCAGAGTCTGTATCAGGAGTGCAGCACTCAGAGTCTGTATCAGGAGTGCAGGATGGACTGGTACACAACCTTACACAACTTAGTCTGCAGAACAGGAAGATTCCATTACAGCCAACCCAATAGATGGAGACCCAATCAGGATTCCTCACATTTAAAAAAATTGGTGGCAGACGCCAGCAAAGTGGCATCAATTTCACTACTGTAGAAATAGTCTAAATAAGACCCACACCTCTTCCAGTACAGCCAACCCAGGAGATGGAGACCTAACCAGGAGTGTTCACATTGCCCTAAATGAGGGCCTAACACCGCCGAAGTGGCATCAATGTCATCAGACTACAAGTAGTTTAACACAGACCCATACCTGTCCCACTACAGCCAACCCAGGAGATGCATACTCAATCGGAAATGTTTACATTTCAAAAATAGGGCCTAAGACCATCATTTCCGTGGCCAACAGACTGGAGATGGTGGGGTTCAACCTCTTAGCTTTGTCATGTGTAGGATGAAAGAATCTTTTACGTGACCACAACTGCGGGACCGAGGCCTGGCTAAAGTGCTGACAGAGGGCGGAGTATGGTGAACTGGAAAAACTGGTGGAACGTGAGTGAGGTGCAGATGTTACGGTGGATTAAGAAACATGCGGTGCACTCAGTGAAACAAACACAGCAGGCGTGTCCGCTTCCGATACAGCTGACGGGCTGTCACTCAGCCTGACTTGAGCAGGTAAAGAACCGGAGTTTCTGCGATGGGAGACCTGCGTGACAATACTTGGCATGGTAACAGAGAAGGAGAAAGAAGCAGCGGATGCGTTTGATGGGGCAGCTGATGGTTGTTGAGGTGCGCTGGTCCGCATTTCAGCGCGGTAAGATTCCCAGCGTAAAGAATGTTGTTTGAGCATGTGAACGTTCATGTAGGAAGTAGTAAAATTATTGCATCTACTGAGTTTTTTATCGCAAAGTTTGCAGATAACGTGAGTTGGCTTATCCTTTGCAGTGACAAAAAAGGCCCATGCTAGGCAACCCTTGCTGCAGACCCGTGATTGCTGCTGGCCACAGCCACGGTTGTGGCTAAGGATATAGTGCTCCTCGTGCTTGCATCACTCCGTATCTGTGCCGTAAGGTGAAATGTAACCTCCTTGTCTTCCTCCTCCATCTTCTAAGATGAGCTACTCGGCTGTGTGACTCTGGGTTCACACCAAGTAGGATCTTCAACCTCGTCATCATCCAATGTGTTATTCCATTTCTCGCCCTCAGAATGACCCCTCTCCTCTTGTTGCCCTGACAACACAGTACAGTCCGCATGAGCCTTAGGTATCTGAGTCTCATCGGGATCACCTCCCTCCCCTATGGTTAATGTTAGGTGACGAGGGTCAGGAACCTGCTTCGTCCTGTCCTGAATCCAAGCTAAAAAAAATTTGGGCATCGGTGCAGATGCTTTCCTCCCCTTGACTCTGTGACTGTTTGGGAGTACACTCATGATGCTCATGATGTAGAATGGGTGTAGAGATCTACAGACTCGCCCATCTGTGGGCGCAAAAGTCAGTTGGGCAGTTGGCCAGTTGTGACGGGGGGGGAAGCATGGGTAGTTGGAGTGCCACCTCTGTGGTCTGTACTGCGTGTGATATTGAGGTGGAGAAAGAAGAGGAGAGGGCACTGGAAGCAGATCTTGCCATATACTGAATCACCTTCTCCTTCTGGGCCTTATTAACAAGGTGTATCGCTGTGCGGCTGCTAAAGGAAGGGAGTGCAGTAGGCCATCCACTAACATAAGTTGTCAGTTGTCTTTGGATAGGACCTGTTTGTGTTGGTTCACTAGTGCTTTCACTAACATTACCACGTACACCTTGAACACCAAACCTATTTCCCCTTATTTTTTTTAACTCTGAAACCACCTGAAGTTCAACTCCACTGAAATAGTATCTGACACTAAAAAAAACTTTAGTGCACACAGCTTTCAATATCACAATAGCAACAGAAAAAAAACTGATTTTGTGCTCTGCAATGAGAAGCTCTGCAGACTGTGCAGAGCACAATTTCAACCCCACTAAATGAGAAGGTGCACTGCACTTGCTTGATCACATTAGCAAGTGCAAAAAAAGATTCAAGGTATACCGAGACATGGAGCTATATACCAGCAGTGCACAGCACTATTGTATGGCATGGGCCCTCTGTTTCTGTCAGAATCTCAGTACTTGCATAAGAACACCAAAAAGGTGCTGCACCAGCGCTTGCAGAGGTACACAGGCCAGGAATTATCTACACTATCTGAATACCACACAAGCGCCCATCGATCTAGCTAATATCTCTCATTCCACAGGAGAACACTGAGCTGCATCTGTCTCCAGCAGTGACATGGATATAATGGTGGAAAGGGAACATGGACGCTTTTTATATTGAGGCGACATGTGATTTCTGCAGCCAATTGCAGAAGCCCTTATGTCTCGACAGTGTAGATGCTTCCTGTGCTATCATTGGCTGGCCACGCTTTCCTCAGTTAAAGTTACCGCCCACAGGAAAAAAAATAAAATACAGTGCGCTGCTGATCTGACCTGTTCTAAGCTCTCCACAGCCCCCACACTCACCTGCCACATGTCACCGCTCATCATACACTTGCACTATGTTAACAAAATTGTTCAAAATGCTGTGGTTGCCCTGTATTTGTGGTCCCACGCAAATTCATAGAACTTTTCCAATTTTAAGAAAATTTGCTCGCCTTTGCGATCACGAATCCAAATGTGCCATACTCGTGTCAAATTTGAAACTTTCGAGCATTCGCCGAACAAATTCGCTCACTAGTGATGAGTTCAAAAGTTTTTGCTGGGATACCAGAGAAACCTGGCAATGAGAAGTAAGTAACAGTATTTCTGTGAAGCCCAGCTGTGCTTGGTATCACAACTCCTAGAAGGGTGTATTGAAGGATTCCTCCACAAGAAGCCCCCATAACCATTCACACATCTCCACCTTCCACCTCAGACCAGCAGAGGGAGCCCGTTAGGGAGATATAAAAGGGAAGGTGGAGCCAGGCAGCAGTCAGTTGGAGTCTATTCTGGTATGGCAGTGAGTCCAGTACAGCCTGAGAGGAGTTACCTCAGGGGACAAAAGCCTGTTCAGCTCCTGCAATTGCTATCCTGCAGTGGAGTTTATCCAGATCAAGACTCGGTGTAGCTCAGTGAGGTGAGCTTTAGGTGTGCCTGCGCCATAAGATCGGTGAAAAGCGGCACGCTGCCATTAGTGTGAGTAGCCTATTGAGGGTCCGAGTAGGCCGAAGGCGAAGGAGTAGAAAGTTAGCTCATAGGGGGCAGAGGAGCTTAATTAGCTCACCCCGAAGAAGTAGTTACCGGACACCGGGTCCGAAGCTTGCCGGGATCTCCACGACCCAGTAAGATAAACCGGAATCCCTGGAGAACTACAAGTCCCAGGATCGCTAAAGTGCTGATACGTACCAGAGCCAGGAGACACATAGGCCCCATAGGTCGGGAGCGTGCACTCCAGGAGAAGGCCCTACCACAAGGTCAGCCAGCGCAGGACAGAGACAAAGTTAGGCCTAGCTCCAGGCAGATCAGAAACTTATCACGCAGCAGCAAGAACCAGGAGGCCCAAAATCTGCTCATTGGGGAGGATCCGGACATACACCCTTCACCGTACAGTGCTACGGGGAGTGCCTGAATTTCCATCAGTAAAAGGTACTGAAGTGACTTTTGTGTCCGTCCCTGTTCTTGCTCCGACTCGGCTGAGTCTCCTTGTCCTGCATCCCCGTTCTAATACTGCCCTGAGGCCCAGCTCCACCTGTGGGGAGCTATACCATCAAGCTGCCTTATTATCAGCCTCAGTGGACTGCGCAGCACTGGTGAATATCATCAGAAACCATAGGTGGTGCCACAAACTTTTATAAACTTGATATCTATCAACGCCTTTTTAAAGAGAGACCCCAGAGTACGGGCCCGGGAGCCGACCACCGCGACCTCCTTAAGGCTAAAGGCCCGGGTAACCGAGTCATCCCCCATCCCCTGGGCTTGTCATCTCTTCCTGGCGTCCATTGCCACCGGGTACTGTGCGCCTTTATTTTGAACTGTGTACGTAAAGTTGTGGTGAAGATAGCCGCCATTGTTGGGCCGTTGAGCAAGAAGAAGGGCGTAACCGCGGGAAAATAACTGGCGTACCTGCAAAAGAGCACGAAGTCCCGGACACGCCTCGACGTCAAATGAGGAAGCGCCAGGTCCTGTACGGAGCGTCGCTGAACGCTCTGACGTAGGACGCAAGCGACGTAAGGTCCTGAAGACAACCGTCACCTGCGGAGCTGCGGCCTACCGGAAGAAAAAAAAAAACAGAAGGTAGGCCACGGTTAACTAGGGGGGCGCTAAGATGTCCGTCGAGCAGCAGAATGCCGACCTTCCGCTCCACGTCCCTGAAGTTCAGCCCGCGCCCGATAATGGGCAGGCCGAAGCCGCCGTTCCACCAGCAGCGCCTGTAACACCAGTTATTCCTATGACTTTACCGTACATTCCTGGAGCAAAGTGGCTCCCCCAGTACAAAGGCAAACCAGATACCCTGTCTGGATTCAAGCGGAAGATATGTGGTATTTTGGACATGTACTCTATGACCGGCAAACAAAGAGCTGCCGTTGTATTAGGACAACTGACCGGTGCTGCGGAACGGGAAGTGGAAACATGGTCAGCCGCAGACCAGGAGTCAGTGTCCACAATATTCCAAAAACTACAGACTGTATTTGAGGACCTTACTGAGGCGGACCTCCGGATGAGGTTCTACAGCTGCTCCCAACAACCAGAGGACAATGTTTGGGACTACGCCTGGCGTCTCCAAGGGGCCCTCCGGGCTCTGAACCAGGTTAGTCCAACCAGCGTTGAAAATGAGAACAAAATGCTGAAGGAACAGTTTGTCCGGGGACTGAAGTCTCCAGAGGAGAGCAGGACTGTGCGTTGGTGGTCCCTGGATCATCCGGATGCCACCTTTGACAATCTTAAGGACATGGCTATAAAAGGACTGCAGCCCCTGGAAACTAATGCCATCCAACGTTACCAGGGTGGGGCTACTCCAGTGCCTGCTACACCCACCTTTTCCCCAGTGGCTGCTGAAGCTAAGGTTCCAGCAATGTCCCCTAAAGAACTGGACAGTCTGCGCTCTGAGGTGCGTCAGTTGAGCAAAACTCTGACCACCGTGCTGAGTGCCCTGCAGCTAGCTGCGGACAGAGCCCGAGGAAGGAGGGAAGATCCTGCTAGCCGACAGCCCTGAGGATGTCCCCTGGATGCGGAGAAGGAGGAGACCAACACCACCCTCGCCAAGGACCAGTGACCAGCGCCGCCCACCGAAGGACCCGACCTGCTACCGCTGCCGCAAGACCGGACACATCGCTCAGAATTGTCCTTTAAACGGGAAAACCCTGGGTCCGAGGGCCGCCACCCAGGAGTAGACTCACCAGGCCCATCAGACTGGTACAACAGGTTCGTCGGAGGAAGACCTTTCCTGTCCATTGTATTGGACGGGATCTCGACGCATGCCCTGCTGGACACAGGATCTCAGGTAACCATCATGCCTGAAGTCCTCTACAAGAGGTTCTGGTCCATGGACGATCTACGTCCGCCAGCTCCAAATTTGTCTGTATATGCTTCAAATGGACTCCCCCTACTCGGGGTTAAGAATGTAACTGTAAAGGTGGGGAGGGTGGAGCTGAAGGACCAGGGACTAATTGTAGTGGAGACTAACCCTGATGACAGCAACCCATATATGGTACTAGGCACTAATGTTGTTGGTAACTGTTTGGGAGAGGTTGTGTTCTTACTCCAACAGATCGCTGACACTGCCAGACCGAGACAAAGGAGGGCACTGCAGAGAGAGATCCGCGTCCTGATGTATCAACAGCAAATAAGGTTGACAGATGGTGAAATCGGTAACGTGAGGGTAACAGACCCCATACCCATTGTCATCCCCCCAATGAGTGAAATGCTCATTTGGTGTAGAGCTGCCATAGGTCTTAGAGGACAGAGCTACCAGGTGGTAGTAGAACCCCTTTGCTCTGAGCACAGACCCACGCTCTTAACCGCCAGGGGAGTGGTAGATGTACGTAATGGGAGGGTGCCTGTCCGTCTTCTTAACCTAGGGGAAGATGAGGTCAAACTGCCACGTTATGCCACTGATGCCAAATTATATGCTGTCAATAATAACTGCATCCATGAGGCGGAGTCCTTAACCTCACCAGATGAAGTAGAGGATAATGACCCTGCAACCCAGGTGGAGGATTGGTGTCAACAGCACCATGTTGGGACAGACACCACTCCTGTCCATCAAAAACAGGGTGTACACTGGGTGGTACAAGAATACTCGCAGGTGTTCAGTAAACATCCACTAGACTTCGGGAGGGTTAAGGGGGTTCAACATCATATCCCCACAGGCAACCATTCCCCAATCAAAGAACGTTATAGGCCTATACCCCCAGCTCACTACCAGAAGGCAAAAGAAATGCTGCATGACATGAGGAAGGCGGGAGTAATTAGGGATAGTTGTAGTCACTGGGCGGCTCCCCTAGTGCTGGTTAGGAAAAAGGACGGGAGCATGAGAATGTGTGTAGATTACCATCAAGTAAATCGCATTACACATAAAGATGCATACCCTTTACCACGCATAGAGGAGTCCCTAGCTGCCTTGATGTCTGCAAATTACTTTTCCACCCTTGACCTCACTAGTGGATACTGGCAAGTAGCTGTGGCTGAGGAGGATCGGGAGAAGACAGCCTTCACCACCCCGATGGGACTCTGCGAGTTCAACAGCATGCCGTTTGGACTCTGCAATGCCCCCGGAACGTTCCAGAGATTTATGGAGTGCTGCCTGGGACACCGCAACCTCGAGACTGTGTTACTTTACCTGGATGACGTAATTGTGTACTCCAGGACGTACGAGGACCACTTGAAACATCTGGCTAAGGTATTTGAGTCACTGTCCCGGTACGGGATGAAGTTGAAGCCCTCAAAGTGCCACCTGCTCAAGAAGAAGGTACAGTACCTGGGACACATTGTCAGTCCGGAAGGCGTAGCACCAGACCCGGAGAAAGTCACAGCCATCCAGAAGTGGCCAGAGCCGAAGAACCTCAAGGAGGTGCGTCAGTTCTTGGGACTAGTAGGATACTACCGGAGGTTCGTAAAGGACTACACAAAGAAAGCAGCTCCTCTGCAAGACCTCCTGGTAGGGCAGTCCCCCAAAGGCAAAAACCCTCCATTCCACTGGGGTAAGGAGCAAGCAGGGTCGTTTCAGGAGATGAAGGAGATCCTGACAGGTGATGAGATCCTAGCCTACCCTGACTACAGCCAACCGTTCCTGCTGTATACGGATGCCAGCAACGAAGGCCTGGGCGCTGTCTTAAGTCAGAAGCAGAATGGGCAAGAGAAAGTCATCGCGTACGCAAGCAGGAAGCTCCGTCAGACTGAGAGGAACCCAGAGAACTATAGCAGCTTCAAGTTGGAGTTCCTGGCTTTAGTCTGGGCCATCACTGAAAGGTTCAAGCACTATCTGGCTTCCAGCAAATTCACTGCCTTTACTGATAACAACCCCTTGACCCATCTTGAAACAGCTAAGTTGGGGGCTCTGGAACAACGATGGATGGCTCGGCTGTCAAACTACCAATTTACAATAAAATACCGGGCGGGCCGCAAGAACTCCAACGCCGATGCCCTGTCTAGGATGCCTCACCAGTCAGACACAGAAGAAGAAGTGGATGAGCTGGAAGAGATAGAGCTACCTGCCTTTCACCGAAGTGGGATGATCCATGAGCAACGAGCATCCAGGAAGCCGCGTGAAAAGACGTTAAACCCCCTTCCTCACCACAGTTGGAAAGAGACCCAGGACAGCGACCCGGTTTTCAGCCGCATCAAACAGCTGATAACCCAAGAAGGTGCCTCCCTGGAGAAAGATGCGTCTCTGCAAGCAAAGCAGCTGTGGAATGAGAGAAGCCGGCTGTTTATCTACCGTGAGAAGCTGTGCCGGAGGTACGTTAATCAAAGAACCCATGAGATGGTATGGCAGATAGTAGTCCCTAAGACAGACGTCCAGATGGTATTAGAGGCTTACCACGATCAAGCGGGGCACTTTGGCTGGAAAAAGCTAGAGACCCTGCTGAAATGTCGATTCTACTGGGTAGGAATGCGCAGCTCCATTGAAAGGTGGTGCCGGGACTGTGGACCCTGCGGCCTGAGAAGGAAGGACTTCAGCAGCCAGAAGGCACCCCTGCAACCCATCAAGACGACTCGACCCCTGGAGATCGTGGCCCTGGACCATGTCAAGTTGTTACCCAGCAGGTCAGGGTACTCCTATGCTCTGACTATGGTAGATCACTACTCACGTTTTCTGGTGGTCGCCCCCGTCAAAGACCTGACGGCAGAGACAGCAGCAAAAACGTTCCAAGCGTATTTCTGCAGACCCCATGGCTACCCTGAGCAGGTGCTGACGGACCAAGGCCCGGCCTTTGAGGCTGAGTTGTTCAAGGAGTTCTGCCATCTCTACGGGTGTAAAAAGATAAGAACTACACCTTACCACCCACAAACAAACGGTCTCTGCGAAAAGATGAACAACATCATCATCGACCTGCTAAAGACCATACCACTTGAGGAGAGAAACCAGTGGCCAGACCTACTACCAGACCTAGTGGATCTGTATAATCATATACCAGTCAGTTCCACCAATTGCACTCCGGCATATCTCATGCGGGCAAGGCCAGGAAAGCTGCCCATGGATTTGGAGCTTGGTGTTGTTGAACCTGAAGCTGATATGACCACTGAGGACTGGGACACCACCAGACAAGAGCAATACAGAAGGGTACAAGCTTGTGTCAAGGACAGTCTTACTCGGGTGACAGAAAAGCAGGAAATGCACTACAACAAAAACGCACCAGCAGAACCTTTCACACCTGGTGAAACAGTACTAAAAAGGAAAAGACGCAACCACAAACTCGACGACCAGTGGGAAAAAGACCCCTACACTGTGTTACCATCAAGGTTTGACAACAAAAAGACTTGTATAATCAGTCGAGATGTAGGGAAAACATCTACAACAGTGTCCAGGGACCACCTAAAATTGTGTCCAGACTTACTGAAACCCCAAGAAAAAGTGCCTCTCACAATCCAGGAAGAACCTAAAGAAACAGTGATACACACTGACCTTGGAGACTTCCCAGCGGATTGGCCTCAGATAGGAGGTGCAGTAATCATTCCAGTACTCCAATTCTATGCACAGCCAGAAAACCCTCCACAACAAGTTGAACCTGTAAGTGCTGCAGAAGACCCAGCTCAAGAAGTATCCCCGGATGAAGGATCCCCGACAGGAGCAGAGCAAGAGGGCCCAGCCAATGGTAGACTTGCCAGTCCAAGAGAGAGGTTAAGGCAGTTTTACAACATGGTTACACGTAGAACTGGTAGAGTAACTGAGGATACAGACACTGACACCCCACCACCTATTGCACTACGCAGATCAGTACGCAGCACAAGAGGTAAACCTCCTGTTAGGTACACTCAGTAAATAGTCAAAGTTTCTGAAAATATACAGTGCCTACAAGTAGTATTCAACCCCCTGCAGATTTAGCTGGTTGACACATGCGGAATTAACTTGGCATTGTGACATTTGTACTGTAGATCAGCCTGGAAGTGGGAAATGCACTGCAGCAAATTTTTTTTTTTTTTTTTTTTAAAACGTTAAAAGTTAATTCAGAGTGTCATTTATTATTCAACCCCTCAAACCACAAGAATTCTGTTTGGTCCCCCTAAAGTATTAAGAAGTAGTTCAGGCACCAAGAATAATGAGCTTCACATGTGTGGATTAAAGATCTCTTTTGCCAGCCTTTTCTGACTATTTAAGACCCTCCCCAAACTTGTGAACAGCACTCAGACATGGTCAACATGGGAAAGACAAAGGAGCATTCCAAGGCCATCAGAGACAAGATCGTGGAGGGTCACAAGGCTGGCAAGGGGTACAAAACCCTTTCCAAGGAGTTGGGCCTACCTGTCTCCACTGTTGGGAGCATCATCCGTAAGTGGAAGGCTTATGGAACTACTGTTAGCCTTCCACGGCCTGGACAGCCTTTGAAAGTGTCCTCCCGTGCCGAGGCCAGGCTTGTCCGAAGAGTCAAGGCTAACCCAAGGACAACAAGGAAGGAGCTCCGGGAAGATCTCATGGCAGTGGGGACATTGGTTTCAGTCAATACCATAAGTAACGTACTCCACCGCAATGGTCTCCGTTCCAGACGAGCCCGTAAGGTACCTTTACTTTCAAAGCGTCATGTCAAGGCTCGTCTACAGTTTGCTCATGATCACTTGGAGGACTCTGAGACAGACTGGTTCAAGGTTCTATGGTCTGATGAGACCAAGATCGAGATCTTTGGTGCCAACCACACACGTGATGTTTGGAGACTGGATGGCACTGCATACGACCCCAAGAATACCATCCCTACAGTCAAGCATGGTGGTGGCAGCATCATGCTGTTGGGCTGTTTCTCAGCCAAGGGGCTTGGCCATCTGGTCCGCATCCATGGGAAGATGGATAGCACGGGCTACCTGGAGATTTTGGCCAAGAACCTCCGCTCCTCCATCAAGGATCTTAAGATGGGTCGTAATTTCATCTTCCAACAAGACAACGACCCAAAGCACACAGCCAAGAAAACCAAGGCCTGGTTCAAGAGGGAAAAAGTCAAGGTGTTGGAGTGGCCTAGTCAGTCTCCTGACCTTAACCCAATTGAAAACTTGTGGAAGGAGCTCAAGAATAAAGTCCACATGAGACACCCAAAGAACCTAGATAACTTGGAGAAGATCTACATGGAGGAGTGGGCCAAGATAACTCCACAGACCTGTGCCGGCCTGATCAGGTCTTATAAAAGACGATTATTAGCTGTAATTGCAAACAAGGGTTATTCCACAATATATTAAACATAGGGGTTGAATAATAATTGACCCACACTTTTATGTTTAAAATTTAATAAAATTCAACTGAGCAACATAACTTTTTGGTTTGTAAGATTTATGCTTCTGTTCATAAAACCTACTCTCGTTTGCAGTTTGAAGGCTCTAACTTATTTGCATTTTATCAAACCAGCTAAATCTGCAGGGGGTTGAATACTACTTGTAGGCACTGTATATAGTTACCTCTGGGGTATTGAGTATTAATTGGTAATGTTGAATTACTGTGTGTTTTCATGCATATGTTTATCAATTTGTGTTTTTTTCTCATTAATTCTTTATTTGCATAATGAACTGCATGGCTGAGGACTGTGTGCAGCCCAAAAACTCTTTATTGTATATAATTGCGCTCCCTGGAGTGCCCTTTAGGTGACCTCAGAAGTAAAACCTGTCTGGAGTGGCACGTGTGGAGGTCCAACACGGGATCTTCATGCCCTGCAGCCACCCCAGGGCCTACGTAGAGGGTTTAGGACAGGTCTCTCAAAAATCACAAAGTACTCTACCTTGTGAGATGGACATCCTTTTTAGGAACCTCACCACAAGAGACTTGGATTCTGAGGACACTCTGTAATTATTTTGTTATGCAACGTTTAAGATTTGTGCCTCCCATAAAGGGAAGATTGTTTTAGTATTGCTTATGTTTCCTATTGTTACTGTTTTATAAAATGTACTTCAGCCAGGGAGTGCTGAGTTTAACTAGGGGGGAATGTGAAGCCCAGCTGTGCTTGGTATCACAACTCCTAGAAGGGTGTATTGAAGGATTCCTCCACAAGAGACCCCCATAACCATTCACACATCTCCACCTTCCACCTCAGACCAGCAGAGGGAGCCCGTTAGGGAGATATAAAAGGGAAGGTGGAGCCAGGCAGCAGTCAGTTGGAGTCTATTCTGGTATAGCAGTGAGTCCAGTACAGTCTGAGAGGAGTTACCTCAGAGGACAAAAGCCTGTTCAGCTCCTGCAATTGCTATCCTGCAGTGGAGCTTTTCCAGATCAAGACTCGGTGTAGCTCAGTGAGGTGAGCTTTAGGTGTGCCGGCGCCCTAAGATCGGTGAAAAGCGGCACGCTGCCGTTAGTGTGAGTAGCCTATTGAGGGTCCGAGTAGGCCGAAGGCGAAGGAGTAGAGAGTTAGCTCATAGGGGGCAGAGGAGCTTAATTAGCTCACCCCGAAGAAGAAGTAGTTACCGGACATCGGGTCCGAAGCTTGCCGGGATCTCCACGACCCAGTAAGATAAACCGGAATCCCTGGAGAACTACAAGTCCCAGGATCGCTAAAGTGCTGATACGTACCAGAGCCAGGAGACATATAGGCCCCGTAGGTCGGGAGCGTGCACTCCAGGAGAAGGCCCTACCACAAGGTCAGCCAGCGCAGGACAGAGACAAAGTTAGGCCTAGCTCCAGTCAGGTCAGAAACTTATTACGCAGCAGCAAGAACCAGGAGGCCCAAAACCTGCTCATTGGGGAGGATCCGGACATACACCCTTCACCATACAGTGCTCCGGGGAGTGCCTGAATTTCCATCAATAAAAGGTACTGAAGTGACTTTTGTGTCCGTCCCTGTTCTTGCTCCGACTCGGCTGAGTCTCCCTGTCCTGCATCCCCGTTCTAATACTGCCCTGAGGCCCAGCTCCACCTGTGGGGAGCTATACCATCAAGCTGCCTTATCATCAGCCTCAGTGGACTGCGCAGCACTGGTGAATATCATCAGAAACCATAGGTGGCGCCACGAACTTTTATAAACTTGATATCTATCAACGCCTTTTTAAAGAGAGACCCCAGAGTACGGGCCCGGGAGCCGACCACCGCGACCTCCTTAATGCTAAAGGCCCGGGTAACCGAGTCATCCCCCATCCCCTGGGCTTGTCATTTCCATTTTATGGCCTCTCATTGAATAATCCATAACAGAAGAAAGAGGATGCTTGGCATAAAATCTCCTGAGTAAGACAGGTGCTTTGATATCCTTTTTAGGAATCCAGCATCTGCCTTCAGGACTGCATCCCTTTCAGTCTATCAAGTAGAAAAAAATCAGTAAGGCAGCGGCTTTCGTGTCTGTGCGGCTATGAGGCAATGACCCAAGAAAGTTCAACTTAAACAACTATATTCGCAAACTTACAAAATAAACCCAGAACTTTTATCCTCCGGTTCACAGCCGGAGCATGCATATCAGCCCGTTGCTGTGGGCAATTATACCACTGTATCACTCGTGGGTGCATCAGTAGCTTTGCCTTCTCTGGCCCGAGTTCAGACTCACACATACCTTTCCTGCATAGAGACTCCTGCTTTGCTGCTTTCAAATAAAACACTGACATACCTAAACCTTAACTGAAAATTTAAATTGGTTTTGTGGACATGGGCCACTCCTAAGACCCGGAGTGGAGGGAGAGATCTGTCCCACTACCATCCTACAGATCTCTCCTAAAAATAAAAGCCCATGGCAGGTTTTCTTAAATCTGACTTGGTCAAATAGTTTGACCAAATCCACTCTGTCTTTTATTTTGCATTGTAACCACATGCGTGGCTGTAATTACAATGCTCTCCAGCGGGTTCAGTATGCCTCTATGTGCATCCTGAGGGACATATAACTAGTATTGAGCGAATTTGTTCGGCATTTCAAATTCGGGTTTGTGTTCGTGGTTTTGGCTTGTTCGTGACAAAAAATCGGCTCCGCCCACGAACATCCCTGATTTGCCACGCTGTCACGCAGATAACAGGGTTTTTTGGCTCGAACAAGCCAGAACCTCGAACACGAACCCGAATTTGAAATGCCAAACAAATTCGCTCAACACTAATAACGACTCTCTTATATGAGGACCAGAAGACTTTGTAAGGAGATGTGAAATGCATTGGGAATTTTTAATGTGAAGGGTAGTCTCAGAAGGAAAGTGACCGGCTTCATTTGGCAAATAATCTGGAAAGAACCATTGAAATTAGGATGTCTTTTAGTGTTGAGCGAGTATGTTCTATTAACCCTTTCGCCGAGTATGCGCGGGCCGAGCTCCGAGTATTTATAGCTGCTCGGTGATAAGGTTAAATCGCTCCCGTGTGCATGATTTGCGACTGTTTGACAGTTTTATTACATGTGAGGAATGTGTAAGAAATAGACATTCCTCACATGTAATAAAGCTGTCAAACAGTTGCAAATCATGCACACGGGAGCGATTCAACCATATCACCGAGCAGCTATAAATACTCGGCAGAACATACTCGCTCAACACTAATGTCTTTTAGTGAAAAACCAAGCCTTACCACAAGGAAAAATGTTGGGTACAGGTCAATGGTGTTTATCAGCACCCTTCTTCATTTTAGCTACGTCTGCTGCCAAATCAGATTGCACCTAAATCCAGATTTCATGAATGTCTTGAGAGATGCTATTCACAGCAGGAAGTTGACTTGATGCAGTTGTGTGACAAAGATAAGGCTCTAGACCATAGACAGTAAGAAAGAAAGAAAGGGAGTTTTCACAGAAGGCTTTGAAACTGAATTGTTGAGGGTAAATTCAGCCTAAGAAAGCAAATGTGGGAAATTCTCTTGTTGGGAATTGAGGACAATTCGTGGGTATTGTTCAATATACAGATGTATTCTCTCAGTTTGCTCATGATTTTAATGATTTTGGAGGTGATAGGTAGAGGAAACAAATTTTACACATTTTGTTTGAAGAACACTGTGGAACAGATAGTAGTCCAAATAATGGAATAAACAAAAATATCTTGGAGAAATGCAGCACGGTGGCTCAGTGGTTAGCACTGCAGCGCTGGGGTCCTGGGTTCGAATCCCACCAAGGACAACATCTGCAAGGAGTTTGTATGTTCTCCCCTTGTTTGCATGGATTTCCTCCGGGTTCTCCGGTTTCCTCCCACATTCCAAAGACATACTGATAGCGAATGTAGATTGTGACCCCAAATGGGGATAGCGCCCATAATGTCTGTAAAGAACTGTGGAATTAATGGCGCTATATAAGTGAGTAAAATAAATAAATAAATAAATGGTCCATCACACCCATAGTGATTAACATCTCTAACAATGTGCATGGAAATATCAGCCCTAGGTTTCTGTGGAATAGGTGGAGGCTGAAGAGGACAGAGAGGTGCTTGACATGAAAATTTGAATTGTGCAAACTGAGAACAAGATGGCAAATACTTAATGTATTGTTTTCATTTAGGCCACCAATTGAAATGGAAAAGGAATTCTGCAGTTCATTGAATTTCTGGGTAACCAAAGCAAAGAATGGGCCCATTTTAAGTCCTGGTGGAGTGTTTTAAAGACAAAGAATATCATTTTGGTAGAAAATTTGTTGAAGAAAAAGAAGCTAGAATATGTTCAGGTTCTGTTAAATGTAAGAAGGCATCTTCAGAGGCATCACATAGTTCAATAGACCAAGAAAGGGCATCGGCCCTGCATTTTTCTTGGCTGGAAGGTAGGTGAGGATGAAATCAAATTGCGAGAAGAAAAGTGACTATTGAACTCAACAAGGATATATTCTACAAGGTGACTAATAAACTCCAGATTTATATGGCCTATATAGATGGTAACTGGAATTTTAGCTCCTTCAAATTGATGTCACTGTTCCTAGAGAGCTAATTTTATGAGTTCATGATCACCAATGGAGTAATTCTGCTCTGCCAAGGAAAATTTCTTGGAGAAGGATTCGCAGGGAACATTTATTGATCCAGAAGAATTTTGTGTTTGGACTGCTTCGGCACCAATTGCATAGGCATGCACTTAAAGAAAAAATGGCCTGTTTACATCAAGGTGATATAAAACAGGATCAGTAGAAAAACAATATTTAATTTGCTTTAAGGCTTGTACAGAAGAATCTCACCAGTTCCAGATTTGAATAAACTTTCAGTAATAGTCTAAGGGTTTTGATACTAATGAGTTGTGGACAATTGAAAATAGCTGAAATGTTCTCTGGATTTATATGCATACCTCCAGGAGAGATGTATATCTGAGAAATGCCAATTCATAATGTTCAAAAAGACATTTCTCCAACTTGGCATACAGATGATTTAGATGATTTAGGAGTCTCTTGATAATAAAGTCTTCCATATGACTAAGCTATACACATGCAGAACAAGACAGCAGATTTCATTGGTGAAAGTCTAGAACATTGCCAGTGCATTGCATAAACCTAAAGACATGAGGTGATATTCCCATTCTAAATGAACTCCCCCTCCAGATAATCCTTAAAGAGGTTTTTTATACTAATTTAACCCCCTTTCATTTGTCCTAACTCTTCCAAACTAATACTTTTCTGATACACTTTTATTACCTGCCCTGCTCCTGTAAGCTCATCACTCTGTGGGTCATACAGTGTATATCCTTCTGTTTTGATTCTGGCTCTGCTACTAACGATCTGGGGACCGGAATCGGGTGAACAGAGCAGGGCAAATCACTGGTGGGGCTACGTCTCTGTGCGTGAAAGCAGTCAAAGCAAGCATGCTAAGATCAGACTTCATTCATCTGCTTGAATCCTGCTTTGAAATGCCGACCATTCAGCTGCCAAGAGCTGCGATGTGCTGATCATTATAAAGTATATTACAGGACTTGTCACCTGATGTCATGGGTGTGTCGGAGGTGACAGTCGCCCTGCAGTGGCCTGTAGGGGATCTCCACGTTTGGCATTGCAGACAGCGTCCTAGATAGGAGATTGTCTTTAGGACCCAGCGACTACCTCCCTCTGGCCTGTGTGTATATATACCTGGTCTCTCTAGATGGGCGTCGCTGGTTATACTCATTCCTTCTTGGAGCTTGGCTGAAGTAGCATCATGTCCTCTTTGGAGTGTTGAAGCTGTGTGCCCTGTTGGAGTTTCTTCTAAAGCTAAGTTGTAATTCCCCTGTGTTGTCTTCCCCTTTTGTCTTTAGAGTGCTAGCGGAGGTTGACTAGTGCTCATCTCCTTCCACCCCCACTTGTAGCCTCTGCCAGGGATAGTAAGGCAAGGCACGTGATCAGCGACAGCCGCTGAGGCTGTATAGGGACGGTAGGGGAAGACAGGGTGACACTAGTCCAGTTTAGGAGGTCACCACTTCCCCTTTCCCTAGTTTCTGGGCTCCCTTTACCTTTCCCCCCTGTATTGCATTCACACCTGGCGTGACAGCTGAAGGCACGGCACTTCAAAGCAGTAGTCAGGCAGAGGAGAGTGAAGCCTGATGTGATCTCGATCATGCGTGGTGCAGACTGACTGCGCATCTGCTGACTAGTCAGATCGTAGATCTACTTTTGCTTCAGGCTAGGTCCTATCTGCCCTTCTGACAGGAAATTCTTCTCTGTCCCTTCACTTTAGCCACTCCCACTCTTGGCTAGTCCCAATCGTTAACTCTAACTGTCCCTAGTAACTACCTGTGGCTGGGTGGAATACAACTCTTTTACTAATAACGCACATCACTAGACACATTGCACATCAAAATACATTGTAACAAAACACGTCTTTAAGGGGATTAATGTGGGCAACACCTCCACCTCGTTACATGAGCATGTGTGCTTAGATTGCTGTTAAGCATCAAGACGTAGCCCCGCCCCCTCCAGTGACATGCCCGCCCACGTTCGTCTGATTCCAGTCCCCAGATCGGAAGAAGCAGAGCCAGAATCAATACAGAAGGATATATGACCCACAGAGCGATGAGCTTACAGGAGCAGGGCAGGTAATAAAAGTGTATTAGAAAACTGTTAGTTAGGAAGAGTTAGGACAAATGAAAGGGGGTTAAATTAGAAGTGGAAAACCTCTTTAATGTAAGAGGACATTGCTTTAGTCTTAGTAAAAGATAGAGGGCAGTCTCAGTCTCCCCCTCTGGGCATTCAGTACTCGGAAGAAAAGATATGGCACATTCAATGGGATAATGTAGCTGTAGTGTTTCAGTATTCTGCTTGGAGAAATTGTCTGCAAAATCTTGGTAAGGAGCAGGCAAGTTGGAGGAAATTAAGGCAGAGAAAGCAGTTGAGGTTGAGGTAGTGCTTTGAGGTAAAGATTTGAGGAATATTAGAAAAAAAGGTGATCAGACAACCAATCAATAACTGGACCGTGTAGCTTTAGCCACAGAAGTGCCAAGATCACGGTGCATCAGAAAGTTTTATAACTAAAAAATTAATGTAATCTACATGTAGTCCTCCAATCTGAAGATTCACCTTCTATGTTCGAAATTGGATCTTACCACCATGGATTGTGGAACTATTTACAGAGTTTAGATTCAGAGGTGTCCTTACATAAACAAAAGTAATTTTCAGTGTTCTAGCTAATTAGAGGTCAATAAAATTCTCTGCAGCTCCAGAATCGTTGAAGGTCTGTCCAGTGAACTCAGAGGAGCAGAACCAGTTTGTCTTTAGTGGAGGATAGAGAAAACCCCAAGGCCATCTCTCTTTTTCATCTATGGCCTTAATTTTCTCTGAAAAAGCAAAAAATATGTATAACAATGCAGAAACATAAGAGAAAGATCCAGGCAGGACCTATTCTAATATCCACACAAACAATAGTATCAGAAACAGCAGAATTGTGGACTTAAAACCACCCTTTAGTGCCTCCCGTTTCAAACCGGTTTGATATTCCCATCCATAATCTGTAGGGTGGGTTTTTTCCCTTATTGTGATATGGAGATGCATGTGCCATTCCCCTGATGACTCTGAATCCTGAATAAACGCGTTGGGAGGCACTAAAGGGTCAGTTCAGGGCTGTGCTAGCACAATAGGGCCAGCTGTAGACTGCCCTTGTAAGGGCAGGAGCTCTTGGGGTCTTAGGGCCATCTCTGAGATATAGGGACTGGCAGGGACAGTAAATGACAAGAGCTCCGCCACTTACAGGGAACTGCGAGAGGATACGGAGGATACAGAAGACCAAACCATATATGGGTGAGATCTTTCTTTTTTTTTCCTCAGGACACTCAAATGGCATATCTATATGAGTCTGATCACTCTATAGATTTAGGTATATGTCTTAACCCTTTTTACTATTCTGACCACCGTCAGTAAAACGTTCTCTTGCAGGGACAAGGGTTTTCGTTCTATTTTTTAAATTTGTAA